>NC_068304.1:2403295-3017045 GCF_025860055.1 Xyrauchen texanus
ATCTGCTGAAAAGCTTTATGGAGATGAAGATTTCATTTTTCAGCACGACCTGGCACCTGCTCACAGTGCCAAAACCACTGGTAAATGGTTTACTGACCATGGTATTACTGTGCTCAATTGGCCTGCCAACTCTCCTGACCTGAACCCCATAGAGAATCTGTGGGATATTGTGAAGAGAAAGTTGAGAGACGCAAGACCCAACACTCTGGATGAGCTTAAGGCCACTATCGAAGCATCCTGGGCCTCCATAACACCTCAGCAGTGCCACAGGCTGATTGCCTCCATGCCACGCCGCATTGAAGCAGTCATTTCTGCAAAAGGATTCCCGACCAAGAATTGAGTGCATAACTGAACATAATTATTTGAAGGTTGACTTTTTTTTGGTATTAAAAACACTTCTTTTATTGGTCGGATGAAATATGCTAATTGTTTGAGATAGGAATTTTGGGTTTTCATGAGCTGTATGCCAAAATCATCAGTATTAAAACAATAAAAGACCTGAAATATTTCAGTTGGTGTGCAATGAATCTAAAATATATTAAAGTTTAATTTTTATCATTACATTATGGAAAATAATGACCTTTATCACAATATGCTAATTTTTTGAGAAGGACCTGTATATATGTATATATTTTATAAAATAAAAAATATTCAGATAATTAAAATGCATTACATTCTTTCGGCAGAAGAGTTAATCATTGATAAGACAATACAAAAAGAAGCTTTAGAATACAGCGTATTGTTTACTACCATATTACTGAACATAAGTCAATCATTGGCATACAGTTCACAGCAATCCATTACACAAGTGAATTTGTCAATCAGTTGGAGATTTATTATGATGGCTTGTTTAAGAGCCCGTCAATTTACACCTGCATCAGACATGCTTGTGTAGTGTCTCGGGTGCATCGCATCATAAACATAAAATTTTTAGGTCACTGAGTCAAGTTAAATATAGTTTAAAACTTAGAACACATCTTGAGATCCCTTAGTTCGGATTTGCGCTCCATCAAATGTTTTGAACGCAAGAACGTAACGCATGTTTGTGTTGTTGCTGCTGAAGGTTGTTTTCTTCACTGTATAAACTATGCATTGCTCATACAGCTGAAGATTCACTTACTGCCCTCTGGAGTAAACAGGTGGTACTACAAGCTTGCATTTCTCAGGAATCTTTCTAATACAAGGCATTGCGATTAATTGCGTTAATTCTTTTAATGCGTTATTTTTTATCAAATTAATCGCACTGAATTAACGCGTTAAATCGACAGCCCTAATATATTTATATATATATCACGGTTAATTGTAGCAACACCTCCATGACCCTTCATTCAAGGCTCATGGGCCACAATAACCTGGGGGAGTAGACTCATTTAAACTAATAAATTCATCCAGATTAAGGCAATTTTCAGTCAAACAGTTATGCTTAGTAGCCCTATCTTTTATAAGATGTTTATCTTAAATTTTTTGTTGTTGTCATTTTTTAGATTAACCTAAAGAAAAAAAAATAATTAAATGACTTTTAGGTTTTATCCCCTGGAGGGATGAAGTTTGTCTCTCTTTAGCTGTGCTAAAGAGAGACAAGAGAGTCACTCTCAGAGCAGTGCTCTTACAAGTGAGAGGGAGGAATGCTGCTCAGTAGCTTGGTTGTTTTTTTTTTTTAGATCTGTAGAGCTACCATTGTAGAGCAGTTTCTTTACTCACAATGGTGCATTTGTGTACTTTGCCTGGATGTCTCAACCGAGAGGAGAACATAAGATTACATCTGTAACATGGCAACACGAGAGACCTCTCGTGAAGTTTACCGGAAACGTTGGATTATTCTTAAAAGGGTAATTAAACATTTTTTTTTTTTTGCACCAAAAGCTATTGTATCACTTTAGACATTAATTTAACCACTCGTTGTATAGATGACATTTACATTTACATTTTTGTGTAAATGCTTTTATTCTCGTGGAATATCGCGATGAATCTCTCTAAGTTGTAAGAAAACTCTCGGAGTCTTGAGTTCCAGATGCCAAAGTTGTAGTTTATTGAACACCAACAAACATGAGACCGGCCAGCTGTCCGTTCTAACATTATCCTCCTAAGTTCTCAATTATATACCTTTTTGCTATCTTTTACCCACTATCTCTGACCAATGGGATTATTGCCCTTGTCTCTCTCCCTCGCCACCAATATGTTTTATCTCCTTCATTAATTAAATATTGGTGGAAAATCCCCCGCTTATCTATTAAAAAAAACATACATCAGCTGGTAACTTCACATTATCATTTGATTAATGAAAGAAAATGCAAGCTCCACAGATTTTTAGCTCATCAAGACAAAACATCATGGCAGCAAAACACCAGCTGCAAAGATAACATACATTCAGTTTACAATACACCATTCATATAATAACTGTTTAAAAGTATAAGAGATAAGTGATATCGTCAAGGTTACATGCCAGAACACTGCTGACCATCAGAAACACATTTTGTCTTTGAAGAAATACATATTTTGTTTTTGTTAGCTCATACACCTGTTTTTCAAGGTTATATGCCATTCTTTGTGTTCTCTGCAGCATCAACACTTTAAGTAACCTCACATGCTCTCTCCTGGGTCACACAAAGGCCTGGAAACTCATATAAGTATTTTGATATATAAAAACATACTAGAATATTGAAAAATATACTATATATTCCCACCTCTGAGACTTAAAAAGTCTCACACTCTATTTCCCTCAAACCAGAGTGCAGTCACACAAGCTAGCCTGTCCCATTTCATCATGTAGCCAAAGTAGGCTACTCAGTCCACTATCCAATGCCATCTTTATGGGGCTGCACTATGCAGAACTTGGGACCAAACCTCTCCATCCACACTTAACTAGGAAGGAGTAAAAGATCCCAGTCCTTTAGCTAGCACTGTTCCTGGGAGTGGGTAACAAAATCAACTCATTTGTAATAAGCATGTGCATGCAAATGTGAAGCCTTGCGTGATGTAGAGTACAATTGATTATTCATTATGTAGAAGATATATATATATATATATGCTTAACAAAACACTAGTAAAAGTAACATAGCAATATTCATCCTTCATTGCCAGAGGAACTCACAGACAATTCCGGTAGCCTGGAGCGCTATCTGGTGGTGTGTTGGAGCAGACGACGGGTTTTTAAACCACCAGTTGAGTCTATTTGCTCTTGCAGCCAAGCACTGAGGTGCTCGTCGCTCCTTTCTTCACATATGTTCCTCACATGTCTTCTCTTGGCAATTGTTTCACATCCATATTTTGCTTAAACATAATCATCAGCAACACTACTTCTACTTGATTGGGTACATTGAGTGTAATTGGGGAATATGTCAAAAATAACAAACAAAACACCCTCTAACTCCTTTCTTGAGTTGCTACCTATTTTGTTATGTAAAATAAAAGTACAATAGTCATGCTATCTCCCTTACTATCAAAAACATGAGAAAAGTGTAAAATAAAATTCCCCTTAAAAATAAAATTCCCCCAGTGTTGTTTCTTGATTGCTTCTCAGTAAATCTCATCAAGTTCATCCAATCCTGGCCCAATGGTATATTGTCTGGTTGCTACACTTGTTTGCGTTGGCATCATTGATACGGTTACCATTTGCTTAGCCTCTGTTCTAGTCATAATTGATCTCAGAATGGGTATAATACAACATAACAATAATGCAAATAAGGTCAGTCCTATAACTACTATTATACCTATTTTCATTAGCCCCAACTTCCATGAACCAAAAAGATCATCAAACCATTGCCCAAACCGCTGATCTCTCCCTGCATTAGATTTAACTTCCTTTCTCAGGTCATGCAGTTTTTCATTGCCTGGGTAAAAGCTCCTTCTGGGGATGTATTATTTGGTATATATGTACAGCAATCTGCTCCTAATATAACACATACTCCTCCTTTATCTGCTAATAACCAATTCAGTGCTTGAAGATTTTGCCATGCCATTTTACTAGTGGCTGCTAATTGGTCTCCTAATGCCTAGTTATGTTTGCAGTAAAATGCTGTCCTAATGTCGCTGTTGCATATTGCGGTCCACTAAACCTAATCACATTATCAAAAAAAACATTTCATCATCTAAATGCCATATTACTGCGCAATTGCCCTTAAATTGTCCTACATTCGTTTTTCCTTTAGTTTTGTTAAATCATTCATACTCCAGTTGACGATTTATTTGATCTTTTTTCTCATTATCCACATGTACGTCTAATTTTCTGCATTCACCTCCCCACCCTATCATCTTATAATATTTATCATATTCCGGATGACCCAAGAATACCAAACATTCTACTGGGCAGAACAATGTTCTCCCTGTTTTACCACAATTTTTTTGGCATAATACTCATCACAATGCTTATAATCATACTGATTCGGGACTACTACCAATTTTTTCAATGGAGAGGGTGAGCACATTACACAGTTTGTCATTTTTGCTTGCTTAGCTGCATATCTGGCCCATTTATACCAGTCATTTTGATTTGCATATTGTAATAGTTCCTCTGTTCCTGCTGACTCTATGGTTCCATATCATTTTCTAAATTTATTGGCTTTTTCAGTCTTTGGGTGATTATTTTGACAGGTGTCTTTTGAGGCGGATTCTTCGGTTTGTTCTGCTTAGCCAAATTGCTTATCCAGATTCTTTGCTTTTCGGGTTCACCTTTGTTTAGTGATCCAGGCGTTCGCTTCTTTCTGATTTCTCGTGCTATGTTATCTAGTCTCTGCTCATTCGGGGTAATAATATTGAAGGTCTGAGATGTCAATTGTAGGAAATTCATCATACCATGGTCGTCGTGATGGTCTCTCGCCTGGGGAGTCTGGGCCTTCCTCGATCGCCTGTCCGGTAGGCCCTGTATGGGAGGCAATACCTGTCCCAAATATGTTAGTAACAGCATCATCCACACTAGTACCTCCTTGAGCTTCCATTCTTTTCTCCATGTCCCACAACGCTTCATTGAATGACTGCGCTTGTTGGCCTGCTTCATGTCCTTCAGTTGTTTCTGTATCTGTTTCAGCAGGATGATAACTTTCTTCTTGTCTTTCTCCTTCTTCACCTTCCTGGTCCTGTTCCTCTGTGACATGTACTTCCGTCTCACTTTCTATGCTTTCCTGCTCTACTGCGGCACTTCAATCCCTTTTTCTGCCACAGCGTGCTCTTCCCCTACTTTCGCTTGTCCTTCTACTTCCTCTTCTCTTTACTCAGATTCTGTAGCCGGTTCCTGCTGATCTTCTTCTTCCTCGGGTTCTTAGTTTTGTGCTTGCTGCTCTTCTTTGTCTGAATCTTGCCTCGTCGTTCATCGTTGGGAAGTCCATATTCATAGTTTCTTCAATACAGTCCGTCAAGTGCTCTGTACTTTCTGAATTCACTTTCTGGATTATTTAGTTTCAGGTTAACTTCATTGGAAAGGCCAACCAAGATCTCCAAGGCTGATTGTAGGGAACCCATTCTGCAGTATGCGTTCATAGAATTGTTCATCTGGGGATCCTGGTCCTTCTTGGGACGTTTCTCTGGTAGGCCCCGTCATTGGGGTCGTCACCTCTTGCCACTGGTCTTGATACTGCTCAGTCCTCAATCCTTAATAATTTGGTATCAGTAAACAGATATTTTTCTTTTTCAGGGAGTATCACCAGAGAACCGACACAGCCAATGAAACATCTACAAATGCTTAAATATGGAGACAATTCAAAACATGATTAAATTCAAAAAAGCATTATTAAAAATTCATCAATCTATTAAAATTGTCCAAAGTAAAAGTAAAATATGCTAAAATTGAACTCATTTATAGATAATTAATTTCCATTCAGGTTTTATTTCTGCTACTTTAGTAAATGTTACACAAAACTATGTATCATGGTGGGGACTAACATCAGAACAAAGCCCTGTCAAGCTTCTAGGAAGCTTAATTAAAAACATCACCTTAATTCAATAATAGTCTCTAGATAGTTTTTGAACCTACATTTATTCTTTTAGATACATTTTCAACTTAATCTGTTGTCTTCAGTATAAACCCTTAACTTTAGATTGCTCTCTGAATATATACAATCTTTAATCATTGATGAGGAGAGCTGTTTGAACTCCTTCATATCACTCTATCTAACATTGTTGTCAAGGCACATCATTTTACATATAACAAATAAAATAAAATAAAAATAAAATGAAATTTAACAACTTATTGATATTTCTTCAAAATCTGCTCTTGTGTTTCTATTTCAAGCAGACACTTATCAATTTTAGACTGAGAGTAAGAGGAGGGGGGGGGGGCATTCCACTCCTTCACACTGTTTCTAATCTCATTACAGCTTCTTCTTTCATTTTATAATCTCACAATAATATATTTAATTTATTCTTCAACAGTAAAAATAGTGATATTTATACTAACTGATTATATTAACTGCTTTCAAACTTTCACATTTCACACCATTTAAAAACAAAAAAACTACTCTCAACTAACTTTCTTCTGCCCATTCAAACAACAAATCCTTCAAATCTTTAATAAAACAGAACACAATGTCTTTTTCGACATTCTCTACATAATCAATTCAACTTATGTTTAGCCTTCTGTTCATGCAGATCTTTACATTTACAACACCTATCTTATTATTAATATATTATAATCCCTCTTTTATTGTTAAGTAATAATTTGTTATTAATACTTTCTCCATTTCTTACACTTTCTCAGGTGAAGGAACTTCCATTCTACCTAATAAAATAATATAAATCAAGTTTTTAAACTAACGGAAAAGTAAATAAAAGTTTAAACATAATAAAGTCTTAAAGACAAACATATCTAAAAACATATCTCTTTTCTTGTGTTTTGAAATAATTGCTCAGTAAGATACACTATGTACTTTTAATTTCTCATAACTCTTACATATTTTTTTTTTATTTTTATCCAAATGTTTCATCATCTTTTAACAGTTATCACTATTATACCTCTAAAATGATACTTTCATGAATTAACTATGGCAAAAATAGTAGTAATAGAAATAGACACTCAATCAGCACTTTGTAGCACACACTAACCTCCTTTTTTATTTCTTTATTATGAGGGTACTCTCTGGAAAATTTGGGGGAGTAACCAATCCAATAGGTAACTCTATAACTTTGCCATATGTTTGTAATATTTACTCTTCAAATCAATAAATCAGTGGTTAGCTGCTGGATTTAAATTTAGACCCTCAGAACAATTTAGACATGGGCATTAAACCCCATTGATGGCATTCTGGAAAATCATAAAATGATCTTATAAGACTGAAATAAAGTTTTCCAGAGAAATTTTAATCCACATTATAAATGGCAAATCAATAATGATTACCAGCAGTAATGAGCGCAGGAGGATATATCAGATGAATCACATCATTTTCAGTCTTCTTTGTCTCCTGATTTCCTCCGCCGTCTGCAATGGTGAGAAACTAGTTCCAGAATGAGTTAGTGAAACAACACACATAATAATAACAAATGAAACACAGAATAGACACATAAATATGAACTTATTAACATTCATATATGAGGAAGTTATGATGTTCAATTTAATCTTAACCTTTCTCCATGGGCTTCACCCGCCAATGTTTAAATGATCCAAAGTTTAAATGATCCAAATCATTCTTAAATTTATTTTCCTTTAATTTTAGTCTCAAATGCAGCTTCTCAGTGTACCCATGATCAACCAAGACCTATTCTGTGTATACCAAACATAAAATAAATAAAATAAAAACAAAATATCTATCTATCTGCGATCTATCTTTTTCTAAAGTCGGGGCCCCTTTCTGTCTGTCTGAAGACATCAAGAGAGGCCTGTTTCCCCTCAAAGCCATCCTCAATGCCCTCATCAGACAGTCCCTAACAAAAATAACAAATCTCTGCCTGTCTTTTGTTGGTTGATCAAGTTTACACCAATAACGCTGCACTCACATTTAAATTGTTCTCCAGACATTTTTTAAATCATAGAAAAATCAAAAACAACTTTCTAGTGTTTAATTTAATAATGTTAACATAGCATTCTCTCATAAACTGGACCAGACAGAACATAAAATGGACACACAAATGTGAAGTTTTCACATTTAAGGTTTAACTGCATAAGATACTTAATATAATTTTCTTATTAGTTATTTTATCATCATATCATTTGTCCTCTATTGCCATTTGCTTTAATATAACAACACTTCTCTTAAATACAACCTTGGTTTAAAATTCAATAACTTATTTGACTTTAGTTTAACGCAATAAATACACTCAAAGCTTTATTGTTTGTCCAGATAATGTGATTTCCCAAATAAATTCAATCGCTTTAAAGTGATCACTTTTTTATAATCTAAATATTCTTACTCATCACTTTGATATAAAAGGAGTTATGATCTGACACATGTCCATTCAACAGCTGCTCCCTTTCAGTTTAATTAATCTTACATCAGGCTTCATTCATGGCATGAAAAGAACAGCCCAATAATAAACATCGTCCAGTCCACTAAGAGTTAACTTTGATTTCATGCACATTTTTGTTTTACAGCTATTTGTTTATTTATACTGTATTATATTTATCCTTATATATACACACACACACACTTACACAGACATACACATATATTTTTATCATTGGTTTTCATTCTACAATCATAATATTTATTAAGTGCCCTCTTTGTTTTTAATCATCAGATCTCTTCTGCCTCTTATATTGATGAAAATAGTCTAAATAGATTTTCTTTTATGTAAATTTCATACATACTCCTCATTAGTTATGCAGCAAATGATCAACCTCTCTATCTGGATGAATATTTATAGGGCTCATACAACATACACTCTGTGTCCCTTTATTTATAGGGCTCATATAACGTACACATCCATACGCAATCACACTTCAGTCATACTTCCCATAATTTCAAACACAGACACAGAAACTCTCACAAACACAGAACATTTCACACTTTTACAAACACAAGGCCTTTATAAACACAGAGCTCTCAAAAAATACTATACTAAAACAAACCTATTACTTCTGCCCCTCCTTTTGCTCTCCTCTTTTTATCCCTCTCTCTCCTTTATTTCCATAAAAAACACTAATTATTTACAGTGGTTGATTGCTATATCTGTTACTTCTTTTTATATTAAAACCCATACTTCCACCCACAGCGGTCACCTCCATTTTGGGTCTCTGTTCAAGACAATTTCTGCATGGGTACTAATTCTCCTTTCTGTGTTAAAAATCACCTTTAAATGTTGGACTTTATTTAATTTGTTCATAACTCCAGAAATGATCACTAATTCCCTGTGTTTGGGGCAGTGGTGGCTCAGTGGTTGAGGCTCAGGGTTACTGACCAGAAGGTCGGAGGTTCAAGCCCCAGCACCACCAAGATACCACTGTTGGGCCTTTGAGCAAGGCACTTAACTCCAGGTTGCTCTGGGGGGATTGTCCCTGTAATAAGTGCACTGTAAGTCGCTTTGGATAAAAGCGTCTGCCAAATGCATAAATGTAAATGTAAATGTGTTTCTATTATTAATCTTTTTAATTATATTTATTTTCTCCTCTCAGTTAGTCTCCTCTCAAATTCAGTAACAGCTTATTTCCACATTATGATTTCTGTTTCATGAGGAAAACTGAGACAAAAGAAGGAAAAAAAGTCTCTGTTACTGTGCATGCTCACAGCCCTCCCTTTACAGCTCCCATTTCTCGCTCTAGCAGCCCCTCCCCTACAGCTCTTCACAGCACTCAGTCTCTAGCGTACTGTATGAGAGAGAAATGTTACCTGCTGCAATTTCTTTCCATTCAACAAACAGCCATTCTTGTAGGGTCTCTGCTAAATTTACTATTTAATCAGACCCCTCACCAGTTCCTTTTTTCTTAGTTAACGATCCTCTGCCCTTTATAATATATATATACTCTGATTCTTTCCAAAAATTATCACTGATCCCCTTTTTGACTCTATCAGTGTTTTCTCCAATTCTCTCCACATTCTGCAGATCTTCATTGATCTCCAAACTTTACAAAACTCGCTTGTCTCTGCATTTCTCTCTAGTCTTGTTCACTGCAATGGAAAACATTTAGCCTTTTCTTTATCTTTTTCCCAATTATTCAATTTTTTTGTCTTCTGAATCTCCCCTTCCCCTCACTCACAGAGCTGTCCGTTCAGCTGACCAGTGAGCGAGAGCAAGGCAGGGAGATATCAGAGAAGCCGGTGCCATTTTGCGTCTTTCTACTTTTTCAACAATTGTTTTATTCAAGTCACTGTTTCAATTCATTTTCCACTTCTGCTCTCATTTAACATCTCCTCATTGCACCTGATTCTCTTTATTATTCTGCCTCTGCACACAATACATCATCAACACTGTAATCATGCATTTGAATAAACACAAAAACAGCGCATTTAGTACCGCAAGCACACATGCACCAACAACATAGTTAGTCATGCACATTATTCATTATCTCAAACATGCACATAGTTCAACATTTCCCCGTTTTCTACACAGTCCGGGTTCCGTCAAACACTTCAATAAATAACTAAATCTAACACCTGGAGGAATTTTACGTGAATTTCAACCACCCGAGTTAGGATTTTCACCTGTACAGGATTTTCTCTGCCACTTCTTGGCCAAACCTTGAATAAATGCACCTAACCGGGAATTTTCACGCGTCGTCAGCTTCTCGACTCACCTCCAGGCCTAGAGTTGCTTCTCAACTCTCTTTAGTCGCTTCTCGACTCTTTAAATATATTTTAGTCGCTTCTCGACTTTTTAAATATATTTTAGTCGCTTCTCGACTTTTTAAATAACCTTCAGTCGCTTCTCGACTTTTTAAATATCTATTAGTCGCTTCTCGACTTTTTAAATAACCTTCAGTCGCTTCTCGACTCTTTAAATAACATTCAGTCGCTTCTCGACTTCTTTAAATAACATTCAGTCGCTTCTCGACTTCTTTAAATAACATTCCTTAAATAATCCCACCCCAAATTCTTTGAAATCTGGAACTCATCTCTATTTTAGCCAATTAGTTCGAATTATTCTATGTCCGAACTGGCAAAAGTCTTAGGGAAGCCACTTACCGGGACTCGCCACCACAGATCACACAAAAACACCTTAAGCAAAGATGCTTACCTCAGTTTCTGGCGCCGGTGTTTCTGTGCGATTCGTGCAAGCCGTCCCACCAGCGACCTCTACCCCCTTGACCTCAATGCCAGCCCCACGAGTTGGGCGCCAAAGATATGTCGTGGAATATCGCGATGAATCTCTCTAAGTTGTAAGAAAACTCTCGGAGTCTTGAGTTCCAGATGCCAAAGTTGTAGTTTATTGAACACCAACAAACATGAGACCGGCCAGCTGTCCGTTCTAACATTATCCTCCTAAGTTCTCAATTATATACCTTTTTGCTATCTTTTACCCACTATCTCTGACCAATGGGATTATTGCCCTTGTCTCTCTCCCTCGCCACCAATATGTTTTATCTCCTTCATTAATTAAATATTGGTGGAAAATCCCCCGCTTATCTATTAAAAAAAACATACATCAGCTGGTAACTTCACATTATCATTTGATTAATGAAAGAAAATGCAAGCTCCACAGATTTTTAGCTCATCAAGACAAAACATCATGGCAGCAAAACACCAGCTGCAAAGATAACATACATTCAGTTTACAATACACCATTCATATAATAACTGTTTAAAAGTATAAGAGATAAGTGATATCGTCAAGGTTACATGCCAGAACACTGCTGACCAACAGAAACACATTTTGTCTTTGAAGAAATACATATTTTGTTTTTGTTAGCTCATACACCTGTTTTTCAAGGTTATATGCCATTCTTTGTGTTCTCTGCAGCATCAAAACTTTTAGTAACCTCACATGCTCTCTCCTGGGTCACACAAAGGCCTGGAAACTCATATAAGTATTTTTATATATAAAAACATACTAGAATATTGAAAAATATACTATATTATCCAAAGCGATTTACAGAGCCCTTATTACAGTCCTGTAGCAACCTGGAGCAACCTGGAGTTAAGTGCCTTGCTCAAAGACACAATGGTGGTGGCCATGGGGATCGAACTGACAACCTTCTGCTTAACAGTTTAGTGCTTTAGCCCACTACGCCACCACCACTCCACTTTTATGCTGTCTGTGGTTTTTTAGAGCTTAAAAAGTCTGATCACTATCCACATACATTTTAAAGACCTACTGAGCCAAGAAATGTTTCTTCAAAAGTGTTCTGCAGAAGAAAGTCATACACACCTGGGAGATCATGGGGGTGAGTAAATGATGAGAGAAATTTCATTTTTGGGTGAACTGTCCCTTTAAGCTTCTCATGAGAGGATGTCATTGATGGCAAGGCAAATGCATATCTTGATCTTGGCTGGACCTAAAAAGTGGACATGGAAAAAGAGTGTTTATGTTTCCTAGAGTGGTCTGTGGGCATACTCGTGTAGATTCTTGAGTGGTTTTGTCACTGTAATGGTTAAGGCTGTAGAGCTTTGATTTTAATGAGCCCCAATGAGTGATGTGATCTATTCAGCAGCTGATTAGATTTTCTCTCTTTTTTCTTAGAGAATGTGCGGCTCAATCCTCAGGTACCAAATGCAGCAACACAATGACTTCTTGTGCTGTACCCTCAACACCAGCGAGCTGTTTGCCAACTCAGAGTTCCAGTCCAGCATCGTCTCCTGCTGAATCTGGTCCTGCCTCTGGCTGCAGCACCTCTCTGCCAGCATATGCAACCTCCCCCACAGTAACAGATGTGTTCAGAATCCTAACTCCACCCATAAAAAAAACTAAACAATGCTACAGCCTCAGTTCCATCAGCAGTGGCTCAATGTCCCCCCTTACACTGTTTCAGGCTGCTGTCGAAAAACCCTTTTCAAGCAAGCCTGTCCTGCTCTGGACCAAAAACGATGTTGCCGACTGGCTCGAAAGCCTCAACTTGGCAGAACATAAGAAGGCCTTCTTGGACAATGAGATTGAAGGTACACACCTTCCCAACCTCAAAAAAGAAGACCTTGTAGACTTAGGTGTTGCCCGAGTAGGTCACCGCATGAACATTGAGAGGGCTCTTAAACTTTTAATGGATGGAAAAAAGGGGGCATGATGCCTCTCAGGCTTGTTCAGAGAATCAGTACGACACTAGATGTGGATGTCCCCTTCAACAATCACTCATTTTCACTTAACTTTTAAGTCTAGCTGTTCTGCATCTCCACATATAAGTTATAGGATGATGATGATGATGTCTCATGGTCAGAGTTGCAATAAGAGCCAAGGAACATACAGACAGCCCTGTATGTTCTGAGAACTTTATTGAATAATTAAAGCAATGCTTAAATATATGAATTCTCCAAAAAAATAACTTTTGTACCTTTCTTAAGAGTCATTTCTATGAATATTTCTTTACCAATGTTGTCTGAAAACGTTTTGAAAACAAACATGTACTTACACAAAGAGCATTAGGATACGTTTTTGTTCTATCCTTTTTTTTCAATTAACATTTTTTATTGATTCATAGACATATCATAAAGAAAAAATACAACAAATATACATTGAATCACAAAAACAAAAACAAAATATTCCAAGGCACTTGATTTGTGTAGAAAAAAAGTGAAAAAGCCTTTATTAAACCATGGCTTTTATCAGTAAAATTGGTGACAGATACACCTACGCGTTGCGGCTTAAGCCTTCGTCAGGGTGTGTGTAACAAACAAAGTCACAGGTACATTTTAAGTAGCAGTTAATTAATCAAATAGCAAACACCTGGTCACACTATGCAAGGCAACCTGAAGGGAGAAAAGTTCAAAAAATGTTCAAAAAATGGAATCATGTCTCACACAATATGAAGTTAAATAATACAAAATAAAAAAATAAATAAAAATCACAAAAATGGTACAAAATCCAATTCACCATTTAAGCCTGGAAATGTAGTAGCTTTCAGTTTATAGATCCAAAAAGACTCTTTGTAACAGCTTGTTAACCCTATCTCCTCCTCTTATGGACTTGGGGACATGTTCAATGCCAATTATCTTCAATGTACTTGGGCTACCATGATTTGTATCTCTATAATGTATGGCCATAGGGTATAGAGGGTTACAGACTCGAATAGCATTTTTATGTTCTGATAATCTTATCTTTTATTTTCTAGTAGTCATTCCTATGTAAGCATCCACATGGACACTCCAACCTATATATCACAAATGAGGTATTGCAATTAATAAAAGATCTTATTTTCAATTCGGAGCCCGAGGTTACATCTCTAAACATTTTAGTCTTAATCATATTATCACAGTGATTACAGTTGCCACACCTGTAATTTCCTGCACTTACACTTAAACAGGTATTTTATTTCTTAGAGGGAAAATGGCTTCTCACTAATTTGTCTTTAATTGTTGGTGCTTTCCGGAATGCAATGGAAGGAGATTCAGGCATGACTTCCCTGAGATAAGGATCACTCATAACTATTTCCCAATTACTCTTTATAATTGATGACGACAAGTTACTTTCCTATTCTAAAGAAGAAGGTTAGAAGATCATTGTTACAGACACACTGTTGAGTCAAGACTATAGACTGCAGTATGCAGATTCTAAAAAACTGTGTTATGAACTCAGAGACATTCGGAAAAATAATTGAGATTACATCTACATATGGTTACACTATCTGATTATTGGAGAGAAAATATGATCCCAAGAGGACTCAGAATTAAAAAATTTCCTTCATTTGGCCATGGAGATATAGAGTTCAGACAAAAGTGGGAAGCAATATTGAATAAATGCTCCCAAGACCTTATGTTGCTACTAACAGAAGAAGCAAAAAAACAGAAAATTGAAATGCAAAAACAGATTGTTAAAATCAAACAAGAGTTTACATCAGATGGACATGAAGTGCTTTTTTAATTTGAAGAGAAACTTGAAGATCTAGAAGAACTATCCAAAAAGCTTAAGCAAGAAAAGCTGGCAAAATTTGGAAGAGATGAAAATGATTATAAGGAGCATAAGGTATACACATGGTCACAATGGAATGTTAAGACTCCTAGAAAGAGATCAGTGTCTTTTAATTTACCTAGCAGTGACGAAGACCGTTCAGCAGTGGAGACCTTACCTAGAAGAGATTTTTTAGAGAACAAGTCCAGAACAAACCAGAGATTCAGAAGACAGGACAGCGGAAGACGAGACGAGGAAGAAAGAGATCGACCAAGATTCCCATTTCAAGGCAGACACACCAGGAGCCGAACAAAGGAGATGAAGTGATAAACATTTCAAAGGTTACTCTACCAACAAGTTGTATTTCTGTTCTGTCAAAAGGTCTGTCTTTTGCCCCAATAAATACAGCTAAAGAATTCCATACTAAAGTAGACCTATTCAAGTTTCATCGGAGTCTCCAATTGAAAGTTTGGTATTATACTTCTGAAGCAGCTACTTGTACTTATGACAAGAAGGTAACAACTTTTAAAACCAAGTCAACATTTATGCCAGGTTCATCTAATCCAACTTTGAATTCCTTCTACAAGAAAGTAATGTATGATATTGACAAGATCTTCACTTCAAAAAAAACGAAAACAATATAATCTTTCAATGGAAGAAGGAAGCTTTGAACTGGATTTCCAATAACGATGATCTAGTAATAAAAAGAGCGGACAAGGGAGGTGCAGTTGTGGTATGGGGCAGAGATCAGTATATTGAAGAAGCCTTGAGACAACTACAAAACGTCTAGGTTACGTATGTAACCTCCGTTCCCTGATGGAGGGAACGAGACGTTGTGTCAGAGAAGCGACACTAGGGGTCTCTCTTGAGCGCCGATATTCACCTCTGACTATGAAAAAAGGCCAATGAGAGTTGGCAACCAGTATTTGCATGTTCCGCCCCCGGACATACGGGTATTTAAGCGGCGCAAATATGGGAGTTCATTCAGGATTTTTCTGAGGAGCCGGAAATGGTCCGGCCACAACAGTGGCTCGGCTCAGTGACGTGGCAGGGGAGACACAACGTCTCGTTCCCTCCATCAGGGAACGGAGGTTACATACGTAACCTAGACGTTCCCCTTCTGTCGCTCTCTCCACGTTGTGTCAGAGAAGCGACACTAGGGGTCCACTTATAAAAGTGCCATGTGCTGAGCCGTGTACGTGAACTGCTGATACAGGAGCGAGCAGGTATTCTTACGTGCAGGACGACCAACTGTATCAGGCTGCACGTACCCTTCCCCAATGCCCCATTTAAGCCATCAGGATTCCTTACGTTACCCTGGAGGGGAACAAGGTGCTGGCCGCCAACCTGGGAACGGGCCAAGCCTGGCCGGGCCTCTTTACTCTCTATGTTTCTCGCATAGAGCAACTAAGGCCGGGGCCCTTACACGCATTGAGGGAAGGGGGTCTTAGCCCTTATTCAGGGTGGAGAAGACCCTGCGGAGGCCACGCCTACCCGAGAGGGGAGGCAAGTTTAAGTGGCAAAACCATCAGAGGCCTGCTTAGGGCTTATGTGGAAAAGTCGGTGCGGTGGTGGATCCAGCCTCATAGAGGGGGGAACATACAGCACGGCAACCGAGGCAGCCATGACTGCCTAAGGGAAACACGGGAGTCAGCTCGCCAGAAGGGACAGAACCATGGTGTTACACACAGGGGGAGTCCGAAGGAGGCCTTACCTGTGGAGCACCTATACCAGTACAGGGTAGCTTGCGGTACCCGCAGTGGCTTGGGTCAGCGAGTTCCTCCGCTGAACTGTGACCCACGAGGGCTAGGGAGGTATCGACCAGTGTCCCAAACCTGACATCTCCTGGGAATGAAGGCGCAGTGTTTCGGTGCAAGCGATTCACCCGGTCAGATCGTGGGCGTGCCACCGAGTTCTACGGGCTCGGTACCTGAGAAAACACGGGACGATACTGACTCAACTCGGAGATTGTAGAATCTCGCAAAAGTGTTAGGTGTTGCCCAGCCCGCTGCTCTACAAATGTCTGCTAGGGCAGTGCCCCTAGCCAGTGCCCATGAGGACACAACACTCCTGGTGGAGTGAGCTCGGACCCGCAAGGGGGGGGGCACGGCCTGGGTGTGATAAGCCAGGGAAATGGCGTTGACAACCCAGTGGGCGAGTCTCTGCTTGGAGACAGCGTTCCCTTTCTGCTGTCCCCCAAAGCAGACGAAGAGCTGCTCAGAGCGTCTGGTGCTCTGTGTGCGGTCCAGATAAATACGTAAAGCACGTACTGGACACAGCAGTGAAAGGGCTGGGTCTGCCTCCTCCCGGGGCAGCGCTTGCAGGTTCACCACCTGATCCCTGAAGGGCGTGGTAGGAACCTTGGGCACATAGCCCGGTCACAGTCTTAGGATCACGAAAGTATCTGCCAGACCGAACTCCAGGCAAGCATCGCTAACAGAGAACGCATGCAGGTCCCCAACCCTCTTGATGGAAGCGAGCGCGATCAGCAGCGCAGTCTTGATAGAGAGGGCCCTGAGTCCAGCTGAGTCAAGCGGCTCGAAGGGGGGTCTCTGGAGTCCCATAAGGGCGACCGAGAGATCCAAGGAGGGGAACAGGTTAGGCCGGGAGGGAGTTATCCTCCGGGCACCTTTTAGGAACCTGACGATTAAGTCGTGCTTACCAAGAGACTTGCCGTCTACCGTGTCGTGGTGGGCCGCGATAGCGGCGACATACACCTTGAGGGTGGAGGGGGACAGCCTCCTCTCCAGCCTCTCCTGAAGAAACACGAGCACTGACCTAACTGCGCACTTCTGCGGGTCTTCGGCTCGGGAAGAACACCAGTACGCGAACAAATGCCGCTTTAGAGCGTAGAGATGCCTGGTAGAGGGGGCTCTGGCTTTATTGATTGTATCTATGACGGTCGGTGGTAGGCCGGCTAGATCTTCCGCATCCCATCCAAGGGCCAGACATGGAGGTTCCAGAGGTCTGGTTGCGGGTGCCAGAGCGTGCCCCGTCCCTGAGAAAGAAGGTCCTTCCTCAGGGGAATTCGCCAGGGAGGGGCTGTCGTGAGGAGCGTGAGGTCCGAAAACCAAGTCCGGGTAGGCCAGTAAGGGGCTACCAGAATGACTTGCTCCTCGTCCTCCCTGACCTTGCATAGCACCTGTGCAAGGAGGCTCACTGGGGGGAATGCGTACTTGCGCAGCCCCGCAGGCCAGCTGTGTGCCAATGCGTCTGCCCCGAGGGGAGCCTCTGTCCGGGCATACCAGAGCGGGCAGTGGGAGGTTTCTTGGGAGGCAAACAGGTCTACCTGAGCCTTGCCGAACCGGTCCCAAATCAGCTGGACCGACTGGGGGTGGAGCCTCCACTCTCCGCCAGGCAAGCTTTGTCTTGACAGCGCGTCCGCTATCACATTGAGGTTGCTGGGGATGTGAGTGGCGCACAGTGACTTGAGTCGTTGCTGGCTCCAAAGGAGGAGACGACGGGCAAGCTGTGACATGTGGAGGGAGCGTACTCCGCCTTGGCGGTTTATGTAGGCTATGACCGTGGTGCTGTCTGTCCTGACTAGGACGTGTTTGTTCCGAATTAATGGGAGAAACTTCTGCAGGGCCAGAAAAACAGCCAGCAGCTCTAGGCAGTTGATGTGCCAGCGCAGCGGGCCTCGGTTCCACCGGCCTGCGGCTGCGCGCCCGTTGCATACAGTGCCCCAACCCAATTTGGAGGCGTCGGTTGTGACCAAAACGCGTCGGGACACCTGCTGCAAGGGTACTCCTGCCCTTAGGAAGCAGAGGTCTGTCCGGGGTTTGAAGGTTTGGCGGCAGGCAGAGGTAACGTTTATGTTGTGCGTGCCGCGGCGCCATGCTCGTCTCGGGACTCGAGCCCGGAGCCAGTGCTGAAGTGGTCTCATATGCATCAACCCCAGCGGCGCGGCCGCCGCGGAGGATGCCATATGCCCCAGGAGCTGTTGGAAAAGTTTTAGCGGGACCATGGCGCCTGGCTTGAAGGAAGCGAGGCATTTCAGCACTGACTGAGCACGCTCGTTGGAGAGACGTGCTGTCTAACTCCAGACCGAGAAAAGAGATGAGGGTCGGCAGACTGGCTGTGAGGCAAGTCACCACTGCCTCGAGCACGGACGGGAATCAACGAGCGTGTCGGGGTGCGGGTGGTCCGAGGGGGGCGTACCCGGCGGAGCTGCACCCGCTGCCATCCCCAAATCGCCTCCATCGCCACCCGCATCGTCCTCAATCCCGTGGGAAGAAGGAGCGACACGGGGGGCGGCTGGAGTGGCTTGCTCACGGTTGTAAGCAAGCCGCGACCGCAACGTTGTCATGGTCATGTTCTCGCAGTGAGAACATGAACCATCCACAAACGCAGCCTCGGTGTGATCGCTACCCAGACACACGAGACAGCGCCTGTGGCCATCGGAAGCGGAGAGCACTCTACTGCATCCAGAAACAACACAGGGGCGGAAAGGCATCTTTATAAAGACGCGTCCTTAAAAGGACATTCAACGCCGCTGTGTTTTGCTCTTTTAGAGGAAATTAATCTTTTAAATAAAATCACTCTTTTAGGGAAAAAACTTGTGAGAGTTTTTGAATCTGCACTGTCGATGCGCCCAGGGGAAAGCCGCTGTCGATGCGCCCAGCCGTGCAAACAGGAGAAAGCCGCTGTTGTGCGCCGTAGAATCCAACAGCATGCAGCAGAGGGATAGCAGGAACTCGGTGTGTACACGCAGCAGTTGCAGACACGACCATCGGCTCCGAAGAAATTTTCTGAATGAACTCCCGTATTTGCGCCGCTTAAATACCCGTATGTCCGGGGGCGGGACATGCAAATACTGGTTGCCAACTCTCATTGGCCTTTTTTCATAGTTCAGAGGTGAATATTGGCACTCAAGAGAGACCCCTAGTGTCGCTTCTCTGACACAACGTGGAGAGAGCAACAGAAGGGGAACCGAGAGTACTACCAGCGCCTGAAATCTAATCCAATAGAAGGAATCAAAAATGAACTGACTGATATTTTATTACATGCTAAAGAGGAGGGATGGATTTCAAAAAATGAGTGTGATTTTCTTTTTTGTAAAAATCCTAGGATTCCCACTTTTTATATGCTTCCTAAAATACATAAAAATCTTGAAAGTCCGCCAGGGAGACCTATAATCAGTGGAAATGAATCTATTACAGAGCCAGCTTCAAAATTTGTGGATAGTTTTATCAAACCATGGGTTGGTAAACTTCCTTAATTTATTCAGGATACAACCCATGTATTAAATACCATTAAAACGATTAAAACTATTGAATCATCTATATTGGTGACTATGGATGTTGAATCATTGTATACAAACATAGACCATAAAGATGGGCTGGAAGCATTAACATACTATCTAGATATGAGATCATCTACTGAAAGGACACTTGCATGTTTTATTGTGCAATTAGCAGAATGGACATTGAAAAATAACATCTTTTTGTTTCAAGATGAATTCTATAAACAAATTGAAGGTACCGCTATGGGTGCTTGTTTTGCCCGTAATTATGCAAATTTGTTTTTGCGATTTTGGGAAAAGAATTTTGTATTTTCTGACTTAAACCCATATTTAAAACATGTGGAGTGGTGGGGCAGATATATAGATGACATTATATTGATTTGGACAGGATCGGAGGCAGATTTATTAGCTTTTCACACTTATTTAAATAATACCAATGTCAATTTGAAGTTGAGTCTTGATATTTCACATACTCAGATACATTTTTTGGACTTAAAAATCTTTAAAGAAAGTAATGGTGAGATGCATACCACTATTTTTTAGGAAAGAAACTGACAGAAATGCCATATTAAGAGCAGATAGCTTTCACCCTTTATGGATGACCGAGAATATTCCTTTTGGCCAGTTCCAGAGGCTGAAACGAATATGTGATAAGGAAGAAGATTTTAACATCAGGGCACAAGACATGACTCATAGATTTAAGGAACGAGGGTACAAAAACAGCGTGATTAACAAAGCATATAATAAAGTAGAAAACATCAGTAGAGACGAACTACTACGACAAAAACGTGAATCACAGGATTCAGACAACTCTGTTTATTTTGTGACAGTTCAGCACAGAGGCAAAAAGAATTAAGAAAATTATAAAGAGTAATTGGGAAATAGTTATGAGTGATCCTTATCTCAGGGAAGTCATGCCTGAATCTCCTTCCATTGCATTCCGGAAAGCACCAACAATTAAAGAAAAATTAGTGAGAAGCCATCTTCCCTCTAAGAAATAAAATACCTGGTTAAGTGTAAGTGCAGGAAATTACAGGTGTGGCAACTGTAATCACTGTGATAATATGATTAAGACTAAAATGTTTAGGGATGTAACCTCTAAGATAATTGGCATTGAACATGTCCCCAAGTTCATAAGAGGAGGAGATAGGGTTAACAAGCTATTACAAAGAGAGTCTTTTTGGATCTATACACTGAAAGCTACTACATTTCCAGGCTTAAATGGTGAATTGGATTTTGTACCATTTTTGTGATTTTATTTATTTTTTTATTTAACTTCATATTGTGTGAGACATGATTCCATTTTTTGAAAATGTTTTGAACTTTTCTCCCTTCAGGTTGCCTTGCATAGTGTGACCAGGTGTTTGCCATTTGATTAATTAACTGCTACTTAAAATGTACCTGTGACTTTGTTTGTTACACACACCCTGACGAAGGCTTAAGCCGCAACGCGTAGGTGTATCTGTCACCAATTTTACTGATAAAAGCCATGCTTTAATAAAGGCTTTTTCACTTTTTTTTCTACACAAATCGAGTGCCTTGGAATATTTTGTTTTTGAGCTTAATTATCCCAAGCAACCAAAGAGCACCGAGATTTTACACCCTGTGCAGCACTTGACTCACATTTAACATTTAACCACCCTATTACCCCACCCTCCCCATTTCTGCACACCACACTCCGGAAATGAGGGCACTCAATCCAAAGTCAATCCCTTTCAAATAATTTGCCTGCCAATCAAGATAATGGTCAGAATCCAATTTTTTATGCATTTATCCCCTAATTTATGACTGCCTCATCACCCAAAATACAGAGTCTGGTGCAAAGTGATATTTAAGTGCCCAAAACATCACACATAAAACTCATGAGCAACAGGCCAGAAGCCTGGGACTCAATTTGGACAGTGCTGTGAAAGAGTTTCAGCGTCAACTGTTGAACATGTCGGCAATGCTGATAAAAGGTCGTTGCTGACTTGGAGGATCTTGCTGTACGTCGATCGATCACTGCCATGGAGACGAAATTCACAAAGAGCATTAGGATACGTTTTTGTTCTATCCTTTTTTTTTCAATTAACATTTTTTATTGATTCAAAGACATATCGTAAAGAAAAAATACAACAAATATACATTGAATCACATTTAACATTTAACCACCCTATTACCCCACCCTCCCCATTTCTGCACACCACTCCGGAAATGAGGGCACTCCATCCGAAGTCAATCCCTTTCAAATAATTTGCCTGCCAATAAAGATAATGGTCAGAATCCAATTTTTTATGCATTTATCCCCTAATTTATGACTGCCTCATCACCCAAAATACAGAGTCTGGTGCAAAGTGATATTTAAGTGCCCAAAACATCACACATAAAACTCATGAGCAACAGGCCAGAAGCCTGGGACTCAATTTGGACAGTGCTGTGAAAGAGTTTCAGCGTCAACTGTTGAACATGTCGGCAATGCTGATAAAAGGTCGTTGCTGACTTGGAGGATCTTGCTGTACGTCGATCGATCACTGCCATGGAGACGAAATTCACAAAGAGCATTAGGATACGTTTTTGTTCTATCCTTTTTTTTTCAATTAACATTTTTTATTGATTCAAAGACATATCGTAAAGAAAAAATACAACAAATATACATTGAATCACATTTAACATTTAACCACCCTATTACCCCACCCTCCCCATTTCTGCACACCACTCCGGAAATGAGGGCACTCCATCCGAAGTCAATCCCTTTCAAATAATTTGCCTGCCAATAAAGATAATGGTCAGAATCCAATTTTTTATGCATTTATCCCCTAATTTATGACAGCCCAATCACCCAAAATACAGAGTCTGGGGCAAAGTGGATCTTGCTGTACGTCGATCGATCACTGCCATGGAGACGAAATTCACTGAGATGGTTACAAGAGAGTCAGATGTTGAGAAATGGATCGATTATCTGGAATCATCGGAGAGGGAATTAGCTGTTAATAAACTAGTAAACAAGAACAAGAAAATTTGAAGACCTGTAGAATAGTAATCGGCAAAACAACATCCGAATTGTTGGAATTCCTGAGGACGAAGAAGGCAGAGATATGGTGAAATTTCCCAGGTTGTCAGTTGCCAGTGTGTTGTTAAGAGAGAATATAATTTAGGACAGTTCGGTGTGAGATAATAAGATTACTAAAGTGCAGTGCTGATGTATATTGATTGTGAGAGAGTTTAAAAGTCTGATTGCTTCGGGGAAGAAGCTGTCATGAAGTTGGCTGGTGTGGGTCCTGATGCTGCGATACCACCTGCCTGATTGTAGCAGTGAGAGCAACACATGGCTCGGGTGGCTGGAGTCTCTAAAGATCCTCCGACATTTTTCACACACCGCCTGGTATATATGTCCTGGAGGGAGGGAAGCTCAACTCCGATGATGTGTCTGGCAGATCACACCACCCTTAGCAGGGCTTTGAGGTTTAGGACAGTGCTGTTGCCATACCGGGCAGTGATGCAGCCAATCAGGATGCTCTCTACAGTGCTGGTGTTGAACCATGTGAGGATGTGGTGGTTCATTCCAAACTTCCTTAGCCATCTCAGAAAGAAGAGGCGCTGGTGAGCCTTCTTCACAACGGCCTCAGTGTGGACGGACCATGTGAGTTCTTAGGGGTCGGATCATACAGCATTCCTCATTCATCAAAAAATACAAAGCACGAAAACTCGTGGAGTTTGAAGGGAATATTAAAAGTGCCAAGGCGAATGTCATCTGATGGCCTCCGAGAATTGACCCGACTGAAATACAGATATAATACTATTTTGACACAGAAGGTGGAGTTTTGGCTATTCAGGGCAAGACGGGGGACAAAGCAGGGTAGCTTTTGGATAGATATATTAAGCAGAGAGAGTCTCCCACATACTCTTTTTCTACCATTCCCTCAGTGAAATCTGCTGGTGATGAAGTATTTACCTCAGCCATTGATATTAATAATGCTTTTAAAGAATGATATCTTGATTGCTATAGTTCCATGTCTTCGTCTAATGATGAAGACATTAGAAACTTTTTGGAACCATTAGAACTCCCTAAACTGACGACTGAGCAAAACAATTCTATTGACTCTGAGTAACCTTGGAGGAGCTTGGAGAGGTAATTAAGACCTTGCCTATAGGCAAGGCTCCAGGGCCAGATGGCTTTGCCGGTGAATGTTTTAGGTCTTATGCTACAGAACTGGCTCCACTTTTGTTAGATGTTTATATGGAATCATATAAGAATGGAAAGCTTCTGCCAACCATGACTCAAACCTGGATCAGTCTGATTCTTAAAAAGGACAAAGATCCAAGCGAGTGTAAGAGTTACCATCCAATTTCCCTGATTGGCTGACCGCTTAAGTAAAGTTATGACATCTCTTATACATATAGATAAGGTGGGGTTTATTTGGGCTGCAGCTCTTCTGATAACATAAAGAGATGTTTCATCAATATTATGTGATCAGTGGCGAATGATCAGACTCCAGTCGCGGTCCCTTGATGCGAAAAGGCATTTGATATGGTTGAATTGGATTATCTTTTTAAGATTTTGAAAAAATCTGGAATAATTTTATTGGATGGA
Source organism: Xyrauchen texanus (assembly GCF_025860055.1). Classification (NCBI taxonomy): domain Eukaryota; kingdom Metazoa; phylum Chordata; class Actinopteri; order Cypriniformes; family Catostomidae; genus Xyrauchen; species Xyrauchen texanus. The sequence continues at coordinate 2,428,002 of NC_068304.1, forward strand.
TTAAGTTTAAGACTTTATAGACAACTTTAGAGACAGTGGCAGTACAAACAAATGGATTAATTTCAGATTATTTTACTCTGTATAGGGGCACCCGGCAGGGTTGCTCTCTTTCCGCATTATTGTTCTTTCTTGCCCTGGAACCATTAGCAGCCACAATAAGAAGGGAAGATGATATTCCAGGGGTGGTGGCAGGAGGTGTTTATGCTTTACATAATTTAGGGTTCAGACATATGCTAGAGGCAACATTTAAATACATTTCTGAATTAAACACTCTGGACACTTTTGTCCATACCGAATGCAAATGTGATGAAGCCCACCTGCCCACATCGTTCGAAAACCTTTTTATTAATGGGTTAAAATTAACTAACTTAATCAGACAAATCTGCTGGGAATAAAATGCCCAAATACTTAATGCCCTGTTGGGGCATTATCAGAGCCAAAGCTTCGGATTTAGATCAAGTGACTCTGTATCCTGAGAATTTAGAGAAGGAATTAACAATTCTATGGAAGCAAGGCATATCTAATGGACTCGGAGACAAATAATAAATTATTGGTGATGGGGCTGTGTTCTGTGTCTTTCCTCCTGAAGTCCGCCACAAGCTCCTTGGTCTTACTGACGTTGAGGGAGAGGTTGTGCTCCTGACACCTGTGTCAGAGTGTGCACCTCCTCTCTGTAGGCTGTTTCGTCATTGTCAGTGATCAAACCTACCACTGCCATATCGTCAGCAAACTTAATGATGGCATTGGAGCTATGTGTTGCCACACAGTCATGTGTGTATAGGGAATACAGGAGTGGGCTGAGAACACAGCCCTGTGGGGCTCCAGTGTTGAGGGTCAGTGATGACGAGGTGTTGCTGCCCATTCTAACCACCTGACATCTACCTGACAGGAAGTCCAGGATCCAGCTGCACAGTGAGCTGTTTAAGCCCAGAGCCCGGAGTTTCTCATCAAGCTTGGAGGGCACTATGGTGTTGAATTCTGAGCTGTAGTCTACAAACAGCATTCTCACATATGTGTTCCTTTATTCCAGGTGGGAGAGAGCAGTGTGTATTGTAGATGCAATGGCATCATCAGTGGAGCAGTTGTTGCGGTAGGCAAACTGCAATGGGTCCAAAGAGGTGGGCAGAACAGAGCAGATGTAATCTCTGATTAACCTCTCAAAACATTTGCCAATGATGGGGGTCAGAGCAACAGGATGCCAGTCATTTAAGCAAGTGATTTTGGCTACAGGCACAATGGTTGATGTTTTAAAGCATGTGGGGACTACAGACAGGGAGAGGGACAGTGCCGTCTGGATCCGCGGCTTTACGGATGTTCACCCGTCGGAAGGAACGGGTTACATCCGCAACAGTGGTGGAGAGTGAACCATCCTCTGTAGCTTCGGCCGCGAATACTCTCTCCGCGAGGGCGGTGTTATTGTCCTCAAAACGAGCATAAAATTTATTAAGCTCATCTGCGAAAGAGGCAGCGGTGTTCATGGCGGAGATTTTATTCCGTTTATAGTCCGTGGTGATGTTAATTCCATGCCACATACTTCTAGTCTGTGGTTTTGAACTATCCTTCAATTTTGTGCCTTTACTGGCGTTTGGCTGCACTGATAGAGTTACGGAGGGCATAACTGGCTTGTTTATGCTCCTCCGCATTCCCGCAATTGAAAGCGGAGGTCCGTGCACTAAGTGCTGCGCGAACATCGCCGTTAAACCCTGGTTCCTGTTTGGGGTAGATCCGTATGGTTTTGGTTGGGACAACGTCCTCTACGCACTTCCTGATGAAACACGTTACGCTATCAGCGTAAACCTCGATGTCGACATCAGAGGTGGACCGGAACATCTCCCAGTCCGCGTGATCAAAACAGTCTTGTAGCGCAGTGTCTGATTGGTCCGACCAGCACTGGATCGTTCTGAGGGTGGGTGCTTCCCGTTTCAGTTTTTGCCTGTAAGCGGGCGGTAGCAGAACAGAAGAGTGGTCCTATTTGCCAAATGGTTGGCGGGGGAGGGATTTGTAGCCATCCCGGAAAGGAGAATAGCAGTGGTCCAAGACCCGGCCTCCTCGTGTGTTGAAGCTGATATGTTGGTGGTATTTTGGTGCTATTGTTTTAAAATTGGCTTTGTTGAAGTCCCCGGCAACAATGAATGCAGCCTCAGGGTGCGCGGTTTCCTGCTCACTTATACTTCCATACAGTTCCTGAGTGCCCGGTCTGTGTCGGCTTGTGGGGGGATGTACACAGCTGTGATGATGACCGCTGTGAATTCCCTCGGTAGCCAGAATGGTCGACACAGAAGCATGAGAACAGAAAGACTTGATAAAATGTACGTTCCTCTGATCACACCATGATTTGTTGATCATAAAACATACACACCACCTCTGCTTTTATCTGAGAGGTCTTTCGCTCTGTCCGCTCGGTGCACAGAGAACCCAGCGGGTTCGACGTCCGAGTCTGTAATCTCCGCAGCCAGCCAGGTTTGTACAAGGCATATAATGCCGCAATCCCTCATCTCTCATTGGAAAGAGATCCATGCTCTCAGCTCGCAGAGCTTGTTGTCCAGAGACTGAACATTTGCAAGTAGAATATGATTTGCGTGACGTCTTACTCTGATGAGAACGCGGCTCTTTTTCCCCTTTTCCTTCTGCGTTTCCGCGGACAAGCAGCCCAGACAAAGGGCTCCGTTGGCGTGTTTGTAAACAGCAGGTCGGCGTTGAGAAATTTGAAGTCCGGTTTTCGGTGTGTAATTGCCGAACCAATGTCCAAAAGCGTTTGTCTGTCGTACACAATAAGGCAGACAACATCCAAGACAAAAAAACACAAAACTGTAAACAAAACAAACAATAATCTGCAGTTTGCCGTGACGCAGCAGCCATACTCAGCGCCATCTTTGAGCTTCTGATAATGTTATCAGAAAAGATGAGGCCCCGATATTTTTACTGGATTTTAGCCAGTAATATTTCACCACCAGCAGATTAAACTGAGGGAATGGTAGTATAATACTCTCTCTGCTTTAATTATCTATCCAAAAGCTTCCCTACTTTGTTCCCCGACTCAAAATATGACTGTCTTGCCCTGAATAGCCAAAACTCCACCTTCCGTGACAAAATAGTATTATATTGGCACTTTTAATATTCAGATTTTTTACACATCCTGTGAATCTTCACTGTTGCTCTAGGGGGCTTAAACATTTTTGCTTCACTATGATCAAGGACTGAGTCCATCAAAAGATTAAAGTCTACTCCCAAAATTATATCTTTGGGAACACCAAAGATATAATTTTGGGAGTAGACTTTAATCTTTTGATGGACTCAGTCCTTGATCATAGTGAAGCAAAAATGTTTAAGCCCCCTAGAGTGGCTTTTAACATCCCTTCAAGATCTATAAAAAAAGCCCTTATTGCCAGCGTTTGGTGCGTAAATATAGACCAAAATCAATATTTGCCCCTGAATTTCAGCTAAAATATTAATGACTCTAACTAATTTATCTGTAATCTGTTTGACACATTTTAATTGTAGATACTTTATTAACAATTTAATGACTCCTCTGCTCTTACTTGAGCCAGCACTAAAGAAAACATGTCCACCCCACATCTTCCCAATTTTTCAGCTTCATGCGTGGAAAGATGCTCTTGAAGAATTAATTCAAGATTCCAAGAATTCAACCCCCCGCATGACAGCGCCAACTGGCATCCATCACTCTAAACTTACGCCTACAAGGGCCCCATGTGACAACTTTGTCATCGGATTGCTCAAGTGATTCTATACAAATTTTGTGAGACAGAATTACACAACAGAAAATAATCTATAAAACAAACTCCAGCCAATAGGAGGCACAAGCACAAAGCACATGCAGATTAATCCACAAACTGTCCCTAAGGAGTGTTATTCCACGAAACAAACTCCAACTGCTAGGTGGAACCAGCACAAAAAGAAACAAAAAGGTGCTCAGCTTCCTTGGACAGTCAAGTTAATGTTCAGTGAGTCAGGCCCACTTGACTGTTACATGAGGACATTGCTTGCATGCAAATATTTTTGCAGTCATCCTTAGTATCCATTCTCAATTTGGCCAGGAACATCAATGCAAAAGTGACCTTCCACTGATGTGAGTTTCCTGCATCCCTTGAATCGATCACGTTACTCTGTTGCCGAATTCACAAAGTCTGGGAACAAGAAAATACTGTGGTTCTACCAAGAAAGCCTTCCTTTACTCCTCACCTCACATCTTTATCAGATGATCTCAGAAATTTGGCCAGATTGGGGCCTGTCTCCCTCTGTGGATATTCGAGGCGGAACTCAGTGAGCTTGCTCAATTTCCAGCTTATGGCCTGTTATGTCAAGCCGACTCAGGAAGAGCCCGTCTAGGAATTTCACCATACCTTGGTCATCTCCGTCCTCAAGAATTCCAACAATTCAGACGTTGTTTCGCTGGTTACGATTCTCCAAGTCTTCCAACTTTTCCTAGAGGCACAAGTCTGCCTTGGTCGCTAGCGGGTTAGCAGCTAATTCCCTCTCCAATGACTCCAGATAATCGATCCGTTTCTCAACATCCGCCATTCATGTAACCATCTCAATGAATTTAGTCTCCATGGCAGTGAATGATCGATGTATTGCAGAAACATCCGCCATTTACACATCTGAACCTTGCATGGCACCACGCAACTCATTTTTGTTCTATCCTTATAAAATGTTGATAGCTGAAAAAGCAAAACATTTTGCATTCACTTATGTTTGAACATCAAAATGTCAGCACTGTTGGGAACGCCAGGTCATTACAGACAAGTGCAGGGAATGGGCGCTGGTCTAGCGGCCCTATTTGTGTCCATTATGCTCCTTGAATTTCAAGGGGTTGGCACAAGAAGTCAAACTCATCATCATCTTCCATGAGGGCAGCTGAAGAGTTTAATTTTTCTGATCGCTACAGCTAAAATAAATGCCACAAAATATAAATGCTTTCGCTGATATGTACCTTTTTAAAATGGATTTATTTCACCACTGGTTTTGGCGCTCACCTACTTGTAATATATTTGATTCATTTTTTTTTATCTTGTTTGGTATTCCAAATTATTATTTGTTCTCAAACTAATGAGGATGTTAAAGCTTTTGTAGATTGAGCAAAGATATAAAGACATAAAAAAAATAAAAACTTTAATAATTAAAAAAAAAAAAAAGCTTCTTAATAACATTCTTACTGAGAGCTTGTGTGGTTCAGATATCAGGTCTAATTACTGCTCATCAGCTGACATGAATCACAGTACATCTGCTTCACATTAGTATAAGTTGCAGGCAAGTAAAGCTAAGTTGCCAAATTAATATGTAATATCACCATACATATTATAAACCAAAATAAATTCTAGGATCATTGCTTAATATCTTTTAGCTAGAAAAAATATCTAAACAAGGACAAAACAATTTTATGGTAGGCAGTAATCTGAGATGATGTCATAAGCAGGTTATATTTTAAACTGAACCATATTTATTGTTAATTTGTGAAACCCGGTTTTGATTGTGTATGTTGCAATCAGAATTATAATAGAATAGCATAACTTCTTGTTTTCATCACTTTTATTTACATTTCCTTCTGTTGAACTGTGTATCCCCTTTAATTTAAATCTGAATACACCCTATGAACTTGTGAAACCAATTATCTCTAATTTGCTTCCATTTTATGTGTTCACATTAATGTTGGTGTAAGATCTTCTAAAATGGAATTAGCAAACTACTGAAATGGACCAAGAAATCTTCTACCTCCAACCCAAACCCTATATACATCTTGAATGGAAACCAAATCTGAAAGAAATAAATATATCTAGTTGACATCTGTTTCTGTACATCAGTTCTCATTGTTCCTTAAACATTACAAATACACACTACTAGTATAAAAAGTGTAATATGTACAGATAATGAAACTAAAGCTTGGAGGATGTTGCTGTGTAAACAATACAAAAACAAGAAAAATAAGTTCATTTCTTTATTCTTAATTGATATTTTTATAAAAACATGGAAAGAGGGCCAATGTAGTTAAGCAGAGACAATGTTTTCAAAGGTCACAACTAAAAAATGCAACACAGATACATGACATTAATCATTGCCAAGCCTTCATACAATATTCCACTGCACCTGCACTATTGACAATTGTCAAAAGATCGCTTGAAAATGATTCAGCAATCACTATTAGACATGTCATACACTCGCAGACTCAAGATTTAGTCAAATATACCCACAGAATTTACATACATATAAATCAGAAATGAAAGAAGCACACGAGACATACATTCACACTACAGAACAAGCCACAATCATCTGATTTCAATACATACCTCTTCAAATACCAGAAATATTTTATAGGCCTTTATCAAACACTGCTAGATAAGAGAAAAAGATAAAGAATTTTCGCAGATTTAGGAGTCACCACAGACTTATTCCATGAAGAACCCACCCATGTACATGATAACTGACATTATTCCCCTATCTTTGGTCAACCACCTCTACTTTACAGTCTCATGTGGGTGTGTACACACTATGGAGTGAATCAAATTATAAGTATCATCAAATTTATATTGGCAGTGGTTGGAGTAAAGTCTCATTCACCTACACAGGATAAAGTAACGTGAACTGTAGAGTTCGAGTTTCAGCTGAAGGGAGCAGTCTGAGAGCGCCTAGTACACTACAGAGAAGAGAAGCAGGAGTGAAGGGATGAAGCAGTGGAGGTGTGGAAGCGCTGGGTGACATGTTCTACAAAGATGCACTGCAATTTAAACAGTGCATAAAGCGGGTCTATTGCCGAACTTCAACATAATTGGCAGGGAAGAGTCCGTACGCACCACGACACACCCCCCTCCACCAGCCCTCGTCGATCATCTCAATGTTGGTGATGATGTCATCAGGATCAAAGGAAATCTCGTCATCACCCGCTGAAGAAAGAATGTCACATGGCATGTTTATATTGATCTGATTTGCTCACGTCATTCTGAAACATAGCTTCAAAGTTCTGGCCATCAATAACTTGCACAGTCTGGACCTACAGAGCTGAAATATACGATTAAATACACGATTAAGGGATAGGTCACCCAAAATTATAATTCTCTCATCATTTACTCATCCCAGATGTGTATGACTTTCTTCAGCAGAATACATTTGAAGAAAAATATCTTGGCTCAGTAGGTCCTTAAAATGCAAGTGGATGGTGATCAGACCTTTTGAAGCTCCAAACATCACAGACAATCAGCATAAACATCATCCATACAACAACAGCAGTTAAATGAATGTAATCTAAAGTGATACGATCACTTTTGATGCAAAAAATATAAATATTTATTACTTTAACTATAAGCCATCTCTTCCGGTCAGCATCTGTATACACATTCACAAGGGTTCATGTGGTCTCTCGTGTGACTGATTTGTGTTGGCATGTTATGGATGTAATCTCACGTTCTTCTCTCGGTTGAGACATCCAGGATAAGCAAACAAATGCAACATTGGGAGTATACAATCAAATACAAAACCAATGAAGCTTCAGTACAGTGTTCTTCATACTCCGTTGTAAACAGCGCTGCTCTTCTGGGTATGTTGCACGTGCGTCAGTTCTCACGAGAACATGCCAATGCGATTTGTCATTGCTGACTGAAAGCGATGCTTTATAGTTCAAATATATACTTAATAATAATAATAATAATAATAATCTAATATAATAATCTAATTATATTAAACTCAATGACTGTGTGACCTAGAGACATGAAACCAACTGTAAAACACTCCGAATATTATTCTTTATATTGCACAGTTGGTTTAATGTCTCTATGTCAAACGGTCATTGAGTTTAATAGGTTTATAGGGATATCTGAATCAGTATAAAAAGTACTGAATATTTAATCCCCAAAACAAGTCTTGTGCATTATAAAGAATAATATGATATGAATATGAAAAATAAGAATAATATGAGTGCTTTACAGTTGGTTTCATGTCTCTAGGTCACACGGTCATGGAGTTTAATGGAATTAGATTACAAATATTTACACCACTATATTTATTTGAAAACAAATATAATTATAGAAATACCACAAACAGAGCCTTGTTGACACAATATAATTATATATGAAAGGGATATTTTTAAGAATATTTTACATTTGTTGTGATTTCATTCCATCAAATGGTTAAATTGTTTAATTGATTTATAGAGCTAATATATATATATATATATATATATATATAAAAAAGATAATAGATTCAGCTTTGTGCTAGGCAAAGAAAACCCATTCATGCATGTCTAAGTTGGTTTGGCTTGAAAATGTGATTTGCACGGAGAGTTTAATGAGTATTGTCAGGAATGTCAAATGTCAACCGCAGTGCGGTATCCGTGGAGAAGTCCGGGACCGTTCAACTGGTTAATGATGAATCCGAATATTTAATTCAAGCCAGCAAATTTCCGACGGCAAAGCCCATTAAACTTAATGCGCTTCCGGTGTCTTTCACTTATAACATACCCATGTCTTAATGCCAGAGACCGCACTATATCTTTAAGTCCTAATTCAAAGTAAAATGTTATTTAATTAGTCATCTCTATCTCATGCTTACTGCTGTAGCATATGGTTACACTGAAGGATGTCATTACCTCGACAAAATTAAATTGTGGCCATGACTTCTTATCATGTTCCCACGAATTAATATCTTGTGGCCATGACAAAACCAAGTGAACCGATATTTTTTTTACCGGTTCATATTGTTGTTCATAACTGCTATTTCTCAACAGTTCTTCATTCTGCAAGTTTCTGATGTAGACAAGATTCAGCAAATGCTTATTGTGAACAGGGCCGGTTCTAGACCATTTTGACAAGGGGGGGCCAGTTTGGGTCCGGGTGTGCTTGTACAGAGGCAACTGTATTATACCTTAAATGTCCCCTGTACACATACAGCTCTGGATAAAAATAAGAGACCACTGTAAAATGATAATTTTCTCTGGATTTACTATTTATAGGTATGTGTGAGTAAAATGAAAATTTTTGTTTTATTCTATAAAGTACTGACAACATTTCTCTCAAATTCCAAATATTGTCATTTAGAGCATTTATTTGCAGAAAATGACAACTGGTCAAAATATAAAAAAGATGCAGTGTTTTCAGACCTCGAATAATGCAAACAAAACAAGTTCATTTTAATTTTAAACAAAACAATACTAATGTTTTAATTTTGGAAGTGTTCAGAAATATAGAAACAGTCTTTCACGTTGCTGTTTGGTGACTTTATGCCACTCCTGGTGCAAAAAATTCAAGCAGCTCGGCTTTGTTTGATGGCTTGTGGCCATCCATCTTCCAGAGGTTTTCAATGAGGTATGGAGATTGGGCTGGCCATGACAGGGTCTTGATCTGATTGACCAGACTGTGTGGCATGGAGAATGTCCTGCAGGAAAAAACAATCCTCAGAGTTGGGGAACACTGTCAGAGCAGAAGGAAGCAAGTTTTCTTCTTTCTTCATTGTCCGTGGCTTGATTCATGTGTCCTTTACAAATACGAATCTGCTTGACTCCAGCCTTGTTGAAGCTTCAGCAGATTCATCTTTGTGAAGGACACCCAAAAGCAATGTTAAAGACTGGTATCTCTACATGCCAAGACGCATGAAAGCTGTGATTGAAAATCAGGGTTATTTCACCAAATATTGATTTCTGAACTCTTCCTAAATTAAAACATTAGTATTGTATTGTTTAAAAATGAATATGAACTTGTTTTCTTTGCATTATTCGAGGTCTGAAAACACTGCATCTTTTTTGTTATTTTGACCAGTTGTTATTTTCTGCAAATAAATGCTCTAAATGACAATATTTTTATTAGGAATTTGGAAGAAATGTTGTCAGTAGTTTTATAGATTAAAACAAATTTTCATTTTACTCAAGCACATACCTGTAAATAGTAAATCGAGAGAAACTGATCATTTTGCAGTGGTCTCTTAAATTTTTCCACAGCTGAATAAACATCATTTGCTGTTTTAATATTTGTGGACATGCAATTTTTTGAAGACAACCAAAGATTCACCAAATGAGTAAACATTTTAATTTTAAAATATATAAACAAACAGGTTCATGACAAATGTTTCAATTTGTCAATACACCCTAACATTCTGGATTTACCCACAAACTTTAAGCCATGTTGACATGCTGTTCTTTAGAATGACTAATGCAATTAAAATCCTTGGGTAGAATGAATGATAGGCTACATCAAGATTTTAGAATATAATTTATGCGGTAGGCTATAAACAGCATGTACGGGTCTCACATATGGTCACCATTTCTTTTAAGATTATTTTAAGAATTTTTAAGCACATTTTTAAATTCACTAGTTTGTTTCATTTATCATGATTTTAAATAGCTCTGTGTAACAAGTTATTTTTTAAATTTCAATTACTATGAGTTTAAAAAAAGTTGCATGCATCATTGTGACCAATAAGATTGATTTAATGTTTTTTTTTTTATCATTATTGTGTGTGTCAGTGCATTCCTTATTTAGTGCGCTTTGTGTGCGCCTCTTATTAGAGAATGCTGTTGCTAATATTAAGCTCAATTCTCCATTGAGCACGTGTGCCTCTCCCTTGTGATTGGTGTCGCGTCAAGTATTTGATTGATAAATGTTGTTCATACAGGAGGACATTGTGTTTGTTATCTTCCCTGTAAACTATTTAGTGCTTCTCTTGCATTTTGTTTACAAGCAGCAGCAGGATCAATTATGCACCTTTGTTCTCTTAATTATGCAGCTTTTGCACATTTGCTTTTTATTCTTGCACCTGAATCTAACAGTACCAATGTTAATCTGTATATTACTAGGATGAAGTGCGTTGAAGTAGTGAGCTTAGTGTATAAGAGCTTTTCTCACTGCAGCTAAGGCATTTATTTGGGCTTTAGTGGTTCCAATTTTATGTTTAAGTATTCATAATAAATTTGCCATTGCAAGTGCGGTGTGCCCCTGTATAACGCTATCTGCGGTTTCTTCATACTCATTTCTTTACATCTGTTTCTGCATGCTGTTTTATCAGTCACTTTATTGTTTGTTTTGCCAGACTTATTGCAATACTTTGTCTTGTTTCAGCACTGTAGAGTGCCAAACATAAAACAAAAGGTTAAAGAAAATACCTCATTATGTATAACATAAGTGTGTACTGTATGTTGTTCAAGAAATGAAAACCCAACAGATGTCCACATGCAAAAACAAATTATAATGATGCTTGCTAAACAAGAGTGATCTCCAACGAGTTGGGCTCAGGTGCATTCAATAAGGCAGAATATGAGATCCAGATCTGGTTTTGTGATAATAATGTGGAAAATTGTGCTACTAAAGTAACTTAACTTACATTTACAACAGCACTTATCATCCACATTAAGTAGAACTGAAACAGGAGCTGGCACTTTCCAAAAATGTGAAACCAACGCTGAAACAACCTTATCTCCAGAAGTTGTTAGCTCATTCTTCCTTTGATTTTCTGTTTCTCCTACCTCTGTTTCTCCAGCTCTCTGGAGCCGACCATTTTACAAAGATATCATTAGCACAATTAGGTTAAAGAATATATAAATCTATATCATACAGGCATAAAACACTGAACTCAAATGGTCAATTATGCCTAAAAATGCTCCTATGGGCTTACATTAACTAGTGTTTTCTAAGGGACCATCTGAAAATGTATACATGAATAAGACTTTGTAGTTTCATTCTTAAGTGTCTACCATCAAACCTTTTGGTGACTGCAGTCAATTTTTAAAGTATCCCAAAAAGCCAAACCGTGATTCGACGATTTTAGCAAAATTTGTTGTGAAAGTGCGACCTGACAACACTGCACAAGTGCTGCAGCTGCTCAAATGGAAGAAAGAGTGAATATGTAGTGTGGGCTTGTGTGATGTTTAAAAAAACGGTTTCTTACTTAATTGACAATATTTTTTTTATATTCACATCAGCCCCATTTTATGTTCATTATGAGAGAAGTATTCTAAAAGAATTCTAAGAGACGCATCTTAAGAGAAGTGCTTAGGACATTCAACCTTGGACAGATTTATGATTTTTTTCAGAATTTAATTGCAAATTGGATTGCTTTATCCAAAAAGCGTATTCTCAAACATAAGCCAAATATGGGAATAAACAATAGCCTGCATTACCTTTTAAATACACTTTTTGTATTGTCTAATTATTGCTTTAACAGTCTGCCACAATAATGAAATGCATTTTAATTATCTGAATTATTATACTGCATATAGTATGTGTATGTGTGTGTGAGTGAGGAAGTGTGCAGGTAAGAATGAAAAACACCAGATGATAATGGAAATGTTCACTTACCAGCTTGATAATCGTACAGAGCTACAGCGGTCACACCCAGATCCTCTCCATGCTCATATGACTGATCACCTGTTCACCACACACAAAATATTGAAAGGACTGAAACAGACATCTGAACACACCGAGCTAGAAGCGAATCTTATGTAATGTAATAGTGTGTGAAAATGATGTGTGATGTTCCAGGTGTGTGATACCAGAGTTCTGGTACTGACTGTCCGGCTCAGGGTTCTGGTACAAGTCTTCCTGAAGCGGTTCTTCATATGTGAATTCTGCTGCAGCAGGTTTCCCCACATCCACATTAGCACCGTTCTCCACGTTCTCACTTGCAGATTCCGTCTGCACATGATCATGAGTCTCAATACAAACTATCATCTCCGATTAGAGTAAAAAAAGTTTTGAACTGTTTTTACAACAGCAGCAAATTTATTTACCACCCATGGATTCACTGTATATTGTAACACACTAAACATTTAATATAAAGTATACATTTGTGCAAGGGTGTCCAAAATATTTAATTGAGGGCAAGCCAACACAAAATAAGTATTGCACCACATGACTGTAACATACCCTATCATAATCAGAATTCTGTGCTGTAGTGAATGTAAAAAAAGTGCATGCTTAAGTAAATTCATCAATGATATAATATACAGTATATTTCTGTCACTATGAACAGTACAGTAGAGGAACCGTGATGTGACTTCCACACATTTTCACTAATATCATTTGGATGCATGTGATTGTGTCACGCAGTGCTCAAACAATGAAATTAATTGAATTTCAGGCAAAGCTGTGCTTTTTTAAAATAATCTCTTGCGGGCAACACCAGAAATGTTAGTGGACTATAGTTTGTACACCCCTGCATTAATGGTACATTTAATATGTGTAATAAGTTTAGCCCTACTATTGTCTTAAGAAACTGCACCCTCCTTTTGTCCTTCAGGTCATTTTTGACCCATATTAAAAACCATTCATGATTAATGCCACTAAAGACCACCCTTAATGAAAATCTGTTTTGCTGTGGTCCAAAAGTGTATAAAGATAAAGAAAAAAAAAGGCTAAATTGTGATTTTTTTTTTTTACGTTTTTATTTTAATGGCAAACATTGGCAAAGGATGTCTTAATTTACGTTTATTTCAATCACTTTGAGCATTTTATATTATTTCAATGATATATATATAAAAAAAAACCATTGTGATATATTCCGTAATCATCAGTGTACATTATAGAGTTACAGTTTTAGTACATGCCTACTTCACTAATGAATCTTTATTGCCTTTTCCAGTAGTAAACATATCAAATTTGCACATCCTTTGCAATAAATATCTTCCTTCCCAATAATGTCAAACAATATGTTGCAGTGTTACAGTAATTAAATGGGGTAATTAGCCCCATTAAACCCTTTCAGAAAATAATCTTATTAGTAAACGTATTTACTATATATTACTTGTTATAAACTCCTAAAAAACTTTCGTCTGGATTCATGAACGCTTCCTACCCATCAGATTTGTTAGTTAAACGTGTATTTTAGTGCCATGATTTTCAAACGGGGAGGTGCGCCTCCCCAGGGCGACACCAGAGAGTGTCAGAGGAGGCGTGTAGACTGATGATTAATTCACCAAGTAAAATCAAAATATAAATAAAATAAAAATGCATTGTGAAGATAAATGAAAATTATTGGTTAAATGAGCCATAGTCCAGCTTAATAGACCATAGTTCAATGGTCTTCTAATACTATTAAATGTCATGAAAGCATGCATATCATGCGAGAGCGCATCGGTTGCATTAAAATGAAATTATTATGGAGACATTTGCAACTGCAAGAAACTTCAGGGTAATAAATAAAATGCCTGAAAGACTTTGACCAAATTGCTGTAAACAAATATATTTAAATTTTATATATATATATATATATTGTTTGTTTTGATGGCTTTGACAAAGTCACAAAGTTGGTTCAGGTATGACCCAAAGACAATAGGAGGGTTAAAGGTGCTGTAAGTGATTTTATCATGGAAAAGTATTTAAAAAAAAATGTCCTACTCCCCTAAAGATATTAATGAAATAAGTGATATATCACCAGTTTCTGTGACAGCTGTAGACTTTTTAAACCTTTTGCTTTTCAATTGTCAATCACTGTGCTTGTTCTCATAGTGTTGTATTTGAAGCTGATCATTGAGGCTATAATGTTTATCAGTTAAGGGTACTATTGTGCCACTCTTGAATTTGACAGTCACAGGAAAAAAAATAATGCTGCTCTTTTGCTCGGTTTTGGTCTCAAAATTATCTTTGGAGAGTGGGGTTTTGGAATGAGGGGGGCGTGGCTAGTTCAATGGCTCAGTCACGTGAAAGCTTCAGAATGCTAAAATCACTTACAGCACCTTTAAGTAAATAAATAAATAAGTGTAAATAATTTCATTAAAGGTGTCACTGGGTTTGTGATGGAATGTTATGTCAAAAAACTGGTACCTTCTGCCTTCTGCGTGCCTCCTCCTGCTCCTTATTCTCCTTGGTCTGTCGTCTAGCACGCTCCTCCTCTGCTTTCTTTTTATCATCCTCCTCTTTCTGTTTTGCAATATTCTCAAACAGAGCCTTAAAGTTGCCAGCATTGCTGCCAGCTAAACACCCAATATTCATGTGTTATAAAAGCATTAAAATCCATAAAAAATATTTAATGCTGCCAGCTAATCACCACACATTCATGTGTAACAAAGCATTATAAACCTATATAAACTATGTGACAACTAAAGAAAAAACTAATGAGTTAAAGCATTGTCAACTATTTAATAGTGCCACTAAACACAACACAACACAGTTATGAGTTATAAAGCATTTAACTGATTCTACAGCATTATTATTCTGACCTGCTTCAACGGGTTTGGTCTTCTGATATGCAGCACTTGGTTTCTCCACCTCCTCAAACGTGCTGGCGCTCTGACAACAGTGTCACAAACATCATACTTTAGTAAAAATCACTGACAAGAATTGTGATACATATTAAAATGGATAAAGTGGATTTGAAAATATTTTTTTAAATGCACAGAGACATAATGATGTTCAACGTTTTGATCATGGCATGATGAAATTGCATGTTTATAAAGACAGACCACAATTAAATATGGACATAAATGTAACCTTTACACATTTATATTTTAACTATAATTATGTGATTAACAGCTTGACAATAAAAAAAAATTTACCATGTCCATTCGGTCCTTCTGCACACCATATTTCCCTCCAAATCCTTTAGAATAATCTACATTGATGGAGAACAACCAAATTACTAAAGTTGATACAAAGTTTTTTGCAGATATATGTTGAGTGTTTGTTGAGAGGCTGACCATCTGTAAGGACATAAAGCATAAAGCTGAATTACAGTAATCCACTGCAGTCAGACTCCTTGAGCAGTAAAAATACCGTACTTTTAGGAGAAGTTCTACATTGAATACCAAATTCTGAATTACCAGCAAAAGCTGATTTTGAGTTCCAAACAGACAAACAACACTGTGCTCCTTCTCAAATACTAATTGGCAACTATGCACACTGTATTTGTCTATAATGTGAAGTGAATTAACATTTCATAAAAGTTCATACGTCTGCAATACCGGTGATGTTGTACATGTGTTCAATTTTCACCTTTCTGTGATTCATGCAGCTGCAGTTTCTCCTGGTGGTCCCACCCTAATGCAGATTTATCCTGACGATCCGTCTGAACGCCAAACTTCCCCCCAAATCCCTTGACATAATCTGACATACACCAAACACAACAACATATTAAGTGTCAGAAAAGGACATTGACTAAAATTTTACATAATTCATAGACACTGACAGTATTGAAATGCTAATCCTGTACTAGAAAAGAGCATCTTCATTTCAACAAATCTTAAAAGGAACCAAAACATAACAATTGAAAATACAGTATATAAATAATAATGTGTGGCCTATTCTTTAATCATACTGACATCTAGCAACAAATCAGGGAACCCGTAACTTCTGTTCTTAAGAAAACACTAATAATGAAAAATAAAAAATAATGAATTTATTCTTAAAACAAAGTCAAACTGAGCTGCTGAAAACAGTCTTGGCCAGTAGGACACAGAAGAGACGTGCGTGACAAACCTTTCTGTGACTCATGTTTTTCAGTCTTGCCCTGATACTCAAATCCCACAGCACTCTTGTCAACTTTATCAGTCTCCACACCAAACTTGCCGCCAAACCCCTTGGCATAATCTGAGAGAGGTTGAAAACGTCTTAACAGATCAAACCAAAATCACATCATACAAGGATTGTCAGTATTAACAAAAACAACAGATAAACACAGGCATCTGATCAGTAAATGTGTGTCTGTGGGTGGGGCCAGTAACAAACCTTTCTGCGACTCGTGTTTTTCAGTTTTACCCAGGTAATCAAAGCCAACAGCGCTCTGATCCACGCGATCTGCCTGCACGCCGTAGCGGCCACCAAACCCAGTGGCGTAGTCTTGCATGGTCAAAGAATGCAGCAGAACAGCACGGAGGATAGGGTGCATGTTGGGAAAAACAGAATAATCACATAAGCTGTGATAGAAGAGATACTGAAGCTCTTTCTGCCAATGACCCTCTACATGAAAAAACAATTAACATTACGGTCAAATCAGATGGCACTCGTGCCAACTTTATTAGTCTCCAAACCCAATAGCGTAGTCTATACACACTCACATTAGGGCTGAAAAATGTAACATGTTAATTTCTGCGATAAATCACCCAAATAACGCAGTCCTTTATTTTTAATTCATGAAAATTCAAGCAATGGGAGAAAGAAGCCTCGAGTTGTTCCTGGCAGGCTACTCAGCCTCACAGGTTCCAGATGGTGAAGAATAGGGAGGGGGTGGGGTTAGGGCATCTGCTGCCTGCCAGGAAAAAAACCCAGGCACTTTTGTACAATGGGCGAAACTTCACCAATGTTTTTCCCCCTTTCTGTGGCTAACACTGGTATATATACATTTTCAGGAGGTGCACGCTTGACTCAACTGCACATCCTAGCACAGAGGATTACAGTCCACTGTAAAACAGCAGAGAATTTTGTCCAACTTTTAATTACAACCATGTCCAATGATTTGATGGCATATATGTATACTGTAAAATTTAAAGGTAGATATTTAAATAATTTCAACAATCACTAACCAATTTTTTGAGATAACGGAGTATAAAGTAAAAATATTTGTTGATTTTTTAAATGTTTGTTGTAATGTATTATGTGACACAATTTAAAAATCACAGAAAACTGTGTGCTTAATCATTTTAATCGTTCACCACCCTAATACACATTAACACACACACACACACACACACACACACACACGGTATAATGTACAGATTTTGCTGTTTCAGAAGGAAATTGGTACTTTCATTCACCAAAGTGGCATTCAACTGATCAAAAAGTATAGTCAGGACATTAATAATGTGAAAAACAACAACATCACTATTTGAAAAAAGTTATTTTTGATCAAATCTAGACAGCAGCATCAGTCCAACACCTTATCCTTGAGTAATCATGCTAAATTGATCATTTGATACTAGAAAATCTCTTGCCATTATATCAAACACAGCCGAATGATATTTGATCTGTTAAATGAAGTTTAACATTGTCTTTATGTTTGTTTTTGAGTTGCCACAGTATGCAATAAACTGGCATGTCTAAAGGTCAATATTAGGTAAAAAAAAAAAAAAAAAAAAGCAAAAAAAAAAAAGAAACTGCTTTCTCTAGAAACTCAGTCAATCATTGTTTTGAGGAATGAAGGCTATACAATGCTTGAAATTGACAAAAATCTGAAGATTTCGTTCAAAGTTTTACACTACAGTCTACAAAGACAAAGGACAACTGGCCCTAACAAGGACAGAAAGAGATGTGGAAGACCAGATGTACAACTAAACAACAGGATAAGTACATCAGGGTCTCTAGTTTGAGAAATAGACACCTCAAATGTAGACAGCTTCATTGAATTCAACCCGCTCAACACCAGTTTCATGTACAACAGTAAAGAGAAGACTCAGGGGTGCAGGCCTTATGGGAAGAATTGCAAAGAAAAAGACACTTTTGAAACAGAAAAAGAAAAGGTTAGAGTGGCAAAGAAACACAGACATTGGACAACGGATAATTGGAAAAGAGTGTTATGGAGCTTTTGTGAGATCAGCTGGACTGTAAGGTGTGTGTGAAGTGCCCGACAAGACAGCCACATCTATGGCAAGTGCTACAGGAAGTGTGGGGTGAAATGTCAGTCTCTGGACAAACTGACAGCTAGAATGGCAAGGATCTGCAAAGCTGTCATTGCTGCATGTGGAGGATTTTTTTGATGAGAACTCCATGAAGTAACTTAAGAACTTTTTTCCCCAATTTGTAATAGTCATTTTTCACATTATTAATGTCCTGACTATACATTGTGACCAGTTGAATGCCACTGGTGAATAAAAGTACCAAATACTTTCCATAAGAGCAAAATCTGTACATTATTCCAAACATCTGGCCCCTGTGTATGTGTGTGAGTGTATAGACCATGGCATTTTTAAAATGGTTATTTTATCTATTCTGCTTTTAGTGTATCAGTAGGAAATATCAATTCTATTTGCTTATATTATTGAATAAAGGAAGAATAAGGAGCCCTACAACAGATGTATGGCCCCCACAGAGCCTGTGCCCAGTTGTAACTAGGTGAATTAGTGCTGTTTTGAAGGCAAAGGTTGTAACACCAAATATTGATTTCGCTTTACAAAATTGATTTAGATTACTCGACTTTGCATGATGTTAATAAACTATTTATTAGAGAGGTGCCTAAAGTTGTTGCACAGTACTACACTGTATATAAATTATGTTCATGAGTGGCTATTGAGTGTATGATGCACCTCTTTTCTATAAGTATTTTTTATTATTGAGTGCATGTGCATATGCATGCATGTGTGTGTAAGAGCTGAAGTGACACAATGACAAATTCTCACACTCATTTGAAAAATGAAAACGATAAATAAAACAGTGACATACTTCCATGTCAGAATGCTGTTGTTTCAACAGGTTTGTGAGGGTGAATTTTGAGTTCATGAAAGCTGTTTTACTGTAAAGAAAGATTCACCTTTTTGCGAGGCATGTTTTTCTGTTTTTCCAGCATACTCGAAGCCCACAGCAGACTGCAGGAAACACACATTACAGAGAACATTGTGACATTGAGCAGAAACATTAAATTAAAGGCCTAAGGATCTAATGATTTACCTGGTCAACACGATCAGCTTCCACTCCAAATTTCCCTCCAAACCCCTTCGATGTGTCGGTCTGAGAGCAATGCTTAGACAATTTACTCTGATACTCATGACCCACAGCAGACTGCAGAGAGAAATACATAACACACATTTCAATCCACATTAAGTATAGATAAGAAAAGCTCAACAAACTAAATCTAGGTGTAGAAGACAGAAGCCACAGCGAAAGATTTGCAGCTATAAATCTCAGCGAACACAACTCAAACAAAGAAATGAACAAATGCACAGAATACCTCTCTAAATTTCATATGCTGTGACTATAATTATTAGTTCTGTTTTTCTGCTTACCCATTGCGGGACAATAATGAGAGATTCAATAATAATAATAATAATAATAAATATAGCTGCAAGCAGCGATGGCGGTCCCAAGCCGGTGGCACCGCCACCCCCGTGCCTTTAGGGTCGCTGGTGGCACCGCCACCCCCGTGCCTTTAGGGTCGCTGTGCACGATGGGCAATAACGTAACCTCGCTTTGACCGTCGAGAAGACGTGTGCTGTAGAGCTTGCATCAGCAAGGGCTCTGCAAAAGTGCGCATCGAGGGCACATATCGACCACAAAGTATGCGTGAGCACCCTTCTGATACCTAAAATGAAAAATGAGACACCCTACGGTCTCATGGAGTTAATGGACACACGAAATAAGTACACAAGACTGAAAATTCATATGAAGTGTGCCATTTGGGACAGGGCCTATGACCGTGAACCACAATAGTCACATCTATGAGGTAATTCAAACGTAGAATAATTTTTAATGTCATAGGATGTCATAGGTCAATATCTTTTGCAGCACTTAAACGTGTTAATCCAGAAGGCCAGTATTTATCCGGAGGTCTCTGTACAGGTTTATTAATGTAATTATAATTTACGCACTGCTGAAGTTTATCAGTTAATGTACGCAGAAGTTATAACACAATTCCTTGCTTTTATGCACCCTTTATGTGCTTTTTGGAGCTTCAAAGTTCATTTGCAATGTGTTCCACATTCAAACCAAAATATCTGACTTTCTGTTGGTCTGTTTGTTCACTTGAGACATAAGAGGGTGATTTCAAAGCATTTTGAAAGTGACACACTTCCTTCTGCCAGTTGGTGGCGCTATAACTTTGACTCACAATAGTCACATCCATGTGACACACTGCTGAAGTTTCATCGAGATCAGTTAATGTATGCAGAAGTTATAACACACTTCCTTGCTATTTGCTCCCTTTATATGCTACCTTTATGAGGTTTTTGGAACTTCAAAGTTTCATTTGCAATGTGTTCCACATTCAAACCAAAATATCTGACTGTTTGTTGGTTGGAGCTAATGACTGTAAATTAGAAAGTTGTTCGGCTTGACAAGAACAATATACACGCTGAGTTTTGTAACTGTAGATAGAACTAAGTTATAACACACTTTATGTGTCCTTTTTTTAGTCATAAATTATTTTCCTCGCCACGGCCAAAACTTTCGAGATATCAAAAATCCGTCCGGAATGTAGCATCCTCAAATGTCTTGACTTCATGCCAACCGAGTTTGGTGGTGATTGGATTCATTCTCTAGGAGGAATATATATAATTCCAGAGCATGTGTTTCCAAACAACCCATAATAGTCGACTCCCTGTTGGGCTGTTGTAAAACTTAGAGCACGAAAGTTGTTCAGCCCGATGAGATCTAGAAGTGTACCGAGTTTCATATTATTACATGCAAGCATGTTTGATATATGGACAAGTGTTCGAATCCCATTCCAGGTGTCGCTGTCGAGCCCCCCTGCCACGCCCGGGTACCAGCTTCAGCCCGGCCCTGATGGCCGCGGGTTCTGACATGTGTGCAAAGTTTCAAGAGTTTTCGAGCACGTTAAGGGCCCCAAAAGTCCCGGAAACCTTGAAAAACAATCAAACAATCAAAAAGCAAATCTCACCCAACAGAGAACCCCCCCCCCCCTCCCCACACACACACACACACACAGAATTGGCAGGGGGCACTTTGTCAGAGAGAGAGAAAAACACAGAATGGGAGGGGTCACTGTCTGTCAGAGAGAGAAAAATTCCAAGAAATCCACATTCAAACCACAATATCTGACTTTCTGTTGGTCGGAGCTAATGACTGTAAATTAGAAAGTTGTTCAGCTTGACGAGAACAATATACACGCCGAGTTTTGTAACTGTAGATAGAACTAAGTTATAACACACTTTATGTGTCCTTTTTTAGTCCTAAATTAATTTCCTCGCCACGGCCAAACCGTTCGAGATATCAAAAATCTGTCCGCAATGTAGCATCCTCAATGTCTTGACTTCATGCCGACCGAGTTTGGTGGCGATTGGATTCATTCTCTAGGAGGAATATATATAATTCCAGAGCACGTGTTTCCAAACAACCCATAATAGCCAACTTCCTGTTGGGCTGGCGTAAAACTTAAGAGCACGAAAGTTGTTCGGCCCGATGAGATCTACAAGTGTACCGAGTTTCATATTTATTACATGCAAGCATGTTTGATATATGGACAAGTGTTCGAATCCCATTCCAGGGGGCGCCGTCGAGCCCCCCTGCCACGCCCCGGTACCAGCTTCAGCCCGGCCCTAATGGCCGTGGGTTCTGACCCTTGTGCAAAGTTTCAAGAGTTTTAGAGCACGTTAAGAGCCCCAAAAGTGCCCGAATAATCGTAAGAAAAATTATATTCTAACGAAAACAATAGGGCCTTGCCTTTTCAAGGCTTGGGCCCTAATAATAATCCTAACGAAAACAATAGGGCCTTGCCTTTTCAAGGCTTTGGCCCTAATAAACTCTGTGGCTCTTGTCTGAACAAATTACTTTAGTGAGTGTTTCATTCCAGTTCCACAACTTCTCTCAGAAACATCTAAGCCATGGTGAAATACATATGCATGCAACTAGTGAAGTATTTTAAAAACTTGCAGCTGCTTTTAACATTAAGGAATTTTGCCCACAAGAATTTTTTTCTCTCACTTTCACTGTATATATATTTTTATTGATAGAAGGATTCATTGAACTGAGCTTGTAGCGGGCAAGTGGGGGGGCACTCCTTGTGGAAAACAAAAATAAATAATAACAATTCCGTAATAAATTAATAAACACTTGCTTGGGGGCCTGGGCCAACAAGTATAGACCCTGAATATCATCACTGGAGTCACGAGTTTGAATTCAGGGCGTGCTGAGTGACTCAGGTGGCTGAGATTTGTTCTCAGCCACCCGGATTGAGGCGAGTCACTACGCCACTATGAGGACTTAGAGCGCATTGGGAATTGGACATTCCAAATTGGGGAGAAAAGAGAAAAAAATAAATAAATTAACCACTTGCTTGATCTGAACAAAATAGGTGTCGTTTTAAAGCCTAGAATCTGGACTTTACAATATATATAGCTGATCCTACCAATTCTTGAATAATGCTTTTTAATTCACAAAAAAATAAGAACTTTTTCGTTCTCATCATTTGAAAAATTGTGTTATATATCGTTGGAATGGTCTCAATTAGTAGAATGCAATGAGCAAATGTTATTAACTCATGTGTACTTGTGTACTTATTTCGCTGCAGTGAGTATTAGCGTAAAAAATTCCCACAGACACACAAACATACTAATTAAAAGTTTCTTTTTGTCACGTTTTTCCTTATTACTTCACGAAACAGGTACATGACTTAGAAAGTGACGTGCCGTAATTTACAGCAGAATATGCAGATTCAAATGAGCCCAAACTCAACATAATATGATAAGCAGATCTTGAAATATTCCTCAAAGAGAGTACATGGAAAGACGATGCACAAGAGGGCACTCAACACACAATGTGTGTATATTTGTATGTCCGAGGACTAGGTGTGTGCAAACACAAATCCACTTATGTGTTAACCCTCTGGGGTCATCCGTCATTATAGCGGAAACACTTTAAAATACTCCTACCATCATACTACCATTTTTGGGTATACAGATAAGTGTAAGACATCATTAGAGACTATAAAAGGGTCTACTTTTATTTGTGTACACTCACAACAACAACAAAATCTTGTAAAATAAAGAAAATAAAAAGGTCATATTCAGCTCATATTTCAGAGCATATTTCTGAAATACGTCACAAAAATTAACTGAAACTCTACGAATACTTATCACACAAACATGAAACATATGTCTAAAGAAAGCTTAAAATGTCTACTTTTAAATAAAACAATTCAAATTTAAAACAAATATTCTCCTGCAATGCAATCTGTATGAAACAAAGCGATGTACATTTTCTTCTGGCGCAACTCATTATATGTAATGTGATCCCACCCACCAGCAGAGGGCGCCATTCATACGCTAATGTGCTGAGACGATCAACGCAAATGTATACGCCCCCGACAGTGAGGTTTAATGTAAACACAACACAACTAAACTTTTCTGCATGTTTGTAATGATACACATTCGAGGAATCTCCTGAATATTAAGGAAGAGTTAACATTTTCCTCAGAATATGAGCGAGACTCCGATGAACACTTGTATTTTGAAGAGAGATTTGATCCAGCCAAGGAAACAATTTCAGACGAGTAAATTATTTAGTTTGCATTAGCTGACATGCTATTTTATATAAACATGTTCATATTTTACTAATGGGACTGTTTCCAGACAGGATTCAGATTATTGACATTTGAAATATGTCCTAATAAGCAAGTTTTAGTTACATTTAAATGCTGTTTCGGCTAAAGCAGGTATTTAAATTGTATGCTGTATGATATATATATGATATGTAATATGATATAAAAATAATATGAATGTTTAGATTATATTTTATCTAGTGTTTAAAAGGCCTCATTATCATCAACAAAGCTTGTGCTTGCAAATATGTGTTCAGGTTAAATGAGTAAAATACACTTTAAATATGCCCATATTAGAAAATCAGCATATTATAATGATTTCTGGAGGATCATGTGACACTGAAGACTGCAGTAATGGTGCTGAAAATTCAGCTTTGATCACAAATTGCCTTTTACAATATATTTAAATAGAAAACGGTTCTTTTAAATTGTAAAAAGAGTTCAGAATATCAATGTTGTTTCTGTATTTTGGATCAAACAAATCCAGTCTTGGTGAGCAGAAGAGACTTCTTTTAATGGTAGTGTAGGTCTAAAATTAAGTAAAGTCTTTATGTAAAGAAAATGTATAGTCAGATTTCTTCTTTTAACTTAAAACTTGATTTTGATCATTAAGTCGCCTCGCATTCATTCTCTATCCCTCATTGATAGGCCCAGGGGAGGGGTCTTTGTCTCTCCTGTCTGAATTACAATGAATATTCACGATCATTCACACCTCCTTGCATATTAACTTTCAACACTAAAAGTGTCTTACAAAAGTTAAATTACTATGTTGTTTTGTATGAATGAGTGATCAGGATGGTTTTCACATCATTTTGTAGCAAAAACTCTAGGCTACAAGATCCAGTTCTCAAAAGTCTTTTGGACAAATCTTTAGTATGTGTTATATGACCTTATTTCAGTGACTTAATTTTAGTTTTTTCAAAAACCATGCATAAACATTATTTTCTAAAAAATACAAACCCGTACATACATGTTGCTCACATATTATTGTAGCCCAGTTTGTGCTGAATACAGAGTTATCAGACTTCAGCCATTAATATGTTTTAAGCAGCTGAAAAAAGCAGAAATGTCAAGGCATGTCAAAACTTCTCCAGGGCCCAAAACACCCTTAGACCCCAGAGGGTTAAAGGGTATTTATATATTATAATATTTCTGTAATTTGTCAAATCCATTCATTTCCAATGGCCAGTTATTTTTGACTGGGAACACAAGTATAAAAGTTTAATAAAACCAATAAAGTGTAAACAAAATGGTTGATATTGGGTTTTTTTTTTTCCAGATATCATATGTGAACAAAAATCAAGGAGTTTTATTCCTATTGGTTTCAGTAAAAAAACTATAAACAAAAAAAAAAGCTCAAAATGATCAGAACACAACATAAGGGTTAAGTTTCCAATAAAGACAGAAGTATCTTGCCTTATCCATGCGATCCTGCTGCAGTCCAAATTTTCCTCCATATCCATGAGATGCTTTGGGCATGTTGTCCAGCTCTTTCTGCTTCAGGTCACTGTGTTCACATGACACCTTCTCACGCAGCTTATGAATACTGAGAAATGAGAATAACGCAGGGTGAACATTTTAAATAATGTCCAGGGGACAATTCAGAGTTGTTGCAGTTTTAAAAACACATTAACACTTTTAATTGATGACTTAAAACATTACTGTTGTATTATTGTTATATAACACTAAATGATTAGGATATCAAGCACAATGTGTTAAAGCCTAATATATGTAATATATGTATAAACTGATCGTGCAGACCAAACCATTAGGCCTAGAGGTGGGTGGTATGGCCATAAATCTTGAACAGTATGAGATATTTTCACCAACTTTGAGACAATTATTTTTGGGGTTAATCTGAGAACACATGAAAAAATTGCATGTATCGGCCAATTGGTGGCACTATACAAATTATAAAATTAAAAATAGCTCCAACTATGGTACACATAAACTTGAAATTTAGCATGAAGTTTTTTTGTCTAAGCTGCCATCAAGATTTATGAGGACAGTTCCATATCTTGACAAATATGGCCACCATCAACCAATCAACTTTCTATGGCTCATGGCCCAAGAGTCCTATGCAAAAAACAATAATATAAAAAAAATTAAAAAAAAGCCACTGGGAGGTGTACATGCATTTAAATAGTTCTATATTCTGTTGTGTTTCACACACAGACACGTGTTATTCACATTATATGACAGATCTCATTCTGAACAACACCACAATTCTGACAATAAACTCAAAATAAATGATGGATCACAGATTTTTTTACTTAAACAGGCTGGGGAACACATTTAACAAAGTCTTAGGACTTGTAACAATCCTTATCAGAACAACAGGTACAGTATTTCTTACACTTTTCACTTTGAAACAGGTTTCCACCTACAGCTTTTCACTAAAACAGTACTCAAATTCTAAACTATATATATATATATATATATATATATATATATATATATATTGTTTGTGTAGCAATATATCAATACATATGAATTAGAGGTCAACCAATATTGTATTTTGCTGATATAAGTTGCTGGAAGAAAGGCAATTATTTATTAATCAACATATAAGTGTTAAAATTTAAACACTGAATGGGTTAAAAAAATATATTCTTGGCCTTTCCTTCCTGGGATGAGGAGGCCCAGACCAAGCCTACAAGGACCCAATAACAACCAGAAATAATATTTGGTGCATAATGCAGGACTTTTAACTATAAAAAAAAAAAAGCCCAAAATAATATAACCCATAGTCTTAAAAGGTCATAAAATCATTGAACTGTGTCCTTTTACTAGTTTAGAGAAAAACTGAAAAAGGACACATACATTTTTGTCTACCTTGATTTAATGTTGCTCTGAACACCTTTACTGGCGTTCTAACAGCTTTTTCAATTTGTGCAATCTGCGTGCATTCGTGCATGGATTAGAATCACGCACACGCACTGCACAGACCTTCACTTTGAAATGTGCAGCGCATGTGTTTATTTAAAAGGAATAGATCACACAAAAATGAAAATTCTCTCACCTTTTACTCACCATGCAGTCCCAAACTTCTGCTGAACAAAAACGAAGATTTTTAGAAGAATATCTCAGCTCTGTAGGTCCATACAATGCAAGTGAATAGTGATAAAACTTTGAAGCGCCAAAAAGCACAAAGGCAGCATAAATGTAATCCATAAAACTTCAATGGATTAATCCATGTCTTCTGAAGCAATCTAATCAGTTTTGGGTGAGAACAGACTAAAATGTATATCCATTTTCACTGTGCATCTTGCCATTGCAGTTTATAGGCAATTACACTTCCTAATGCTTGATGTATGCGAAGAGCGATAGATGGTGCTAGGAAGTGGAATCGAAACTGTGATCGCCAAGGAGAATGCTGATGTCAAGATTTATAGTGAAGAACAATTTGTTTTTTATATTCTGGTCTGTTCTCACCCAAAACTGAATCGATCACCTGGGCTTCAAAGATTTGGTCACCATTCATTTGCATTGTTTGGAGCAACAGAGCAGAGATACACTTCTAAAAATCTTTGTTTGTGTTCTGCAGAAGAAAGTTCTACACATCTGGCATGAGGGTGTGAAAATGATGAGAGAATTACAATTTTTGGGTGAATGTATATAGTAATATGGGGATTAGAATATAGTAATGATTAATGAAATTAATTTCTTTACTGATAAAATTTTAATAATCAGAAATAAAATTGGAACTATGCAATCATCTGTCAAAGTACCTCAGAAAACAGTCTCTCATAATTTCCTTCACGTGCAACTTCAATCCTTCACTGTCATAGGTAACAAAACTTATCAAAAAATGAAGCCACAACATATATTCGATTCATTACCAACTAAGCTCTTAAAAGGGCACTCCTTTTTAATCTCTGAACCTCTTCTTAATATAATTAACTCCTCACTATACTTGGGACATGTCCCAAGAAACTTTAAAATGGCAGTTATCAAACCGCTTATAAGAAGCCACAACTTAATCATGGAGAATTGGCTAATTATAGATGATTTCAAATTTACCATTTATGTCAAAAATACTAGAAAAGGTAGTGTCCTCCCAACTATGTTCATTTCTACAGAGAAATGGTGTGTATATATATATGTGTGTGTGTGTGTGTGTGTGTGTGTGTGTGTGTGTGTGTGTGTATGTATGTGTATAATATGCGGCTGCATTTCTCTTCTAGTGCTTTTAGATCTTAGAGTGGCCTTCGACACAATAGGTCACAACATTCGCTTGAATAGGCTGGATAATTATGTTGGCATTAGTGGACTTGCATTAGCATGGTTTAGGTCCTATTTATCAGACTGCTACCACTTTGTATGTGTAAATGAGGAATTGTCAAATCAATCAAAAGTTAAGTATGGAGTGCCACAGGGATCAGTTTTAGGGCCTCTGCTTTTCTCCTTATACATGCTTCCCCTGGGAGATATTTTTAGGAATCATGGAATACGTTTTCATTGATATGTCGAAGATACCTAACTTTATATTTCTTCTAAACCCAACAAAAATTCATAATTCTCCAAATTAGCAGTGTATCGATGAAATCAAAGTTTGGATGGCCAGAAATTTCCTACCAGAGTGCTGACTAGAACCAAGAAATACAATCATATTAGCACCATTTATCGTCGTTACATTGGCTACCTGTTAAATTTTGTATTAATTTTAAAATTCTGTTAACTACATAAAAAGCTTTGAATTGTCTAACTGCACAGTACTTCTTCGAGGCTTGACCCCTATTGATTTCGTTAGTTTTCTTACTATAATTATTCTGCTTTCGCTCGAGACTATGGCAGCCCATAGAACCGCTTGCGGGAAAGTTAAGAAATTTGGCACACAGCTAGAGGACAGTCTGATCTGTTACAACAGCAAATTTGGCATCTCTACCTCAAACCCTGTAGCACCACCAATGGCCTAAATTTGCACTCATGTTAATAACTTTTGAACCGCGAGTCCTAGAAACAACAATGTAATTTTCCATCATGAAAATATTTCTGCCATTTTAAATCGAACTCGTCATAGGCCGTTGTCCGATTTGCACGAAAATTGGCCTGCGCCATCTAGAGGCACTCACGACAAGCACATTTTTGTTTATAAATTCTGAACAGTTTGTCATAAAGTCATAAAATTAGTCTCAGATTCAGTGGGGTATAGCGAGTCCAATGATATGAAAAATTCCTATGTCAGCCTTTTTGGACTACGGCCATTTTTAATTATCTGAAAAACCTTTTTCGAACTTGTTCTAGGCCGTTTGTCCGATTTGAACGAAAATTGGCCCAAATTGTCTAGGAGTTCTAGGAGTAAGTTATTCACAGAATTTTGATAAACCATAGCATTTGGTTGCTTCATTGAATTGGACGAAGTGCACATCAAAATGGATGTGAGGGTATATCTCGGTAATGCTTTAGCATATTCATACCAAATGTATTATTTCTCATAGGCACCATGATCGAATAATCATCAAATGGCTTTACACTGACTAATTCACCCATTCACGCACACTCACACACCAATGATGGCAGAGCTGCCATGCAAGGTGCTAGCCTGCCATTGGGAGCAACTTGGGGAAACTTCTGTGTCTTGAACAAGGACACTTCTGCATGTGGAGTCATGTGGGCCAGGAATCGAACCGCCAACCCTGCGATTATTGGACAACCCACTCTACCACCTGAGCCACAGCCACCCCAGTGTCACCTAGTGGTCATGAGATAAGAAGATTATAACTTCTGCGCAGTTGGTCATAAAATCATCAAATTGGTCTCATTAGTTTCCGTAGGGTATAGAGAGTCCAACGATTTGAAATATTCCTATGTCGGCCATTTTGGACATCGGCTATTTTGAATTTAGTCATAAAATGCTGTATTTTAAGAACGATTTGGCGTATCGTTACGAAACTTGGTATGTGTCTTTGGCACCTTGCTTTAAAGGGACTCAAAGTTTCGGGACAATGCCACTTTGTGGTCAAAAATTCTAATGCTATTTTTTAAATGCTAATAGCTATAGACTCCTTTCGCCTACTGTCATGAGACCTGTCTTGATAGGTTCCGTGGTTCATGCAGAGAACAATGATACCAATTATGTTATGATCGAGCAAACTTCCTGTTCGCCATTTTTAAATGTTTTGAAAACCTACTTTTTTTTTTAACTTCACCTAGACCATTTATCCGTTACTAACAGAATTTTTATAAACCATACCGTTTTCGTATGGCACTTCAACGAATTCGACGAAGAACGTGTAAGATTTTACTTGAGTCTGTATCTCCGCAATGCTTTGAGGGATTGGGATGAAACTTGTCACCATTATCCAATCACCATTAGGTTACCTGAGGTTACCTACAGTGTTTTTGGCGCACTGCCCACTATTAGTCATGAGATTATAACTCTTGAACGCTTTCCTGCATGATAACGATCATGCCCAGATAGAACCGTGCCATATACTGGTCAAAATTTTTGTGATTTAAACTTTACTTTTTCTAACTCCACATACACTGTTGATCAGACTCTAACCAAAAACATGTCACAAAGCTATTTTTGCTGCTCATGATGCCGATAATTGTCTTGACCCCGGTATCGCTGCTTGCAGCTGTATTTCTATTTGTTTCCATATCTCAACCTTGGGATTTAAATCCCGAGGTTACCAGAGCCAGCCAGATACAGCTGGGGAGGACCCCACCGAACCTCACCGAAATTACCTGCCAGTTGAACTGTGATTAGGGTTGCAGCGGTATACCATTTTCACGGTATACCACGGTTTCAAAATTGACGGTTATCATACCATGTACATTTGCTTATCTACAGTATGGAGAAAAAAATGCAACCGGACGGAGAATCTCACATGCGCGTGCGCATCTCCTTTATTCCTTGTCTGCCTGTCAGACTCGTCAACTCACACATACGCACGTGCGCAGCGGAAAAAATGTCTGAGAGAAGCAAGGTGAGGGGGTCTGACATGAGTGATTCTTTTTAGAATGTGAACGGGTAATGTTTTAGGAAAAAAAACAAGTAAACTAGCCCGCTTTGCGACAAACATTAAAAGTTCTATAAATGTATTTTTTTATTATTATTAAAATTGAATAATAAATTAACAGAGAAGTAGAGATGGCAAAATAAATGTATAATCTCTGCCTTTATTCAGTTTTTTTAATGCCGGAGAGAAAAGTATCTATACTTTTTGTAGAGCAATACAATACTTTAGGCAATTTCAGAATAGTCCCATTAGTCACAGATACACTTCAGAAAATTGAGTACACAACTATTTCTGGGCTTAAAAGATACAGAAACCAAATCAATGCAGAACATTGTATCTCAAAGGCAATACAATGTGGCCCCCTATGCGTTACTTTAAGCCCGATGTGGCCCCTTTACCAAAATAGTTAAAAATATTAATAATTACACACGTCACCTTTACAAATTTGTTTCAGGATTTTACATGAGTAAAAGAAACCGTTATATTTTGACAAAATGTTAGTTTCATATGAAATAATCTAAAGTTAGAATCTATTAGACCTCATTTTATATCATCAACAGTGGCAGTTTAAAGTTTCAAGATGTGTTCAGCTAGTATTTATTTTTCATAAATACATTCATTTATTATTATTATTACTATTATTTAAGACTAGAACACTAACCTAACCATGGTAATGTTTCCTTCTGTGTAATATGTGTATAAATATGTAATATTAGGTAACAAACAGGATAATAATGGGCTCATATAAGTAAATATGCTCTTCATTTTTTAAAAGGAGGAGAGACAACTTCCTGTAGATTTTGTTGTTGACATCAACAACAAAAATAATGACATGCCCTTGTACTGGAAAACCATGAACAAAACTAGACAACATAAAAGGAAATGCAACCCATTAAATACAGGTTATGTTTAATCTATGGCAGGTCGACACATGATGTCCAATGTAAATCTGTCCTGAAGCAAAACCAGTTGATAAGCACTGAGTTAAAGGTACAGATAGGAGCCGTATATGTTAATTATTAATATCATATGACATTACTACAAAAGCTTAGACAGCTGATGTTATTTTTCATTTAGTAGTTCATTTAACATGCTATGATAACATGTGAACGAACATGCTTTAGTTATATAACATGTTATACTTACATTATATTTTTATCATGTTTATAATTCTGTTTATTATAATTCTGTTAGCTTTCTTATTTTTTCTACTTATTTATTTTCAAAAGGGAGACTTTTTTTACACATATGTACCAAGAGTGGACGCCACACCAATCTTAAAAGTGTAACACATACTTCAATAAAAGAAATGGTTTCAAGTTTGAATTATAATAAAGTGTTTGCTTAAAAATAAATAAATAAAATAACCCTTCTGTTTTCACTAATAATAGTAATTGTGTAATACCGTATACTGCGATACCGTGATATTTTCTGAGACGGTTATCATACTGTGAAAATCTCATACCGTTGCAACCCTAACTGTGATGCACCTCATTGATCTCTGCCTACATCACGTTTGTCTGTTGAAGGACTTTACTCTTGAAATGGAATACATAGACTTAATTTAATTGTCAACAATAGCATTCATCAGCCAACTAGCAACAGTCATTGCATTTATGTGAACATCTACAGTTAATCCAGGATGGACTTCAAAAGACTTTAGTCATTAATTTTAACGTTCATGAAAAAAACTTTTTTTTCGGAACACTGGACCTTAACACTTAATTTACAAATTTTAAACCATGATTTGCACTGCACACAAATAACTAATATTGGCATTATATTCATGTTGTTCAGCCAGAGGGGACCTGGTCTGGTTTCTCCCAAGGTTATTTTTCTCCATTAACCAACATCTTATGAAGTTTTGTGTTCCTTGCCACAGTCACCTTCAAGGGGTTCTAAATACAATCATTTAATTATTCGATTTTTATGTGCAATCATATTTAATGAAACTAGACAATGATCACTCGAAGACTTCATATATATTACAGTTACATTTTTTATTTTGTTAATGAATGATTTCCTGTAAAGCTGCTTTGTGTTGTGAAAAGCACTATACAAATAAAC
The DNA here is from genome assembly GCF_025860055.1 of Xyrauchen texanus. Lineage (NCBI taxonomy): Eukaryota > Metazoa > Chordata > Actinopteri > Cypriniformes > Catostomidae > Xyrauchen > Xyrauchen texanus. The sequence goes on from NC_068304.1 coordinate 2,461,163, forward strand.
ATGAATTTTCATGAACATTTAAGGCCTGCAGGAGCTCTGAAATTGAATCCAACAATACTGAAATTATGCAGTTCTCAACTGTGTTCAATTAAGAGTAGCAAATTAAACTCACTATTAAAAATAAATAAAATGTTTTTAATTATGGAAGTTTGACTAACTTTATGTGTTCCTGATGTCCAGAGCCAGCCACAGTCTTGGCACCCCATCGCTGCTCCTTTTCTGACACGTCATTCTGAGATTTAAAAAAAAAAAAAATTGCCGGAGAAAAAAATACAAATATTAGCAAAAATCCTCATAGAATATTAAATAGATATTAAAATAGAGTACTAATACATAGTTGAAGTGTAGGACTAACCAACCAGTCAGTGTAATATGTTACTAGTAAAATTCTTGCCTATTCTCAATCATTACAAAAATACAAAAAGTCTTGAGACTGAGAGGTGATGCTGTAAACAGAGAATTGTTTGTAACCTCAAAATCAGGGTCAGTCTCCCAGTCATCTCCTCCATCATCGACTGCAACAGAGACAGACTGACCAACGGCTGCTTTCCACATCTGACACGAGACAAAAACATTACACTCCACAAAACTGCACACAAATACACACATTTAAAATAATAAAAGATTTTCTGCACACTCATACCAAAACATCTTGTAGAGGTGGACCGATAATGGATTTTACCGATATAATTGGTTAATCAGCTGATAGCATTTCTATTAATAGATTAAAAAAAATAAAAAAATAAAAACAATTATTCTTTCCCAACTATGACGGGCACACATACATAAGAGGCTACAATGCTATGTATTTTCCAAATTAAGTTTTCTATAGCATCAGATGAAGGGTTTTGTGTGTGTGTGTGTGTATATAGCTGAAGTCACAAGTTTACATACACCTTAGCCAAATACATATAAACTCAGTTTTTCACAATTCCTGACATTTAATCATAGAAATTCCCTGTCTTAAGTCAGCTTGGATCACTACTTTATTTTTAGAATGTGAAATGTCAGAATAATAGAAAGCTGAGCTCCTGTATAAATGTACTGTATACGCGGTGTTCTCTTTACTCCCGTATATGTGCTACTCGTCAGAAAGCAGCGTCCCTGTTGCAACGTAATCCCCGCGACGCTTCTGTAAACAACAAACACAGCATCCGAGAAAGACTTTGCAAGCAGAGGGACATTCCATCAATTTAACTGGTGTGTATAAATGAGTATAGTTTACTGAGCATGTGGACATGCTTGTTTTCTCAACAAATACATGACATGAGATACAATATAAACATGATATATGGCGAGTGTTTATAGTCATACTGTACGTTAATTGTGTCAGTCTACTTTATTAGTGGTTTCTTTTTCTTCGCTTTGCATGAGCTTAAATGCTTTCATTCTGTACTCTTTTGTTTTCATGCATTGCTTGTTTAAATGTTTTTTTTTTTTTTTAAAAAAGCAAAAAAAAAAAAAAAAGCATAATATAAGCTTGTTTTTTTAAATGGTGATGCAACCTGCATGACTAAAAAAATATATATATATTTTACACCATCTCTTTCTCATTAATTTCCTTCATTTAAATAATAGAATATTCAAGTATTTGTTTTTTATGAGCTTAAATATTCGAATACCAAATTATTGATGAATCCCATCCCTAGTTTGTAGGCCTCCTTGCTACCACACTGTGGACTGGTGCACTTCACAAAATAGATGACATCATGAAAAGGGAAAATGATGTTGATATCTCAAGCAACATCTCAAGAAATTAGCCAGGAAGTTAAAGCTTGGTTGCAAATGGGTTTTCCAAATGGATAATGACCCCAAGCATAACTCCAAAGTTGTGGCAAAATGGCTTAAGGACATCAAAGTCAAGGTATTGGAGTGGCCATCACAAAGCCCTGACCTCAATTCAATAGAAAATGTGTGGGCAGAACTGAAAAAGCATGTGCAAGCAAGGAGGCCTAAAAACCTGACTCAGTTACACTATTTTTGTCTGGAGAAATATGCCAAAATTCCAGCAACTTATTGTGAGAAGCTTGTGGAAGGCATTCCAAAATGTTTGACATAAATTAAACAATTAAAAGGCAATGCTACCAAATACTAACAAAGGGTATGTAAACTTCTGATCCACTGGGAATGTGATGAAATAAATAAAAGCTGAAATAAATCATTCTCTCTACTATTATTCTGACAGTTCACATTTTTAAAATAATGATCCTAACTGACCTAAGGCAGGGAAAGTTTTCTATGATTAAATGTCAGGAATTGTGAAAAACTGAGTTTAAATGTATTTGGCTAAGGTGTATGAAAACTTCTGACTTCAAATGTGTAATTAAATATAAATAATATATATATATATATATATATATATATATATATATATATATATATATATATATATATATATATATATATATATATATATATATATATATACAGCACCATCACAATTTGAAAAAAGTCATTTTTGATCAAATCTAGACAGGCCACATTTCCAGCAGTCATCACTGCAACACCTTATCATTTGAGTAATTATGCTAAATTGGTACTAGAAAATCACTTGCTATTATATCAAACACAGTTGAAAGCTATTTGTTTAGTTAAATGTTCTTAGTGTTTGTTTTTGAGCTGCCACAGTATGCAATAGACCTGAATGTCTTAAGGTCAATATTAGGTCAAAAATGGCAAAAATATATGCAGCTTTCTCTTAGAAACTCAGTCAATCATTGTTTTAACAATGAAGGCTATACAAAGCTTGAAATTGCCCAAAAAACTGAACATTTCATACAATGGTGTACTATACAGTCTTCCAGGATAAAAGACAACTGGCTCTAACAAGGACAGAAAGAGATGTGGAAGGCCGAGTTACAACTAATCAAGTGGATAAGTACATCAGACTCTCTAGTGACAGCTTAAGTGAATTCTCAACGCTCAACACCAGTTTCATATACAACAGTAAAGAGAAGACAAAGGGGTGCAGGCCTTATGGGAAGAATTGCAAAGAAAAAGACACTTTTGAAACAGAAAAAAAAAAGAAAAGGTTAGAGTGGCAAAGAAACACAGACATTGGACAACAGATAATTGGAAAAGAGTGTTTTGGACCTTAACCACATTGAGCTTTTGTGTGATCAGCTAGACTGTAAGGTGCGTGAGAAGTGCCCGACAAGACAGCCACATCTATGGCAAGTGCTACAGGAAGCGTTGGGTGAAATGAGTATCTGGACAAACTGACAGCTAGAATGGCAAGGATCTGCAAAGCTGTCATTGCTGCATGTGGAGGATTTTTGATGAAAACTCTTTGATGTTCTGAATTTTTTTTTCAAATTGTAATAGTAATTAACATATATTTATCAATAAATAGTACCCATTTATTTCCATAAGAGCAAAATCTGTACATTATCCCAAACTTTTGGCCAGTCATTCACATTGCTTTAGTGTGACAATGGGGTTAAGGTTTGGAGATTTGGCTATGACAGAGTCTTGATCCAGTGGTCCTTCATCCACACCTTGATTGACCTGGCTGTGTGGCATGGAGCATTGTCCTGCTAGAAAAACAATCCTCAGAATTGGGGAACATTGTCAGAGCAGAAGGAAGCAAGTTTTCTCCCAGGATAACCTTGTATGTGGCTTGATTCATGCATCCTTCACAAAGATGAATCTGCCCAATTCCAGCCTTGCTGAAGCAGCCCCAGATCATCACGAACCTTCAGCAAATTTCTTCCCTTATCTCCCTCCCGCTGATTAGGCAACTCAGCTCAGAGCGTGCATCCTCATGGCCCAGCCACGCCCACCTCCTCGTCACACTCCTCCTGAATCAGGCCGGGGTGCCATCCAGACTGGCTTACCCTCCCCTACCCAATGTCTGGAAGAGAAATGCTTCCCTTCTGACAGTTCCGCCTCCCGATGGTCCTCCCCACCACCTGAAAATCGAGGAGAGGGAGGGGAGAGAGAAAAGAAAATGCTCTTCTTAGACTCCTGTGGGCACGTCACCCAGCCGGTCCTCACCTGCTCCTCCATCCCCTGTCAGAAGACAGCCGCTCCTCTGTCCCCTGGTGGACGGCAGCAGTTCCCCCGCCTCCCAGAGGACAGCAGCGTATCTTCTGTCCAATGGTGGATGGCAGCACCTCCTCCATCACCTGACAGAAAAAAACATGTCTGGTGGATGGCAATGGTTCCTGTACGTTGGACCCATACCCATGCAAAACAGAGAAATGCCGGACCTGAACAGAACCAGTCTATTATTTGAGAACTTGGACCACTACCCATGCAGAACTAAGAAATGCCGGACCCATCTATTATTTGAAAGCTGGGACCCGGACCCAGCCAGGAGACACAGACCTGATTGACTTCACAGCTGATTGATTTTAACAAGTTCATTTACAAGTTGTGAAAACAAAACTTTGTGTCTTATATAATGTGATGTTAGTAGCCTTCTTCCCAGTGTCTGGCCATGATGCATATAATCAATCCTCCTTGCCAAGAAAGTACATCCAGGTTTTCTGTGATTCCTCTCTTGCTGATTGAAATAGTATAGCTATTCCACTTATTATTTCCATCGGTCACGGATGACAAACGCATCTGGTTTTAGAATCAGCTTTGCAATTTTTGGTATCTCGCATGAGATAACTTCGACTGCTTGCCATTTTGAACTGTTTACTCGTTCCTTGCCATGGCAGCATGTCTATTATTACAAATCAAGCCTCTTGGGTGGCTTGGACAATCAGCCAGCCATTGTGTAAGTGCGTCCATCTGATGATGAGGATTTGACAGGGTCAGGTGAAGCCTGTGACTCGGGCTTCACAAGAGTTGAGTCAGCAGATGAAAGGGCATCTGCAACACTCCCAGAGGAGGGCAACTCGGGTTCAGTCCTGTCCAATGCTTGTGTGGTGGTTGACTCTGCCGCTCTTAGGTGCACTCTGTTTCGCCTATATATAGATCCACCCATATTCACAAGATAAGATTGTGGTGCCACTTTCTGAAGGCAGGTGCCAACACTCCAGAACGCAGGGTTTTCCACTGGAAGAGGTTTCATACGAATCCGCTCTCCTATGTTTAGCTCTGACAGATCACAAGCTGACCTGTCATAATAGGATTTTGCCAACTGCTTTTGGTGGTGAAGCTGCTCCACAACCCCAGTTATAACACATGGCTCCAGAAGCTTGTTTGTTCCTAGAAGAGATGTTTTCAGTCACCGCAACATTAACCTTTGTGCAGGGCTACTGTCTCTATATTCAGTTTGGGTGTTTCTAAAATGAAGGATTGTTTTCCAAGGGTCAGTTCTGTCGTGCACGGCTTTGCGCAGGAGGTTCTTAGCAATCTTGACGGCTCACTCAGCCTTTCCATTTGATTTAGGGTGTCTTGGTGAAGAGGTGATATGCTCAAATTCCCAGCTGGAGGCAAAGCGATTAAAAGGAGCACCAAACTGAGGGCCATTATCTGTGATCACTCTATCTGGCTGACCATGTCCAGCAAACTGAGCCTTGCAGCACATGATTACTGTCTCTGCAGATAGATCATGAAGCAGTTATATCTCCCAAAAATCTGAGAAATGGTCCACAATTAGAAGAGAGTCCTTTTGCCGGTGACTGAACAAGTCCATGCTGACAATCTACCATGGCCTGCTGGGGATGTCATGAGAAAGCATGGTCTCCTTCTGCTGGTTGTGCACAAATTCATTGCAAGTTGAACAGTTACTCACAAAGTCTTTGATTTCTGCTTGCATATTAGGACAATACAGTGTGTCACAGACTTGACAATAACATGCATCACCTCCAATGTGGATTGAATGTATGCGCTTGAGCATCTCTGGATGTAGTGACTTGGGGATAATAACTTTGTCCACGGTACAAAATGCCATCTTGCATACTTATTTCATCTCGATAAGGCCAGAATTATCAGATGTGTGGTGTTTTCTCTCATCAGGCAAGCCTGCAAGGACAGTGGCTTTAAGGGCTTGTAGTGCATCATCCCTTTCAGTATGCTCCCTGATTTTCTTCAGCCACTAGTCCGTTACATTCAGGTATTCTGCTTGGTTGATGACCTCTTGCTGCTCTTTCTGCCGATGACATATGGCATGCCACTGGTAAACTGCTTCCTTGCCTGTACAGTCAGCAGCTGCCCTGCTCAACATGTCACTGATGTACATTTTAGGCCCTGGCTTGTAGACAATCTTCAGACTGTAGTTTTGAAGTGCCATGAGCATGCTTTGAAGCAGCTTGGGTGCACTGAGAAATGGTTTGCTGAATATAGAGATCAAGGGTTTGTGTCTCTGCTGTAACCAACTCTCGTCCATACAGATAATGGTCAAATCTTTGGCAAGCGAAGACGATACGGAGACACTCTCTCGATTTGCATGTAATTTTTTTCTGTGGGAGTCTGGGCTATTGAAGAGAAGGCGACAGGCGGTCAATCTCGCATAAGACAGCACCCAAGACCACTTTGGCTGGAGTCACTTTGTACTGTGATAAGCTTAGTAACATCATAATAGCGCAGCACATGCATTGACCTGGCCAGGGATTTAAGCTTGCGAACTGCATCGTCACGTTTGGGTAGGCAGTGCCAAGGGGTGTCTTTGTAGAGCAAGCACCACAGTGGCTCGCAAACAGTCGACAAAAGGGGCATGAACTTGGCTAAATAATTAGCAAAGCCAATGAGACGCTGTACACCTTTGACGCCCGTAGGGTTAGGCATTTCCACGATAGCCCTCATCTTCTCTGGGTCGGGCTTCAAGCCAGTGGATATGACCATGGAACTTCACTTCGGTGACCTTAAATTGCAATTTTTTGAAGCTAAGTCATATCTTGACATCTTTGCAATGCTCCAACAGAGCCTGAAACTCATGGTCATTTTCATCTTGCTGGGCTGTTTCACCGCAGCCAATGAAAATAATATTATCTGCGATGGGCTCAATCCACTTTAGACCTGCTAACAATTCATGCGGTTTCCGTTGATACACCTCAGGTGCCTCCGAGACTCCAAACGGGAGCTTTAACCACCGTTTCCTGCCCCATGGGGTCCAGAACGTGGTCATGAAGCTGCTCTGTTGGTCCAGCCTGCACTGTAAGAATGAGAGCATTTCAGAGCTTTGTTCAGGAACTTCAAGCAGGGTTCAGGGTTCAAGCAAATCCTCAGCTTGTCAGTTTTTTTACCAACACCATGTTGCTGATCCAATCTGCTGGCTCTGTCACATCTGTAATATGACCCTCTGCCTGATACGCATCCAGTCTGGCTTTGACGGCTGCTTCCATAGCAATTGGAACATTACGGGGGGCACACTATACCGGTGTGACACTGGAATCCAGCTCAAAGTGGACCTCACAGGCAGAGATTCCACAGGCAAGTTGAACACATCACTGTATGTCAATTAGGGGCTGAAATGATTAGGCGACATTATTGACAACGCCGACAATAAATAAAATTATAGACAAATATTTTTGTTGTCGAATAGTCATTTGATCTCTTTTGACCTAATAATGTAAGGGCCTGCAATATCGCGTTTTGACCACTGCGGCGCTGTTGCACTAGACTGTAATACAGCCCTCCTCTACAAAATCCAATAGAAGAAAACACAACAAGGTATGCATTATGATGGAGTGCAAATGAAGTAGTAGAGTTTGGGAAAGTTTTAATAAAACGAAACTTTAAACAAAAACTGCAGTCGTGTGTAATACCTGCAAGGTGGAACTTGCCTTTCATGGGAGCACAATGTGCATGTTGGAGCATTTGAAGAGGAAACATCCCAGCACGAGAGGGGATGGAAACGGTGAGAGGTGAGTGAGCTCCAACTTGAGGTAACTAACTAGTTAAAACTTTTTATTATATAATGCAAAAACTATAATAATAAAAAAAATAGCAGTTAAGTGATAGTTTGGTTTGCATATATTAAAGCTTGAATGAGCTCAGGAGTCAGGACTGTTTTGATTATAATAACATTATAAGGTACTATAGGAAAGTGATTATAGGAAAGGTAAGTGATACGAGTTATCACTTACCTTTATTTTTTTATACCTTATATTTTACAAAGATGTTTTAAGCAGAATGATGCATCAGTTAGTCAGTTGTCATGGTGAATGAGAATGTCTCTCTCCCTTTCATCTCATTTTGTGTGCCAAAAATATTTATTTGTAGTGTAAAAATGTATTTTATAATAGTAATAATTGTTTGCAGATTAATATGTTAACATTCTATGTACCCTGAAGTAAATGCCCCTTTTCTGTTTCAGTTCAAAGAAAAGCTAGCTGTGGTCCTATTGATGACTTTCTTTGAGGAAGAATTATTGTACTCCTCAGCAAACCGCCGCTCTTACAGATTCAATTCTGAGCATGATTGTTAAAGACATGAGACCTCTTTCCATAGTGGATGGACAAGGCTTTCGTGAAATGGTTTCTGCATTCAACTTTGGATTTCTTCCATCAAGAATACACTTTACAAGTTTAAATGGAACAACAATATGAAGAAAAAACAAATCTGTCAAAAGGTATGCATACACCGAATGCAAATACATCTTTTAGTAACAATCTAGATTTCAAATTGAACACCCTGTAAAGATGACTAAACAGCAATTTAACCACTAGGAGTTCAAATTGAGAATCTTAAAATAAAAGGTTTAACAAAAAAAAAAAAAAATGATGTCTTTTAAAGTTTAAAGAAACTATTCAGGATGGAAGCTTCATTGCACTGACAGCTGTACATTTAGACTAGCCTTGCAACAGAAGCATACCTTGGTGTCACATGTCACTTTATCAATTAAGACAGGAAAATTAAGACTCTCACACTAGCAACAATGCCTCTTGAAGAACAACATTGCTGGAAGAGGTTGTTGCAAAATTCACATTCCAGTAAACAACATTAAAGCAGTCATCCATGACAATGGATCCAATGTTGTGGTTGCAATGAAATTAATTGCAGACAAACATAATTGGGTCTCTGTCCGCTGTACTGGAAACACACTTCAGCTTATTGTGAACAACTCCCTTAAAGAGACCAGCATCTGCAAAGCTTTGGGAGCTGCAAGGACCTTGATTGAACATTTTAAGAGAAGTGAACTGGCCCATACTAAGCTGAAGGAAATGTAACAGCAGATGAACACATAGATGAGCATAAGCTGATCCAAGATGTCAGTAACCGGAGGAACAGCACCTATTTTATGGTGGAGAGACTATTGGAGCAGCGCTGGCCCATTACTGCCACACTTTCTGATCCTGAAGTGACACCAAGGGGCAAATATTACTTTGATTTGAAGCCTGATCAGTGGTAACTGCTTGAAAAGCTGCCCCAGAGTCTGCAACCATTTCAATGTGCCACTGTATTTCTTAGTGGTCAAGAGTATGCAACATTGTCATACCTTCCTCAACTTTCAAAAGGGCTACAGAGGTCTGTGCAACAATCCCTTAGCTTCGAAACAACACCTGGAAAAGCTTTTTTTAGCCAAACCTTCTAAAGAGTTAACAGAGAGGTGGTTGAATATCAACACTTTCTTCAAGGGCAAAGACAACACATTTCTTCTGTCAGTAGACCTAATCCCAAGATTTAGAAAGCTTAAGTTTATGTCTGCCGAAAAGAGGGTAGAGGTTCAAAGCACTGTCGAAGTCCTGGCTATTAAAGCAGGAAAAGAGTCCTGGAAACCTATAGAAGTAGGGCAGGGTCAGTGTGTGACTGTTCCAAGGAGAGTGGAAGAGTCAGCACTAGAAAACCTCCTCCAGTCTGACACAGACAGCCTCAGTGAAGAGGAGTTGCATGGGGACCAAAAGGCGGTGAGAAAAGGAGGTACAGATGCACTTCTCAGAATCACAAATACCCAAACAAGAAGATCCCCTGGGTTGGTGGAAGGAAAATAAGGGATGTTTTCCTAACCTCCCAAAGCTTGCAAGATCTTTTCTTTGCATTCCCGCCACATCCACTCCAGCAGAACATATGTGACCCGTCACGGAAACCAGTGACACAAGTCGGCAGCACAACTTGTGAGCAAAATGAGAAACAAGTGTTTTTTTCCAAAATTGGTGATTTCCGCTTTTTTGCAGAATCTGTTAGTTGAGATCATGAAGAAGCCTCTCCATGTTTGAGATAACAGTATTGGTATATTTAAAAGCGTACATTTTGAGGTTGAAATCGGCTTGTTTTTCGGAGATTCTAGCATGCAGTAGGGGCGTGTCATTGTCTGTGTGTATTTCCGTACTGAATAGCCACCGGCGCTTTTGCCCCCGCCCCTAACAGCGTGGCTACTTATTATGCAGCGTCTAGCCGGCTCTATCTGATATCAAAATTCAATGAAGATGGACGCCGCAAAGAATGTCGCGAGACGAGCTGAACCGTGGCCGTTACAACGAAAATGTTTTGAAGTACTTCTTCGACAAGCCGGATGCTTATGAACAAGCGCTCACTGATTCTGAAGACGATCTGAGCGACGATGAAAGTGGCATGATAAGACTGAATAATATCCCTAATCTACAACTGAGCGAAGATGAAGACGAGGAAGAATGTATCGGACTGGCGTCATGCGAATTATTGGACATTTAGAGGCAAACAGACGCACAGTGCAAACTTCGGAGATGGTTACATCCACAAAGAAGACCCCGACAAAGAGAAAGTGTGCCCGAACGACTTATTTCATTGGAGGCAACGAGATCTGCAAGAATACTTTTCTGTTTCTTATGGGGTGAGTTTCCATAAACATCAAAGTTTGTCGCTTTTTGTTCATTCTAAGAACACGCATCACGTTATCTCATGTTTAGTCCATGTTTACAGGGGGAGCTTTACAGGGGTATGGCTTATCTAAATGAGATGTAAATAAGCCCTATTGTCACTCCCAGCAGCAGAGAGAGGTGAGAACTGCACAATCTTTTGAGGCCGTTTTCTCCCCTTTTAGCTTTTTTGAGTGCCTACCTTCAAATGGCCACAACTTCTCCAAATATTGTCAGATTTCCATGTGTTACAAATCGTTGGAAAGCTTGGAGACTACACTTTCAGAATCTGTGAATAACTCAAAATGCCCCAAAACCGACTTGTGTCCCTACTTTCCGTGATCGGTCACATATCTTCTCTGCTGCAGGAAACATTTGCTCACAATAAAAGAGCAAGCTTGTCGAGTGAGCATGTTGATATGCTGGCCTTTCTTCATTTTAATTTGGTGCTTATTTGACAATCCCAAAAAAAAAGCCAGTCCAGAAAAGACACTGTTACTTACTGTTTTTCATGAAAAAGAACCCTTTCAAATGAAGCTCTTAATGCTGTTGCCTTATTTAATAAAAATGTGTTTACACTCAAACATATTTTTTTTGTCTGCAATTTTTGTCCAGCTGATTTTTTATTATTTTTTTTTTGCTTCTATTTAAAAGGAAACAAAATAATTAAATCAATGCTTGGAGAGCATTTGTGTGTGATTTTTGAGTTGGGCAGAATCAGAAAACCTGAAGAGATTGACCCGTTCAGTTGGCTCAAAGTTCATTAAAAAGACTTTTTCAAAAGCTGAAGTGATTTTCTTGTTTTATATAAAAGTTAGAATAAGTATAACTCAATGTTATAACTAATTGCAAAAGTTGATTAATCATTCAAAGCATACCGATTAGTCATTGAAATAATCAACGATTAGTCAATTAATCTGTGTAATAATCGTTAGATTAATCGATTATCAATATAATCCTTTGTTGCAGCCCTAATGTCAACGAACTGTTCCTTAGTCAAAGGCTCAGACCGTTCTTGTTCCATCTTGAGCACGTCATCTGGGATTGTATACTGCATCAGGCTTAGATGTTCACAAGTAGAGCCTGAGAGAAGTGGACTTTGACTTGTCTGTACTATCTCAAATGACACTTGGTATGTCTCTCCTTTGACCAAGCATTCTGTATCAAAAACACCCATGGAGTCCAGCAACTCACCTGAGTACAGCCGTAGTTTGACATTACTGGGGTGGAATGGAGTGTTAGAAGCCACCTTTACTTTGTCCTTGTAACTCATCACATTGCATGTTACACCTCAATCTGATTGACAATGCAGAAAATCGCAGGGAAACAAACCCTTTCTTCCCTTTCATGTGCACTTTGCTAATGGACTAAAATGTGTACATGATGTGTACATAACATCACTGTTCCCAACCGGCTCCTCCTTGGAATCTTCAATGCAGTGATGCTTCTCCACTGTAGATCTTCTTTAGCTTTTAAAGGCATACTTTAGCGAAGTGATTGTCAGTTCCACAGAGTCTGCATGTTTACGTATGCACATTACCACAGTATCGGCATGCCTTGCTTGTATCTAAGAGACTTGGTGAATTACTCTGCTTCGGCTAGGCTTGAATGGTTTCCTAGCAACAGCGTGAACCATTTCGGCTGGAGGTATGCATGCTGCATCCATCGCTCTCATATGCATAGTGGTCTGTTCAGCTGTGTGACATCTCAATGGCTGTGAGCAGTGTTACATTTTTTTTCACTTAACCTGCATCTGGTGCCTTCATTTGTAATGCCCAGTAATATTTTGTCACAAATCATTTCATCCTTCAATCCACCATAATCACAAGTTGCTGCTTTTCTCTCAATCGGGTCACAAAATTGTCTATGGATTCCCCTTCCTCCTGTTTACAAAGCCGAACACATACCTCTCATAAATGACATTTCTGACAGGCTTGCAGTATGCTTCCAATGCATTTAGAATGTTTTTATTGTCTCCCTGTTGCGCCGCTGTGAGATTCAAATTGTGCCGTAAACATGTCTGCATTCAGATCCCATCACACTTCTCAATGTGGCAGCTTGGACCTCCCTGGTCTTTTCAGCCAGGCCTGTGACCAGCACATAATCCTCAAACTCTGCTCTGAATAAGTCTCAATTAACGCTCCAGTCTCCATTTAAGTTAATTGGTAATGGCGGAGGTATATTAGCCGTAGACACGCGAGTGCAGCTCAGCAACTGCATTCAAATAAGACAGAGCAGCCAGGACCAAAGAAAGACCAAAGCAATCGACTGCCGATGGCATGATCCATTACATTCCGTAACAGTAGTAGAGCACCTGGTCAGGAGAGTACCGCTGAGCCATGCACTCAACACAGACACAGAACAAAGGTGTCAGGATCCTGTCACCACAATAAACATGACTAACCAAGTGACAGGATCCTGACAAAAAACAAACAAAAAAATATATATATCACCAGTGGTTTAATGAGGAATAATATTTATTATTAGTCACAAAATATGAAGTTGGAGACACAATGTATTTGATAATGCACCTCAATTCCACTTAGGCCTAGTCACATTTTTTTTTTGCATGCTCTCCCACCACAGGCACCAAAAAGAAACCTATAAATGATCTTTAGGAGGAATAACAGCCGGACAGGGAATGACTTCATTAAGAATGACTAAACAATACATGGTATTAATCTCAATATGAGAATGATAATTTCACCCTCAACAACAAAACAAATCAAATTCAAACATAAAGAGCCTAAGGTCAAGGTCAGAAACACTGGGGGAAAAAACTGAATAATTATTTTGTCACAGGGACATAAAAATGTAGCTATTTTTAATTAACGTAAAAAGGGAATATGCATGGCTGGTAAAAGTTCTCCATTCATCACTGACAAATGTGGCATCAAATTAATTTTGTAACCTGACCACACAACTGTAATTTTCCATAACTGAAAAAAAAAAAAAAAAACGCCCGTCAATGACTTAAACGGTATAAAGAATACGCCTACCTAAGCCAAATACAACGAATACATAGGTCGGATGGCGTTAAAATTAGTTTTCTCTACAGCCATATGCAATGTAACGTATTGGAGATGTAGTGAAGCCTTGATTTTAATTCAGTCTGTACATAAACTAAAATATTCCGTTCTGGCTGACACAGCTTAAATAAGGGCATTCCTTTTCTTTTCTTAACTAAAATGCAGCAATAAGTGTGTTTAGATACAAATTTAAGTAATCGATCATAAATAAACATGGATTGTTGAGAAATCATCGCCCTTATAACAGCTTTTCAGTGACGATTTAAATTTGGTAAAATCTTGCATTTACACTTACGGCTTACTGAGATGTCCTCCTTAAAGCAAATATTTTGAAGTAAATAACGAGTACAGAGCGAAAATCCTTACAATCGTTTTAAAGAGAAAAGTAGTCTGATTTCCTTCCCGCAGACTTCCCACTTCCTGCTCCAGACAGACTGCACCACCTGCGCTGGGAAAAGAGGGGGGCGGTAGACCGATGTTTCACAATGTCATTTGATGTTATCGTTGTTATTATTATTATGGCAAAGTTTGGTGTATCGCTTACTTTAAGAGAAGACGTAGACTAAAGATATCGGATAAAAGCGGATGTCTGTCTGGTAAGCAGCGTTAATAATATAATTCACCTCTGTCAGGAATGTCCCCATATAATAGTACAATCGGAATGAGGCATCTGAGCAAACCATTTTTACTCTATACTTTATTGTGACGTGGCTTCTCAAAAGAGTACACAGAGAAACACACTGTTTTCACACAATGAACATCATAAAATCCAATAAGAATATAATTTGTGCATCATGATGGTCTCAGAATCTCATACAGAGTAGAGATCTCAAATGATCACAGTGACAAACAAATAAACAGGAACAAAACTACCATAACAATCAATTAAACAGTGATGGCCATAGGTACAAACAAACCTATGGCATTTTCCTGCCATTCTTACCATTCTAGATAACTTACTTTTGCTCCTATGTCCCAGATTCCCATACCAGGTTTTGATAATAAACATTAAATATACTCCCCACATGACTCTAGTATTCCATTTCCAAGACCCCAAGGCTGCACTTCTATTGGCTCTGGCCTGAGGATGGGTGTAATGCAGGCACTGTTGGTTGACAGCTCATGCCTGGTATTTGGGCTGGGTCTTTCAAAAGCCGCGGTCATCACAGAAAGGCTATGTGCCTACGGTTCTGTCCACAACCTTCTGGGCTCAGTTGGTCTGCCTACATGCCTTCTTTCCCCCACCGTTTAATTCGGATGAGGAGCAGTTGATGCATTTGTTTTTTATGCCCTGTGTGGGCATTACACAGGTATTTGGAGCACACCCGCCAGTTCAGGCTGTCAGATCAGCTCTTTATTTGTTATGGAGGCTGCGCAAAAGGCAAGCAAAGTTTCTCTCACTGGATCTTTGATGCACTTATGAATCACAGGGCGTAAGATGCCCTATTTGTGTGAAAGTGCATTCAACTAGAGCAGCGTTTCCCAACCTTTTTTCAGCCACGGCACACTTTTTAGTACTAACAAATTCTTCGGCACGCCACTATCCCTCATAGGCTAACCATCGTCAAAGTTTTCCTTTTTCAAGAACTTGTCCGTGTTTTCTGTCCATCTTAGAAGTGTGTTTACTTGTAATATTTGAAATTCGGCTATGCAAAAAAAAACAAAAAACAAGTCAAATAGGTAGACTATGCTGTGTGAGGTCACAGATGGCAGGCGTGCTAAATGGGTAATGAAAAAACTAAAAAAAATTGCTTCTTTTCTAATTTGTAGATTTCTTCTTGCAATGCCAAAACAAATTACTGGGATGCAAACGCATGAGGATCGAAAAAGGTAAGACAATCACTGGTCCACTAACTATTTTTTTTTTAAAGAATAACCTAAAAGCACCAATTCCAGCTATTTTAGTGATTCAAGTTTATTCAATTTTACAATTGTGTAGAATTAGCTGCAAAATAAAGAGTATTTTGGTGAGGCTTGCTTCTGTTTCACAAATTTGTTCAGTTTTATTAAATGATTAGTTCAGTGACCTCTTCTGGAAATGTCACTAGGTGGCAACAAATGAGCATCTTATGTGCTATGAGGGAGTCGGTGAATCATTCATGACCGAAATCTACCAAGAGACTTTACAGTGTTTAAGCATTAAAAGAACAAAGCAATCTATAGTTTTCCTTCAGTTTAAGCATTATTTTTCTTCCAAAAGGACAACAATAACAGTCTAAAAATTGTGAGTTTCAATAACGTCCTTACCTTCTGCTTTATTAAAACTTGCATGACTACAAATCTACTGACATTAGTTGAAAGTTTAAGAATTATAAACACAAAGCAGATTTATGGCAGGGCTTGACATTAAGGATTGTCATGTGCTTGTCCTTCGGACAAGTAATTTGCTCATTTTTTCAGAAGCAATGTTCTCATCAGTATTCTTATTCACTCACTTGTTTTCCATCCACTTACATTAAGTCAACTTACATTAACATTGTTTTTCTTGGCAAATCAAATAATGAAACAGGTCATTAAAAGGATAGTTCACATATAAATTACAATTATGTCACAATCACTCAACCTCATGTTGTTCCAAGTCCATAGAAGAGAGACATTTTAATTAAATTTTATGCAGAATGTTAGCCCCTGTCACCATTCACTTTCATAAAAAATGTTTTGCCCATACAATGAAAGTGAATGGTGACAGGGGCTGACAGGTGATTGTAAAAGAATTGTAATTTCTATGTGATCTATCCTTATAATTACCTGTTTAATTATTTGATTTGCCAAGAAAAACAATGTTAATGTAAGTTGGTACATGATTGTATCACGTCTTGCTGGAAAACAAGTGAGTGAATAAGAATACTGATGAGAACATTGCTTCTGAATAAATTATAGTTACACCACAACTGAAAAAAAATTATGAGAGAAAGCTGAGAGAAATTTAAATTAAATTCAATGCAGAATGTTAGCCCCTGTCAATATTCACTTTCATAATTTTTTTTCCCCATACAATGAAAGTGAATGGTGATGGAGAATAACATTCTGCCTAACAATTCCTTATGTGGTCCAAGGATGAAAGAATAAATTTTATATGTGTTTGTGATACATTAGGTGTGTAAGTTATGACAGTATTTACATTTTTGGGTCAACTATCCATTTAAGAGTTCAAGTCAAAGCTCACCAGACAAAAGTTGACAAAATGCACAAGAAAGGCACATATATATATATATATATATATATATATATATATATATATATATATATATATATATATAGTTAACTTATATATTTAAGCAATATCACTTGAGCAAGAGTGTGATATGTCCCTGCATCAGCACTGCTGTGATTCGGCCGCAGGCTGAGTGCCATAGGTAATCACAGCAGTGCTGATTTAGGGCCTTATAGCATGATTGCGAGTCATTTTGGTGAAATGCATCCTATTTTCTCAGAGGAAAAATAGCCGTCCAAGCGGGGGTATTTCTCTCTATTTTGCGGTAGCCGAGAGCCTTCCATTATAGAAACCACAATTTTGTCCTCTCCGATGTGGAAACTCCAGTAAGAGGTACGCACCTTGAGTTTGTGTAATTAATCAATCTGTGATGAGCCTTAATGCTGAAGTTGTTAGTTTAAAGCTGTTTAAAGCTATTTCCTAGATTTAGAAGTTTAGTAGTAATATGAGCGATCATGTAGTACTGTTGAATATAAACACTGATTGATGTCGATTCACTTCACTTCATCAACTGGCTCTTATTACACACAAAAATTATATTTTGTCTCCACCTGCTGGCTAAAATATGTAATGTCACAAAATTAAATTTAAAGAGACAGATGGCTCTTAACGCATCTGCACTGCTCTTACACTTTAGTTTAGAACGGCACGAACACAAGCGGAGTGATACACACATAGTGAAGCGTCAACGCGCTGATGGTGTCAGACCACCAGTGCTCATGGAAAGTCTCTTGTCTAATCAGATTCGAGGACCATAACTAACTGTTATGAAAATATATATAATGTTGTTGGAAAGGACGAAGATGATGACATGAAGTGTAGACGAACCCAAGTGCAGTTTATTAAACAAAATGTGAATTCCAAAAACCCTAACAATAAACGAGAACTAAACATAAGCATGAACTTCACTTGGACTTGGACTTGGACTATGTCTTGAACAAAACAACCGTGTTACATTAACAATACTCCACAAAGGACAATGGCAAACATGAGGGCTTAAATACATTGACATGGGTAACAAGTGAACAAGACCGCCAATGAAAATACAAGACTGTTGGCGTGGCGAGAGAGGGCATGGGGCATGGGATCAAGGTGGAGTCCGGGGGGGCATGAGAGGCTCGAGGGTCGGATCCAAGATGGAGTCGTAGGGATGGAGGTGGGCCTGGACCGTGGAGCAGAGGCAGGCCTGGACCGGTGAACAGAGGTTTGCTTGTGACATGGCATGGAGCATTCTGGGGTTCGACTGAAACATGGCATGGAGCAGACTGAAGCTTGGCTGTGACATGGCATGGAGCAGTCAGGGGTTTTGCTGAGA
The DNA here is from genome assembly GCF_025860055.1 of Xyrauchen texanus. Classification (NCBI taxonomy): domain Eukaryota; kingdom Metazoa; phylum Chordata; class Actinopteri; order Cypriniformes; family Catostomidae; genus Xyrauchen; species Xyrauchen texanus. The sequence continues at coordinate 2,479,391 of NC_068304.1, forward strand.
CATGGCATGGAGCAGACTACGGTTCTGCTGTGACATGGCATGGAGCAGGCTGAGGCGTGGCTATGACATGGCATGGAGCAGACTCAGATGTGGCTGTGAAAAAAGCGGCAAATGTGCACAATAAACATTGAAAAAAATTATTTTGGAGAGAAAACAAAACTGGCAGTTCCTTTGATATCAGAAAGTAATAAAAGGACTCATTTATGTTTAGTGTATTCTTGGTTAATTTAAAATAGTTCAATAACTGGAGTCTCTGATTCTCTGATACATGGAAACGATAAGTAATATTTCATTAATATAAAATATGAGACATTCAATATCACTACAGAAATATTACTTGTTGCTTTGTACTCTGAAATACATTATTTGTGAAGCAAAAACACTGGTGTAAATTGGCGCATCTTCATAGACTACATTGGATTCTGCATTGTATGTCCATGTGAAAGCCCCTTTATGTGTATAAATATGTGAATTTTGCACAGTAATTGTAGCTCTTCACAATCACAAAATTTACAGATTATGGTTTCGAAACATAAAATTTTACTGAAAGGTGAGGAGTTTGCATTTGTTATTTAAGCATTTATTTATTTTGTGGAATTTTATAATTTTCCACTGGACACCTGACAATCTTTCATGGCACACTAGTGCATAGTGGTTGGGAAACACTGCCATAAGGGAAAGTGAAACAAGAGAGGACTATCAGAAACTGGAATTGTTGAGAAACACTGTTTGCAACAAATGTCTTTTTCAAGTTTACATTTTGCTAATGTTTTTCCACCATGTGAGTGATATATCTCTGATGGGCACAAGTGCTGCATTCTCTGCCTGTGCCAAGCACACGAGGAAGCAGTGTTCAAAGAGACTGATGTGTTTTCTGTGAACACACGCTTCGACTCAGAATGCCATCTTTCTGAAGAACAATACCAGTCCCCTCCCCTCCCACCATTGCACCTGCTCTGGCTTCCGAGGGACCACAAGAGGGCAGTATACAGAGCTTTGAAAGTTTGAGGAGGATTGGTCATTGGCGCAAGCCTCACATGCTTCCCCACCCACCCTTCTTTTTTCTTTCTTTCTTTCTTTCTTTTGCATTGTCCATTACATCACTATAATAATACAATAAAAACTCACGCCTTACCCATTCAGATACATTATACGGAACAAACATAAGAGAAAGAAGAAAAAGTAAACAGCTCATTAATGGCAATAAAATACTTTACCAGTAATTTTGATTATGCTCGGTACATTGTATACCACACGTATCCATTTAAGATTCACACAATTAACTTAACTATATTTAAAATTGGATTCCATATTTGATCAGATATCTCTGGTTGTCTCTTTTATAAAAAAAATTCCCAGGTGATTGAAATTGTCTCTCTGTTTAAATAATCGTTCCCTAGTTCAGCATTTAAATCTTTATACATTTGGGAAATAAATCATGTAACAAACAACACCGCGCCAAACACCAGTCCACAAGTTTGAAAAAATATAATCCAAATGTCCAGGTGCATAGACCTAAAAATATGCAAAAGGAAACAACTGCACTCAAAATAGGAAAACACTCACATCAATCTATATCTACAGAGCCCCCAACAGAGCAAAAGATTTGCAAAAAGTGCCAATTGCAGCAGAAAAACGTTTCCGGGATCACCCCTTCATCAGTGCTAAATACCTATAAGCACCCTGCCTGCAATTATTTATAGTACAAGCATTTACCGTAAACCTTCTAGTATTAGTGGGGTGGCTGAGGTGGTAGAGCGGGTCAGCTGCCAAATCGCAGGGTTGGCAGTTGGAATCCCGGCCCATACGACTCCACATGCCGAAGTGTCCTTGGGCAAGACACTGAACCTCAAGTTGCTACCAATGGCAGGCTAGCCCTGCCGCCATTGGTGTATGAGTGGGAGAGTGAATGGGTGATTGGGACACAGTGTAAAGCGCTTTGGTAACCTCTAAGTTTAAAAAAAAAGTGCTATATAAGTGCAGACCATTTACCATTAGGTATACAACTGGATCAAAAGTCAAAAAGACATTTATACGTCCAAAGAGACATATTCTTGAACATATATACACACAAAACACGTTTATTACATTTTAGGACAATTATTTTATACATTATTTCTCATTAATATATATATATAAAAAATAAACAATCCTTTTTTGTTTTTTTTACTGTAGCCAATTTAAATGTAAATTAACTCTTAAAGGGGCCACAATGCATGTGTTGTTAATCGGTTGAGAATTCTTTGGGTAAATATACAATTTTACACAAAATGCTCATAAATTGCATTAAATATGTGTTCAGAAGTGTTGTATTTTAAAATTGAGTGTTTGTTATGGATCATTTTTGAAAGATGCATATGGATTGCATGTGTGGAGTTTGACCTCGTTTTACACACATTTGAAGACTAGGTATGTAAATTCAGAATTAATCATACATTATTTAATGATTTATAGCCCAGAGTGTTTTCTAATTTCTCACCGGCTACATAATAATCCATATTTTGTTTTGTTTAAACCATTCAATTTTTTTAAATAATTTTTTATAGTCTAGACTACAAAATATATATATACACACACACACACACACACACACACACATACAACAGCCGAACATCTTGTACGTATACATGAACAAGAAAAAGAAAACAAATTAAATAAATATATTTTTTTAAATAAAAAAATTATTAAATAAATATTTAACACTATATCTGGTTGTTATGATGGGTGTGGAAACAGGACAAGACAGACGAGAGGTGCGGATCCAAGCGCGGTTTCATTAAGGATTAACACAGAAGAAACAAAATGTAAACACAAAGGAAAGTCCACGATGGGAAAACAGGAAACTAAAACACCACGAAACAGATTTAACACGATGAAACAAAGCTAAAACAAAGCTAAAACAAAGCTAAAACAAAGCTAAAACAAAGCTAAAACAAAGCTAAAACAAAGCTAAAACAAAGCTAAAACAAAGCTAAAACAAAGCTAAAACAAAGCTAAAACAAAGCTAAAACAAAGCTAAAACAAAGCTAAAACAAAGCTAAGAACTCGGGTAGGGACCACGGACCAAGCTAGACAACATACAGGAAACGAACAACAATCGACAGAGACTAAACAAAGAACCAGGGTTTAAATACACAGACAAAGTGGAGACTGAACGAGACACAGGTGGAAACAATGATGAGTGCAGGCAGTGAGGGAGGCCGGGAATTGTGGGAAATGTACCTAGTTTAACACACGGACAGTGAGACTCAGGGCGGACAACAGGGAAAACGTGACATGGACCGAGATCGGTGACGGGTGAGATGGAAAATACGGAGCGGACAACAAGGAAACGTGAAATAATCGTGTTAGTTAAACCGAGAACAAAGGGCAGACAACACAGGAACGTAACACTGGTATCCATCTTTTTATTTATTACAGTGTATGCCAAAATTGGAAAGTTTTTTTGCTGATCGAGCTATTAAGCTTCAAACTTGTAAATTTTTAAAAACATGATTATCCACTACCTTATATTTATTTTTTTAACTTTCAAAATCTATAATCTTGGTATATAAATCACCCACAGTATTAATGCCCATAGTTCGCCATATCGCTGTAGTACTATCTATGGTAATATTATCTATGGGTGGTATTCTTACACAATCCCATAATGGGGTATGTATGGTAAAAATGTCAGATCTAAGTTTATTTCAATTTCTACCATATATACAACATTTATTTAAATTTAATATTTATCATTTGTTGTTCTATATGTACCCAAGAGAGAGAAGTCTCATTCATTTGAAACCAATACCAAATATTATGAAGCTGACATGCAAAATAATAAATAAAACAATATGGTAAATTTAAACCACCTTTTTAATATGGGGATTGTAATCCTGACAGTTTTACTCTGGGTTGTTTTTATTGCCATATAAACTTGATTAACATTTGATTGGAAGTGATGGGAATACATTAATTTAGGTAATACAGTTATTTTAACAATATTAACTCCCTGCCTATTATAGACAGAGGAAGATATATCCATTGCGATAAATCTGCCACTTTTTCCATTAGTGATTTATTACTTTAACAACCCATTTAAATTGTGAAAAGTAATTCTTTAACACAATACTTGGCATTATTTGTTTTACAAAAATTAATCTTATAATACATTTTGGTAGCATCTTTCATACATAAAATGCAGCTCAAAATGCTTCACAGTTGGAAGTATAAAAACATAGAATTCAACATTTCAGAGAAAGTCAAACAAATCATAGCAATACAAATGAAACACAAAGATAAAAAATTTTATTAATTAACAAATGTAGGGAAATAAAAACTAAAATCATGTGTAATGACACACAACTCGGAAGTTGAGATGAACCCAGACCCAGATGGAGTTTATTGCACAGAAGAGACAAGTAGCGTGAGGAGAGTATTCAGGTAAGGTATATTGTCTTTCGAGCACAGTCTTTGGTTATACAGAGAACTAAGGCAGAGGGCACCGATCGCTAATTCAAGACCAATACTTGTCAAAACTGGGAACTTCAGACAGGGTCTAAGGGTCAAGGCATTAAGTACATTCAGAGTTCTCAAAGTCATGTGTCTAGCACATTCAGAGCGCATCATTGATAAACAGGTAAGTGATAAACAGATAAGCAGTTCTCTACTGCAGCAGAGCAAAAGGTGAGTCCAAGGAGCTTTAAACAAGGCTAGACGCTGACTGAGTGTGAGAGTGAGGCTTCAGTGCAAGTCCAAACGAGCTGATGATGAGCTGCAGGTGTGTGTGATTAAAACTCAGGCGAGTGAGAGTGGTGATATATACAAGTTATATATTATATATAAAATATATATTAAAAAAATGGTTATATACTCTATACATTTTTTTTATATATATGTAAATTAATAAAGGCCTCTCAACAACTTCTCTTGTTGATGTAGCTTGCTGTGTCATCACAAATCACAGTTGCAGGAGGATGTGTCTTTAGGAATGTATTACCTGTGTCTGTACTCTCACGTATCACACGTAGCTCAAACATATATTTCACCCCCCTATAGGTTAACAAACTATTTCATTGGTGGGTCTAGTGGAATGTTCTTTTGCTGGACCATATGTGTGTGTGTGTGTGTGTGTCACTTCTTTCTCCCCTCGCGAGTATCCGGATTGAGACAGCGACTGCAGACCTGACTTGATACTTAGGGCCGATTCTAAAAATTCCCTACAGGTTTGGTGTCAGAAGTGGGATTTCTCCTGACAGATAAGACTGAATTCATTATCAAGTATTTATCTGTCTGATGAGAGATTGAAGAGAACCATTATATACCTGAATACTCATACTGAGGTGACATTATGGGACAGGAGATAAGCCGTCCTCTATCGGAGGAAACAGCAAAACAATGGATGTTTTGCAATAATAAAGGTTATAATATTGAGCCATATATCAGCAATTTGGCTGGGTAGCCAAATGAAAGTGGTCTATAAGAACCACTAATTTCTCTATATTTTAAAGGTTTCAATCATATATTTTATTGTAACCATTTCTGTTGTTTGGGGTAATTCCCCTTTTTGTAAGGATTCAAGTAACATCTTAAAATATGCTTCACATAATTTGTCCAAAAATATTTTATAAAATTCAACTGGAAATCTGTCTGGTCCCCGATGCTTTTCCAATTTGCAACATATTCAACTATATTAATTCTTCCTTTAATATGTCAAGTAATTTTTATTTGTATAGTATAGTGCTTTCAAAACACACATCGTTTCAAAGCAGCTTTACAGGACATCATGCATCAACAAAAAAATTAAACTGTAATATAATTTTGTAGTTTGATTAAATATGATTGTAAATTGTGTATAAAAAATTTATAATGTTATTTAGAATCCCTATGAGCAAGCTGAAGGTGACTTTCATGGAACGCAAAACTCTATGTGGTTAATGGAAAAAAAATAACCTAGGGAGAAACCAGGATCACTGTGGGAGCCAGTTCCCCTCTGGCTAAACAAAATGTATATAATGCCAATATTAGTTATTTGTGTGCCGTGCAAGTCATGGTTTAAAATGTGTAAATTAAGCTTTAAGGTCCAGTGTTTAAAAACAATAATTTTTAATTACATTTAAGATGTCTAATGTGTAATGTTTTTAAAATCCATCCTGGATTAACTTCAGAAGTACTCATAGCTGCATCATCCTTTTTTAGTTGGCTGATGAAGGCTTATTTGTCAAGTTCTCATTTTAATTCATCTGATAGTAATCTACTAAGTGGTTCTTTTCGAAACTGTAATGGGGACAATTTAATCATGTGAAGTGACTGTAAAGGGATTCAATGAAAGGAGGCGGCGAGAACCGGCTTGATAATATAAATAATATTTTAATGAATAACTTAAAGGACACAAACACACATGACGGACATGTCCGTAAACTATCTCTCTCTCGTCGCACCACCGTCTGTCATCGGCCTTTATCCCTCTCTGAGGCTTAATTAGCCTGATAAGGGACCGGGTGTGTATAATCACAACCCGGCCCCGCCTTCCGCCCTGCCACAGTGACCAAAATTAGTTAGTATATGACACATAATGAACTTTAACACAAAGTGTTTATTCTAATAATAAATAAATATACTAATAATATTAAGATAATTTACAGATTTTTGTAATGCTGAAAATTTATTTTGTATGACCTTAAAATATTTTAAATGATTTATTGTTAACAGTTCTAATATTTGGGGTAATTTCCCTTTTTGTAGGGATTCAATCATAAAATATGGTTCACACAATTCTCCCCCAAATACTTTATAATATTCAACTGGAAATCTGTCTGGTCCCGATGCTTTTCCAAATTGCATCTTATTCAATGCTATTGATTCTATCTTTAAAATGTATTTGTCAAATTTTTATATTAATTAATCTGATAATCTACTCAGTGGTTTTATCTTTTAGAAACTGTAATGGGGACAATTTAATCATGTGAAGTGACCCAAATTAGTTAGTATATGACACATGCTTTTTTTCGGGGCAGTGGTGGCTCAGTGGTTGAGGCTCAGGGTTACTGACCAGAAGGTCGGGGGTTCAAGCCCCAGCACCACCAAGATGCCACTGTTGGGCCCTTGAGCAAGGCACTTAACTCCAGGTTGCTCCGGGGGGATTGTCCCTGTAATAAGCGCACTGTAAGTCGCTTTGGATAAAAGCGTCTGCCAAATGCATAAATGTTAAAACATGATGAACATGGTGTTTATTCTGCTAATAATATTAAACTAATGTACTGATTTTTCTAATGCTTATAATTATAAAAGTGCCATTTTTACCACCTAAAAATCATTTAAATGTTTAATACTGTACCTAATGCATTTTTATCAATTTAGATTTTAAATATTATTCCCACCCAAAGCATTTATACATGAATGAATGTTACATTTGTATAGCGCTTTTCTGATACACTCAAAGTGCTTTACATAGTGAACAGGGGATTCTCCTCAACCACAACTAGTGGCTACATATATATATATATATATATATTTAGAAATATCAATAACTTGTATAATGAGCAACAATCAAAATATATATATAAAAAAAAAAAAAAAAAAAAAAACATGGTTAAATATTTATTTTATCAAACAGGGAGCAGTGTACATAATATAAACATAGCCTACTGGCTTAAAAATATATTTTGAAATACTATAAAATAGTTTTGATTTATAAATAATATATACATTTGTTAAATGAAAATAAAATCAATAAAAACACAATGTAATGAAAAACTAGATTGTCACAGATTAGAAACAAACTAAATAAAAATAAATACATTTAAAAAAATATATATCATCTCGGATCATTACCTCATCTCTTGTATGCTGCGATCAGCTAATGTTGCTCAATCTACACCACACTATCGTTCAGGTAGAACCATTCTTTCGACCACTAACGATAGCTTACTAATAATCTTCCAGATTTATCTCATATGCTCAGTAAGCCAAAATGTCTAGAATAACTTGAAGTATTAACAGACAATGTAAATATTGTCTTCTCTAGCACTCTTGATAGTGTCACCCCCTTCGATTAAAGACAATTCAAGAAAATTGCTCACAAGACAAAAGAATACAAAATTAGAGGTATTTCACAGTGCATAGTATAGATAGTGTCTGTGGATACAGACAGGCACTATAAAGCTGCCAGTTCAGCATATTTTAGCAAACTCATAAAAAATAACCACAACAATCCTAGGTTTTTATTCAGTACTGTGGCTAAATTGGTTAGGAATAAAGCCTGAACAGAACCAGATATTACATCGCAGAATTTTACTGATAAAATTGAAATAAATCAGAACTACAATTGGAATTATGCATGTCCCAAGAAACTTTAAAAATGGCAATTATCAAACCGCTTATTAAGAAGCCAGAACTTGATCCTGGAAAATAGGCTAATTGTAGGCTTATTTGAAATCTCCTGTTTATTTGGAAAATATTAGAAAAGGTTGTAGGCCTAACGGTGGCGGTCCCAAATAAATAAAAGTAAAAAATGAATAACTGGCTTGAGTCAAAGTGTTCGGGTGCCAGACAAGTTTTTACTAGTCAAAGAATAAATCAATTCACATATATACATATATCCTATATATAAATAATCCACCGCTACACAAAATGAATGCTGTCCAATACCCACAATAGCGCATAGAATATGGACAAAGTAGGCTACACTCATATGTTGAAGGTTTTAAGGGAAAAAAAAAAAAAAAAACTACAGAGAAAGCATGTTATTTAAGAAAACATAGAAGGAAAAAAAACTCAATGTTCACTTTTCAAACAGCATTTGAATAAAGTAACGGAAACAAGCAGATTGTGGCTCAAATTCAGTTCTGACTTCACAATTTGTCACAGTGAGTCAGTGCGTGTATACGTACTGCGGTCAAGCCAGCTGCACATGTTTTTTTAGTATGCGCGTCTAATCGTGTACTTACGGTATGGGTGCTGAAAGAGTTCAAACTTGATTTTTAGACTCTATTTTCTGCTATTTTCCATCTTATTAGGACACAAATAATATATATTATTTTTTTTTTTACTATTTTAATGTTTGTATGCCTAAATATGATTAACATTAATATTACATAATTTATTCATGTTCATATTCATTTTAATTATCACACATCCTTAATATTTTTACATTTTTATTATTATTAATCATTTTATATATATATATATATATATATATATATATATATATTAGTATACATTAATTATTATAATATATTTATTAATGCTAATGAAATGTAATAGTAATGTTATTTATCATACATTTATTTTCCATTTTTATTGTTGATTTAATTATCATATATCATGTATTAATGTTTATTTACTTATTTTTAATTTTAATGTTATATATATATATATATATATATATATATATATATATAGTATACATTAATTATTATAATATATGTATTAATGCTAATGAAATCTGTAATATTGATATTAATTATCATACATTTATTTTACATATGTATTGTTGATTTTAATGTTTGTGTATATATAAAGTATACATTTAATTATTATACATCATGTATACATTTTTATTTATTTATTTATTTACTTACATTTTTCATGTTAATGTAAATGACAAATATGATACAACAGGCTTTTGGTGGCTTTAATCTGTCAATTATCCATGAATTGCATATATGAACAATAAAAACCTGATCTATGAAATATGCTTGCATACCTGTTGAATGAAACACAAATGATATTTAAAGCACACGCGCACGCGCACACACGCACACACACACACACTTTATATATACAAGTATGTTATATTACTGTATAGTTTTGGAGAAAAGGCAAACTCACCCCAATCATTAAAGTGCATTCTATCACTTACACCATGTCCCATTTTCAAACACTCATAAAAAGTGTTCCTTCATAGGTTTGCTCATTTGTTCATTGGATTCCTGTTCACAGTGACTCTTAATATTACTGTAATTATTTTCAAGTCATTTTACTGTATAGTTTTGGAGAAAAGTAAAGGCAAACTCACCCCAATCATCAAAGTGCATTCTAGCACTTGACACCATGTCCCATTTTCAAACACTCATAAAAAGTGTTCCTTCATAGGTTTGCTCATTGGATTCCTGTTCACAGTGACTCTTAATATTACTGTAATTATTTTCAGGTAATTTTACTGTGTAGTTTTGGAGAAAAGTAAAGGCAATCTCACCCCAATCATTAAAGTGCATTCTATCACTTACACCATGTCCCATTTTCAAACACTCATAAAAAGTGTTCCTTCATAGGTTTGCTCATTTGTTCATTGGATTCCTGTTCACAGTGACTCTTAATATTACTGTAATTATTTTCAAGTCATTTTACTGTATAATTTTGGAGAAAAGTAAAGGCAAACTCACCCCAATCATCAAAGTGCATTCTAGCACTTGACACCATGTCCCATTTTCAAACACTCATAAAAAGTGTTCCTTCATAGGTTTGCTCATTATTTCAATATATTCCTGTTCAGAGTGACTCTTAATATTACTGTAATTATTTAAGTCATTTTACTGTATAGTTTTGGAGAAAAGGCAAACTCACCCCAATCATCAAAGTGTATTCTAGCACCTACACCATTTTCAAACACTCATAAAAGTCAGTCTGCCACAGCCTCTCCTGCAGCTTATCCTGTAATATATTAATGATAATAATCATACATTTTATTTATAGGCACCTTTAATACTCAATGACACCTAACAAGCACAGTATTGAATGGTTATCTGAAGACTGCAGTAGGCTACAACCTAATGAAATTTAAACAAGAGTTTTATAAACAGAATTACAGAAATATGGTGTGATAGGTATTATGTATCTTGTGTTATGACATTTCACAATAGATACAAATGCAAAAATGTAATTAAGTAATAAAACAAAAACCTAATATGAGAAGATTATTTTAGGGGTGTGCATTAGTGTGCAGCAGCCAGTCAATGCCCGCAGGTGCCAAAGCCACAGTAGACATTTGCAGTCTGATGGGTTGTACATGAGTACAACTGCATGCCGAAAGTGGTGTTGCAAGATGGACATAGTTGTTTTCTGAAATAAGAAAAGCAAATAATTAATAAAAATGTGATCATATTCAAGGACAAAGACATGACACTGCATAAGTTTCATTTTTCTTTGTGTTATCAACTCTTTCTCCTTATCACTATGATGTGACACTTGCTGTATATGGATTTTCATTTAGAAAGATCATTTTAAAGTTCATCTCAATACCATATGTTTGTAATGATTCTGTCAAGGAGGAGGGGAAATGACAAATTCCAGTTGAGCAGATTCAATAGACTGCAGATTAAGGTAAACATAAAAGAAAACAGTTTTGCAGACTTAATCATCATAAACAAAGAAAAAAAACAACAACAAAAGAAACATAGACATAAGGATATAAAACGTAGACATAAGAAACTAAAGGTGAGGTAGTAACCATTGACAAAAAAAAAATTACTTCTCAAACGGATGATGAACATAATCATTTCTTATAGTTAAAAACAAGGTTTTCACTAAATTAAAATGACAATAATACGTAAAATACAAGAAGACATTGTGTATATGATGTATTTCCATGTAATTTTGTCCACTATTAAATACTGTAAGTTAATTATGAAATACAAAATAAGCATGGTATGTTTGCACAACAATGCCTTCAAAAATGAAAATAATTTAGTGTTTAACAATGGTACAATGAAATGAAAATTTATACAGTAATAGTCAGGGTCACTCTGAACAGGAATCCATTGAAAGAATGAGCAAACCTCTAAAGGAAAATCACTTTGATGTTGGGGTGAATTGGTCTTTTCTTTTCTCCAAAACTATACAGTAAAATGACTTGAAAATAATTACAGTAATATTAAGAGTCACTCTGAACAGGAATATATTGAAAGAATGAGCAAACCTATGAAGGAAAACTTTTTATGAGTGTTTGAAAATGGGACATGGTGTAAGTGATAGAATGCACTTTAATGATTGGGGTGAGTTTGCCTTTATTTTTCTCCAAAACTACACAGTAATATAACATACTTGTATATATAAATTGTGTGTGTGTGTGTGTGTGTGTGTGTGCGCGTGTTTTAAATATAATTTGTGTTTCATTCAACAGGTATGCAAGCATATTTCATAGATCAGGTTTTTATTGTTCATATATGCAATTCATGGATAATTGACAGATTAAAGCCACCAAAAGCCTGTTGTATCATATTTGTCATTTACATTAACATGAAAAATGTAAGTAAATAAATAAACATTTATACATGATGTATAATAATTAAATGTATACTTTATATATACACACAAACATTAAAATCAACGATACAAATGTAAAATAAATGTATGATAATTAACATCAATATTACAGATTTCATTAGCATTAATAAATATATTATAATAATTAATGTATACTAATATATATATATATATATATATATATACATTAAAAATAAAAATGTAAAAATATTAAGGATGTATGATAATTAAAATGAATATGAACATGAATAAATTATGTAATATTAATGTTAATCATATTTAGGCATACAAACATTAAAATAGTAAAAAAAAAAGTATATTATTTGTGTCCTAATAAGATGGAAAATAGCAGAAAATAGAGTCTAAAAATCAAGTTTGACCTCTTTCAGCACCCATACCGTAAGTACACGATTAGACGCGCATACTAAAAAAAGATGTGCGGCTGGCTTGACCGTGTATTTTCAACGCGCGGCCCACTTGACCGCTATGGAATGATTTTCCGGACATTATTCAAAAGGAATTGCAAATTGTATTTGCAATTGCGTTTTCAATTTGTGGACGCATAAAATGTGACATAATCCAAACGCAATTGCAAATCGCGCATTACGGTTTGCATTTTCGTTTAAGCGAACGCACAGTGACTGCCAGATTTCAAATGGAAAAGCAAAGTCCGTTTGCAACTGTGTTTCCCATATCTTACGAGTTTTGGCCCTGTCATATTTAAATAGCAATTTCAATTACCACGTCTGCTTTTTCACTTTCTCAGCGTTGCTTATGTAGCCAGCCAAAACTCAAATGGAATACTAATTCCCTTAGTATTTCCATTATGCCTTACACGGAAACCTGTCAATCAGGGTCAAGGGTGGGATTATGCTATGGGGCGTTTGTCTTGGGAAGTGACGTCACTCACAGTCGACGGTCATGAGTCATATAAACAAGCATTAAAAGTAATGGACCAGAAATCTGTAAGATGGCATCACTGCATCATTCTAAGGAAGCATAATATCTTGAGTTTTGACAGTTTTGTAAATTTTTCTTTTTTAAAACTAATTTTTAAGTGTGTGAACAACGTTGCACCAGAAATATTCTGTCAACTAGTACTTAAACAAAAGAGCGGAATAAGAACTAGAGGCACAATAAGTGGAAACTATAGCCGCAAAACGTAGAACAACATTTGTTCAGACATCATTTTCAGTAAGAGGCATACATTTGTGGAATGCATCTGAAATTAAAACATTGACAGACTTCAAGGTTTTTAATACACATTTAAAGCAATGGCTGAAACTGAAACAACTTTGTGAACACTGACTGTACAGGACATAACACAATGCATACAAACATAATGTTGCATATGTGAGCACGCACAGACATATGCACCCTTTTGTGTTCTTGTATTGTTAAATGTGTCTAGACTTTGATTTATAGTGACTTCCACATCTACTTAAGCCCATATCTTATTTCATATATGGGATGTATTTGTTGTATGTATTTTATTAATTATAAATCTTAAACTCAATACTCTGTAATTTTTGTTTTAAATTTATAAGCCTAACCAGGGACAGGGGTTGCAAATTAGTCATGGCTAGAAACATGTATGCGTGGCATCTACTTTGTAGGCCTATTCTTTATAAAGCATGTTCTATGCATTTGTCCCTGTCAAATAAACATTAAAATAAATACAAAATAAATAAGGAGGTGATGCCCTGAACAGACGCCGGTTTATTTGATCTTGACCGTCGACTGTGAGTGACGTCTCTTCCCAAGACAAACATGCCCCATAGCATAATCCCACCCTTGACCCTGATTGACAGGTTTCCGTGTAAGGCATCAATGGAAATACTAAGGGAATTAGTATTCCATTTGAGTTTTGGCTGGCTACATACGCAACGCTGAGAAAGTGAAAAAGCAGACATGGTAATTAAAATTGCTATTTAAATATGACAGGGCCAAAACTCATAAGATATGGGAAACACAGTTGCAAACGGACTTTACTTTTCCATTTGAAATCTGGCAGTCACTGTGCGTTCACTTAAACGAAAATGCAAACGGTAATGCGCGATTTGCAATTGCGTTTGGATTATGTCACATTTTATGCGTCCACAAATTGAAAACGCAATTGCAAATACAATTTTCAATTCCTTTTGAATAATGTCCGGAAAATCATTCCATAGACCGCAGTTGTGTACGTGCGTAGTGAGCGTGTATGTTTGTGTGTGTGTGTTGACTGCAGGTAGCAGGCTACGTAGCGGACCCACCACTGAATATTCAGAGGCTGAAAAAAAGTTTCGAGTCTTAGCGCGGGGTTAAAAGATGATGGACAGTGCTAATACCTGTGGCAGGTGAGACAGGCTGGAGTTAGGTTGCACCAGGCAGGCGAAAGGTGCAGACCTCAATTTCTCCGTCACTTAGCGATCGCGCCCGGTCAGCGCACACAGAATAATCCAGGAACAACTGGCAGCGCCCAGCCTTCAGGTAGCATGTTATCCTCTTATTTTACCTATGAGTTTTAAGTTTATTTCCCCATTCTTTTTTTCCACTTCCGCTCCCGTCTCTCTCTCTTTTATACAAGTTCCTTCTAATTCCTCATTGGTTTCCGCCCATATTGAACGGATAGGATTTGTATGGATTTTTTTTTTCGTATCGCCACAAGGTAGTGTCCTCCCAACTATGTTAATTTCTACAGAGAAATAGTATATGAACAATTCCAGTCAGGATTTAGGCCTCATCACAGTACATAGACTGCACTTATTAGAGTTACAAATTACTTGCTCTTATCATCTGATCATGGCTGCATTTCTCTTCTGCTTTTCTCCTTATATATGCTTCCCCTGAGAGATATTATCAGGAATCGTGGAATAAGTTTCCGCTGTTATGCTGACAATAATGTCTATATAATGTATAACTGTATATTTCTTCGAAACCTGATGAAATTTGACTGGTCTCCAAATTAGCAGAGTGTATGAAATGAATGAAATCAATGAAATCAAAGATTGGTTGGCCAAAAATTTCCTTCTACTCAATTCCGACAAAACATAGGTCCAATTATTGGACCAAAAACCTCTAAAAATAATCTGCAAAAATATAATTTGACTCTCGATGGATGTACCGTTACATCGCCTTCTACAGCGAAGAACTTATATTTGATACCAATCTGTCCTTTGAAAATCATATTTCCAATGTTTGTAGAACAGCATTCTTTCTCCTCAGAAATATTGCTAAATTACGACACATAATCTCTGTTGCTGATGCCGAAAAACTAATTCATGCTTTCATGACCTCAAGACTACATTATTGTAATGCATTACTGGGAAGATGTCTGCAAGTTCAATAAATAAACAATTGGTTCAAAATGCAGCAGCCAGAGTGCTGACTAGAACCAAGAAATATGATCATATTAGCCCCATTTGATAGTTATTAAATTGCCTACCTGTTAAATTTCATATTAATTAAAAATATTTGTTAACATTTTATTTGAATGGTCTAGCTCCGTAGTCCTTCGACCACACTATATTCCATCACGTTCATTACGATCGCAAAATTCTGGCCTGTTAATAGTTCATGAAATATCAAAATCCAAAAAGGGAGGAAGATCATTTTCCTATTTGGCTATGAAACTAAGGAATAGTCTCCCTAACACTGTTCGGGACAAAGACACACTCACTCAATTTAAGTCTAGACTAAAGTCTCATCTATTTAGCCAGGCATACACCTCATTTATCCTCCAACCCACAATTAGGCTGCTTTAGTTGGGTCTGCCGGAACCAGAAACATTTATCATGATTTATAACTCTGCAAATAATTGCAGAGTTATAAATCATGGCATCTATGCTAATATTATTTCATTTGTTTCCCTGTCTCCTGAGGTTACCAGAGCTGGCCAGATCCACCTAAGTTCCTGCTTTGTGTTGGACTCCACTACTATGTGTGTCTGAGTAATGAGGACTAAACGCATCCGTGCCAGCCAGACATCACTTCAGTCTATTACGATGGACTTCATGGGATGAACTGATGCCAACTCCAACCATAAGACATGGGATACTTTATATGCCACTGCCTAAACCTTGGACTTAGGATAGACCTCACCGAAATGATCTGCTGGTTGAACTGTGATGCACCTCACTCATCTTTGCCTACATCACCTCGGTCTAATGATGGACTACACTCTTAAAATGGAATACAACGACTTTCAATTATTTGTCAACAAAAGCCTTCATCGGCCAACTAACAAAGGACAATGCATCAATGTGAACTTCTGCAGTTAATGCAGGATGGACTTCAAAGACATACTTAAGTAATATTGGCATTATATTCATGATGTTAGTCAGAGGGGAACTGGCCCCCACAGTGAGCCTGGTTTCTCCCAAGGTTATTTTTCTCAATTAACCAACATCTTATGGAGTTTTTGTTCCGTGAAACAGTCACCTTCGGCTTTCTCACTGGGGTTTTGAAAACAATTATTATTTAATTCTTTATTTTTTATACACAATTTACAATCATATATAATCAAACTACATAATGATGAATCTAAGACTTTATAAATATTAAAAATTTTCTGTTAATGCATGATTTTCTGTAAAGCGGCTTTGAAACTGTGTGTTGTGAAAAGCGCTATACAAATAAAAATGACTTGACTTGGAGCACAGACTGACGCGCTGCTTCAGCTTACAAGCTTGGCTTCGGGCATGCGATTTTTTTAAACAGCCATCACGCTTTGCTTGTAAGCATCAAGGAATAAATTCTGATTGGTTAAACTTTTCCTCCCTATTCATTTGTAGATGAATTAGGAATGGAAAGTGATCGAAAATACATGGGCATAAGGTGAATGAGAATTAAATGGTGAATTTTTATTTATTTATTAGGCATGTAAGGCCAGCAGCGAAGGCTTGGCTGGCCCTGAGAATTCGTCACTGGTAACATCTTAAGTTCAGTAACTAAGTGACAAAGCAGTTCCTCACTGTGCATACTCCCACTTAACTCAACAAGAGCTCAACATGCTGCTGAGAGCTGCACGTGATAGACAGGGAGAGATAGAGCAGATTTACTCATGCATCTTCTGGAATTACAGTTTGATACAAAAAAAACAACACTTGAAACTCAACACCTCGAAGAACAGTGATTCAGAACTCACTTCTTATTTATTATTTCTGTTGTGCTGTGGCTTAATTTTGTAATGTTGCAGCTAATTTAGTGTTGGGGTTTCATTTTATTGTGATGTGTAGTGGTTTAATTCTGTTTGTTTATTTCCATTGTGTTTTCAGCTTTTGCTTTGCTAATTTTGTTGTGTTGTGCACTCCTTGGCCACCCTACATATGGGTTTGGAACAACATGAGGGTGAGTATCCTTAATGATGGTCCCTAATTCCACTCCCATGATGTGTACTAAGAAACTCTCAAGAAGCATATGAACCATGCTTCAATTTAAAAAAAAAAAACGTCAGAAGATCTGACTTTTCAGATGATCAGAGATGCATGAAGCTGGAAAAGGCTCAAACAGCAAAAGATCTGTAGAAAACTCTACAAACTGTGATAGACTTTGTCCATGTGCCCACTACAGGAAAAATGAGAAAAAAAGGAGGAAACCACTGCTGTACATCCAAAAAAAACAAACAAAAAAAAAAACACACAAAAAACAATTGCTGCACATCTCAAGTTTGCAAAAGACAACATTGATGCTCCACAAAGTTGTTAGGATAATGTTCTTGTCACGAACCCCGCTCCCTCGCTCCGCCCCCTTGAGCTCGTACGCTCTTTTTCCTCCCTCGGGCTTCCACGCCCGTTTTGCTCGTTCGAGATTGCACACTCGTTTTGCTATTACGAGCTCCCATGCTCATTAGCAGGTCTCCTCCTCGCTCGCTTCCCGCTCCCAATCCCCAGAACATTATGACCACCTGCACTCGCGTCATCTGCACTCCTGCACATTAGTTTCACCTGCACTCGTCTCATCACCTCTCATTGTTTACACCTGCATTCGTCACTATAAATACCACAGCACTTCCGTTTCACGGGTGTTGGTTATTGTATTTAGATTCCCGTGTCTTTGCCCCCCGCTAGTCTCGTCTAGTTTTGACCCCCCCTGTGATTCGTTACCCCTTAGCTTGCCAGCTCTCTTGTTCCCCTAACTCCCCTGTTTAGTCCTTCCCGCTACTCACTTTGATTCCCCGGCTTTTGACCCTACGCTTCCCTCGACGACGATTCTCCCTCTGGTTTTGCCCTTTGTACTTTTGCCTGCTTTGCTTTTATTTAATAAAGCAGTTTTTTCCCGACATCGTGACTGTCTCAACTTGTGTTCGCTACAGTTCTCTGGACAGATGAAACGAAAATATACATTTTTGGCAGAAATGCACAACTTTTTCTTTGGAGGATAAAAGGTGCTTCACACAACAATAAAATCTCATCCCAACTATGAAGCATGGTGGAGGACGCATCATGGTTTGGGGCTTCTTTGTTATTTCAGGGCTGGGACAGTTTGCAATCAATGAGAGATCAATTAGTTAAAAACTGTATCAAGAGATTTTACAGGAAAATGTCATGGTAGCGGTCCGTCATCTGAAAATTAAAAGAGGTCAAGTGATGAAACAAGACAATGACCCAAAACAAAATCAACAACAGAATGGTTAAAGAGGAAGGAATTCATATTTTGGAATGGCCAAGTCAAGAGTCCAGAACTTAACTGAGATGTTGTGGAATGACCTGAATAGTCCCATTCATGCAAATTATGTTCATTAAATACAAAATATGAATATGAGGAATGGTGTAAAATCCCTCAGTGATTTACAAGGCTGACCAAGAGTTAGAGGATATGTCTGGTGGAGTTTATTGCTGCCAAAGTAGGTAATGCAAGTGTTCACATCCATTTTCCAGCATTAAAGACATTAGAACTACAATTACTTGTTTATCATTACCTTAAGTAGATTGTGTTTTTTAATTATTAGGACTTAGCTGAAATGCTCAGACCACATTTTGTGAATAATTAATACAGAAATGTAGGTCATTCCAAAGGGTTCACATACTTTTTCTTGCCACTGTATAAAGTATGCCATTTGAAATTTCCAATTTGGATTCAGGGTGCAAATGAATGGCATTAAATACAAAGTCTACATAATCTATGTTAAAGATTACATAAATGTTAAATAAACAAACATAATAAAGTCATATAGAAAGATGACATATTCAACAATCTAAAACACTGACTTAAGATGATGTCACTACAAACAAGTTAATCATAGATTTTTATTTCATTTTGATTCAGGCGTGTATGGAAGCAGTGTATAACACAGACTCAGGTTGAGAGGGATCCATATGCGGCTTATTCAATACAACAAGTTCAGTGTACAGACAGGCAAGGGTCGAATAATCAGGGCAATCAACAACATTAGAGGTAGAGCAGAGACAAAGTAAACAAGCAGGAGATCGGTGCAGGCAGCAAACGATCGTAAGAAGTAATAAATACAAGGCAAGGTCAAACACGGGTAGGATAATACAGGAAATGAATAAACGCTCAAAAATGTAGCCAGTGCAAACAAGACTTTGCAAAGAGTGAACAAACATACAGGGTTTAAATAGTCTGAGTGATATGGAACAGGCGGGTGGTAATCAGACCAGGTATGTGGGCACTGGGAATTGTAGTCCAATGTTAATACTCAGGTGAGGGAGACTTCCGGTGCCAATTAAGGAATCGTAACACCGTGGAGTGCCAAATTAAAAAAAGAATGAAGAAGTGATCAATCTATTAATTTGAAAATAAAAACATGAATAAACCAATATATATATATATATATATATATATATTGACAAATAAATAGACACATTTAAACTTGATTATTTAATTCATGTTTAAAAATGTAATTATATTTAACAATAAAACAGCACATTAGTAAGTCATTTTTAAATGCATCTTTTAAATTGCGTTTTAAAGATTAATTTGGCAATTGGTTTTCTTCATCCATTTGTCAATGGCTTTTCTTTTTCGTGTTACTTTGCTTTTCTTTCTCCATTTGACAATCAAGTTTAAAAATGCCACTGGACAGTTGGCTTGTGGGTTCAACCAATGAACTCTTGTTTTAAGACACAAACACTCTCCCACGTGCCACTCGTAGGAGATGTAAGACACCCTGTCACTGGATGTTTATTAATAACGGTATGAGCACTTTACATGCTCTATGACCTTGTTTGTCTTAAAAAGTGTCTTGGGTGATTTGATCGCATGTGGTCAGATGAGACACATCACTGTTTGCACCTGATCTTTTAAATGCATCATTTGTGACCACTTGTGATCAGATTTGGGGGGGAGGGACTCTGTTTCAAGATAACATACATCAATCACCATGGCAGTGTGTTCCTGCATGATAATAAACTGCAACAAAGTCAGAAAGACAAAGAAAGTGTGAAAAAACAAAAATGGCAACAAAAAAAAATTTCCCCTGATTCAGCTGACAATCTAAGCATTGTCTTTTATTTTTGTGGATTAGTTTTATTAACCTGAGCTGCAGATGTTCGTGCTCATGTTCATATCAGACACAATTAATCTCTTGCTTGTGTATATATCCGCTTTAATTGTCCCGTTCGGACAATAATTTCCAGTTGAAAAACAGTTGTTGATTGGCAGGTGAGGGGTGGCGCTTCGCTGCTGCCGGGACATATACAGGACGGATTAGCATTTATAAATCAAATGTGATGCGTTCAGATGTGTTTCTGACCACATACGCACATGTTTTTTGTGATCCGATCACAAAACGTTTTTAGATCCCGTTTAGACCTGTATTTAACACTGACCACATGTGATCCGATCACCAAAAATGCATCTTAATACCAGGTAGAAACAGTAATTACTACTTCTGCTATGTCAGTCCATGACAGAAATAAAAGTAGTATGGTAGTACGCCATTACCGATGTGTTTATTCTGATACCTCCATTTCAACAAAAACTCACAAATTTGTGGATTTATAACAGTACATCATGTTTATATCATGCAATATTATGCTTGTCATAGTAATATCATGTTTATACATAAAAATAATAAAAATTATTACAAATACTGACTCCAATATTGGTATTAAAATAGTACAGGCTTTTATTGGACTTTAATTGTACTCTTGTACACCAGCAGACCCTGTTTTAAGCAGCACATAAACTTTTCAAATGAACAATGTTTCTGGTTATTTTATGTAAAATGCAAAGATCTGTCTTTCAGAATTCCACTTCATCTGTAATAAAGAAAGCAAATATTGTGTGATTTGCCATGACAGATGTGGATGCTGGACGCAATGGGAAGAGCAAAGTGTCCGGCTTGATGGCTCTCTTTTCTCTATGAGGCACAGTACTTGACAGAAGTGACAAATGATGCGAGAGAGTTTCGTATGCACGAGAAAGTCCCAGTGTGTCCGCGGAAAAAAATATTTGTGTGAGATTCAAACGATGCCAACCGCATGAGTGAGCATGAAAGAGGCCAATGCCAAGTGTCAATTTGCCTTTCTACACAGTCTATTACAGAAATTATAGAGGAAAAAGAACAATGAAACAAAAAGAAAAACAATTATAATAGCTTGTACATCAAGAATAATTTAACCTATAAATTAAACTTCAGCATATGATGTGTTGTTTGCATAATGTTGGATAATGTTTGGCTAATGTAAACTTATGTTTATCCAAGTTTCTTCAATCTGATTGGGATCTACAATTATGTACACTTTTTAAAATGAATTTCTTTCAAGTCAAGTCAAGTCAAGTGTTTTTTATTGTCATTCAAACACATACAGTTAGTACAGTACACAGTGAAACGAGACAACGTTCCTTCAGGACCATGGTGCTACATAAAACAACATAGGACAAACCCAGAACCACATGAGACTACACAGACTAAATAACATGCCTATATAAAGAGCACGTGCAAACGTGTGCAAAAAGTACGGGACAGTACAATAAATGACTAAAAATGAACAGGACAATAGGCACAATGAGAGACGGTGCAGCACCAACCATTACATGGTAGTGCAATAAGATGACAGTTTCTAAAAATGCCAAATGTAAACATAACATACTATGAGATAGTGTTCTATGCACATAGCAGTTATTGAGGTAGCAGCCAGGTATAAAGTGCCAATAATTAAAATGCAACTCAGGACACGTGTGTGTGTGCCAGTCCAGTCTCTGAGTATTGAGGAGTCTGATGGCTTGGGGGAACCTCTTGCCAGATGGCAGGAGTGTGAAGAGTTTGTGTGAGGGGTGTGTGGGGTCATCCACAATGCTGGTTGCTTTGCGGATGCAGTGATTTTTGTAAATATCTGATGGAGGGAAGAGAGATCCTATCCTCTGCAGGGCCAAAACGGTGCAAGTCCCAAACCAGGCAGTGATGCAGCTGCTCAGGATGCTCTCAATAGTCCCTCTATAGAATGTAGTGAGGATGGGGGGTGGGAGATGTGCTTTCCTCAGCCTTCGAAGAAAGTAGAGACGCTGCTGGGCTTTCTTGGTAATAGAGCTAGTGTTGAGGGACCAGGTGAGGTTCTCCGCCAGGTGAACACCAAGGAATTTGGTGCTCTTTACAATCTCCACAGAGAAGCTGTCGATGTTCAGCAGAGTGCGGTCATTCTGTGCTCTCCTAAAGTCAACAACCATCTCTTTTGTTTTGTCCACATTCAGAGACAGGTTGTTGGCTCTACACCAGTCTGTTAGCCACTGCATCTCCTCTCTGTATGCTGTATGTTCACTTTGTTAGGCAACAAAAACGTATTGATATGATATTAGCCCAAATCTTGTTTACAGAGATAAGTGGATATTCAGATTTCCATTTAAAAAAAAATTCTGCTTAAATAAAGTTAACAAATTCATTACTATGTGAAAATAAATGGTGAAATATCTAGGGCAGAGGTTTTCAATTGGTGAGGCGCGTCTCCCCTGGGGGGCGCCAGAGAGTCCCAGGGGAGGCACAACGCGGGAAAAATAAATCATAACATTTCACGTCTGTACACATCTGTACTGCTAGCTTGCATGTTAAAGTGCGTGTTATGCATATGCGTGTTGCAAAATGGATTGCTTTGTAGTGTCTACCATACAAAAGTCTACAGCAGAGGAGGCAGATTCTGGGCCAAGCAAAAAACGGAGGAAGTATGAACACAAATATTTAAAGTTGGGATTTTCTTGGACCGGTCCCGATGATGCGCCGCTGCCTCTGTGTGTTATTTGCAAAGAGGTGCTAGCAAATGATAGTATGAGACCCTGTAATCTCCGGCGCCACATTGAGGCCAAACTCTAGTCTGGTGGCCAAGCCACTGGAATTTTTTGACAGAGAGCTGAAAGAATTGAAAACACAAAAGGGAGTTATCCAGACATTTATCTCTGTTAATATTAAGGCCACTAAAGCATCATATCGCATTGCCTTACGTATAGGACTGCGTTTCCCACCTCTCGAAAGGCTATGAAAGTCATCATCCCCTTCCCCTCCACTTACTTATGTGAGTGCGGGTTTTCTGCTTTGACCCTGCTTAAAAGCAAATACCAATCAAGGCTGCTGGTGGAGGATGATTTACGTTTATTCCTTTCTACCGTGCAGCCCTGCATCAATCACCTGTGTGCATCAAAATGTCGGACTCATTGTTTCCACTGATGTAGGATCGATGAAAATGAAGAGGCAAAATCTGCAATCATATTTTTTCTTTTCTTTTTTGCTTAACGTAGGCCTATATTGAAGTGATATTTTGAGAGTTTTATGCATTTGATACTGTGACAAAACAGTGCTGTCCATCTTGCTGATGTTGTTTGATGTCTGTTGTTGATGTTTTCAGAGTTGAATTGGCTTAACCCTTCTAAG
Source organism: Xyrauchen texanus (assembly GCF_025860055.1). NCBI lineage: Eukaryota > Metazoa > Chordata > Actinopteri > Cypriniformes > Catostomidae > Xyrauchen > Xyrauchen texanus. Next base: position 2,503,440 of record NC_068304.1, read on the forward strand.
TCAAAGGGGTTTTAAGTCCGCCTGGCACTACGTTGATATTTTGGCTTCTGGAATGGTCAATGTGAAGAGAGTCATATTTCTGGAGCCTAAAATCTCCAAAATAGCTCTTATTTAATTTAGATGACAATAGTAGCCTGTGTTTGTTAATGAGCATGTTTTCAGTTTAGTTATTTGACCGTCGAGGGTTATCTGCTCAGTGATCAGAAAATAGAGCTGTCCATCATCCTGATCTTGTTCTATGTCTATGGCTCTTTGGTTATATAGCATGGCTGTTTTCAAGTTATCTAGGGGGAGGCTCACTTTCACCCAATTTGAAAACCCCTGATCTAGGGTAACTATTCTGATAATCAGTAATCTGTAGGTTATATCATTGTCAACTATTAATCAGAGTATCAACTTACCAGATGTTTCACATCTTGCCATATGTTCTACTATATAATGTATTGTAACAAATGTAATAACATTATATAGTTGTAGAGTATTGTGAAAAAATAAAGACTGCAATATAAAAGTGCAGATAAAACTGTTATAAAAGCAGTAAAATTGTTAAATAAAAATAAAATATTATCATTAAAACAACAAAAAAACATTTTGAATGGAAAGAGATAGGTTTTGCAGAAACACACATCCACTCCTCAGAATATTATGGTACTGTTGTACATTCTTCTTCTCAAGTTCAAAGAATGCATGTGATTAATTTATTTTGACCAAGTCTGTTTGATTAGATTTTGTTTTAAATGTGTATGGATGCAACTAAAAAGTATTGTTCCATTCCAAGAGAAGAGCAAGGCAAGGGGAAAAAAACCATGTAGACTGACAAAGTATTCCCCCAGTAATGCTCAAAAAAGCCTATGAGAATTTTCTCACACAAGTGGCATTACAAATGAGAAACTGGTGTCGCATTGTAAGTTCCATGCAATCAGTAGTCAGATAGTGGCCTCTGCTGGCAAAATGACAGCTGACATTGGTCTGACAAGGTCTGACATTCTTGCAATCATTCAATTAAGTGTAAACCCTAGTTTTGCTATTACTTTTAAAGTGTACTTTAACAAATTGCAAACCAATTTTTTTGTCTTCAAATATGATTTATAAATATATCAAATGATTTTGTGTATTTCACAGTCCAAACATTTAAAAGTGACAAAAAGTGTTGCATTGTATGAGGACTAAGTTAGGACTAGTTCAAATATAAATATAAAACTTAAAACATACATAAAAAATTTATATTTGTGTTTATGATTGCACTTTACATGAGCAATAGTAGCCGAAGAAGCATGTATGGGTGCACGATTCAAAAAAAGTACACCGTTTGGGCACCTTTGGCATGCTCTTTTCAGCATACCATTATTTGGGATGCACCAATTCCCATCAGATTCACAGGAGAGAACTCAAGTCTTTACATTTTCTCTATTTTACTCATTGCTTTTGGGTACTGTGTGTGTATGATAGTTTGTTAGTTTAGAGTGTAGTTCGTTAGTTTCGTGTGTCTTTTACGTTAGTTTGACTTAGAATTTTCAATAAAACGTTGTTTGTATTCACATGTTGCTGTTTGATGCTGTTACTGGATCGGGACAATCTTTACTACCTTGCTCTAAAATAGTCACTCTTAATCAATATTAAATTGTTACTGCCTATGGCCAAGACAGTGACAAGTTGATAGAATGGATATGCATTTGTATCAAATATTCAGTGGATGAATATGTTGATTAATCATATTGATTGAAATTGATTCCATAAAAATTCCCAGAATAGATTAATATTCCTTTATTAATCAGATAAATTAATGAATAACGATTAATTAAACATGTTTATAGTTTTTCACTTTTCAGCTAAAGTTTCCATAAATATTGGTGGAGAATGCAGACACTGTCCAAACTTTGATTTGTGAACATAAACTTTGTCATTGTGAATGTTTACCTGTTTTATAAATCCGGATGATAAGGCAGGAAATTAGAACGATGTGTTTTGTCCCTTTGCCTAATCAATTTGTTTAAATGCAGGATTAAGATGTAACTTAAAATCCAACTCTCTTTTTGTGGTTGAAAAGTGTCTTCACATTCTCAACACACATAAATGGTACCAAATAATATTTATACTAGCAAAATTAGTCTAGCAAAGAAATCCATGTCAGTGTAAAAGGAAACTGAATTTTCACAAAGAAATCTCAATGGCAGCGTTATGTAAGGACATTTGAAAGTTCCTCATGTTATCATTGTGAAGACCTTGTGTTTGGTGCCAGATTAACTAAATTCATCTGAGCCCAGTTTCATACCTAAGTTATTGTACCAGTGGACACACATTAAATGGGCATTATAATAATTTAAACAGTGTCTCCGCCCACATTCGCGGCCACATTCCCTGGCCGGACACCTTGCATGACACACATACCCTCCTCTTATGTGTTATAGGCTTATTTGTTACCTTATCTAATCATGTTACTGTTTAGTTTGTAGTTGGAAGCCGGAAGTTTATCGACTGTATTGTATTGATTATTAATTAATATTACTGCATAAAAAAAATTGTTATGCTTTAAAGAGTAGTGTTTTGGTATTGTTCTGCATGCACCTGTGTCAAGGGCTGGCAGGGGATGTCAGTGCTTGGATTCAAGCCTTCATTGTTTTCCTTTTGAATGTTTATGTTCTCCGGACATCGTACTTTCCTAAGAGAACAATCCTTTTTTGAGACTGTTATACTGTCTGGTTATTAGACCCTGATTCCAGGGTGGTGCCTCGGCAATATTAATCTTTATTTATTTTGATAATTGATAGTTATCTTTGATGATTGATAATCTAATGTTGATTCTAATCAATGTTCTATTGATTTTAATAATGAATAATTGTCTTTGATAATTATTAATTATTGCTTATAACCAAACCTGCGGGGAGTCACGTCACACCATGTGAGGATCGGACATGTGAATAGCGAGCTCTGCATACTTTTCTAATTTTAATACTTTTCCTCTTCTTGCTGTGATATGTCGATCAATCACTGCCATGGAGGCAAAGTTCTCCGATGTGGTTACAAGAGTGGAGATGTCGAGAAATGATTACCTGGAGTCATCTGAGTGGGAATTATCTGCAATCCGCTAGCAACCAAGTTGGATTTTCAGCGTGTCTGGGAGAGGTTTGAGGACATGGAGAACCGTAGCCAGAAGAATAACGTCCATATATTCTGAATCCCTTAGGGAGAAGAGGGACAAAAAAAAAAAAGAAAGAGTAACACATCTGCAGGACAGTTTTATGGATGCCTCACAACAAGCTATCAGAGCCACTGTGTCACGATAATTTTTAGTCAAGAAGTTGAGAGTGTCAGGGCACAGGAAGATAAAGCCCAGATGCAGGAGGTAAATGAACCCTGTGCAGGCAGCTCAAAGCTGCCCAGCTAAGAGCAGACTCAGGTAAGTGCACCTAGCCACCCAGGAAACGTACATCACAACAACTGACATCGAAGAGGGCCCCCTCTTTAGCACAACCAGTAGAAATGTTGGCTGCCCCTAGTGGTACAGTCTCTGACTTCGTCCTCCTAGATGCCTTTCAAGCTCCTCCTGGTTGGATGCAGGTGCCCCTCTTTCTGGTTGCCCCCCTCAGTCCGTTTTCAGTCCGGCCACCTTGCGTTTTGACCAGATGTTTTACACCACGAAGGTGGGAAATTTACTTCCAAACCCAGAGTGATGTAAGCGGCTTGAGGGCCCCATTAGCCAGGGAGCTGTATGCAACAAGGGGTCCACCCCCACGCGTTGACAGGACTCCATTCCCACCACAAATGGGAAGAAGTCGTCCTCATCACTATAGCAATCTAAGTGACTATTGTGTTTTGGATGACTCGGACAATCCACATTCATACCGACACCAATGCTTGTGCACGCGACAATTCAAGTCCCTCGCAAGGGACATATAGCACTTTGACCTGCGTAGTCAAGATTCAAACATTGATAATTATCTCAGAAAACATTTGAACTACCTTGTTGACTTACCTCATGCTTCATCGCGTGAATAACTCAGGCTCATATGGAAGACGATAGTAAGGAATGTCCATGTGTTCATGGAAACGTTACCGACTTGTACCTGAGACCGCTACTCAGTTCTGCGTAAAGCCCTTCGCCCTATTCGCCGTATACCGTTGAAGCCTCCGCTACCTTAGGTGCTTTCACAATCACGCAGAAGAGGCATGAGCCTCCACGCTAATATTACAGATGCCTGAGAACCATGTACTTCCAATGATGTAACGCACCAGGTCTGGATGAGGAACGGGATTTCAAGTCTCTTCCTTCACAACCTCCACTAGAGTGTGCAATGTGACGTCACGATGCTCTGCAGAATGGTCAACCCTACATGCAGGAAATAAGAAGGTAAGGTGACCTTCTTCTCAAAGGTGATGCATGAGTCCTGGGTATGCAAGCCTCAGAAAATGCCGACCTAGAACTTGAAGGCAACGAGATGACTCGCGTTTACGTTAGAATAGGGCTCCAAGGGCAGCGACCACTTCGCCAGCAGGGTGGGTAAAAGAACCAGGGGGTGGTGACCAGACACACCCCCAGGATCATGCCGGGCCAAAACGGCAAAATGCTCACTGGCCATGAGGAAAGGTATGGTTCGAATGGAAACAAGAAGGTGAGTTGGAAGACAAGGTTTCAACCCCCACAGAGGATAAGGTTTGAGACAGGAAATGGAGGGTTTAATCAGGAGATGCCTGACAGAGGCAGTAACGCAGCTTGACGTGCTCCGCCGCCGCAGGTTGTTAGTCATAAATCATTTCTTGACCACAAGTCTTGCCTTTATTTACTGAAGAACATTCATTAAACCTGTACAGCCCCCACATAGGGGGATGCATGCACATCAGCGGTATAGCATCACCAGAAGTGCTTGTAGCGCTCTGGTCAGAAAAGATTGCTATGAGCCAGGAGCTGCAGTAGGGAACCAGTAAGTCCATGAAGTCTTTGGTGCACTTATTCTGTAGCTCCGTGGACACTGGTTCCTGGTCACTGCGCAACGCCACTAGATGTTTTGCCAACGTGCAGCCCTATCCGTCCAAATACCTACTAAATAAATAAATATTGTGAATTATCTCCAGCAGGCTGAGATGTCAAGGCCACATCATATGCAAAGCAATGCAGGCCTGCACATAGATTTTTTTTTTATTCATTTCCTACATAAATTGTTATTAACATCAAATTAAAGTTGAAAATGAGCAAGGCACTCAATCTCCAATACAAAATTATTTCATTAGGCAACAAAACATTAAAAAGCCAATGCGTATCAGCAGACTAGCTGCCTTCCTCATAGCATGAGACAAACACACTTATTTAAGTGACAAGCCTACTAGAAAACACCACCCAAAAAAGTCAACAACAAGATAATGTATGTGTAAAACTCTCCAAAGGTTAATGGATATGCATTATTCACACAATTGGTGCACATTAGACAAAATTGTAAAAAAACTAAAAACGAATCTGGATTAACCAACAGCTTCTTAATGGTTTGTTGCCTAATAAAATAATTTTGTATTGGTGATTGAGTACCTTGCTTGTTTTCAACTTTAATTTGATTTCGATAGTAGCCCCATGTGGCAATGAGCACCATATATGGTTCTTTATGGATATCTTTTTTAAGCCAAGGTAGCAGTCTTCCATTTGGATTCTTATACATGAATTTTATACATTAAAATTCCAATGCCTCTATTTTAATAGGCATTGGAATTTTAAGTATCTTTAATGATGCAATGTATGTTTAATGTTTTTAATGGCTAATGTAGTAACATTAATTATAAATTATATGTTTTTGTTCTACAAGCTCCTTATTAAAATTGTAAATATGAATCCAAAATAAAGGAGGGATCAAATTAACACAATTATAGTGTGATTTATTTAAAAACATTAAAGGATAAAACAACCTGAAATTGTTAACCCACTTATAAGATACATTTAACCCAGCATTCCTGTAAAAGAGAAACAGCATTTGAGTTGAACGAATAACTCATTTGCTGGGTTAGTGTAACCCAACACTGGTTTCTATTAACCCAACATTTGGGTTGACAGAATGGCCCAGTGCTAGGATAGGCAATGGGTTGTTTTCTGTAAACCAAGTTGTTGGGTTGATTTAACACTGTGCGGAGTAGGTGCAAACCAGCGTGAATAAATAATAATAAAGAAATAATGATGGCTTTAATAAGACTGAGTTTCAGATGTATTGATGCTAAATCATAGAGATGAATGAAAGTGAGGCAATAAATGCATGTAACGTGAATGTATACAATGTGAATCATAAGGGGCTCTCACATAGCCTAAGGTTTTGTTACGTTGACCAGAAACTGAACAAATGCACACAGAACAGAATTAGAATTACCGAACTACTAATAGACCTGCCTAAATATTAACAGATTATCTGGTTATACTTCAAGGCAGTGGACAGATTTAACCTACTGCGACACTTTAAGCCTTACTGCCATTTTGCAGCCAGCCTGCAATAAAGAATATAGACGAGCCTATTTGAACCAGCTATTGGAGGAAGAGAGAGAGGGAATCTCTCATTGCACACTCTCACTCCAACCTCCTTTGTTAACATATTTAAACTATTTATTTTGGCCTATTTAAGTTTAAAACTCCATGGTTAATTACTCATATATGTCTTCTTAAATAATCTGTTTAATAAGAATATATCTTTTTTTTTGCCATTGCAATTATGCTTATCAAAGAAGGCTAATATAAAGTTTATATAATGTATTACACGTATTACACTGCCTATTGATTTCATAGTGAATTCATTAATGGAGTGTCTATGTGTAATTAGTATCAGCCACACAGTGCAGCTATTTGCACCCCAATAGTCTGATGAAACCACAGGAATATATGGCATAATACACAGATGTCACTGCAGTTTTGTGGGGTGTAAAGACAGTGTGAATGTGTACTGTTGTCAGTTACTGCGGTTGGAATCCTTGTTTTCAGTCTTATTATTTGCACCAGGTTGGAGTGCAAATGCTGCCGATCCTGCTCGACCCATTTCGAGTAGGATTTGAACCGACATTGGCCTGCATGGGAGGTGAGCACTCTAACTAGGAGGCTTAATGCTATATCCTCTAGCGTCAGTCACTAGTGCACCTCTTGAGGCCAGGGAAGTGAGGTTTACACACACTGCACACATCTATCACATACCAGCTGGCTCCTGTTACACAAATAATATCTGCCACTATTTGCACATGGGTGTAAATAGCATGTACCATTATTTATAATATATAATTGTAATATAATGTATTATTATAATGCAAGTTGGTGAAAGGGGACCCCCCCAAGAGCTCGGACTTTCGTACAAATCATCTTAGAATTATGAGCTGTTTCCCAAAAGAATCATAATTTAAGTAGACTTCTTGAAACTCGTCGGAGATATACTTGCTCTGTCTTGAGTAATCGTTGAGCGCTTGAGTGTCGTTAGGACATAGACTTATGCAGACACCTATTGGACAATTGCAAAATTTCACTTCATACATTTAATACAGTTTAAGTTGAGATTCTTACACCTTTTGAAGTATATGGTGTGACCATGGTTTTGTTTTTTTTTGTTTATTTTATTTATATTTACAGCGCATCCGGAAAGTATTCACAAGTCTTCACTTTTTCCACATTTTGTTATGTTACAGCCTTATTCCAAAATTACAAACAATACCCCATATTGACAATGTGAGAGAAATTTGTTTGAAATCTTTGCAAATTTATTAAAAATAAAAAACGAAAAAAATCACATGTACATAAGTATTCACAGCAAAGGCTTTATTTTTTTTCGTTTTTAATTTTTAAAGAATTTAGAGGAAAATGATGAATTTAATCAATTTTGGAATAATTCTGTGAATACTTTCTGGATGCACTGTAAATAAGAAAAGAATTAGCTAAAAATAATAAGGTCTACTATATAGGTCAATAGACTATGCAGGAATATTTGTATTATCTAACATATAATATATAAATTTAGGGGTGAACTTTCCATGTATGTGCACAATAAATCATCATGATTTACTGTGCACATACACGGAAAGTTCATGGGTATAATACATATTATTGCACTCACATAGCCTATCAAATTAAGGTATAGAAACGGAACACTTCTAATTTGTCAGCAAATTAAAAAAAAAGCACCTGGTTAGTGTTGGATATATTGCCAATATGAATCCTAAAGTCATTGTAAAACGACACCTATTTTGTGTTATTAAAACGACTCAATTATTTAAGCGACTCCATACGGTAATAGGCCTATCCTCATTTATTTTCTGCCTGTGATGCAGGCAACTTGTATAATAAAGAATATGTACATTAAATATGTAGGCCTACGTTTCAACATGTTCACGAACTTTGAACTCTTTTTGATGCTACTATAATTTTATAAATATTTTGGAATCCAGAAGTTTCATTGCTTTTGTTTATTTATGAAACATATATTTACCTCATGGATTTAACCACTGGAGTTTTATGGTTTACTTTTACGCTGACTTGTGTGATTTTTGGAGATTCAAACTTCTAGCCCCCATTCACTTGCATTGTATATACCTTATTCAAGCTAGTGCCATCATGACAATAAAGCTGTGAGGGATACACTTACAGTCTCTTCAATGGGCTGTACTGCAGTTTAAAGGCTTTTTGGATTGTTCTGTGGACAAAACATTGATAAAATATCTGTCCAAGAACATTCAGTAGACAAAGAACTCCAGACAGCATGAGTTGTGGAAAATCAGATATGATCAAGGCGCTTTATACAGATTTATACCATTTGTGTCATTGAAGAGATGGTGAGTCTATCCCTCACAGACTTGTTGTCATTCCCATTCAAAATCAAAGATGGCGTTAGCCTGAATAAGGTCTTAATAATGGACCTGCAGACAAGAGATATTCTTCTAAAAAAATATATCTGTGTTCTCCAGAAGAAATAATGCAATACATATCTGGGATGGCATAAGGGTGCGTGAATGATGAGAGAATTTTCACTTTTGTGAACTATTCCTTTCTGCGTGGTATGTATACCTTAATGTAAGTATAGTAGCTTAATCTCTAGAAAACTCCTTAAAACTGAACGTGATTCGCTGTTAAAGAAACAGTCACTATAGTAGCAGTGTCCATAACATTTATGCAGTTTCAAGAGACACTACATAAAAAATATACTGAAAAAATACAAAATGTAAAAATAAATGCTACTTCGAGTATTCTGTGTTTACAGTAGGCTATTCACTTTTAATAAGAATTAATAAATAATTTAACTAAATAACATTTTATTATTATTATTATTATGGATGATGAATTACTCTTTATGCCACCCTTGAATGAATCTGTGCCCCACATGGGCCTGGACACGCCAATGGTTCAAAAATCTCAGTTTAATCGTTATTTTTATTTGTTGTTTTTATAAAACCAAAACTTTTAAGCTAGAATGCATTAACCGCAATGTCTTATGTTAATAAATGAGTAAATAAATATTGTAAAATAGGTCTCAAATTTAATAGGTCACTTAGAATCGTAACAGTGCACTCTTTACACGCTTCCTTGGAAATGCAATTTCACATTCAAATTTGATTAGAGGATGTCAATATTAGGCTATTATTTGTGCGTGCCGTCATATTAGTCTTATTACATTATTGCAGTTCTATTTCAAAATGCTAAAATGTTCGTAACTTTCTTTTAACCTTTTGATCATTGTGGTTCTTTTGACGAATGAATGAGTATTTTGCATTGGGGTTCAGTTCTCTTTAAACAAATAAGCATTTGTTCCTCCACGAAGAATTAATCTGAATCAGTCTCAAACCCCCATATATTAAAGATTATATTAAAAGAAAATTGAATAAACGTTCTTATAAAGTTTTAGTTTTAAAGGAGCAGTAATAAACATTTTAATTTCTCCTGATCCGCTTGTTTTCTTAAATGGAGTGTCTGTTGTGTGCGGACACTTCTTCAAGAATGAAATAATCGTGGTGAATAATATTGAGCAACAACCACGATAATAAAAATGAAAAATAAATAAATAAATCAAAATATAATAATTATAATAATTACAAACATAATAAACATGATAAACATAATAATAAATGAATAACAATAATAAATAATACTTGTTTTTGTCCCATGATATTATCATAGTATGACTGATATAATCATTATTTTGCGTTTTTTTGTAGACCTATGTTTTAATCTGAATTCCGATGATTCGTGTTTAAAAATGAATTATATTATTACACTTAGTTGATGAATTGATGAATGACACAGAAATGACTAATGCTATACAATGTAAGCTGTCTTAAGATAAAAAAAAAAAATCTTGTTTTGAAAAGTCATGTTTTCAACAGTTATTACAAACTCCATTTGTTATTTACTTTTTAATTTTCTTAGAACCTGTGTTACATAACTAAAATGTAATGCCATTGGAAAGAAATCTACTAAATATATTTCCTACACCATGTACAGTTTATACAGTGCTTGGGGAATAAGACGTGTCAATATGGGTATGTACAACGAAATAAACACAATGAAAATAACAAACAGTGCTTATATTTAACCTTCATGATACATTGGGCAAATATTGCCAATAAAGCAGTCAATACTGTGGCTATAACTGTAGCCTAAAAAAAGAAAATCAGAATAAATAAGTTGCGCTTCATGGTTTAAAAGTGCCTTCATTTCCTGTAAGTATTCACCAACTCAACCCGAAATAAAACTGTTTTTTGTTCAAATGTTCATACAAACGAAAAAGTAAATAATAATAATAATAAAAAAGAGAGTTTTCACTCAAAATGGTAGTCATCCGCCAGCAGTTAGTGTCGAGAGGTAAGAAATTAGGTGCTCTGAAATCTATTTATTATTATTTTTATTTTATTTATTTATTTTTTCACGGCCTAAAGATTTGCAGAGATTTGAACTGAAGCTGTTTTTCCATTTTTACCTCTCTGTAAGTACATAACTGGCCTTTCTGGAATGCTCCTGTATTGAGTTTGACATTTTCTAATACTTTGGTTCCATTATCAAATTCTGTTTAGTAATTTACGGCAATGCTTGATGCCATGTCCCTTTCCAAAGAAGTCCTCTCATAGACCATTCCATTTCACCACTCCACTCTTCATTTGGGCATTCAGCCTGCACGTCTGCTTTCAGGTGCACGTCGTTCGAACAGCAAAGAGTTTGTTATAATACTGTCACATAACACAGGGTTTGATATCCTGATAGGAGACCTGCTGGTGGTGGTAGTATGAGCTGCTCCCTGGTGAATGCATCGCTGAAGAGGCCATGGCGTTAAAAGAGAAGACAAACTCTTTCCTGTCACACATGCTGGGAGACTGGGGATGATAGCGGGAAATACCTGTGGAGATACAAATATATAGCAATACATGATTTACAGAGAGAAAAATACGATGAAATTCAACATTGTATTTAGTTCAGTTCATCCCCTATTTCATTATGGTTTTTTTACGTTTTGCTTGGATGCAAGTTTGTATTGGCCTGCGAAATGTAGTGCCATTAATGATCGAAACCTCCAACAGTTTATTATTAATATTAATGTTATTATTGTAGTAGTAGTGTAATAGAAAAATATGCTGAGATAGGCCAACATAATATTGGCTGTGACTGCTGCATCTCATAAATTCTTCTTATCTTAAAGATCAAACTCAAATCCACATTTTTGGATTTAGCTATTGGCTATCAAACGCCCGACACATTTTTCAGCCTGTATTAATCTAGCTGATAGAGCGGGAAAAAAATCGTTACAAACATTTAGTTAAGGTAAAATCCATTGGAAATTAACGCTGGCAATATTAGTAACTTTATGAAACAATATAGCAATAGCAACTTAATCAGTAGTTATTAGATGTGAAAATATATTACTCAAAGTTGAATACAATTTTATTTGCTAATGTAGGCCTAAAATAACAATTGTTCTGTCAAGCAATGAAGCTCATTTTGCCAACTCGTTATTTTGAGAATCAGTGTTAATGAGCAAAGGTTTCATGCATTACAAAGATTTTAAATTTATTTTTATTATAGCAGTAATTTGTTTATGATAATGTCTACATTTCAGATTGGTGTAAATAAATTTGATGTGATAATTTAATTGGCAGCGGGGCTGCATGCATGCGGAATCCCCATGGACAGTGCTGCGGGGCTTATGGCGTGACTCCTCGCTCTTGCCCCAGAATGGTCAAAGGAGGCAGACAGAAAGTCCTTCTATTAGTGTATGCGTAGAATGATTCCAGTCTGCGAGCAAAAAACTCGTACACTCGATGTCTACTTTCTGTATAACGACCTCCTGTAAAATAGTCTGAAAACACAGACATGGGAAAGTCCATTGCTCTTTGATTTTTTACTTTAACGAGGACGAATAGGAACGTTATATTCACACTTTGTAGTACAGTGTCCATGTTATGCAATTATCGATAATAACCAAACAAATGTATTTACCAGTTTCTCAGAATTATTATGTTTAGAACATGTTGAGCAACAGTATTAGCCTACTATTTTTCTACTTAAATATACAGTAAAATGAATAGGCGCATATTAATGAAAAGTTTGACCAACTTCCATTGGCAAAAAAACAACCAAAAAACCCACAAAATTTTTTATTTATTTTTGTTTCCCCGTTTGAAATTGGCGTTTAGACATTCGATTCAGATGTTATTTAATCAAGTATGATTTAATAATGTCTCTCGCCTAATCTGGGGTAGCCTATATTTATATAATAGACAACAAGGTAGACAAAGATCATCCTAAAATTTTACCTTGAAGGTCGGTGGTGCCATGACCGTTCTGCTGCAGGTAGGACTGTTCCAGAGAGTGTGTGGGTAAACTAGGCTGCAGTGAGTTGGCACCGGGGTTGCACGGAGAAAGCGGCTGCTGTTTAATGTAAGACGCCCCGTTGTTGAGAGAAACGGAAGGCGCTGGAGGCCAGGCCGAAGCCGTGCTTGAGTATACGGGATGGGGCTCCATAACTCCTCCGCTGGTGAGAAGCGGCGATGCGCAATTGTCGTGGTGGGGGTACTCGCTCCCCGAGGATCCTGTGCAACTCCCCATGTAGGAATGTCCACTGCTCGCTGATATATGTGACATGGAGTGTCCTGCCAAGCCCATTCCTTCCATATTGCTGGCCAAATGTCCATTCATCATCCCAATCCCGCTCTCCAAAGATAAACTGTTTGGAGGACAAGACAGGCCTCCACCGGCCCCCTGAAAGTTATATGACTCGGGTATGTGATTGAATCCCAGCCCGTTCATCATGCTGTACATTGAGGGTTTTAGCGCTTGACATTTGCGCCTGAATCCCCGCGGCCTCCTGCGGAATGATCCTTCTTCAAACATGAACTCACTGGCCGGGTCGATGGTCCAGTAATGACCCTTTCCGGGTCTCCCCAAACCCTTGGGCAGCTTAATAAAGCACTCGTTCAGAGACAAATTGTGACGCACCGAGTTTTTCCAGCCTTGATACGAGCCTCGGAAAAACGGGAAGCGACTCTGAAGGAACTGGTAGATTTCGCTCAGAGTGAGTCGTTTGGTTGGTGCGCTCTGGATGGCCATGACGATAAGCGCGATGTAAGAGTACGGAGGTTTTTCAGGGCGACGGATTCCAGCGTTCGTCTTTTTGGTTTTGGTGATGGATGAGGAAGAGGTCTCCATCACAGGCGTCTGTCCGTGCGGTTTCTCCGAAATGGGGCTGCTGTGGGCAGGGGTCTGCACGGAGGGCTGCGGCACTTCAGCCGTCATTCTTCACACACATACACACGACAAAATTCACGATCAAACAAATAGCAATTTTACGCTGCTTTCATTAACAACACACTGCGGTATTCAAAATAACTCTCTCTCTCTCTGTTTTTTATATATATAATGCGTAATTGCGCACTACTCCTGCGATAGTACTATCCACCATAAAACTGAACAGTGAAGAAAAAATAGCTCTTTCGGCTTCAGATCCTGTCGTCTTGCTCCTCCTTTATGAGTTGGGCTTTTACTTATCTGTTTCCATCAGCTACTCTTGGGCTCTTGAACATAGGCACGTCAGAGGCCGCCCTGTGTCCCTCCTACTGTCAGTTCTGCTGGGGGTGGGCTTCAACATCTGTACACACTCAGCACTTTGAAATAATGCGCAGTTATAGTCTTATTATTGTAAATAATAGGCCATAGCACTATCAATGCCCATGAGATTCTGTATTTTACAAAGATGGGTTAAAAATAAATATTTTAAACAAATAATTAATTAAACTTTTAGAAGGATGGTCATCGTGTTTTGTACTTTTTCTTTTTATACATAGGGTAGGCTATATGTTCATTCATTAATGTAATGTTTGCTGTTTTCATTATCGCTTTCTCTGTACTTTAAGTTTTTTCCAAATGAAGAAATGAATCCTTTTAAAATAAAAAAGAATAAACCCTGTTTTGAGCTTTTCAGTTGTAAAAAAGGTCAAATGAAGCCTATACGAAATGGTTTTCAAGAAAAGCACTTCAACTAAGAAGATCCATGGTCAGATGAAAAGCGTGTTTCTTTTCCAGATAGACAGGAACATGGGCAGGATGTTTATACTGCAGAATGTAAACATGTTCCCTGAGCTTCTTTAAATCAAAATCGAGCAAAAAAGCCTCGCTAGTGCTAGACTTATGTACATAGAGAGCCACGTCTTATTCAGATTTTTACACATACATTTGGAGATTTCTAGGCTGTGTAAGAGTTGAAGAATGGAAGCATTTGCGTCCGTGGAAAGTCTTTGGACGACTGCAGTCCACATTCAGTTGTATCAAGGCAAGTTACACGACTATTCTGAAATCACACGTCACCTGTGTTTTTGCTGTGTTGGATTTTAGAGTCATATCAAACGATGACATGTTTATTTTCGCTTTATTGTGAACACTGCTTCTGGCATATCCCCATGCATGCAGTTCATTACATGTGTCATTATAAGTGTCGTCATAATGTTTGTAATAGAAGTGCGTAAATACCCAGTGTTACGGAGGACTACGAATGAGAGCTTTTACTGCATTGATGCTATTTATTTCTCTGCCTCAGCTCGCTCTCTATCTGTCTATTTTATGGGCTCTTGGTTTCTATCGGCGTGGTTCGCTTCACTTCCCCAGAAATATATCCCAACGATGTCTATTTTTAATGTCGCACTCTATATTTTCTCCTGGATAAGTTTATTCTTTATGCTATACTCATGCTTTTGAGCAATCACTGCACATAGACTTTTATATGTTATGAACGTATTAATAATGAATACGCTTTGAGCAACGTTTCTGTTATTTTCGAGTGTAAAACAAGCTAATTTAATACAGTAAATTAATAAATCGAGTATAAGGTAGTGTTTTGCTTTTCGGATACAGTAGCTGAATTAGGTTACATAACTGGCAGAAATCGTGGCACATGAAATGCACATATGAGCATTCAGACTCGCATATCTCCGTTACCCTGAAGGTTTGGACATGGTGCTGCTCAATGCAGGAATGCATATTGATAGAGGTATTGTTTTAAGACTTGGAAAGGGGCCCATACATTTATCAGCGCAATGGACCACCCAACGTGCGCCCCCTCTGCATTTAATTATGGTTGATGAGGACCTTTATTTTTCACAATTTTCAACTGCCAACTCCTTTTCACACTAACCTTAACGACACCCCTTGTAAAACGTAAAATCCACAGATAATGCATCTTCAGATGTCTTAAGAGCCCCCCCAACCCCCCCCCCACACACACACGTTTTGTGACGTAGTACAAAGTGGAAAAATTTCATATCACAAATGCATTTTATGTGTATAAGGATGTGCAAGCAAATTGCAGCTTGTCCTGTTGCATAACCGGGTTGAAATATATATATATTACTGAAAAATGGAATTAAGTAGAATGCAGTTCAATTTAAATAGATTGTCAGTGGTTTAAATTTAAAACTGAGTAAAAATAAACACATTCCACTTTATATCGTTTCTGATTTATAAAAAAGTTTAAACCCATCTCCTCTATTATGCCAGCAATCTAATATGCTCTCAGAGTTGAACATTGACAGTCGTTTTAACTTAATAATTACTGAATTATTAGTACTGGTATATCTCTAATTATAATAATAATAATAATGTTTCTGTTTTTATTTACTACTAAATAAACTGTGACCTTCCTGTATAATATTGGTAATTGGCCTAATGACAATAATGATAATAATTTAGTCGGATTCGTCGTTTTGTCTCAGTCAATGTGAGCACATTTTCCATTACTTCTTCCAATGAAATATTTGCCACTTTGCGCACTCCGAGATTCACGGCCACTTAGCGCGAGGAAAGACACATTTTTCGTCAATCATGTTTGAATAATGCAGCTCAGTTCGTTATTAATAATAATAACAATTCACAAGCTGTTCCGATTTTTTCGATAGTTATGAGTATAATATTTTTTTTTTTTTAAATGTTGTGATCTACAGCTTTAGATGATACTTCTGACATGAAAAAATCATCTCCATAAAGCATTTGCTTTATTTTGAATTTGATTAGGCAGTAATAGACAGCGTGAAGCCTATATAATGATGCATAGAGTAACAAGAAGACGTCAAATAATTGCATGAACTAGAATTGCTCAGTTAGGCCTACTGTTTTACTTCTCATTTAAGTTTTTCTTTCTATTTTACCTGAAGCACCTCTCGCCTTTAAGGTGCTAATCTCTTTCTTTTACAAGACTTGGATAATGAAGAAAAAAATTATACTTAATCTGATAATTCCTCTGTGGAATCAAATGTATATATGTTGTTTTATATATTATTGAGGAAACTAGCTAGCCTACTCCAGGAAAAACTATGAGAAAAACAAAAACAAAAAACAACTGAGTGCGCTGGAGTGCACGACCAATTCCAACAAAATAAGGCATCACTCAAAACAAGGCTCACACGAAGTGATGGTTACTAGCGATACACCAAACATCTCATGGGCTTTAGGATGCCAGCGCTATACGACTATTTTTAACTTTATGGTCTGGAAACAGATATCTAATTCTGGTGTTCAGTGAACGCTGGAGGGAGGTTGAACTCAGGCTGGTCTTCAATTGTTTGAAAGGAAGCATAACAGACGGATCATTCAAGGGTTTGGCTGCCTGCAAGTCCACAAGTTCACTGTTCTGTGACACCTTCATAATCACCCTTGGGATTTGCGTTATGGAAAGGATATTATTTTGATGCACATAGCCATACAGTCCATTATTATCTAGTAATAATTCAGATAATTTCGCCCTTAAAAATATTAGGCTTCTATGTTGTTGTTTAAATATTTAATATTGTTTAAATAATTGATATTGGCTATGGAAGCAACACAAACATATTTGTTTCTCAGAGAATTCGGTTTGCAGTCTGATATTCTGACTGTCCGTTATCTAAATACGCAAATAGGCTAAAATGTCTGTGAATTCGAAAAATATTACAATACGATTTTTTCATAGTTTCAAATTGTTGGTCATATATGAACCAAACATTCAAGATTTTTCCTCCGTTAAAATTAAATTCTTTAGTA
This sequence comes from Xyrauchen texanus, assembly GCF_025860055.1. Lineage (NCBI taxonomy): Eukaryota > Metazoa > Chordata > Actinopteri > Cypriniformes > Catostomidae > Xyrauchen > Xyrauchen texanus. Next base: position 2,520,928 of record NC_068304.1, read on the forward strand.
ATTTCTATCTTATAATTTTACCAGTAAAATGAAGATTGGAGATTATTTGAACAAACTGCTAATTTAATAAATAAAATAGGAAGATATTTTTAATTCTACATTGAATAACAAATGTAGTCTAATAATAATAATAAAATAGGCTATCGTTATTTTATTGGCTACCACGAATTTTTCACACGATGCCAGATGACTGGATGCAATATTTAGTAATAAAATAACTAGCTTAAGATACTTTGCCTATAGAGATTTCTTTCATTTAAGTTTTCTTTTATTATTTTTTATTAGGGCCTATTATTTAACCTTTAATACAGTTGAAAGTTTGTTTCATGCGCCACTGCGGTCATTCAGCATTGCCATGTAATTAAAAACAGTTTAGAAATAGAGTAGGTACCCAGCCCTCATCACTTTCACTCTCTATGTAGGTGGGCGCGTATATTTTTGTTGAAGAGCTGTTTATGTGAATGAAGGGATGGTATTACACACACAACTCTGATTGCGTTAATTGATTGGAGGCGCAGATCTGCGGCTGTGTTGTAATCAACACAATCATGGCGGATGGCTTTTTAATTGGCTTGGCGAGAACTTGTCAGTGGCCATCTAGAAGAGTTTGACTGCTGATCGGATAGAGACAAATATAGCAATATGTCTACTGAAATGCGTTTCTACACACAGAAGAAATGCATGTCTTTCTCTGTGTGCGAGTCGGCAATCTGACGTGGGGCGTCATATTCCTTGAGTCACTATCTGCTATCGAATAACGTGCGAGGAAGGGCGACCAATGCCTCTCTAAGTAAAGATTGCGACTCCCTAGGGAGTTGGTAATAGTAGTAGTACAATAGCATTATTTACAAGTAACATAACGCTACATAATCGATGCGTTTGGGATAAGCAGACTTGACAAATAGGCCTATGAGCCAAATAGGAGTTTTATTAACAATCAAAATAGTCAATAAATCCTTTCATTTCTTCTGATATCTGTTTTCATTCCTCAGTGGTAAATTTGTCAGGTTTCAGGTGTAAACGAGAGCAGTGATGATGATAATCTAAAAAAATTCATCACATTGCTTTGTGAAATAAACAATGACTGTCAAACAAATAAATACAATTAACAATTTAAACAAGTAGCCTACAGCGTTACCTTTTACACAGCACAATACACGGATATAGGCCTACCACATAGGCCTAATTGATTTAGGCCCTAATGTAAGGATTCTCTGGCTGCCTATGAAAATGAGCTCTAAGTCATTTTAAGTAATAATATGATAATAGTCTAATAAACACCCACTCTCAAAGTGTCCTGGACTGGCTGTTCTGCTATGATATTCAGACAGCCCATACCATAATGAAGACACTTTAAATGTATTAATATGAATGTATGCAATAAGCATAGAATAATTCATATTTAAAATCAATTAATTTGTGCAAAAAATGCATGCATTTTCAGTCTATTTTATACATTCTCATCGGTATTAGGAAAACCTGTCTGGCTTTGGTTTCATGTGTTTTGGTAGCATACTGTATTTTTTGAAGCAGTTTTTTGAATGGTTATTTTGAATCTCAAAATTCAGGTTTCATTAATGATTAAAAGAGCCAAACTGCCATTTTTTTTTTACCATTTCAACCATTAAACAAGAAGAGCAAGTTCTGTGAATTCACTATATTTTAAACCCTTCAGAATTGTCTCCTTGAACGAGAGATTTGAAGTTCGATGTCTTCATGTTTGCATAACTTGGAGCAGGATTTGAATCTGGTTTATTTCAATCTGGTTTATTTTCGTCAGATTTCTTCTTTCTACTCGAATGATAATTGAGTTGTATGGAGACAAACGCTAAGTAATGTTGTAATCAATCCTTGGCTAGAATACCAGAGAAACCATTATAAGATTGCCATTTTCTCTCACACACACTGCAGAGGGCAAGTGGTGGGCAGAGCTGGGCTGCTGTGGACCAGTTCAGCCATCTTTGGAGCAGCACACATGCGGCTAAGAGAGGTTCTTTCAAAGCCTCCTAAAATATAATGCAGCATTGTCCTTGGCTGCACATTGCACATCATTTTGGAAACATTGACATGCATCTGACCAGACTGAGAAGACTTAAAACAACAGAGAGGGAGAAGCTCACCCTGAGTTCTCCTGCAGGTTCGACTCATTACAAATGAGGAGTGATTTCAGTTTGATGAGAGCATATGGGGAAGCAGCTTGAGCTCTCTCTCTCGATGAATTTCCTGTGTGTGTTTGAGAGGACTAACTCCAAATAAGCAATAAAAACTTCTTAAAGAGTCAACAACAATAAACAGTGTCATTGTACAAGTTTATTTTTAGTACCAAAGGTTCTGCAAGCCTATTTTGAGTACTATTTGGGGGGTGGGGGTGCTGACTGGCATCATGAGACATGTCACATGCCAAGGGTGAGATGGAGAGGACAGGGCACCAAAATGCACCTGATTGGCACCGCTTCTGCAGATTAGTCTGCCAAGGGCTAAGAATGCTGAAGGTCTTTAAGAACAGACATCCTAAAAATTAGCATCTGTTTGCAACTTGATTTTCTAAAGATGAAACTGTAGTATATATGTGAGTGATTTGTGAGATATAAGACATACAGTATTTCACTGTCTGTATGCAGCACATACTGTAAGTGGCACTGCAGCATAACTGCAGCAGCTTTCACACTGACAGCGATTGTGTGACAGAGCTGCAACTCTATACAGAAAATCAAGTTAATTCTGGGTTACTGCACTGAGTAATTATTTTGATAACACCCAGAAAGTGTAATGGTTAACTGGAGTGTGACATTAAACTTGATCATCATTAAATCTAATTTACATGAGGAGGGGGACGTTTACATCAAAATGCGAATTAATGTAAATGAAAACCCAACCCCAAAACAGGCTCAAGGATCAATTGAATCCCGAATGTTTGATTATTCAAAATGCACACCTAAGTTGGCAATGCAACAAAAAAAAAAGAGTCAAGAATTCAACAATGTCAAGAATGTTATTTTAGAGATCAGTATGTCTATTCTCTGAGGTTAATGTAAATGTCAGGATGAGCGCACAAGTGGAATATATGCACAGAGCCATTAAAGGGTCTTTTTATATCCAGCAGCCCTTTTCCGCTGCTCTACTCTATAACAATAGCTCTGGAAAAAGTCACAGAGTGCTCTTTGACAGCAGCTGGATTGATGCAGGATTATGTTTGGCCTTCTTCTGATCTGAACCACCCTCCCTTTCCGTCACCCTCAGCAATGCTTATACAACAGGGCTAAGTACACAAGAGTGCCGAGTGCCCCACAAACACATCTCTATCTCTCTCTCTCTCTCTCTCTCTCTAATTAAGCTTCATTTGCATGACAGTTGTAGTACAGTATTGCCAAATCATTGTAATTTATTTCAATAAATTTTTTTTAAATGATACAATAAGATGGAAGACGCGTGGCACCATACGAGGTTCAGAGGTGTGAATGGCGAGCTCTGCGCACTTTGCTAGTTTTAATCCTTTTTGTGTCATAAACCAGTGAGATTCAATACACCCTGAATCTTAACTTTTCTAGCAAGTCAATATGTCAAAGAATTCAAAATCCTCAGGGTCTGAAGACATTAAAAGACACTTATGTTCTCAAGCTGTAGCCCCTGAGCAGTAGGCTGAAAGCCCAGGGGTAAATTTGGACTGTAACGTGAAGGAAATTCTGCGTAAATTGATGAACGTGACAACGATGCTGGCGAAGGTCGTTGCTGACTTGGAGGATCTTGCTGTATTACGTTAATCAATCGCTGCCATGGAGACTAAATTCACTGTGATGGTTAAAATCCATCGAGAAATGTATCGATTATCAGGAGTCATCGGAGAGAGAATTAGCTGCTAACCCGCTAGTGACCAAGGCACACTTGGAGCATGTCTGGGAAAAGTTGGAAGACGTGGAGAATTGTAACTGGCGAAATACATCTCAATTGTTGGAATTCCTGAAAATGAAGAAGGCAGAGATATGGTGAAATTCCTAGAGTTGGGATCTTCCTGAGTCTGCTCAACATAACAGCCCATAAGCTGGAAATCGAGTAAGCTCACAGAATTCCGGCTCGGAGATCCGCTGAGGCAGATAGGCCCTGATCAATTCTGTCAAAATTTCTGAGATCATCCAATAAAGATGTGTTCTGCATGTGTTATGTGAGGCGAGGAGTAAAGGAAGGCTTTCTTGGAAGAACTCTGGGAAAAAGCATTTTCTTCTTCCCAGACTTTACAAGAAATATATAGACTATAGGCCGACATTTATAAAATTATCAAATGATTAGTAATGTACACATCTGAAATTATGTGATTGTATTATTGTGTTTTTATATATAAAATCTTGCTGTTTATTTTTGACTGGTTTACAACTGCTGGTAGATAATTGGGTCTACCAGACCTTCTTTATAATTTGTACAATAAGTTCAATGAAAACATGGACTTATTGTAGGAAAAATATTACAGGTAAAAGTGAAATTCATAAATGTTTTTCAGTTGTTTCCACGGAATGGTTATACTGTAGATTTGATACATTAATATATGGGAGTGGTGGTGGTGTAGTGGTCTAAAGCACATAACTGGTAAACTGTTAATCAGAAGGTCGCTAGTTCAATCCCCACAGCCACCACCATTGTGTCCTTGAGCAAGGCACTTAACTCCAGGTTGCTCTGGGGGGATTGTCCCTGTAATAGGGGCTCTGTAAGTAATCATTATGTTTTTGATTTGACTTTGGGAAACTGGCCAGCAGTTATGTACACTTTATCCCGAAGCAGATATCGAAAGCAACAGGCGGATGATTAAGTGGGATAAGTCCACTTAAGTTCTATAGTTATAGAATAGATGAATCTATATGTTCTTTGTGTTTATTCTGCCTATTGGCTGAATTTGTTTTATAGATTAAGAGCAATCGGATGGCAAAGTTGTCGCGGCGGCTCTCATAGGTGTACACGGACTGTTTGAGTTTAGAGGGATGGATGCCAGTTGGCGCTGTCATGTACGGGGTAATGAGCATATTTTTCTGTTTTTTGTTTTGTTTTGTTTTTTGTTCTGGGGGATGTTCAGGGTTTGATTGTTGCACCAATGTTGAAATGTGGTCGTTATAATTTTATTTTTGACACACAATCTATTTTTTTGTATATGTCATGAAATGTGAATGAGTTGGGGTACCCATAAAAAGAAAGAAGGTTATTTATTTTCTTAAATGTAAGAAATATGATATAGTGCTCCTTCAAGAAACATATCTTTCCCAGCAGGAAGCTGAAAAAGTTGGGAAGATATAGGGTGGACATGTTTTCTTTAGTGCTCGCTCAAGTAAGAGCAGGGGAGTCATTACATTGATAAATCAGCATCTAAAATTCAAATGTCCCAAACAGATTAAATATAAATTAGGAAGAGTCAATATAATTTTAAAAGAAATTCATGGGCAAAGATTGATTTTGGCTATTATTTATGCACCTAAAGATAAGGGCTTTTCTATAGATCTTGAAGGGATGTTGCAAGCCGCTGGCACCCCTCATGGTAAAATATTGGGAGGAGTCTTTAATCTATTGATGGACTGAGTACTTGATCATAGTGAAGCAAAAGTGTGTAAGCCCCCTAGAGCAAAAGTGACGCTTCACAGGATGTGTTAAAATCTTGGTCTTACAGATATTTGGACACTTTTGAACCCATCTGGTAGGGACTATAAATATTTTTCAAATGTTAAAGGCCAAAATAAATTTTTATATGGAGACCAACTAGTCCTCAGTATCCTCTGGGCCTGTGGGCATGGCTTGGGAGGCACTTAAGGTGGTTCTTAGGGGTCAGATCATACAGTATGCCTCATTCATCAAAAAATTAAAAGTACGAGAACTCGTGGAGTTGGAAGGGAATATTAAAAGTGCCGAGGCAGAGCTGAAGCGTTGAATGTCGTCTGATGGCCTCAGAGAATTGACCCGATTGAAATACAGATATAACACTATTTTGTCAAAGGAGGAGGAGTTTTGGCTATTCAGGGCAAGAAAATCATACTTTGAGGTAGGGGACAAATCAGGAAAACATCTGGCTAGATATATAAAGCAGAGAGAGTCTTTTTCTACCATTCCCTCAGTGAAATATGCTGGTGATTAAGTAATTACCTAAGCCATTGATATTAGTAATGCTTTAAAAAAATTATTGATCTCTATAGTTCCACGTCTTCTACTGTTGAAGATATTAGGAACTTTGTGGAACAAAAATTAACTGATGACTGTGAAAAAAATTATCTTGACTCTGAGATAACACTGGAGAAGCTTGGCAAGGTAATTAAGGCCTTGCCTACATGCAAGGCTCTGGGGTCAGACGGCTTCGCCGCTGATTTTTTTAGATCTTATGCTACAGAACTGGCTCCACTTTTGCTAGAAGTTAATATGGAATCATTAAAGAATGGAAAGCTTCCGCCAACCATGACACAAGTCTGGACCAGTCTGATTCTTAAAAAAGACAAAGATCCAAGCAAGTGTAAGAATTATCGTCCAATTTCCCTGATCCAGCTAGATGTAAATTTTGGCTAACCGATTAAGTTATGACATCTCTTATACATATTGATCAGGTGGGGTTTATTCGGGCTGCAGCTCTTCTGATAACATTAGGCGTTTCATCAGTATCATGTGGTCAAGATCAGGCTCCGGTCACTGCCATGTCACTTGGCGCTGAAAAGCCGTTTGATATGGTAGATTGGGATTATCTTTTTAAGATTTTTAAAATATACTGGTTCGGGAATACTTTTATTGCATGGATTAAATGACTTTATAGACACCCTGTAGTGGCAGAACTAACAAATTGATTAATTTCAGATTATTTACTCCCATTATTGTTCTGTCTTGCCCTGGAACCATTAGCAGCCGCAATAATAAAGGAAGATGATTTTCCAGGGGTGGTGGCGGAAGGTAGGGAGGTATAAACTTTTGCATTATTCAGATGATATTTTATTATTCGTTTATGACCCTACTTGATCAATGACTTGCCTTTATAAATTGAGTTAATTGGTCTACTGCCCGGTAAAGGCTTTTTACTGTTTTTGGTGGTGTTTTGAGATCCAGGAATTCTGATTGAAGGTTCAGAGTTTTGTGTGTGACATCTTGGGCACTCGGGTTTTGTTTTGGGCAATGGGGCGGTCATTGATGTGGGGAATAGACACATACAGAATTGGGTTCTGACCAGTGTGATGATCACCAGACAGATAGTTTTGAGGGGTTGGAGGTCAGCTGTAGCGACCCCATTTCAGAAGTTTTGCACGGAGATGGCGAGTGTGGTGGCTTTTGAGGAGGTGTCATTTGGAAGACGGGGTAACTTGGATTTGTTTGTTGGGAAATGGGGCAACTTTTGGAGGGATCTCAGGGTGGGGCGGTGGAGATAGTAGTATAGTTTTAAATATGTATGATTATATATATATATATATATATATATATATATATATATATATATATATATATATATATATATAATTATTGATTTTTTATTTTTTGTTGTGACCACAGGGATGTTTGTTGTGGGTCAGGGCGGGATTGGTAGGATGAGGGATTTTTGTGGGGTTTAAATGTTGATTCTATGCATATATGTTTTTCTTTTCTTTATTTATTGAAAGAAACAATAAAAAATGTTAATGACAAAAAATAAGTGTTATTAGAAGAAATGGTGATGTTTCATACTTCACTGTACCAACTTTTTGGAGTGTGTTGCAATCATCTGATTTGATATTCCCCAGGAGATCCCCTGTTGTCTGCCCTGTGTTCTCTGTCTCACTAATCACGTTTATTAGAAAATGACAAACGTGCCATGGTCATCATCAACTTTGATGGATGAAAAAGAATCACGTTTATGTCACGTTTCCTTGTTGTCTGCTCTGTATTTTTCCATTTCACCCGTCACTGATCCTGTTCCATGTCACGTTTGCCCTGTTGTCCGCCCTGAGTCTCACTGTCCGTGTGTGAAACTGCACTTCCCACAATTCCCGGATCACACTCCCAGCCCTGATCACTGTGTTATTGTCCGCACCTGTCTGTTATTTTGTCATTACCGTGTCTGTTTATTTAAACCCCGCTTTCTCCCCTTCCCTTTGTCGTTCGTTGACGTTCCATGTCACGCTCTTGTCTGGTTTCACTCTCGCTGCTCGTGTTCCCTGTCAGTCTGTCCGCTCGCTCGGGGTTACCCTGTTCCCTGTCTGTTCCGTCCAAGGTTACCCTGTTGTTCTCCGCCCTCTGTATCCTCCAGGATTTGGTTTGCCTTTTCCTATCGTGGATTTTTGATTTGTTCCCCTGTTTGGTTTCTTTTGTTTTGTGTCAGTAAAAGCCGCACTTGGATCCACACCCCCGTCTGCCTTCTCCTGTTTACACACATCATAACAGAACGAACGACCCACAATGGATCCAGCGGTCCAGCAGGCCAACTACCAGCTGCTTGGTTTGAAGCAAGGGGACCGACCAGTTGAAGACCACATCCGGGACTTCCTGGAGCTAGCACACTTGTCGGACTTCCCGGAGTCAGCCCTGGTGGTTTTCTTCAGGGCCAATTTGGACGCGTCGCTGAAGGAGCGGTTGCCACCGGCGACGCACGGCTGGACTTTGCAGGAGATGGTGGAAGAGACTCTGCTGGTCAGCGGCTCGCCACTCACTGTGGGCATGTCAGAGGAGGACCCTACCTCACCTCCTGCGGTGGCGACCTTCCACTCGCCCATGGCTCTTCCCATCACGCCTGCCCCACCAGTCAGCGAACAAACCCCCACACCAGTCGATTCCCTTGAGCCTGCACGGTCCACTTCGTCTGCCCGGAGGAGGAAGAGAAGACGGGTCCCGGTCCACGCCTGCCCCGGTCTGCGAGCCAGAGCCCACGCCTGCCCCGGTCTGCGAGCCAGAGCCCTCGTCAGCCACGGTCAGCGAGCCTGAGCCCTCGTCAGCCACGGTCAACGAGCCTGAGCCCTCGTCAGCCCCGGTCAACCAATCAGAGCCATTAGCCCCCGATGTCAGTGAGCCAGCGCCTGTAGCCTCGACTGTCCCTGAGCCAGCGCCTGTAGCCTCGACCGTCCCTGAAACAGCGCCTGTAGCCTCGGCTGTCCCTGAGCTGGCGCCAGTGGTCTCGACCGTCCAAGAGCCGGCGCCAGTGGTCTCAACCGTCCAAGAGCCAGTGCCAGAAGCCATGACCGTCCAAGAGCCAGTGCCAGTAGCCATGACCGTCCAAGAGCCAGCGCCAGTAGCCATGACCGTCCAAGAGCCAGCGCCAGTAGCCATGACCGTCCAAGAGTCAGTGCCTCTCGAGCCTCCCAGGGCTCTGCCTCTCCAGTCTCTCGAGTCTTCCAGGGCTCCTCCTCCCGAGCCTCCCAGGGCTCTGTCTCTCAAGTCTCTCGAGCCTCCCAGGGCTCCGCCTCTCGAGTCTTCCAGGGCTCCTCCTCTCGAGCCTCCCAGGGCTCTGCCTCTCAAGTCTCTCGAGCCTTCCAGGGCTCCGCCTCCCGAGCCTCCCAGGGCTCCGCCTCTCAAGTCTCTTGAGCGTCCCAGGGCTCCGTCTCTCAAGCCACCCAGGGCTCCGCCTCTCGAGCCACCCAGGGCTCCGCCTCTCGAGCCTCTCGAGCCACCCAGGGCTCCGCCTCTCAAGTCTCTCGAGCCACCCAGGGCTCCTCCCCCCGAGCCTCCTACGGCTCCGCCTCCCGAGCCTCCTACGGCTCCGCCTCCCGAGCCTCCTACGGCTCCGCCCCCGGAGCTTCCCGAGCCTTCCACGGCTCCGCCTCCCGAGCCTCCTACGGCTCCGCCCCAGAGCCTCTCGAACCTCCTACGGCTCCCCCCAGAGCCTCTCGAGCCTCCTACGGCTCCGCCCCCGGAGCTTCCCGAGCCTTCCACGGCTCTGCCTCCCGAGCCTCCTACGGCTCCGCCTCTAGAGAATCCTACGGCGCCCCCTCCCTCGGCTCTACCTTCAGAGCCTTCCAGGTCTCCGCCTCTGAAACCTCCTACGGCGCCACCTCCCTCGGCTCCACCTCCTGAGCCTTTCCGGCCTCCGCCTCCAGAGCCGCCCATGGTGCCATTTCTCCGTCGGCTCCATCTCCTGAGCCTCCCACGGCTCCGCCTCCTGAGGCCCCAGGGCTTTCCATGGTTCCGCCTCCCTTGGCGCTGCCTCCTGAGTCCCCCTCTACTCCGCCTCCTGGGCCTCCCACAGCTCCGCCTCCTGAGCCTCCCTCGGTTCCACCACCAGAGCCTCCTTCAGCTCCACCTCCTGAGCCTCCCTCAGCTCCGCCTTCAGTGCCTTCTTCGCCCTCGCCTCCCTCGGCTCCGCCTCCGGAACCTCCTTCAGCTCCACCTCCCGAGCCTCCCTCGGCTCCGCTTGCTGGGTCTTCAACGCCATCACCTCCCTTGGCGTCGCCTCCCGAGCCTCCCTTGGCTCCGCCTACGCCTTCCATGGCGCCTCCTCCCAAGCCTTCTATGGTCCCACCTACGCCTTCCACGGCGTCGCCTCCCAAGCCTTCTATGGCCCCGCCTCTGAAGATCTCCTTGGCTCCGCCCACCACGGTTCTGCCTCCTGACCCACCCAAGGCCCTACCACCTGAGTCTGCCATGGCTCAGCCTGCCTCTACTCCGCCCCCCGTGTTTCCCACGGCTCGGCCTGCCTCTGCTCTGCCCACTGTGTGCCCCACGGCTCTGCCTGCCTCTGCTCTGCCCCCAGGGTCTCCTGCGGCCCTACCTGTGCCTCCCTCGGCACCGCCGCCCAAGTCTATGACTGCGCCGCCTCAGAAGCCTTCCTTGGCTCCGCCGGCTTCCCCAGAGGTCACTCCTCCTCCCAGGCCCCCTGGACCGGCCCTTGCCTTGTGGCCAGCTCCCGGGCCACCCAAACCTATCCCCATTTTGTGGCCACCTCCCAGACCACCTAAACCTGTCCCTGCCCGGTCGATACCTCCCTGGCCTCCTAAACCGCTCCCTACCTGGTGGACGCCCCCCAGGCCACCTGACCCGGTTCCCTTCACACACCCCCAGAGACTGCTTGCCTGCTCTCTCGGCCTCCCTGGTCTGCCTGTCTGCACCTTGTACCCCCGTGGTCTGTCTCTATGTCCCTGGTGCCTCCCCAGTCTCCCTGTCTGCCCTTTGTACCCCCGTGGTCTGTCTCTGTGCCCCTGGTGTCCCCCTTGGTCTATTTGATTACCCTTGAGTCTACCCCCTCTCTCTTCGGTCCTTTTTCTGTTAATTTCTAGTCTTTTAGGACCGTCTGGAATCCGGTCCTTTTGAGGGGGGGCTATGTTACGATCCCCTGTTGTCTGCCCTGTGTTCTCTGTCTCACTAATCACGTTTATGTCACGTTTCCTTGTTGTCTGCTCCGTATTTTCCGTTTCACCCGTCACCGATCCTGTTCCATGTCACGTTTTCCCTGTTGTCCGCCCTGAGTCTCACTGTCCGTGTGTGAAACTGCACTTCCCACAATTCCCGGATCACACTCCCAGCCCTGATCACTGTGTTATTGTCCGCACCTGTCAGTTATTTTGTCATTACCATGTCTGTTTATTTAAACCCCGCTTTCTCCCCTTCCCTTTGTCGTTCGTTGACGTTCCATGTCACGCTCTTGTCTGGTTTCACTCTCGCTGCTCGTGTTCCCTGTCAGTCTGTCCGCTCGCTCGGGGTTACCCTGTTCCCTGTCTGTTCCGTCCAAGGTTACCCTGTTGTTCTCTGCCCTCTGTATCCTCCAGCATTTGGTTTGCCTTTTCCCATCGTGGATTTTTGATTTGTTCCCGTGTTTTCTTTTGTTTTGTGTCAATAAAAGCCGCACTTGGATCCACACCCCCGTCTGCCTTCTCCTGTTTACACACATCATAACAACTGTACATTAAAAAACAATGAAATTCACAAGGTAAAACATCATAAAATGTTTAGTTGTAGTACTTTCAATATAGCAAATAAGCTATACTATATTATATTCAAATAAGGGTGAATATAATCACATTTTTCATACTGTCCCAACTTTTTCAGAATTAGGGTTGTACTAAAGCCATCATTATTTCTTTAATTATATTCTGAAATAGTAAATACATTTTGGTACCTTGACAAGGTTACAAACAACTTCCATGAGTGTTAGTATTTTCAAATTTTCATGTAGAGAAGGCAAACTCCAGGACATATATTGGGCAAAGTAGCCAGCATCCTTGGAACCAGACAGCTCTAATGAAGAACTTAAGTTTAACTTTATGATGATCAATGATCATAAAACAACGCGTGACATTGGTTAAGATGATTGTAAAAGTTTAAGTTGCAACGTTATCGGATGGCTGGGAAACCCAGTTGTTGCTCATTATTTTATGATGGAGTAACGCCTATGTTGGTGCTGGACAGCTTCTATGCAGGTCCATGCTGTTCTGTTTTAATCTAATTTTGTGGCGGTAAGTAGGACAGCGCATATAATTTATGATTCATGTTTGTAGTTATGCTGATTTAACAGAACACATCAGGAATAAGCTTGCTCTATCCTTTGTTAAAATATTGATCAATACGAGTACTGGCATTTGTTCATTTAAATAGCAACTACAATGGATCCATGTATCTATTCACTGACTGACTAAATCTACTGACAGTGTTAAATGTACAGTTCAAGTTATCAAATTAATAATGGAATTATTTTATTAAAATGCTTGAATTGTTCATCAAGAATGACTGTTCATTAAAACAGTAAAATATGATTTGATATAATCTGCTCATAACCTAATTAATATAGTTTCGCCACTTCTTGACATCAACAGAACACCCATGACGTCCATGTATAGATCGATATAATTTTGTCCAAATTGTAATTGGTCATTTTATTTTGCCAAATTGTGTTTTGATGTAATAAAATGCCCTCCAAGCCTTTTCACCCAATGTTTTTACAGACAGAATGGTGCGATAACTCTATGCTAGTCTCTAGTTACTGCTCATCGCTGGTGGATCTTGTGACTGTTAGATGCAGACATTTTTATTTACCACGGGAATTTACCACTATTATTATAACCATAGTTACATTACTAATGCTAAGGAAGCGCTCGGTGAACTGTATGGGGCTATTAGTGAACTGCAGAACACTCACCCTGATGGACTGTTTATTGTCGCCGGAGATTTCAACCATGCGAATCTCAAGACAGTGCTCCCTAAATTCCATTAATATGTGGAATTTGCAACAAGAGGTGCGAACACGCTTGATATTATTTACACAAACATCCCAGGTGCTTACCGGGCAGGGCCCTGCCCCCACCTCGGCTACTCAGACCATATCTCTGATATGCTAATTCCAGCATACAGACTGCTCGTCAGATGCACAAAACCGCTCCAGAAGCAGGTGAAAACCTGGCCAGCAGGAGCCATCTCTGCTCTTCAGGACTGTTTTGAGTGTACTGACTGGCACATGTTCAGGGAGGCTGCAATATATGGTGAGAGTACCTGCGAGAGTACGGCCCCCAGCCCTCTGTCTGAAGCGTCCGTCTGCAAAACAAAAGGGAGAGAGAAGTCAGGTGCATGCAAAAGCGACCCCCCACAAAGTGCAGCTTTAATCTGTGTAAACGCCTGTTGGCACTGCTCCGACCATTGGACCGGATCTGGAGCCCCCTTTTTAGTGAGGTCAGTCAGCAGGCTGGTGACATCCGAATAATTAGGCACAAATGTTCTGTAATAGCCAGCCAGCCCCAGGAACTGCCTCACCCCCTTTTTGGTCTTGGGTCTAGGGCAAGTCGCAATCGCCAGTAACCAATAACCCTAAGATCCAAGGTCGAATAAAATCGAGCCGTACCTAACCGATCGAGCAGTTCATCAACACGGGGCATTCAGGCAAATTTAGGCACCGCGTTGACTTTTCTATAATCCACACAGAAACGTACAGACCCATCGCTCTTGGGAACAAGGACGACCGGGCTGGACCAATCACTGTGGGATTCTTCTATTACTCCCATCTCAAGCATCACGTCCAATTCTTCTCTAACTACTTTCTTTTTATGTTCGGGCAAGCGATAGAGGCGACAGCGTACCACCACGCCCGGCTCGGTCTCGATATGGTGATGTATGATGTTTGTGCGGCCCGGTAGAGGAGAAAACACGTCTGCAAACTCCTTTTGTAATTCGGAAACCTCTGCGAGTTGGCGCGGTGAGAGGTGGTCTCCACAAGGAACCGGGGTGTTGAGTTTGCGGGCTTTGTTTACCTCCGGTCCGAGCTCCGCCCTCTCCTGAACTACCGTTGCCAATGTCACAGAGGCCGCCTCTTCTCTCCACAATTTCAGGAGGTTGAGGTGATATATTTGACGCGCGCCCCCTCTATCGGTACATTTAACCTCATAATCGAGATCCCCTACTCGTCGTGTGACCTCAAAGGGTCCTTGCCACTTGGCGAGTAATTTAGAGCTCGATGTTGGGAGTAATACAAGCACTTTATCGCCCGGTACAAATTCCCGTAGATGAGCACCCCTGTCATACAGCCGGCGTTGGCGTTCTTGAGCCTGGAGCAAATTCTCCTGTGTTAATTTCCCCAGTGTGTGGAGTTTTGCTCTAAGATCAAGAACGTATTGAATTTCATTTTTACTATTAGAAGGTCCCTCCTCCCAAGCATCGCGGATCACGTCGAGGACCCCGCTTGGGCATCGCCCGTACAGCAGCTCAAATGGGGAGAACCCCGTGGAGGCTTGCGGGACCTCTCGTACTGCGAATAACAGAGGGTCCAGCCACTTATCCCAATTCCTAAGCGTCTTAGGTATGCAATTTACAAATCATATTTTTGAGCGTCTTATTAAATCGTTCCACCAGTCCATCTGTCTGAGGATGGTACACGCTAGGGCGAATCGACTTAATGCCCAAGAGTTCGTAAAGTTCGCGAAGTGTTAGTGACATAAAAGTAGTGCCTTGGTCGGCAAGGATTTCTTTCGGAACCCCCACCCGGGAGATTATCTTGAAGAGTGCCCCTGCAACACTACGTGCTGAGATGTTGCTGAAAGGCACTGCTTCCGGATATCGCGTTGCGTTTACCAGCTGACATTCGCGGCATGCCGCACACCACCTGCGGACGTCACCGCCAATGCCGGCCAATAGAAATGGGCTATTAGACGGAGAAGTGTCTTTCTTTCCCCTAGGTGACCGGCCATAGGATTATAGTGAGCCGCCTGGAAAACCATTTCCCGGCGGCTCCGTGGAATCAATAATTGTGTCACTTACTCCTTTGTTTGAGCGTCCTGCGTCACTCTGTACAACCGATCTTTAATAAGCGAAAAATATGGATATGAAACGGCGACACCCGGCCGGAGTTGTTGACCATCGATTACTCTCACTTGGTCAAAAGCGTGCTTAAGGGTTTCATCCCGCGACTGCTCCAAGGGGAAGTCCCCCTCCGGGAATTCCCTGAGAGGAGGGGCGACAACCTCGCCCCTTCCCTCGTCATTCGGAGCAGCCAAGGACGGCCAAAGCATCGCACATCACACATCTCTTCACTTTCATGCAGGACCCATCCACACAAACTCCCTCCAATAAATTTCTAAAATTCGGCCAATCAGTTCCCAAAATTAGCGGATGGGTGAGACGGGAACTAACCACTGCCTCCACACTATGTTTTTCTCCCTGGAATTTGATCGCCAAAGTCACCATGGGATACTTGTGAACATCCCCATGCACACACCTCACCCTCACCCGTTTAGCTGAGCCCAAAGCCCCGGGTTGAACCAAGCGTTGGTGGATGGTGGTCTGGTTACAGCCGGTATCCAACAATGCTTGGTATGTACCCCCCTGGATCCTTACCGGAATACGGTACGCTCCAGCCTGATCGGGGGCAGCCTGCGGGACATCAGAGACCCGCACCACCTTCCCTACTTCCATCAGCGGACACTGATCCCAGAAGTGGTCCGGGTCTCCGCACCTCCAGCAGACCGGCCCAGGCGCCATGGCCGCACCCGTGCTGGCGGGCGCCCCCACCTGAGGAGGAGAGCGGCTGAAGGACGGGGAAGGGGTAGGCGGGTTCTCCCACGGCCGGGAAGTTGGTCTCACGAATCCTCCATGCCTGCGGGGGACAGGAACGGACCCTGGGGAGAGAGCAGAGCGAGAGGGAAGAGGGGAGGGGAAAAAAACAGGGGAAGACACAGGGGAAGGGGAGAGAGAGAAAGAGGGCTCATCCACCCTTGGAATCGCCGCCATGTGGTCCTCCGCGAGTCGTACGGCTTCCTCCAGCGAGCCGGGCGGTGGCACTGGACCCACTCCGCCATTCTCCAGGGCAAGCGCTGGACAAACTGCTCCAGTACCACCTTATCGACAAGCTCCTCGACGTCGCGGTCCCCCGCAAGCAGCCACCTCCGACAGGCATCACGGAGCCGCTGGGCGAACGCAAACGGGCGGTCGGACTTATCCAGTTTCAAGGCCCGGAAAAGCTGCCGACTTTCTTCCGGGCTCTGACTAACCCATTGCAGGATGGCTCTCCTCAAGTCGGTATAAGCCAGGAGGCTTGTTGCCGGAAGTTGTTGTGCCGCGAGTTGTGCTTCCCCGGACAAGAGAGGGACGAGGCGGGCTGCCCACTGGTCGTGCGGCCAACCCCAAATTTCCGCCGTGCGCTCAAAGAGGTCCAGGAACACCTCCGGATCATCTGCCGGCCCCATCTTCTGTAGTGCGGGTGGGGACAGTGTGGCGCGGGTGTCCGGGGTCGCGGCTGCATCTGGAGTGGCCTCCTGGCTGAGGAGGCTCCGGATGGCAAGCCGGTCCTCTGCTTGAGCTCGCATTATCTCAAAGAACCGACGATCCTGGTCCTGTCGGAGCTCAAGCAGAGACTGTTGGTGGCTCTGATGGAGCGTAGCGAGGGACTGGAGGACTTCCGCCAGCTGGGAGGACTCTATGGGGTGACTCTGTTCCATAGCTTGGACAACTATTCTTAAAAAGATGTCCCGGGTTTCGGCACCAGTGTGAAGCGTTTCCACTGAGGAAGGGACGGAAACAGCAACAGGTTTCAGGTAAGGTTGCTTTTTAATTCTCAAATAATTTACATATACAGATACAACACAGTAGCTTCTTGGCCTTCGTGTCGGGCTCTCCCCTTGGGCTCGGTTGCTGCTGCTTTTTATGCCGCTCTCCACAAGCTACTGCAATTAGAGACAGGTGTTAGACATAATTTAGCTCAGTTGTGAGCGCCCTTACCGCTTTTCTCTCCCGGACGGGCGCTTGACCACGCCCCCGCTGCCACACTGCTATGTCCATAGAACACCATCTCATTGTATGTTATGTTTACATTTGGCATTTTTAGAAACTGTCATCTTTTTGCACTACTGTGTACTGGTCGGCGCTGCACTGCAACAGGCTCAGAAACCAGCAAGTCCAACCTGGCATATGTGTGCAGTTGAGGGATTTAGGATTCATAAATTAACTCTCACTGCTATATGGAAAAGGACAAAGCTAATTTCAAACATTAATCACAGAAGCAACATATTGAATACATTTACCTGAGGCTCATGTACCTTCCTTTTTATATAATAATATAATATTATCTATGGAAAATATAATTTGTCACATAATTTGAAGATGCTTTACAAGCCAGTGTTTTGAAGATCCTCAAATGTGGCTTGGGTTAGAGATTTTTTTCTTTAGCAGCTAAAAGTCTTAGCTGTGTTTAAAAACCAGTGACCTTGCATAAATGTGATTGCACAAGTGTTGAGTTACAGCCTTTGTTAGTTCAACAAAATTGAGGAAGGAATTTACGGTTTATATTGTAATGTCTTACTCTCAACTTTTTTTTTGCGGGGAAGTGCTGTGAGTCATCAGCGATCAGTGTAAAGGCTCATCACCTCTCTCTGGCCCTGTATTTGGACTGAATTGTTTGAGATTGTAAGCTGTGTCAGTGCCTATGATTAATCACCCTGTTTATGAGTGTGTAATTAGGTAATCAGGGTGCACCACAGTAGCTCTCATGAACTCATGAATTCTAGCAAAAGGACTGAAATTAAACCCAAATGAAAGGCTCTGGAAAACTGTTTATGTTTTGTGAGACCTTCTTGTTTTTCCAAATGCAATAAAAGTAACCCATACATTAAATCTGTAAACAATATTTGTTGCCACCCCAACTTCTCTGAACAATAGACGTCATGAGGCATGCAGAGAATATTTTACAGCACACAACTGAAAAAAATAAAATAAATAAATATTAACCTGAATTGAAAATATTTTTTAGAGCAGCGGTTAGCACTGTCGCCTCACAGCAAGAAGGTCGTGGGTTCAAACCCTGGTTGCCCCGGCCTTTCTGTGTGGAGTTTGCATGTTCTCCCCGTGTCTGCGTGG
Source organism: Xyrauchen texanus (assembly GCF_025860055.1). NCBI lineage: Eukaryota > Metazoa > Chordata > Actinopteri > Cypriniformes > Catostomidae > Xyrauchen > Xyrauchen texanus. The sequence goes on from NC_068304.1 coordinate 2,539,162, forward strand.
GTTCTCTCCGGGTACTCCGGCTTCCTCCCACCATCCAAAAGACATGCAGGCTAGGTTAATTGGTGTCTCCAAAAAAATTGCCCTAGGTGTGGATGTGGATGTGGATGTGGAGGTGAGTGTGAGTGTATGTGTGGCCCTGCGATGGACTGGCGACCTGTCCAGGGTGTCCCCCGCCTTTCGCCCAATGTTAGCTGGGATAGGCTCCAGCCCCCCGCGACCCTGTACACAGGATACGCGGTTGACGATGGATGGATGGATGGATGAACAATTTAAAGGGATAGTTCACCTTGCAGCTCATCATTTACTCACCTTCATGCCATCCCAGATCTGTATGACTTTCTTTCTTCAGCAAAACACATTTGAACAAAATTCAAATACTGATTCTGACCGGAAGCAATGATTTATAGTTAAAAGGTTAACTTAAATATTGCTCTTTTTCACACCAAAAGACATTGTGTTCATTTTAGAAGACATGAATTTAACCGCTGGATTCGTATGGATGACATGTATGCTGAATGTGTACTTTTTGGAACTTCAAAACTCTGATCACCATCCTCTTACATTTTAAGGACTTACTGAGCCAAGATAGTTTTCTATTTTTCTTCAAATGTGTTCTTAAAGGTTTTAAAGAAATGACACAGGATACAAAATATATTTTTGGGGTTTTATTCTGACAGCTGTTTGAAAAAGATGATAAATAAACTGGTCGATGGGGCCATATATATATTTAAAAGAAAAAGAAAACGGAATATATATATATATATATATATATATAAACTGTGTTTTTTTACTTATTTAAGAATTGGAACTTTATTACAATTATTACAATCCAGGAGTTTTCTGATGATTTGTAAATGTGACTCAAAAAGAACAATGTCCCAAATGAGAGCAAAAATGATTCAGTGAATTTCAGCACAATGAAACTCACTAAAAAAAAATATGGTACAATGAAATACGGTAGAGGCTAGTGTCAAAAGAAAACACATGCTTCAGCATACATCTCCTTAATACATGCTTATATCATTCTCAGCATTCTATGCACTTAACAAATGCTTAAATCATTCACAGTATTTTACTTATATTTAACCATGCTTTTAGGACATGTATTGCAGTTTAAAACAATACAATTCTTATTACACATGCTCACATAATTGGAAAACACTCTGGGCTATAAATCATTAAATAAGATATGATTAATTCTAAATTTACATACCCAGTCTTCAAATGTGTGCAAAACGTGGTCAACCTCCACATACGCAATCCATTTGCATCTTTAAAAAGTAACCCATAACAAACACTCAATTTTATACAACTCTTCTGAACACATTTAAAAACATTTTGTGTAGAATTGCATATTTTCACCTCTCTAACATGAGAGTGTCATGAAAGCGGGTGTCGCACTCTTAAAAGGGCCATGTCAAATTCATGACTAAAGTTAAATTACATGAAATGTCTCCACTTGGCCACATGCTGAATAAAGAAATTCATACACATCTGAGATGGCATGAGAGTGAGTAAATTAGTAATTTTGGGGTGAATTAACCCTTTAAAGATTTTCATTGTGGCATTGCATGATGATTAAGTCACAAATGTGACAGTTATCTAGCACAAATAAAGAAATCAATATAACAGCATAAAACAACATTACTATTAACCCTTCAAAACAATGGACATTTAGCCTTTGGAAAAAATTATTGTACTGCAGGGTTCAACCTCTAAATCCACCCCTGCACCACTTAATTTATGAAGACTATAACATTAAAACATATTAGAAGTAAATGGAAATAAAATAGACAAAGAAGTGAGCTAGGCAGCTGTCAGTATGAGCTGTTAGGTTTGTAATTTACAGGATTAGATGAATTCGCTCTGGAAAAATGGAATTTTTTTCCATTTCAGTGCTATATGTTCCATTTGACAGAGGGATGAACCAAACTGTTGTAGTCAACTCTTGTGAATTTAAATGTATTTACATGGTAATTAGATGTTTGGGAATGTGTTACACATTTGTATGTGGCGGCAAAGATCTGCAGTACTCTTTGTAACTGTACTATGTAACATTTGACTTTTCTTTGCTAACAAACACATAGCGATCACAGTCTTTTACTGTTGAGTTCAAGTCTTTGTCTGTAATTCAGCATGTCTGGTTCAAATTTGGGTGAAAAAAAAAAAACGAAAGAACATGCCGATTTCCCTTGTGAACATATTGGGTGTACAGTTTCCAAAAGAAGCCTTGGACCACACGGATTGAGGTTTTGGAGGCACCTGGCAATCCAAGGCACTAACCCTACTAGCCTGGTCCATAATCCAGCCCTGTTGAGGAGATGTAGCTCACTTTTATTAACAGTCTTTTGGCTTTAGCTTTGGTCCCACTTTTTGGGATTAAGGGTTATTTTCTTAACTGATATTATAAAGTGTCAATAAAAAGTTTTCACTTAAAGTTAACATGATTATATTACTATTAAGAATGTGTTTCTATTAAGTTATTAATATTATGAAGTGAATACATTTTCTGTGTCAAAACCATTAGACAGTTCCTGATAACTTTGCAACTAACACTTTTAAGATCATCTTATCTAATGTTGCACTTTATTTTATGATGGAGTAATGCTTGTTTCCAAAATCACATTTATTAGTAGAGCATCGTTACAGGAACTGTCAGGTCCAAAGGTGCTGAAATAAGGCAGAAATATTTGCCAATATTTCCAGGAGTTTGTCTTTTCAACATAAACCTTTGAAGAAAATACTGCCAAAAATGGAAATTGTTTGTGGTGTTGTTGAGGTGCTGAAAATTGTTATATATTACTGAATTTAATCAAATAAATAATGATGGCTTTTGTAAGACAGGGTTTCAGATGTACTCTCAATCTCATAAAGATGAATAAAACCAACCCCCCAAAATCCATATAATGTGATTGCATGCAATGTGAATCATTATAAGCATATTTTTTGATCCTTCGGCTGTAAACTTTAAAGATGCACACAGAAAAGATTTAAAATGACTAGCAGCAGCACTCTATTGAACTACTGTACAATATACTACAAGTACTGTAGCATAAAGGTAAGCGCAGCGTAGTTCTAGCGGGAAGACTAGCAGCTGTACATCATCGCACCATTAGCTGGGTGTGGCAGCGGGGGCGTGGTCAAGCGACCGTCCGGGAGAGAAAAGCGGTAAGGGCGCTCACACCTGAGCTAAATTATGTCTAACACCTGTGTCTAATTGCAGTAGCATGAGGAGAGCAGCATAAAAAGGCAGCAGGAACAGAGCCTCGAGAGAGAGAACCCGACGCCAAGACAAAAGAAGAGATACATAGTGTATAGTGACTTGTATGTAATAATTAAAATTAAAAGAATCTTACCTTTGAAGCCGACGCTGTTTCCCGTGTCTTCCTTAGTGGAAAAGCTTCACAATGGTGCCGAAACCCGGGAACATTGAAAAATTTTCTGCAAGTTATGGAACAGAGTCGCCCCATAGAGTCCTCCCAGCTGGTGGAAGTCCTCCAGTCCCTCACTACACTCCATCAGAGCCACCAACAATCCCTGCTTGAGCTCTGGCAAGACCAGGATCGTCGGTTCTTCGAGATCATGCGGGATTAAGCAGAGGACCGGCTCGTCATCCGGAGCCTCCTCAGCCAGGAGGCCGCTCCAGCCGCAGCCGCGACCCCGGACACCTGCGCCACGCTGCCCCCGCCCGCGTTACAGAAGATGGGGCCGGCAGATGATCCAGAGGCATTCCTGGATCTGTTTGAACGCACGGCAGAAATTTGGGGTTGGCCACAAGACCAGTGGGCAGCCCGCCTAGTCCCTCTCTTGTCCGGGGAAGCACAACTCGCGGCGCAACAACTGCCGGCAACAAGCCTCCTGGCCTATGCAGACCTGAGGAGAGCCATCCTGCAACGGGTTGGTCGGAGCCCGGAAGAAAATCGCCAGCTCTTCTGGGCTATGAAATTGGATAAGTCCGACCGCCCGTTTGCGTTCACCCAGCGGCTCCGTGATGCCTGTCAGAGGTGGCTACTTGCGGGGGACCGCGACGTCGAGGGACTGGACGATCAGGTGGTACTGGAGCAGTTCGTTCAGCGCTTGCCCAGGAGAACGGGGGAGTGGGTCCAGTGCCACCGCCTGGCGTCGCTGGAGGAGGCCGTTCGACTTGCGAAGGACCACATGGCGGCAATTCCGAGAGCAGACGAGCTCTGTCTCTCTCTCTCCCCTTCCCCTGTGTCTTCCCCTGTTTTTTCTCCCTCCCCTGTTCCCTCTCGCTCTGCTCTCTCCCCAGGGCCCGTTCCTGCCCCGCGCAGGCGTGGAGGACTCTTGAGACCAACTTCCCAGCCGTGGGAGAACCCGCCTATCCCTTCCCCATCCTTCAGCCGCTCTCCTCCTCAGGTGGGGGCGCCCGCCAGCATGGGTGCAGCCGTGGCGCCTGGGCCGGCCTGCTGGAGGTGCGGAGACCCGGACCACTTCCAGGATCAGTGTCCGCTGATGGAGGTGGGGACGGTGGTGCGGGTCTCCGATGTCCCGCAGGCTGCCCCCGATCGGGCTGGAGAGTACCGTATTCCCGTAAGAATCCAGGGGGGTACATACCAAGCATTGTTGGATACTGGCTGTAACCAGACCACCATCCACCAACGCTTGGTTCAACCCGGGGCTTTGGGCTCAGCTAAACGGGTGAGGGTGAGTTGTGTGCATGGGGATGTTCACAAGTCTCCCATGGTGACTTTGGTGATCAAATTCCGGGGAGGAAAACATAGTGTGGAGGCAGCAGTTAGTTCCCGCCTCACCTATCCACTAATCTTGGGTACTGATTGGCCGAATCTTAGAAATGTATTAGAGGGAGTTTGTGCGGATGGGTCCTGCATGAAAGTGAAGAGATGTGTGATGTGCGATGCTTTGGCGGGGGAGGCGGAGCCGGGGCCATCCTCGGCTGCTCCGAATGACGAGGGAAGGGGCGCGGTTGTCGCCCCTCCTCTTAGGGAATTCCCGGAGGGGAATTCCCCTTGGAGCAGTCGCGGGATGAAACCCTTAAGCACGCTTTTGACCAAGTGAGAGTAATCGATGGTCAACAACTCCGGCCGGGCGTCGCCATTTCATATCCATATTTTTCGGTTATTAAAGATCGGTTGTACAGAGTGACGCAGGACGCTCAAACAAAGGAGGAGGTGACACAATTGTTGATTCCACGGAGCCGCCGGGAAATGGTTTTCCAGACGGCTCACTATAATCCTATGGCCGGTCACCTAGGGGAAAGGAAGACACTTCTCCGTCTAATAGCCCGTTTCTATTGGCTGGGCATTGGCGGCGACGTCCGCAGGTGGTTTGCGGCGTGCCGCGAATGTCAGCTGGTAAACCCACCGGCCACCCCAAAAGCGCCTTTGCGCCCCCTTCCATTGATCGAGGTTCCCTTTGAGAGAATTGGAATGGACCTCGTTGGGCCATTAGAACGGACGACACGCGGACATCGCTTTGTGTTAGTCCTGGTGGATTACGCAATGCGATATCCGGAAGCAGTGCCTTTGAGCAACATCTCAGCACGTAGTGTTGCCGGGGCACTCTTCAAGATAATCTCCCGGGTGGGGGTTCCGAAAGAAATCCTCACCGACCAAGGCACTACTTTTATGTCACGAACACTTCGCGAACTTTACGAACTCTTGGGCATTAAGTCGATTCGCACTAGCGTGTACCATCCTCAGATAGATGGACTGGTGGAACGATTTAATAAAACGCTCAAAAATGTGATTCGTAAATTCGTACACGAAGATGCTAGGAATTGGGATAAGTGGCTGGACCCCCTGTTATTCGCAGTACGAGAGGTCCCGCAAGCCTCCACGGGGTTTTCCCCATTTGAGCTGCTGTACGGGCGACGCCCACACGGGGTCCTCAACGTCATCCATGAAGCTTGGGAGGAGGGACCTTCTAATAGTAAAAATTAAATTCAATTCGTTCTTGATCTTCAAGCAAAGCTCCACACACTGGGGCAATTAACACAGGAGAATTTGCTCCAGGCTCAAGAACGCCAACGCCGGCTGTATGACAGGGGTGCTCAGCTACGGGAATTTGCACCGGGAGATAAAGTGCTTGTATTACTCCCAACATTGAGCTCGAAATTACTCACCAAGTGGTAAGGACCCTTTGAGATCAAAAGGAGTTTGCAGATGTGTTTTCTCCTCTACCGGGCCATACAAACATCATACAACACCACATTGAGACCGAGCCGGGCGTGGTAGTACGTTGCCGCCCCTATCGCTTGCCCGAACATAAAAAGAAAGTAGTTCGGGAAGAATTGGACGCGATGCTTGAGATGGGAGTAATAGAAGAATCCCACAGCGATTGGTCCAGCCCGGTCGTCCTTGTTCCCAAGAGCGACAGGTCTGTACGTTTCGGCGTGGATTATAGAAAAGTCAACGCGGTGTCTAAATTTGACGCGTACCCGATGCCCCGTGTTGATGAACTGCTCGATCGGTTAGGTTCTGCTCGGTTTTATTCGACCTTGGATCTAACGAAGGGTTATTGGCAGATCCGCTTGACACCAATATCCCGTGAAAAAACGGCCTTCACCACGCCGTTTGGATTACACCAATTCGTGACGCTTCCTTTCGGTTTGTTCGGGGCACCAGCCACGTTTCAGCGTCTCATGGATAGGATCCTCAGACCGCATACTGCTTATGCCGCTGCCTATCTAGACAATATCATCATTTATAGCAATGATTGGCAGCGGCACATGCAACATCTGAGGGCCGTCCTGAGATTTCTGCGGTGGGCGGGGCTCATGGCAAACCCGAAAAAGTGCGCGGTTGGGTGTGTGGAGGTACGGTATCTGGGGTTCCACTTGGGTCATGGCCAGGTGCGTCCCCAAATTGACAAGACCGCGGCGATTGCGACTTGCCCTAGACCCAAGACCAAAAAGGGGGTGAGGCAGTTCCTGGGGCTGGCTGGCTATTACAGAAGATTTGTGCCTAATTATTCAGATGTCACCAGCCCGCTGACTGACCTCACTAAAAAGGGGGCTCCAGATCCGGTCCAATGGTCGGAGCAGTGCCAACAGGCGTTTACACAGGTTAAAGCTGCACTTTGTGGGGGGCCGCTTTTGCATGTACCTGACTTCTCTCTCCCTTTTGTTTTGCAGACGGACGCTTCAGACAGAGGGTTGGGGGCCGTACTCTCGCAGGTGGTGGAGGGAGAGGAGCGCCCGGTGCTGTACATTAGCCGGAAGCTCTCCTTGAGGGAGACTAAGTACAGCACCGTAGAGAAGGAGTGTCTGGCCATCAAGTGGGCGGTCCTCACCCTCCGATACTACCTGCTGGGGCGGGCCTTCACCCTCTGCTCGGATCATGCCCCACTGCAGTGGCTCCACCGCATGAAAGATACTAATGCCCGGATCACCCGTTGGTATCTGGCCCTCCAGCCTTTTAAGTTCAAGGTGGTCCACAGACCGGGGGTGCAGATGGCTGCCGCTGACTTCCTCTCCAGAAATGGGGGGGAGTGGTAGGCAGGCCGGATGACGCCCCGGCCTGAGTCGGGAGGTGAGGGTATGTGGCAGCGGGGGCGTGGTCAAGCGCCCGTCCGGGAGAGAAAAGCGGTAAGGGCGCTCACACCTGAGCTAAATTATGTCTAACACCTGTGTCTAATTGCAGTAGCATGAGGAGAGCGGCATAAAAAGCAGCAGCAACAGAGCCTCAAGAGAGAGAACCCGACGCCAAGACAAAAGAAGAGATTCATAGTGTATTGTGACTTGTATGTAATAATTAAAATTAAAAGAATCTTACCTTTGAAGCCGACGCTGTTTCCCGTGTCTTCCTTAGTGGAAAAGCTTCACACTGGGTAATTCCCAGCCAATCACATGTAAGCCATTGCTTTATAAGTCTGCTCACAATCTATCACATTGCTGTTTCAGTGTGCTAACGCGGCAACCTCAACCACCCCACCACCACAAGTTGAGTCCTGTCCTGCACGGAGTAGGCTCCTCGCCCCTGCCTCCTATCTCCGGCAGGATATGACAGTTCCGAGTACTACAACTTTGGACCTCCAGACAGGGCCTATGCCAAAGAGAGACATTACTTTTCTGTTTTATATTCATCAAATAAATGTCATCTTCAATTTCACTCAAATCTGCGAGTCTTCCTGATAGAACTGCCATTATACAACATGCAATATTGTGGATTGGTGGTGGTGTAGTGGGCTAAAGCACACAACTGGTAAGCAGAAGGTTGCTGGTTCGATCCCCACAGCCTCCACCATTGTGTCCTTGAGCAAGGAACTTTACTCCATATTGCTCCAGGGGGATTGTCCATGTAATAAATGCACTGTAAGTCACTTTGGATAAAAGCTCCTGGAGCAGATCTGAACCTGCCATTGGACAAAGGAAGAACAGGAGGATGAGAGAGAGGGAATTGCTCATTTTCACACTGTCACTGTAATCTTTTTTATGGAAGTTGGCATGAATCAAAATACCATTTCGTTTTCTAAATGCATGATATTGATATTATTATAAATGATTCAACCATGCAAATTTGTTTTTAAAAAGTTTTTTTTGTCATTATAATCTTTAATCAAAATGTTATAACTTGCTTTTCAACTTGACTGATGCTGCTCTGCTTGCTTATGTGAGACCACTTGGCAGTTTAAACAATAGGCAAATGTTTTTATTTAGTTTTTACCTCGCCCCTTTAGCCTGTCATGTACGCAATACACAAACCTGGTGTGGGTCAAAGCAGCAAACACAATGGTGGTGAAGAGGTGTTTATTTATAAAAAAAAATATTTTGGCTTTTTTGTTTTTTTTTGGCTTTTTCCCTCCCAAAAACCTGTTCCATACCCAAAACTTGGTTATAGGCCAGCTATTTTTACATTTAGAAGTAGGAATGATGGTGAATTTACAGTTCTGTTTGAAGCATTAAACGCCTGAATGTTTCCAGGTGATCACTTCTAAATGAAAGGCGATTCAGATGGGGAGAAAGTGGCAGCCGGTTAGATTATCGTTCGGTTGTTCTTAGATCATCATTTGGTTATCAAGTCAGTGGAAAAAGCAGAAAAGTCTATTGGCTATTTTTGTTAAAAAAAATTGTCTCCTTTACAGTAGTAGTTGCTGGATTCTGATGGTGCATTACAGTGGCTTCTCCCCCTCTCTGCTCTTGTGCACTGCAGAGATCGCCCCTGGGCGCTTCAGCAGAACAAACTAAAAGAGTATATTCTAAAAGAGCGGCACACAACGGAACGTCTTTTTAAAGATGCCCTTCCGTTTGTGTGTTATTCCTGGGTCATTATCTCTTGCCTTTAGATGGCCACGATCACTGTCTTTCGTGCCTGGGCACTGCCCATGTGGAGACAACCTTTGTGGATGTGTCATGTCTTCATTGCGAGGACATGACCATGGCAATGTTGCAGTTGCGCCTCGCTTTCGTAAGAAAGCACGCCCCCCCCAGCGTCTCGCCTTCTCGGTCCTTCTACCTATGAGTATGAGGCTAGCGCGTCTACCACTGGGGGGATTTGGGGACCCCAATAGGACTACCTCTGCTGGGTAATCCCCATGGACCTCCCATTCCCCAGCATGCTCGTTTGCTCCACTTAGGCTTCCAAATGAGTTCACTGGCTCGTCTTAGGGCGAGTTCGACCTCTTGATCGGTGCCCACGAAGGTGATGTAGCGAATCAGCTCTATGAAATATTAATAATCAATCATAACATGTTATAATCGATTATGAATATTTGGATCAGTTAATCGGGTTAACTTGATGTAGCTACATTAACATTACAACCAAATACTCGGTTCATCCCGTGAACACTCAACATTGGTTATTAATTAATTAATTAATAGAAAGGTACATTTCCGGGGCATGGGAAATGTCTTTCTTACTACGTATTAAGAGCAAGTAGTCAAAATCTATGATTAGTGACTTTAGATATGAGCTTGAGACACAGACAACTTTACATGTGACATGAACAAGACTTTATTAACTAGACTAAACATTTAAACTACTCTAACATACATATACATACATTCATACAGTTTACCAAGGGAAAGAGGGCTGAAGCAGAATACAGGAAGGCAAGAAGTTATAGCATTGTTTGAAGTTCAGCAGATCAACAGCCTGAGCAAACCATCATATTAGTTCTGACACGCCCTTTTTAGAAAGGGGTGAGGATACTTAATGTATCAAATAATGAGACTAAGTTTGATACTTGCATGTCCCATTTGAATTAAACTGTCCTGATGCAATTTGTTGAGGCTCCAGTTGATCTTTGATGATGTTGTCTTGATGAGAGAGAACCAGTGAGAGTCAGAGGATCTTGGTGAATGGAAAGACAAGGCCGTAGCCTGGCACACACTTGGGAGTCCTTGGGGCCTTCTAGTTCAGCATCATCTTCATGAGAACTTCTCAGGAAGGACCAAGAGAGTAAGAGAGCACAAGGCTCAGAGGACCAGAAAGCAAGAGGACAGGAAGCAAGAGAGCCAGGAAGCAAGAGATAAGAGACAAGAGATTAGAGAGAGAAGGAAGTGGGCGCAGTAGTTTTATACCCTTAGAAAACATGTCCCACCGCTCATTGGCTCGACCAATGAGAAGGGTTTGGGTTCCAGGCGGGAATTTAGTTTATTGCTCTTTGTTCTCACATTTCTCATTGCATGTGCAAGAAAGAAAACTAGGAAATATACTTGTAATACTAATATGTTGTTGTTATCGACATATCATGTACACAGTCATTTCGATCTTCAAAATACCAAGTTATAGAGACCAAATATGCCACACATATGATTTCGGTTAACCATAGTATGCAAAGTCTGAAACATTAACCCATTAGTTTGCAAGAAAACATAGATCAAGCACATTTAAGGGAAAATGTGAGATGGCACATTAGATACATGTCAATATTTATCACATGGATATATAGAATATATATATAGGATTAACAGGGTTCATTTCTCTTTCTCAGTAAGAGAATGAAGTGAGGGTCTGCACTTCTCTGAACATTCCTTTCTCACATGGTAGGGGTTCAGAAGGCGAAGTCACGAGGGTCTCTGGAGTGTCTCTCTGGGTCGTAAAAACGTCAATAGCGCATTCTACTCCAGACTCGCTGGCGCTCCCGGTGATTTAGATGGGGAGAAACAGTGTGGGGGTTTTCTTTAGGACCCCTAGCACACAATGTGTGCCCTGTATTTAGAATTAATGAGTTCATGATTCTCCGTTCATACTCTGCAGTCCCCTTTTGGTCAGGTGATGTCCCTGTTGGAGACATCATCGGATCGACAATCATCACGATGGCGGATGGCAGGTGAATCATGAGGGTTTTGTAGCAGGTGGTTGTTCCACGGTGGGTGATGTAGACAGTAGCCACATCCAGGTCTCTGCAGCAGGTGCAGAGGCAGCAGGTGCAGAGGCAGCAGGTGCCTTGACAGTGTGTCACCTGTCATTATGAAGTCAGTCCGTTTGAGGCAGGTGCTTGTTTTGTGGCTGCAGGGAGTGGTTATGGGCATTGTGTAGTGTGAAGAGAGTTTCAGACTGACCTAGTACTGGTAGCAAAAGGGCAGCAGGTGGCCGTTCGCCCTTGGTTCGGCACCCAGGTGTCTGAAGTCTGCAGTGTTACTCTGCTCTGGCAGCAGTGCTGACTTGAGCTTGCCTGAGTGGTGTTGGGCAAGAGTCAGAGGTTTGCTCTTCCCAGTACTCCTCAGGGGAGTTCTGTTCCAGGAGCTCTTTTGCTAGTGCTAGCAGCTCTTGTAACTCAGAAACAGGCGTTTCTAGCTGTCTTTGTGCAGCCTCTGTTTGGCACCTGTTTGAAAGGTGTACAGGAGGATGTTGTTGTAGACTGCTGTGGGACGTCCTGTGGTGTTTGCTGGGTGAGGCCTTGTGTTTGTTAAAGGCCTTCTGTGTCAGGTCACGCAGTTGTTGGATAGGCATTGTGTGGGGGCAGGCCATAATGCCTAAATGGTGACTTACCATAGGATGGAGGTTTCGGAGGAAAAGGCTCTTGAAGCTGGTGTCCTCCTCCATCCCAGGTTTGTTGCTGAGCTCAAGTAAGCTCGTCTGAGTCTGTGGTAGTAAACATAGGGAGATTCATGCCGACCCTGTTTGGTGTCTAGGGCAGCGATCAGTCCATTGTTAGACTCTGAGAATTCCCTTATGATGGCTTGTTTCAGCTGTTGGTAGTTAGACTGGATGTTTTCTGGCTGTCGAGCCAGAAAGCGTCGCAACTCTGGGCTGGACGTGATCCAGATCAGATGGAGTCTATCTTGATGGTTCACACTCATCAAAGACTGCAGGTGAAAGTCAATGTCTCGCAGGTAAGCGTGGACGTCGTGGTCTCCTGCAAGCTCTGGTGTAAATGCAGGGATATGTCTGGCCATTCGGTTGAGGTCTTTGAGTGTCGCTACACGTGTCGTTTCAAGATTCGTCTGAATCAATCCTTTTCCTTCCGCGGCTGCAGAAGCTTTAAGGAAACTGTCCGATGACGTGTTAAGCATAGGGGTTTGTCTCTTGTAACTCTGTGCTTGGCTGGGGGAGGTTTCTCTGCTGATTGCAAGTGGGGGAGTGAGATGTCTCTCCTGCTGTGGTTCCTTTTGCAGCAGGTAAGAGTGTCTCAGTTCTCGTTGGACCATGTCAAGTTCATCTTTGGTGTTTTCCAGCTGCTGAGTCAGCACTTTAACTTCAGCTCTGGACACATTCAGTTGACCTTCACAGGCCATGATTCTGGCATCTTTGTCCAAGATTTCAGAATTTGCTGTTTTTAACAGTGAATCTTTGTGAAAGAGTACCTTTTCCAGGTGCTCTCTGGCTGTCTTTTCCAACTGCTCTTGTTGTTTAGCAGCTGTCAGAGCCGTTTGAAGTCTGTGGATTACCTCCTGTGACTCCCTTCTGCCAGGGTCCTTGTGTCTGTCCTGAGCCTCCATCTCTAGCTGGTCTATGCGGTTTTTAGCATGTGTCAGCTCCGTTTGGGACTCAGTGATCTGGCGTTGGAGGTTGTTTACCTCCTGTTTCAAACCTGTGAGGTTGTGGGCCAGGACGATAACCTCAGTCAGATATTTGTGCTCATACCTCTGGTTTGAGTCGTCTGTCATTAGTTCTTTTCCCTCGTTTTCCAGTTGCTTTTTGTTCTGTTGCTGAAGGTCGTCAGCAGCCATGGATAAAAGGGTGTTCCTCAAAACACCTAGCCAGTCCTTTTGGCCTGCCATCTGGGCAGTTAGGCTAAGCATCTGCAACATTTTGGCACACTTCTGGTGAGAGTAAGGGCAAGAGACTAATGCAAGATCAAACAGAATTTGGAGCTAAAGGCAAAGTGAGACAGCAAGGTGTATAATGTACAGCTAGGTTTTGCTAGGTGTGGTTAACAATTGAAATGTGTTCCTGATTATTACTATCTTAGCTGCCAATAGCAGGGTGCTCAGATTTGTGTGGATCTGAGTGGCTTTGCTAAAAGAGCGTAAGCCTAGATTTAATAAATGACTTAAGATGTTTCTTTGGGTCAAATTATTTATCAGCACTTACTGATAGCATACAACAGGCTTGATCTTTGAACACATGAAGAGGAGAAAGAAAGAGGAAGAAAAGAGCTTTCCTATTAGATTGTGTCTATTAGTGGTGCTCAAAATTATGCCATAGAAATCGTCTAGATTACTTGTTTAGCTGGCTCATAAAATTTAAGCAACTGTTGAAAATAAACACAAAATCGAGAAGAAAAGTATGTCTAGTTACTTTTGCAGTTTTATGGGGAAATAAACTACACTAGACCAAGAGGGTTAAATGGGAAAATGAATAGCTGACTTCTATTATTAGTAAAAATAATAAAAAGACTTGAAGAAGTGATTAAAATAGCAGAATAACCTTGTATTGGGAATAATCAATAGCACTTATGATCAACAATTAGATTTGCTTTGGGCATCATTCTATAGTTGGTCACAGCTGTTGCGTGTTCAGGACCACACAATGTGTTTGTCCCTCTATAAAGTTTAGTCAACGTGCCATTGAAAGTTCCCAATAACTATAAAAATTATTCTCTATCTAAACAGTTTACATGTAATTAAGTTTTTAGATTTAATTAACAAAGTTACTGCAAATTTAGCTGAACGGCGTTCAGTAAGGGATGCACCTGACAGGTGCAGGTGAAGTTAGATGAGAAGAATTAAAGTTAAGGAAAGAGAAAGTGAGAATTCAGAAACCAGAAATGGGGTTAAAGGAAAATGGTTTAGATCACTTCACTCTGCATGCACACAAGCTGTAGATAAAGGCTTCATGTAAATTATGCTAGCAGCTAACTGTTGAAGCTATTAGTTAGCTTAGCCTAAGCTGAGGGGCTGCTAAGTTGGGTTAGCTTAGCCACCTAGGCTTGTTTGTTTACAAAATGGCGTCGGAAGGAAACACATGTGCTATCTGGAGTGAGCACTTCCTGTGACAAGTCGTTGTCATGGGAACCCATGCACTTCAGAGTTTCAGTGAGTGAAACACAGTTTTGATCACCAGGAAGCTAAGCCTTTTAGATGCACAGATAAAGTTTAGATGAAGGACATCAATCTAACTATAATTTGTAAGGCCTTTATACTGTGAAAAGGGGAGCATCGCCCAAATCTACATTTATATAACACTGTACTGAGATTTCTTCATCAGAAACAGGTTAAGCAATCAATTCTGGTACAGTTTACATGCCGCTGAGCTGAGATTCCTTCATCAAAACAGACTTACACTTTAATACTGAAATTAGGGTTTCTCCGCTAAAATCATATTACTCGTACACTGATACCTTTTGAAAATATGCTTAAATGTGTTAAGACTCTTTCAATTACAGTAGAGATGTCAATTCAAGCCATCACTTTATCCGCATCCAAACAAGCCAGTAACTAGTGAAGCAAATGCCATTTCGCATGTCATGTCCTATTCTGACCGGAATTATTCAATGCACACTTTTAGGTTGACAGTGGTTCAAGCTCATAACCTTTGTTTAATCATGCCCGCATCATTCTCCACCATTATGTAGCGAATCAGCTCTATGAAATATTAATAATCAATCATATCTAAAGTCACTAATCATAGATTTTGACTACTTGCTCTTAATACTTAGTAAGAAAGACATTTCCCGTGCCCCGGAAATGTACATTTCTATTAATTAATTAATAACCAATATTGAGTGTTCACGGGATGAACCGAGTATTTGGTTGTAATGTTAATGTAGCTACATCAAGTTAACCCGATTAACTGATCCAAGTATTCATAATCGATTATAACAAGTTATGATTGATTATTAATATTTCATAGAGCTGATTCGCTACAGTGATGAGCTCTCAAGCGCGGCATCGGAGAGCAGGCTCATCCAGTCGGACACAAAAGCCTCGGCCAGGCTTCCCCCTTCTGGTGAGGTCGCACATTAACGCAGAAATTATGGACTTGCATTCCCGGGCAGCCACGAGCATCGGGCTAGAGGGGAACCCTCTGCTCTCCCCTGAACCCTCGTGGCTCGTTGATTGATTCCTTGGCTCACAGCACTACTCACAGCCACGCCCCACACCAGATCCTTTCTTCCAAGAAGTGCATGAGGAGCTGACAAGATTGTGGATGGCACCTTTTACTTCCCGGTCCCAATCTTTCGGCTCCACCGCCCTCACTACCCTCGATGGTGGGGCGGCCAATGGCTACTCCGTGATGCCCCCAGTGGATAAGGCGCTCGCGGCGCACCTATGTCCGCAGAGCGGTGGCTTACATCAACAGCCAAGGTGGGTTACGCTCCTGTCGTATGTCACAACTCGCCCACCGTCTCCTCCTCTGGAGTCAGGGACACCTGGACGGGATGTGGAAGACCTAAGTGGCCTACCACCCACCATGGTAGACACAATCACTCAGGCTAGGGCTCCCTCTACAAGGCGCCTGTATGCCTTGAAGTGGCATCTGTTCACCAAGTGGTGTTCTTCCCGACGCGAAGACCGACAGTTGCACAGTCAGATCGGTGCTTTACTTTCTGCAGGAGAGGTTGGAGGGATGGCTGTCCCTCTCCATCTTGAAGGTGTATGTAGCCGCTGTAGCAGCACACCATGACACAGTGGACGGTAAGTCCTTAGGGAAGCACAACCTGATCATCAGGTTCCTGAGAGGCGTCAGGAGATTGAATCCTTCCACTCGAGGTTGTGCCTCGTTCCCTCATGGGACATCTCTGTAGTCCTTCGGGGTCTATGGGGAGCCCCCTTTGAGCCCCTGTAGTCAGCTGAGCTTTAGGCACTCTCTTTAAAGAATGCCCTCCTAACTGCACTCACTTCACAAGAGGGTAGGTGACCTGCAAGCGTTCTCTGTCAGCAAAACGTGCCTGGAGTTCGGTCCGGGATCGCCCAATGGATCGGTGACGCCATATCTATGGCATACCATGCTCTGATCGTGCCGCCTCCTGCAGGGCTACGAGCCCATTCTACCAGGAGTGTGGCGGCCTCCTGGGTCCTGACCAGTGGCACCTCTATAATAGACATTTGCAGAGCAGCGGGCTGGGCAACACCCAACACATTTGCAAGGTTCTACAATCTCCGGGTTGAGCCGGTTTCGTCCCGTGTCTTTACAGGAACGAACAGGTAAGTCCGGGACAGTTGGCCAGGTGTATCGCTTGCACATACACTCCACTGAGCTGAAGACGTGCGCTGTTGACTCCAAGTAGTGTTCACAAGATGTGTTCCCTGGATGACTTCCTCCTAGCCCTGTTTCTAGAAATTCCTGTAGGGTAGGGCCTACCATGGGACTTCTCCACATGACTCACTTCCAACAAAAAAAAGTCGGCAAGACCATGTGACATATTTCCACTCAAAATACCCCCCTCCTCTCTGGGCGGGGGTGTCCGCGGGGGGAGAGTCGTCCTGGTGTGCTGGCTACGAGGCACACAGGAGTCTGCCCATCTTGCACCGCCAGTTCACGTAACACAGTCCAGCTAGTTGTGGCGTTTTTGTAGGGGAACCCTAGTGTCACTTCATCGACACAACATCGAGTGAGTGACAGACAGGGACAGATACTTCAGTAACAGTAACCTCTGTTCCCTGATGGAGGGAATGAGACGTTGTGTCCCTCCTGCCACAATGCTGGACTACCCGCTGAAAGGGCTGGGACCTTCTCTCTCAGCTCCTCAGCACAAAACCTGAATGAGCGTTCTGCACGCCAGCTCCTTTGTACCCATATGTTTGGGGAAGTGGCATGCAAATACCACTCACCAATTCCCTTTGGCCTTTTATAAAATATCAGAAGGTGTCTCGAGCTCCCAAGAGTGACCCCTAGTGTCACTTCATCAACACAACGTTTTGTTCCCTCCATCAGAGAACAGAGGTTACAGAAGTAACCAGGACGTTTTTATGGGTAGTGGGCAGGTCAGTATAAAAATGTTCACACATATTATAAGAAGACGTAGCAATTATGGAGTACATAGTACATATAATTTATCTCTACTGAAAAATTAAACTTTATAATAAAATGTTTTATATATAATACAATTATACGTTTAAATTAAAATTAAAGTAGGGAGATGCATTTGGACAGAATGGTTTGTTTTGAACATTCTTTTCATTGACACTGCAGCTTATCATTCTGGCAAACTAAAAAAGTTCCATTCTCTGGAAAATAGTCTTCATTTCATTGTTCTCTGTTTTTGGGCCGAGATCCATGCACACATGCACACACAAGTTTGTTTCACTCTATTAGTGAGGACACCTCATGGACTTGGTTTCATTCCAGGCTAATGATATTTTCTTTACACTATCCCAACCTTAACCTAAAGCTAACCATCACACATACCTGTGCACATCTGTAGATTAACGGAATAGTTCACCAACAAGTTTAAATTCTCTCATCATTTACTTACCATTATGCCATCCTGGATATGTATGACTTTCTTTCTTCAGGAGAACACAAATAAAGATTTTTAGAAGAATTTCTCAGCTCTATTGGTCCATACAATGCAAGTGAATGGGTGCCAAAATTCTGAAGCTCCAAAAATCACATAGGTTGGCATTAAAGTAATCCATATGACTCTAGTGGTTAAATCAATGTCTCCAGAAGCTAAATGATAGATGTGGATGAGAAAGAGATCAATATTCATGTGCATTTTTACTATAAATTCTCCTCCCTGCTCAGTCATTGTACATTTTAAATTTCAATTTCACATTCTTCTTCTGTTTTAGGTGATTCATATTTGTTCATGTATACACCACCTACTGGGCAGGGAGAATAATTTCTAGCAGAAATTTCCTTAAATATTAATCTGTTTCTCACTCACACCTATCATATCACTTCTGAAGATATGGATTTAACCACTGGAGTCATATGAATTAATTTTATGCTGCCTTTATGTGATTGTTGGAGCTTCAAAATGTTGGCACCCATTCACTTGTGTTGTATGGACCTACAGAGCTGAGATATTCTTTTAAACATCTTCATGTGTTCTGAAGAACAAATACACATCTGGGATGGCATGAGGGGGAGTAAATGATGACAGAATTGTCTTTTTTGGGTGAATTCTCCCTTTAAAGCTGAAAATGATAAGGCCAATTTATTGACATTTTTACCAAAATGAGGTCCAGGCTCACCAGTTGGTTGTGAGCTTTCATTATAGCAGTCAGTTGTGTTGGGACGGACAACATGTACTCTGGATTATGGAATATAATACTTGTAATTATATTACATTCAATTTTAAAATGTGCATAATTAGATCACAGTAATTTTTTATGGATCACATGATTCAATTTTTTATTACATTACAAATCAACCAGTAACAATAAACAGTCCATAATGTACTGATTAAGCTAAACAAATTGTGTTTCTGCCTACTGAAAATCTTTTAGTTGTTTTTCTGAAATGTTTTTGGAAAGATTATTTTCTGTGTTGCATCAACTGAATGATCAACACCAATTTAAATGACAGTACAATCCTTTGAACAGACTGTACATACAAATTTCAAAGCCTCCCCTATGTCTAATATTCTAAGTAACAACAATTCTCATAAATGCACAAATACCACTGTTTCCATGTTGGGTAACATAGTGTTAGTTTTTCATGACTCTTCAAGTAGCCTACCTTTAAGTTTACTTTGCGTCTGACAAATAGAAAGTTGCTGTTCAATTAATATTTAACAAATGTTTAATGAAAGGAGAGTCTACTTAATACATTTAAAATTAATTATTAGTTTTATCAAATCATGGAGCGAGTAATCCAACTGTAATCCCAAAGTAATCAGATTACTTAAAAGTGATCTGAAAAGATTTTAGATTACCAAAAAGTGTAAGAATATGTTATGATTATGTAGCTGATTACAATATTAGTTGTCTTTTGTTATCTTTACCAGATTATCTTTAATATAATCTGGTAAAGATAACATTTTGTAACAATTATAACACACACACACACACACACACACACACACACACACACACACACACACACACACACACGTAGGTGTGGCTGTCCATAGACATAATGATTTTTATACTGTACAAACTATAGATTCTATCCCCTAAACCTAACCCTCACAAAAAAACTTTCTGCATTTTTACATTTTCAAAAAAACATAGTTTAGTATGTTTGGGACACTCGAAATTTCCTTATAAACCACATTTATAGCATAATACACTTGTAATTACACACACACACACACACACACACACACACACACACACACACACACACACACACACACACACACACACACACACACACACACACATGTTGTGTTTCCATGTTTTATGGGGACTTTCCATAGACATAATGGTTTTTATACTGTACAAACTTTATATTCTATCCCCTAAACCTAACCCTACCCCTAAACCTAACCCTCACAGAAAACTTTCTGCATTTTTACATTTTCAAAAAACATAATTTAGTATGATTTATAAGCTGTTTTCCTCATGGGGACCGACAAAATGTCCCCACAAGGTCAAAAATTTCGGGTTTTACTATCCTTATGGGGACATTTGGTCCCCACAAAGTGATAAATACACGCTCACACACACACACACACACACTTTACGTCATGCTGCTGTTTTAGAAAGTATTTTATTATGATGTATTGCTGGGATTATGCTGGGTTTGGGTAAACACAACACTCTTTGTTGCATAACTGTAAATCAATCGAATTTTGACAACAGAGATATGTCTTTTTATAGCCAAGGTGGGGAGTAACAGAATACATGTAATGGGATTACGTATTTAAAGTACTAAATATTAGTAACTGCATTCCACTACAGTTACAATTTAAATAATTGGTCATTAGAATACAGTTACATTTAAAAAGTATGTTGATTACTACAATTATTTGGCATTTTATTGTCATTTGTTTCATTTAATATTTAGTCCTTTCAGATGGGATCCAAAGTGCATTTGAACAGCGGTGAAACACTTATGATGTGTTACATTCATACGAGCAGACAGAGAAGTAAGTTTGAAGTAAGTTTGGAGCAGAAGAAATAGAAATAAACCTTGTGTAAATTGTCAGCTTTATGCTAAGCTAAAATGCTATTTCATGTTACCAGGCATGATCATGTTTTTTTATCAAGAAAATATAAGATGTTAATCATAATTTCTTTTTTTCTAGTAAGACCTTTGATATTAGGGCAAAAATTATTCTTGATCATAATTTTTTGTTTTGTTTTCCTGTAAAAATATCTAAAAATCCTTAAAACAAGATCAGTTTGGTTGATCTTGTTTTAGAAACAACACTGCATACAATTTTTAGGTTTTTCAGAGATCTACCAGTGCTGAAGAAGAAATCCAATGTATTTAGAATACATTACTGACCTTGAGTAATCTTATGGAATACGTTAAAAATTACATTTTACAGTATGTATTTTGTAATCTGTAGAGGAATACATTTCAAAAGTAAACCTTCCAACCCTGCATATAGCTGAGGTCTAACTGCCATCCAGTCAGGTTTTTTCTTAGGTTACTTGAAGGCGTGCACTTGAGGCTTGTTTGAATTGGCATGTTTTTAGACAAGTTCGGTAGGGCCATGAGCATGCTGGAGCTGACTCAAGCGCTGTAAGTGTTTCCTATTTCCCGTGCTAATTACAGTGATTATGAGGGCTCACAGAGCAGGGGTGAGTGTACATGTTAACGTCACATGAACAATTTCATATTTCTCCCAAATTTGCCTGAATAAATTCTGCACACAATTACAATTTTACCTCAAAGTTTACCACACAATCCTGATATTATCGTCTTATCATTTGCTTTATAACTTTCAATTTAACACTCAAACTTTTTGAATCTGTTAAGGAAAAGAAAACATGACACATCAATGTGTAATACAGCTTCAACTTTGGACATAGTTCTCAAGTCAAGTCAAGTCAAGTGGTTTTTATTGTCGTTTCAACCATATACAGTTAGTACAGTACACAGCAAAACGAGACAACGTTCCTCCAGGACCATGGTGCTACATAAAAACAACAAAGGACCAACATAGGACCACATGAGACTACACAACGAAATAAAATACCTATATAAACTACCTATATATACCTATATAAAGTGCACGTGAAACATGTGCAAAAAGTACAGGACAGTACAACAAATTACTGACAATGAACAGGACAATAGACAGTGCAGCACCGACCAGTACTCAGTAGTGCAAAAAGATGACAGTTTCTAAAATGTAAACATAACATACTATGAGATAATGTTCTATGCACATAGCAGTTATTGAGGTAGCAGACAGTTATAAAGTGACAGTTATTAAAGTGCAACTCAGGACACATGTGTGTGTCAAACCAGTCTCTGAGTATTGAGAAGTCTGATGGATTGGGGAAGAAGCTGTTACACAGTCTGGCCGTGAGGGCCCGAATGCTTCGGTACCTCTTGCCAGACGGGAGGAGGGTAAAGAGTTTGTGTGAGGGGTGTGTGGGGTCGCCCACAATGCTGGTTGCTTTATGGATACAGTGTTTTTTGAAAATGTCTTTGATGGAGGGAAGAGAGACCCCAATGATCTTCTCAGCTGTCCTCACTATCCTCTGCAGGGCTTTGTGGTCCAAACGGTGCAAGTCCCAAACCAGGCTGTGATGCAGCTGCTCAGGATGCTCTCAATAGTCCCTCTATAGAATGTAGTGAGGATGGGGGTTGGTAGATGTGCTTTCCTCAGCCTTCGAAGAAAGTAGAGACGCTGCTGGGCTTTCTTGGTGATAGAGCTGGTGTTGAGGGACCAGGTGAGGTTCTCCGCCAGGTGAACACCAAGAAATTTGGTGCTCTTGACGATCTCCACAGAGGAGCCGTCGATGTTCAGCGGAGTGTGTTCACCTTGTGCTCTCCTAAAGTCAACAACCATCTCTTTTGTTTTGTCGACATTCAGGGACAGGTTGTTGGCTCTACACCAGTTCGTCAGCCGCTGCACCTCCTCTCTGTATGCTGACTCGTTGTTCTTGCTGATGAGACCCACCACGGTCGTGGTCATCGGCGAACTTGATGATGTGATTCGAGCTGTGCATTGCTGCACAGTCGTGAGTCAGCAGAGTGAACAGCAGTGGACTGAGCACACAGCCCTGGGGGCCCCAGTGTTCAGTGTGGTGGTGGTGGAGATGCTGTTCCCGATCCGGACTGACTGAGGTCTCCCAGTCAGGAAGTCCAGGATCCAGTTGCAGAGGGAGGTGTCCAGGCCCAGCAGGTTCAGCTTTCCAATCAGGTGCTGGGGAATGATTGTGTTGAATGCTGAGCTGAAATCTATGAACAGCATTCGAACGTATGAGTCCTTATTGTCTAGGTGGGTGAGGGCCAGATGGAGGGTTGTGGTGATGGCATCGTCCGCTGAACGGTTTGAACGATACGCAAACTGCAGTGGGTCTAGTGAGGGGGCAGCTGGGTCTTAATCTGCCTCATGACGAGCCTCTCGAAGCACTTCATGATGATGGGTGTAAGTGCGACGGGACGGTAGTCGCTGAGGCAGGACACTGAAGACTTCTTTGGCATGGGGATGATGGTGGTGGCCTTGAAGCACGTTGGAACAACGGCGCTGCTCAGAGAGATGTTGAAGATGTCGGTAAGAACATCTGCTAGCTGGTCTGCACATCCTCTGAGCACTCTGCCAGGAATGTTGTCTGGTCCAGCAGCCTTCCGTGGGTTGACTCTACGTAGAGTTTTCCTCACATCTGCCGTGGTAAGACAGAGCACCTGGTCGTTGGGAGGAGGGGTGGACTTCCTCGCCATCACGCCGCTCTGCACTTCAAACCGAGCGTAGAAGTCGCTCAGCGCATCTGGAAGGGAGGCATCTTTGTCACAGGCAACTGATGTTGTCCTGTAGTTGGTGATGGCCTGGATGCCCTGCCACATGCGCCGCGTGTCACCGCTGTCCTGGAAGTGACTGTGGATTCTCTGGGCGCAGCGCGCTTTGCCTCTCTGATTGCCCGTGACAGTTTGGCCCTAGCTGTTCTTAGGGCTGCCTTATCGCCTGCTCTGAAGGTGGAGTCTCGGACCTCAGCAGCGTGCGCACCTCCGCAGTCATCCACGGCTTCTGGTTGGAGCGTGTGGTGATGGTCTTGAGAAAGTGACATCATCAATGCACTTGCTGATGTAGCTGGTCACTGATGCTGTGTATTCCTCCAAGTTGGTAGAATCGCCATATGTTGCAGCCTCCCTGAACATGTGCCAGTCAGTACACTCAAAACAGTCCTGAAGAGCAGAGATGGCTCCTGCTGGCCAGGTTTTCACCTGCTTCTGAAGCGGTTTTGTGCGCCTGATCGAGCGGTCTGTATGCTGGAATTAACATAACAGAGATGTGGTCTGAGTAGTCGAGGTGGGGGCGGGCTCCACCGTGCACGCCTGGGATGTTTGTGTAAACAAGATCAAGCCGTTCAGCCTCTCGCTGCAAAGTCCACATACTGATGGAATTTAGGGAGCACTGTCTTGAGATTTGCATGGTTGAAATCTCCGCGACAATAAACAGTCCGGTCGGGGTGAGCGCTCTGCAGTTCAGCTCATAGCCCCATACAGTTCACAGAGCGCTTCCTTAGCGTTAGCTGGGGGAATGTAAACCCGGTTATGCAAACAGTGGTGAATTCCCGTGGTAGATAAAAAGGTCTGCATCTAACAGTCACAAGCTCCAACAGCGATGAACAGTAACTAGAGACTAGCATAGAGTTCTTGCACCATTCCGTGTTGATGTAAACACACAAGCCACCACCGCGAAGTCTTACCGCGAGAGAGCTGTATTTCTGTCGGCACGAAACGAGGCGAGCCCGCTCTAGCTGAATGGCGGCATCCGAACTCTGTCGCTGAGCCACGCCTCCGTGAAAACAAAGACGCAGCAGTCTCTAAACTCACGCCGCGTAGCCTGCTGGAGTCGGATATAGTCCAGTTTATTGTCCAGGGAGCAAACATTTGAGAGCAGGATAGACGGGAGAGCCGGCCGGCTAGGGTTTGTTTTAGCCTAGCATGGACCCCGCCCTCTTTCCGCTTCGCTCACGACACCGCTCACGACGCCCTCTCCCCGGCCACCGGCATCAGGCGACGCCGAGGGCTGGAGGCCTGGTCTCCGCAGCAAGCCGAGTACGCGTAGCGCCTCCTGCAGGTCATCATGCAGCTTGGTTTTTGCATGAGTCTTATATTTGAGTAGTGTCTGGCGATGGTAGACACGAACACTGGTTGCTCCGATGTCCATGTGTTGCAAAAGTCGGGCTTTTTTAACAAAAATAGCACCATTGTGGATCCGGAGTGGCCGCTGCGTGCTACCGCACCGCCATCTTGGATCGTTATCCTAGCTGAAGCTATAAACTATTTACCATCAGATGAGACTCTCACACACACATCAGTTTTCACATTATTGAACTTTGTAACCTAATGACCAATTCCTACAATGCACCTATCCATTACATTGTTTTGTTTAATGTGATTGATTTTCTTTTTCTTGTATTTCCTTTGGGTGTTGGCAGTTATTATGATTTAATTTGTATATATAAATATAAAAATGTGTTCATTCATTTGGTGAGCATCTTTTCTTCTTAAACATCTGTTTAAGAAGAAAAAAACTGAACCCCCCTTTATCTAAGTTGTATAACTAGTTTGGTGTTTAGAAAAATATGAGACGGTTCTAACATCTGGGATGGCATGAGGGTGAGTTAATGAGAGAATTTTCCTTTTTGGGTGAACTATGTAACGTTTGGTGTCCTGGAGTCAAGAGGAGGATAGGAGATGCAGGAGTAGGAACTTCAAATCCTTTAATCACATACACAGGAGTGGAAACTAACAATAAACTAATCAACATGCCAATCTCACATTTCAAACATGGCAATACAAACATTACCGTTCAATCAAGGACTGACAAACCAATGAACAGAACTAGCAGGTCTATATACACACACAGGGAACTTAATGAGGGAATGGCATACAGGTGGGGATAACGAGGAAGTGAGCAGGGCAGTGAATACTGGGAAATGCAGTGCAGGAGAGAACTTCAAAATAAGAGTCCTTGAACATGGTGAATACAGACTGTGACATTTAACCCCCCCTTTAAATGGGCAACTCCTGGCGCCCCAAGACAGATGATGGTAGCGAAACGCAGAAGAATGATCCCAGGAGGATGATCGGGGCCTGGGGGGGGGGCGGCTTCGGGACAGGGACTGGTTCTGGAGCCATGGAAGACTCTGGGGCGGAGCCGTGGAAGGCTCGGGGCTTAGAGCCTTGGAGATCACTGGCAGAAACTGAAGAGATGGTGCCCTCTTCAGGGAGTGTGGTTACGTGTACGTTTGAGGCAACCGGCGCTGGCTCTGGGATGGTCGAGGCTACAGGCACTGGCTCTGGGATGGTCGAGGCTACAGGCTCTGGGACGGTCGAGGCTACAGGCTCTGGCTCATTGACCGTGGCAGACAGGGGCCATGGAAGGCTTGGAGACAGGGGCCGTGGAAGGCTTGGAGTTCCCGACATAACCCTCTAAGTGAGGAGAGAAAACTGGAAGTTGAGTTAAGTTGGAGAAGGAGGGTAGCGAGGGTAAATGGAGGATCAGGGTGGCCACAACATAATCAACCAGGGGGAGATTCCCCACCTCAGGAAGCACAGTTGCACGATAGAAATGTAACCCTATACCATACATGGGCTTGAGGTATGTATCTGAAATGTCTCTAGTAGCTGCGAGACGAAGGAACCTGGTTGAGTATTCCAGTAGGGGAAGATCCTGCCTGAAAAGCTCCAGGAATAAAGCTGTTGGCTCCATGCTCATGTGGGCATAGATGAAGTGAATCTGTAATCCTTAGTATTGGTCAGTCCTTCTGTAATGTTTGGTGTCCTGGAGTCAAGAGGAGGAGATGAAGGAGTAGGAACTTCAAATCCTTTAATCACATACACAGGAGTGGAAACTAACAATAAACTAATCAACATGCCAATCTCACATTTCAAACATGGCAATACAAACATTACCGTTCAATCAAGGACTGACAAACCAATGAACAGAACTAGCAGGTCTATATACACACACAGGGAACTTAATGAGGGAATGGCATACAGGTGGGGATAACGAGGAAGTGAGCAGGGCAGTGAATACTGGGAAATGCAGTGCAGGAGAGAACTTCAAAATAAGAGTCCTTGAACATGGTGAATACAGACTGTGACATTTAACCCCCCCTTTAAATGGGCAACTCCTGGCGCCCCAAGACAGATGATGGTAGCGAAACGCAGAAGAATGATCCCAGGAGGATGATCGGGGCCTGGGGGCGGCTCGGGACAGGGACTGGTTCTGGAGCCATGGAAGACTCTGGGGCGGAGCCGTGGAAGGCTCGGGGCTTAGAGCCTTGGAGATCACTGGCAGAAACTGAAGAGATGGTGCCCTCTTCAGGGAATGTGGTTACGTGTACGTTTGAGGCAACCGGCGCTGGCTCTGGGATGGTCGAGGCTACAGGCACTGGCTCTGGGATGGTCGAGGCTACAGGCTCTGGGACGGTCGAGGCTACAGGCTCTGGCTCATTGACCGTGGCAGACAGGGGCCATGGAAGGCTTGGAGACAGGGGCCGTGGAAGGCTTGGAGTTCCCGCCATAACCCTCTAAGTGAGGAGAGAAAACTGGAAGTTGAGTTAAGTTGGAGAAGGAGGGTAGCGAGGGTAAATGGAGGATCAGGGTGGCCACAACATAATCAACCAGGGGGAGATTCCCCACCTCAGGAAGCACAGTTGCACGATAGAAATGTAACCCTATACCATACATGGGCTTGAGGTATGTATCTGAAATGTCTCTAGTAGCTGCGAGATGAAGGAACCTGGTTGAGTATTCCAGTAGGGGAAGATCCTGCCTGAAAAGCTCCAGGAATAAAGCTGTTGGCTCCATGCTCATGTGGGCATAGATGAAGTGAATCTGTAATCCTTAGTATTGGTCAGTCCTTCTGTAATGTTTGGTGTCCTGGAGTCAAGAGGAGGAGACGAAGGAGTAGGAACTTCAAATCCTTTAATCACATACACAGGAGTGGAAACTAACAATAAACTAATCAACATGCCAATCTCACATTTCAAACATGACAATACAAACATTACCAAACATTACCGTTCAATCGAGGACTGACAAATCAATGAACAGAACTAGCAGGTCTATATACACACACAGGGAACTTAATGAGGGAATGGCATAAAAGTGGATAACGTGGAAGTGATCAGGGCAGTGAATACTAAGGAAACGTAGTGCAGGATAGAACTTTAAAATAAGAGTCCTTGAACGTGGTGAAGACAGACTGTGACAAACTATCCCTTTAAGTAAAAGTACTGGTACCACACAAATGTATTAAGTTAAAGTAAAACTCATCCATCAAAATACTACTTAAGTAAAATGTAACTCTATTTAAAAATACTTAAGTATCAAAATGTCAAAGTAAATACTGCAAATTCAAATCCATTCATCTTATAAATTGCAACCCATTCAAGTTGTTATTTTTAAAGACATAAATTGATTCTCATATAGGTAATATTGGATACAATAAGTACTAGTTATAGTAGTCACAGATGGATAAGGACAGGACATTTTATTCCCGAAAATAAGCTATAGTTCATGGAAAAGACATGAAAATGAACAGCATATAATTAATTAAAAAAATATATCAATAATTGTATTATGTTTAAGGTTAACATATTATACTTATTCTGTCCATGAGCAATTTTGAGTTGAGGCTAATATTTAAAAAAAAAATGTATGTACACAACAAGCTATTATAGGGCCTAACTACACTGAAGTATTATCTTTATTTAAAAAAATCTATATAGCCTAACTAACAGCATTTGAACTGTTAGCCTAAACAAGTGTGTAAATAAATGCAAACATATTCATGTATTAGCAGCATTTAACTAAATATTCAGCAACAACAAATAGACAACATTAAACAAATGCATGTATATAGCATGAAACTCAAATGAATCGTCCTTTAATATGGTTCTTGTACATGAATCCTCTGAATAAATCAGTTCACTAAAATTAATTACATTTCCAAATCCTTTATATTTTCTATGACAGAAGGCCAAAAACCTAGACATTTGGCAACTCGACTTGAGTGCTTTTTACATCACACGCAGACATACTGTATGTACACATGTGAGAGTTTGAAAGCAGTGCTCTGGTACAAACTGAGTCAATAATACTCTATGCTAAATCATGTGGTAACACCTGCTGCCATTATTCTACAATATCTTAGAAAAGCAAACGACCATTTTGAACAATACACTTATACAAATACAAATCTACAGCGAAGACAATTAAACTTGTGTGCAGTGCTCCTTCTCTTGTAAACAATAGCATATACAATGACTCGCTGCCAGCCTCTTCCTCCACGTGATGCATGACCTTACCAATGAGTCTCTGCGTCACAGAGATGTACGGAAGTGAACATTTGTAGTTAAACATTATATAAGTATTGTTTTGTTTCTAAAAATAATCAAACATTTGGGTTCAGAAGAACTGGAGTTGTGTGGATTATTTTGATACACCCTAAATATGCATTTTGGACCATCAAAAATAATAAAATATAATCTGCGTAAAGCAAAAGCTTTCATCAACATCCTTTCTTATCGCAGCTGCAAATGGTTCCAGGGCCCTGCCGGGTGCCCCTATCCAGAGTAAAATAATCTGAAATTAATTTATTGATTTGTACCATTGAAGTAGTGGTGGCGTAGTGGGCTAAGCGCATAACTTGTAATCAGAAGGTCGCTGGTTCGATCCCCACAGCCACCACCATTGTGTCCTTGAGCAAGGCACTTAACTCCAGGTTGCTCCAGGAGGATTGTCTCTGTAATAAGTTCACTGTAAGTCGCTTTGGATAAAAGCGTCTGCCAAATGCATAAATGTAAATGTACCATTGCTACAGGGTGTCTATAAAGTAACGTAGCCATAAAAAATTCCTTTTCGCATCAAGTGAGATGGCAGCTATTGATATGATATTGATGAAATGCCTAATGTTGTCAGAAGAGTTACGGCACTGAATAAACCCTGCCTGATCTATAAGAGATGTCATAACTTTACTTAATCAGTTTACTTAATTAGTTAATGTCTAACTGGATCAGAGAAATTGGACGGTAACTCTTAAACTCACTTGGATCTTTGTCCTTTTTAAGAATCAGACTGATGTGGGCTTGCGTCATGGTTGGCAGAAGCTTTCCATTCTTTAATGATTCCTTATAAACTTCTAGCAAAAGTGGAGCCAATTCTGTAGCATAAGATCTAAAAAAAACTCAGCGGCAATAACATCTGGTCCTGGAGCCTTGACCTTAGACAAGGCCTTAATTACCTCGCCAAACTCGTCCAAGGTTATCTCAGAATCAAGATAATTTTTTTGCTCAGCTATCAGTTTAGAAAGTTCTAATGGTTCCACAAAGTTTCTAAAGCGGGACTCCGATGAACATTTGTATTTTGAAGAGAGACTTGATCCAGCCGAGGATACCATTTCGGACGAGTAAATAATTTAGGTTTCATTAGTTGACATGCTATTTTATATAAACATGTACATATTTTACTAGTGGGACTGTTTCCAGACTTGCCAGCCAGGATTCAGAGTATTGAAATTTGAAATATGTCCTAATAGGCAAGTTTTTGTTACATTTAAATGCTGTTTCGGCTGAAGCAGGTATTTAAATTGTATGCTGTATGATATAAATATGATATGGAATATGATATAAAAATTATGTAATGTAATGTAAAGCTGAAAATTCAGCTTTGATCACAAATAGCATTTTACAATATAATCAAATAGAAAACTGTTCTTTTACATTGTAAAATTAGTTCACAATATCACTATTTTTACTGTATTTTGGTTCAAATAAATGCAGCCTTGGTGAGCAGAAGAGACTTCTTTTAAATGATAGTGTAGGTCTAAAAAGTATTTTTAATTTTTTTTCAAAAATTACTTCTTTTAACTTAAAACCTGATTTTGATCATTAAGTCTTTCTGTCACATTCCTCAGTGATAGGCCCAGGGGAGGGGTCTTTGTCTCCTCAGGTGTGAATCACATCAATATTAATGATAGTTCATGCCTCCTCGCATTTGACCTTTCTAACACTAAAAGTGTCTTAGAAAAGTTAAATTACTATATTGTTTTGTATGAATGAGTGATCAGGATGGTTTTCACATAATTTTGTAGCAAAAACTCTAGGCTACAAGATCCAATTCTCAAAAGTCTTGTGGACAAATGTTGAGTATGTGTTATATGGCCTTATTTCAATGACTTAAAATTGTATTTTCTTTCAAAA
Source organism: Xyrauchen texanus (assembly GCF_025860055.1). Classification (NCBI taxonomy): domain Eukaryota; kingdom Metazoa; phylum Chordata; class Actinopteri; order Cypriniformes; family Catostomidae; genus Xyrauchen; species Xyrauchen texanus. The sequence goes on from NC_068304.1 coordinate 2,569,766, forward strand.
ACCACGCACAATTTTTTTTTCTCAAAAATACACTGTACACACATGTTGCTCACATATTATTGTAGCCCAGTTTGTGTTGAATACATTGTAATCAAACTTTAGCCGTTAATATGTTTTTAAGCAACTGAAAAAAGCACAAATGTCAAAGCATTTCAAAACGTATCCAGGGCCCTAAAAAAAAAACTCAGACCCCAGTGGGTTAACATTTTACATTTTGACAAATAAGAAAATATAGTTCCCCTTCTGTCGCTCACTCGACTTTGTGTCGAATGAAGCGACACTAGGGGACTTTCTTGAAGGCCTCGGTTACCTCTGAACTTGAGAAAAGGCCAATGAGAATTTGGCAGTCAGAATTTGCATGTCCCTCCCCTGGACATACAGGTATAAAAGGAGGGAATCATGCATCTGTTCATTCAGATTTCTTCTTCGGAGCCGAGCGATTGTGCAATCAGCGAGCTGAGATCACTTCTGTTCCACTCAACTCTGTAGAAAATTTGCTGTTGGATCTACGGTGCATATCAGCGGCTTTCTTTCTGCCCCTGTGTAGTTCCTGAATGCAGTCATTTCTCTCTGCTCAGACATAATGTATGTACATTTCTGACCCTCTGGAATTGTGATATAGTCAATTAAAAGTGAAACAATCTGTCTGTAAATAATTATTGGAAAAATTACTGAGAAAATTAAGGAGATTTCCTAAATGACTTGCCAAAACAATAGTTTTCTAATATGCAATCTGTGAAATCTGTGAGTTGTTAAAAAATTACTTCAACCTAAGTGTATGTAAACCTCTGACTTCAACTGTATTATTTACTTTGCTATTGTAAAGGCCTATATGACAGTATTGGATGGTAGTAAATATGAAAAAAATGGTTTAAATGAATTTTAAATATATGTTGCATATAGCAAAGACAAAATACAACAACACTATCACACACGGTTTCTGTCGGAGAACACTGCTTTTATGTATTTCAGTCAGCACCACTTATGTCAAATGAATAGACTTGGATACTTGAAAAGAGTATTTATTGACTTAGTGATGAAGCTTCTGTTGGTGTTGGTGGTATGGTTCTGTTCTGGACAAAATCTCCATCCGTGGCACACAGGACATCATAAACAAGGTGGTACTGGAGCAGTTCATTGCCCGGCTGCCCCATAGGATGGCCGAGTGTGTCCAGTGCCACCATCTGGCATTGCTGTGGGAAGCGATCCAGCTGGCCGAAGGCTACTTGACAGCGTTTCCGGGATGCAGTGATTCAGAATCTCTCTCTCTCTCAGTTGTCTTATCTCTCTCCTACCCCCAAATCTTCCCATCCCGTTCCTGCCCCCTGGAGGGTGGGCGGTCCTGCGCCTGGGTTTCCTCCCTGCTTAGGGGGGTCTTCTCACCCCTCTCTCTCTCCTGCTAATTCTGCCTCTCTCCGCTATACCTCCCAAGTTGGTGAGTCCATTCCCAAGGGTATAAGAGGTGGGCCTGGGACGCTTTGTTGGAGCTGCTGGTATCCAGGGCATTTACAGGAGCATTGCCTGGTGTTAATTGTAATGGTGGTGGGTACGCTGGTCGGGATTCCTGGCTGTTACCATTAAGATACTATTCAGGGGAAAAAGCATAGAGTGGAGGCTGCGGTTAATTCCTGCCTCACCATCTGCTAATTTTAGGGATGAATTGGCCTGATTTCAAGAATTTATTGAGGGAAATGTGTGAAGATGGGTCCTGTGAAACAATGCCTCGGTGTGTGATGTATGATGCTATGGCTGGGAAGGCGGTGCCAGGGCCGTCTATGTCTACTCCGCATTAAAATAACGCAAGGGAGGGGGTTCCCTGAAGGGGTTTTTCCTCTAGAACAGTAATATGAAGAATCCCTCAAACACACATTTGACCAAGTGAGAGTAATCGATGGTTAATAACTTCAGCCTGTTGTTGCGTTCACATACCTGTATTTTACAATGATCAAAGATAGGTTGTATCGAGTGTCGCAGGACACTCAAAGAAAATAAAATACAACCTAGTTATTTGTCCCAAAGAGCCATTAGGAAGCTCTTTTCTAGGCGGCTCACCATAATCTGGCCATTTTGGACAGGAAAGGAAACTTAACTGAACAATGTTTTTGGACATTCATTCACAGGGTGTTTTCAGGTGGTGTGTGGTGTGCTGTGAATGTCAGTAGGTGAATCTACCGGCCACCCCATTGCGCCATTACGCCCTCTACCATTAATAGAGGTCCCCTTTCAAAAGAATTGCATCGTTTTGCATTAGGTCTGGTGGAATATGCAACACGATATCTGAAAGTAGTGCCCCTGCACAACATCTCAGCACATATTGTTGCGTAGGCACTCTTCAGAATAATCTCCTGAGTGGGGACACCAACGAAATTCTCACTGATCAAGGCACTACATTTATGTCATGAACACTATGCAAACTGTATGAATTATAAGGTAGGTGCGTCTCCAAATTAACAAAACCTCAGCGATCGCGGCCTGCCCTGAGCCCAATACCAAAAAGGAGGTGAGACAGTTTCTGGGGCTATCTGGCTACTATCGAAGTTTTGAGCCTAGTTTCTCTGACATCACCAGCCCGCTGACTGATCTCACTGGAAAGGGGGCACCCGATCTGGTCCAGTGGACGGAGTCATGCCAACAGGCTTTTCTAAAAACAAAATCTGCTCTTTGTGGGGGAGGAGCGGCCAGTGCTGTACATTGTTGGGGCTTTACGGGCCTGAGTGGTGTGGCTTGTCAAGCTGATTGACATGATCTAAAACAGCTGTTTCTTGTTACAGTGATAGCAGGGAGAGGAACCAAAAGCAGCCAAAACACACCAGAGAGCTGAGAGAGAGGGACACGAGTGTGCAGTGACTGGCGTGTCTTATTTTGAGTGTTCTAATGTTTTTAGTTTTGTGAAGCTCAAGATTTCAAGATGTTTATGCTGACAGAGTTTTGTTACACTTAACCTTTTGAGATTTGAAACACACTGTGAAGAACGCACACGGAGAGTGTGGAAGGCAGAAAAATAAAAGCCTACTTGAGGCGTGTCACTGCTCCCCGTCTCCTCCTTTCCCATACCCGAACCTGAAGGAGTGTTACAATATTGTTCATTGTTTGTTCTTGATACCTAATGCATTAACTAGCCTGAACCAATGCTATGCTTGATTTCAGTCAGGAGCACTTACATCAAATGAAGAGTATTTATTGACTTAGTAATGAAATATATGTTGGTGTTGGCGGTATTGTTCTGTTGTGGGCAAACACTCTGCCCATCCATACAGCCATGCATGGACAGAGCAGTGAGTGCAGAAAATAAAAACCCCAAAATAAAACCATATGCCAAACATCCCCAACAAACAGGTTATGCTTTCTGCTGACATAACTGAATACGGACAGCTGAATCTAAGATTTAAGTGATGTAATCGATTCATGACGAGTGTAGGAAGAGTATGTGTTTGAAATTAAATAAATGGTCAGTATTCTACATCATTATTATGTAGATAAATGTATAATGCAATAGTTGTGTTCGACAACCATTAATAACCATTAAGAATGATAAATGAAAAATAATGTAATTATTTATTTATTTATTTGTCTCATTGTATCTGCTCACAATTTCTATTCTAAGGAATTAGCTTTAATAAGGGAATTAACTTCATGGAGTCTGTAGACAATGCCTAAAGAACCAATGGTACTTTGAGTTTAAATCGATTTGCAATCAGATTACACAAATTATTTAAATAATACACCAGCACTTTTAGCAAAAGTCTGGAGATGTACATGCGTATCGTTGCGTTTCCTTGCGTTGCTTGGTTCTTTGGCTCTTTGTAGAACGTTTGTTCCAAAAATGTCTTGGACCTCTGTTAGATTGTGGATGTCTGTTGTTTCATGCGTTGATGAATGATGATTCAGTGCTTTGAAGCGATGCCTTCTACAAGGAAGACTCAAGACACATGTGTGTGAACCATAGAGCAGAGAGAAAGAGGCTTCCTCGGGACTTCGTGTCCCGAGCTTCCTTGGACTCTGCATAGCACAGAGGCTGAGAGCCACAAGGGTAAGTGCACAGAGGATGCAGAGCAGCAGAGGAAGTGGAAGAAGCAAGAGGGCTAAAGAAGAGAGAAGTCAGAGAGAGACATTCCTCCTTTGTTCAAGAGTTTTGCGTTGGTATTGGCAACACCCCAAAGGTGTCCTGAGTCAATCAGAATTGGCTTTTCACAGTCACACAGTCAACTGGTCTGTCCTGTTCAAAGTTGATTTATAATCCTTTGTGTGGAGGATTCTCACATATTTTCAGCTCAAAATAGTGCATGTTTAATTATTAACACCATGGTTGCTATCGTAACCTCCGTTCCCTGTTGGAGGGAATGAGATGTTGTGTCGACGTAGTGACAATAGGGGTCGAGAGCCCTGAACACTTCCCATTCTTTGAGAAATGGCCAATGGGAATTGGTGACTAGAATTTGCATACCACTCCCCCAGACATACAGGTATAAAAGGAGCTGGAATGCCCACTCCATTCAGGTTTTGCGCTGAGAAGCCGAGACAAGGTCTGGCCATTTCAACAGCTAGTATAGTGATGTGGCAAGAGGGACACAATGTCTTGTTCCCTCCATTAGGGAACGGAGGTTACGACAGTAACATTATGTTCCCCTTCTGTCACTCACTTGACGTTGTGTCAATGTAGTGACACTAGGGGTCCCAATTGAAAATAACGGAACAACACCTGAACCGTGTTACGCGAACTGCTGATGCAGGTGCAAGCAAGCTGCTTTGTGCATAATAGAAGGAGCATAAGTCTGCACGTAACCTGCCCCAAAAGATGTCATGTAGTTCCCCACATCCCTGAGGGGGGAAGCGACGCAACTAGCATGGGAGCCAGCTGCAGCCTTATTTCTCTGTTTTTCTCCAGAGAATATTAGATTCGGCTACGGCCATCTAAGCTATCATACACATCGTGGAAGGCGTTTGTAAAGGATTCAATGGAAAGGAGGAGGCGAGAACCGGCTTTTCAATATAAATAATATTTTAATGAGAAACTTAAAACAAGGACACAAACACACATGACGGACATGTCCGTAAATGATCTCTCTCTCCCGCACAAGCCTCTGCAGTCAACCTTTATCCCTCTCGGGAGGCTTGATTAGCCTCATACGGGACCGGGTGTGTAAGATCACGACCTGGCCCCACCCTCCGCCCTGCCACAGTGTTCTTTTCCTTTCCTATTCTTTCAGGGGGAAAATACCCAGTGGAGACCACATCCTGCCCAAAAGGGGAGGTCAACATGTGGCAATACGACACATGGGCTCAGAAGCCACACATGGAAGAGGCTTGGTAGTAGGTCCTGCCACAATGGGGGGACTCTACAAACACAGCGACTGGGGCAGAGAGAGCTCTTTGGCTCTTTGTAGACTGCAAACTCCTCCACCAAGTTCGTGAACCATAGGGCTAGGGAGGAAGGACATCCAGGGTCCATGACTTCGTAAACTTGACTGGGGATAAAAGTGCACACGTCCAAGCTCCGGACCAGGGGCACTAAGGGGGCGATCACATCTGACATACCTGGAGGTGGGGCCTTGCGGCAGGGTGGCCGAGGTGGCTGCGCTGAGGGAAACCTCGAAGCACTTACCTCCCTCTGCGTACCTGGCATAGCGACTGAGGAGGAGGCCCTCTTGGGTCAGCCTTGTGTCACAACCGACTGGCCATAGGTATGGCGCAGCTGGGCGCACAAAGGTGGGGAGGCCATGTTCGCAGGGCCCTGGTTGCACATGCTCGGTGTCTGGTCGCTGTGACAACGGCATTCATGTACACGATTATGTGACCCAAGGAGTGAGGAAACCACTCTCTTTTGTGGGTACTGCAATGTGGGAACCACAGCCCTTTCTGCGTGCGATGAACAAAAGAGAAAAGGAAACAAAGGATTTAACTCCAGGCCCTCTAGACATCTCGCTCCCTGGGTTGTCCGTCTCGGAGATGATTAGGAGCCTTCCAGGTCCTTGTGAGACAGGAGGCATCAGTTTCCTGCGGGGGGTTCTACGCTGGGGCCGAGAACTGGGCTCGGGTTGAGGCGGAGCCACCTGGGCTTTCGCTGCCGCAGGGGGTCACCCTCGGTCATGAAAATACCTGATTACAAATCCTATTGGTTAATTAATTGGTTTTACAACATGGATAATACATTACACATTATGAGAAACCTGATTGTCAGGGTAAATTATAAGGTTAAGCCTTGAATAGTTACCATTCTTAGTAGTGTATGATATTTAGGGGTTGTTGAATTTAGTCAGGAACTGTTAACGTGCCTGTCCTGCTAAATTTGGATGGGAATTTAGGGTCTCAAAATATGTGAGCAAACTCAATTAAACTGTCCTTTATTGTACATTATTAGGGTTAGATGAAATGTATGATGGAATTAGTCGCGTTTGACAACCGTTATAAATTAGATAAATGACAAATAACTACATTATTCTCCACCATAAAATCATAATACAACGTCTCGTTGTATCCGCTCACATTTTCTACGTTAAGGAATTAGCTTTAATAATTATGATTAATTCACTTATTGGAGTGATATGATTCTCATGGCTTATTGAATATAATATCAATAATATTTAGGTACAGCTTTGAAGCTAAATCTTTTAGAAACAGGGATGAGATTATTTATCAATATATACCACATTCAATCATCTTTGAATACAGACAAACTTTATTGCAATTCTAAACATAAATCTAATCTAACACATATATACATGAGACAGGTTGGTGAAAAGAGTGACAGAATGTGAAATAAATGATCAATACAGTGAAAATGAACTTTATGGAGTCTGTTGACATTGCCTTAAGAACCATTTACCCTTCTTTGTGTCTACATCGATTTGCTATCGGATTACCCAAAGTATTTAACTAATACACCAGCACTTTGAGCACAATATTGGAGATGTCCTTGCATTCTTTGTGTTGCTTGGTTCTTGGCTCTTGGTCGATAGTTCGTTCCGTTGATGTTTTGGACCTCTGTAAGATCAGCGTTATTGTATGTATGAATGATGAGGTTGGCTTTGAAGCAAGCCCTTCTCATGGACCATAGAGATTGAGAGGCTTCATCAGGACTTTGAGTCCAGAGCTACCTTGGACCTCACATGGCATGGATCTGGTTCCGACGAGATCCAGAGAAGACCACGAGTGAAGAGCCAGAGTGAAGTCTGAGCAGTCAGCAGAGCAGGAGAGACAAACATAGAGATGACGACAGAAGAGAAGTGACTGAAGAGCGCGTGTTCTTCCTGTTTGGAAACATTTGAAATTAAATTGGCCTTATCCCCAAAGGTGTCCTGCGCCAATCAGAAGTGACTATTGGTCTTTTCCGATAGTTGATTTATGGTCCTTTGTTTCAGATGCTTAAAAATATCCTGCTCAAAAATAGTGCGTATTTAAACATTAACTTTTATATCTTGAGAATGGTACAAGAGACATGATATTTGTTGTCATCAGCTTCCTCCATGTAACTAAGCTAGCGTTTGCATATCAAATTTTACATTCTTTCATTAATATTTGTACTTTTTTTTACAAAACCTGCTGCCATGGGCCATGCCCCATCTGCTCGCCGAGGGCATGCAAGGCCTTACCCTGGCCTTGCACAAACTCCTGTTCAAAATGCTCACGCAAAAACACATCTTAAATTGCGTCCGGCATCTAGATTGGTTCACATCTCAATTCTGCCTCGACACCGACCTTTCCTACGGTTCGCGTTTGACGGCCAGGCATATCAGTACAAAGTCCTCCCCTTCGGCATGTCTCTGTCCCCTTGCGTCTTCACAAAAGTCACAGAGGCAGCCCTTGCCCCGCTCCGAGAAGCCGGCATCCGCATACTCAATTACCTCGATGACTGGCTCATTCTGGCCCACTCCCGAGAGTTACTATGCACTCATAGAGACCAGGTGCTCAGGCACCTCAGCCATTTGGGGCTTCAGGTCAACTGGGAAAGAGCAAGCTCGACCCGGTTCAGAGCACCGTGTGATGGTCACCTCTGCCTGCCGCCAAACATTCAAACCCTGGACAGACCTCTGCTTTTTACGGGCAGGAGTGCCCTTGCAGCAGGTGTCCCGATGCGCCCTGGTCATGACCAAAGCCTCAAGATCAGGTTGGGGCGCTGTGTGCAACGGGCACGCAGCTGCGGGCCACTGGAAAGGAGCCCCGCTGCGCTGGCACATCAATTGCCTAGAGTTGCTGACTGTTTTCTTTGCCCTGCAGAAGTTTCTCCCATTAGTTCAAGACAAACATGTCCTAGTCAGTTCAGACAGCACCACCGCGGTAGTGTACATAAATCACCTTGGCGCCATGGCCAAATCGCCATCGCGACTCACCCGTCGTCTCCTCCTTTGGAACTCAAGTCACTGCGTGCCACTCACATCCCCGGCGACCTCAATGTGGTAGCGGATGCGCTATCACGACAACGCTGGCCCGGTGGAGAGTGGAGGCTTCACCCCCAGTCGGTCCAGCTGATTTGGGAACGATTAGAAAAGGCCCGGGTAGACCCGTTTGCCTCCCGAGAGACCTCCCACTGCCCGCTCTGGTATGCCCGGACACAGGCTCCCCTCAGGGCAGACGCACTGGCACACAGCTGGCCCTCGGAGCTGCGCAAGTGCGCATTTCCCCCAGTAAGCCTTCTTGCACAGGTCCTGTGCAAGGTCAGGGAGGACGAGGAAAAAGTAATCCTAGTGGCTCCCTACTGGCCCACCCGGGCCTGGTTCTCGGACCTCGTACTTGTGACAGCCCCTCCCTGGCGAATTCCCCTGAGGAAAGACCTTCTTTCTCAGGGATGGGGCACGCTCTGGCACCCACACCCAGACCTCTGGAACCTCCACGTCTGGTCCCTGGACAGGATGCGGAAGATCTAGCTGGTCTACCACCTTCCGTTCTAGAGACAATCAGCCAAGCCAGAGCCCACTCTACCAGGCAATTTTACGCCCTGAAGTGGCGCTTGTTCGCGAATTGGTGTTCTTCCCGGGCTAAAGACCCACAGAGGTGAGCAGTTAGGTCAGTGCTCTTATTCCTGCAGGAGAGGTTGGAGGGGAGGCTGTCCCCTTCCACCTTGAAGGTGTATGTTGCTGCTATCATGGCCCACCACGACACAGTAGACGGCAAGTCTTTGGGCAAGCACGACTTAATCATCAGGTTCCTAAGAGGCACCAGGAGGTTAAATCCTTCCCAGCCAAGCCTGTTTCCCTCCTGGGATCTTTCAGTGGTCCTCATGGTCCTTCAGAGACCCCCCTTCGAGCCGCTAAAATCAGTTGGACTCAGGGCCCTCTCTCTAAAGACTGCCCTGTTGATCGCGCTCGCCTCCATCAAGAGGGTCAGGGACCTGCTAGTGTTCTTTGTCAGCGACACTTGCCTGGAGTTCGGTCCGGCAGACACACATGTGATCCTAAGACCGCGACCGGGCTACGTGCCCAAGGTTCCTACCACGCCCTTCAGAGACCAGGTAGTGAACCTGCAAGCGCTGCCCCAGGAGGAGACAGACCCAGCCCCTTCGTTGCTGTGTCTGGTACGTGCTTTGCGTACCTACTTGGACCGCACGCAGAGCTTTAGACGTTCTGAGCAGCTCTTTGTCTGCTTTGGTGGACAGCGGAAAGGGAACACTGTCTCCAAACAGAGGCTGTCCCACTAGGTGGTGGATGCCATTTCATTGGCCTATCACACACAGGCCATGCAGGGGGGGCCCCCTTGCAGGTCCGAGCACACTCAACAAGGAGTGTTGCGTCCTCGTGGGCACTGCCCAGAGGCACCTCCCTGGCAGACATATGTAGAGCAGCGGGTTGGGCAACACCTAATACAATTGTGAGATTTTACAATCTCAGGGTTGAGTCAGTATCGTCCCGTGTTTTCTCAGGTCCGAGCCGGTAGAACTTGAAAAATGCTGATGGTCTGGCCGGGTGGATCGCTTGCACCTAGCGCCCTTTTCCTGTATGACTCCTCCCTAGCCCTGTGGGTCCGCAATTCAGCGGAGGAATTCGCCGACCCAATCCACTATGGGTACTCTGATATACCCTGTACTGGAATAGGTGCTCCACAAGTTGGGACTCCTGCGTGGACTCCTCCTGTGTGTATTATCCCATGGTACAGACCTTACGAGTGGACCCGCATCTCCCTTAGGCAGTTCCAGTTGCCCCCCGGTCGCCATGCTGTTGCAACTCCCCCCTCCTTGAGGTTGGAGCTACCACACCACCACTTTTCCACATGTGACCTGAGGGGCCCATGTGATGTATTTCGCCATTTTACCTCCCCCTTCCTGGGCAGGTGTAGTCTCCGCAGGGTCTTTTTCCTTCTGAAAGAATAGGAAACTGGGTAAGACCCCCTTCCCACGATGCGTGCAAGGGCCCCAGCTGCTTGGCTCTATGCGAGAAACATAGAGAGAAAAGAGGCCTGGCTAGGCTCGGCCCGTTACCAGGTTGGCAATCATCGCCTTGTTCCCCTGTTTAGGGCAATTTTACGCCCTGAAGTGGCACTTGTTTGCGAAACCAGAAGGATTCCGACGACTTTTATGGGGCATTGGGGAAGGGTACGTGCAGTCTGACACAACTGGTCGCCTTTGCACATGAAATACTTGCCCGCTCTTGTGTCAGCAGTACACGTACATGGCTCAGCACATAGCGTAATTTAAATTGGACCCCTAGTGTCGCTTCTTCGACACAACGTCGAAGTTTGCGACAGACGGGGAACATCTAGGTTACGTATGTAACCTCCGTTCCCTGATGGAGGGAATGAGATATTGTGTCCTCCTGGCCACGTCGCTGAGCATTTCCGGCTCCTCAGAAAACTCCTGAATGAACTCGACGTATTTCTCGGCTTTTATACCCGTATGTCCAGGGGCGGGGTATGCAAACACTGTCTGCCTAATTCTCGCTGGCCTTTTTTGTAGATCAGATGTATATTCGGCGCTCAAGAGAGACCCCTAGTGTTGCTTCTTCGACACTAGGGGTCGTCTCGTTCCCTCCATTAGGGAACTATGGTTACATACGAAACCTTGACGTTTTCTTTAGTGCTGGCTCAAGAAAGAGCAGGGGAGTCATAACACTTATAAGTAATCATTTACATTTCAAATGTCTCAAACAGATTAAACATTAATTAGGAAGAGTCTTTATTGTTTTAGCAGAAATTCAGGGGCAAAGTCTTATTTTGGCTAATATTTATACACCTAACGTTTATGATCAGGTATTTTTTATAGATCTTGAAGGGATGTTGCAAGCCGCTGGCACCCCCAATGGTATAATATTGGGTGGAGTCTTTAATCTTTGATGGACTCAGTCCTTGATCATAATGAAGCAAAAATGTGCAAGCTCCTAGAGCAAAATTGACGCATCAAAGGATGTTTTTACAGATATTTTGAGACTTTTGAACCCAACTGGTAGGGACAATAATTTTTTTTCATCAGTCCATTAGAATTTTTTTTATATCTAAGTCCCTCATTTCTTCTGTTGTTGATTGCTCAATTGGAAACATTTTAGTCTCAGATCATGCCCTGGTGAGTTTAGAGGTGTTGCCACATATGGAGAAAAGGAAATCATATAGTTGGTGCTTTAATGTATCCCTTTAGCAAAATCCGGTCATGACTGCTATGTTGCTCGGAGCTACACACAAGACTTTCACCTACTGTTGCACTTTTGAATATGGTCGTGTGAAAATAAAGTGATTTGATTTGAGATCATACTGTATGCCTCATTCACCAAAAAATCCATAGCATGAGAACTCAAATGGAAGGGAATATTAAAAACGAAGAGGCAGAGCTGAAGTGCGGAATATTGTCTGATGGCCTCAGAGAATTGACCCAATTGAAATACAGATATAATACTTTTTTTCACAGAGGGTGGAGTTTTGGCTAATCAGGGCTATTCAGAGAGAGTCTTTTTCTACCATTCCCTCAGTGAAATCTGCTGGTAGTGAAATATTAACCTCAGCCATTGATATTAATATTGCTTATAATTATTAAAATAATTCTATCTTGATCTCTATAGTTCCACGTCTTTGTCTACTAATGAGGATATTAGAAACTTTGTGGAACCATTAGAACTTCCTAAACTGATGGCTGTATATTGGAGTCTGTAATCTCAAATTACATTGAATAGAGCGCACAAAGTTTGTTTATATCTGTGAGCTCATCCAAATAAAGGAGAGCGTGTACTTCCATGAGTTATGCGGGGAAAATTTTGCTTTGGCGGGTTGACAAAATTTGGTCTGGTTTGGGATGATTTGGCATGTTTTAAAAATGATAAAATCAATAAATTCCATTGATCATGCAACTAAAATAAAGAAAATTACTCTACACACATTTATTTAATCAAATAGTCTGATTGACAGAAAATGTGTCTGATAAGAGGAGCTATGAGTTGCCACACCCATCAGCATGTTCTAAATGAGTGCACGATCTGCAGGTGTTGCAAGTGGATTTAAGCCATAGAAGTCAGGCAATCGTAACAACGAGGAAGTGGTGAAAATGGGGGAAATAGCTGATCTTAAATCACAATTAATGCCAGAACATATCTGTGGAGTTTTTCTCATGAGTACACTGCAGGCAGGGGCATAGATTCCAGGGGGAGCTAATCCCCCAAAATCAAAACAAGCAAGTACAACCCCCCCCATAATTTTTACCATGATCAAGCCAAAACTACTCCTTTGACTGCAGGATACTTCATGATTTTAGTACATGGTGATAATAATCATGTGGAAAGAGCATTTTCATGAGTGAATTCGCTGCTCCTCTCATGGATGTGCACACAGGCCAGAATACAGAATGGATGAACTTCACTGTGTTCATTCCTCACAGCTCTCTGGAAACTTTGACTCTGTGTATTAGCCAGTTCAACTGACTGCACAATGATTAATAGTTATGTTCAAGCTGGTGTTTTTTGGATGAGCTATTACAGTGTAAAAAAGTAGGACAGATTATATAAAATCTTTATTTTACATATTATTTCATCAAATATTGAATGGCAAAAACATAACTTAAACTGCAGCACAATTAACTGCATGCATTATTTGGCTACTTAATATGCCAGGGCAGCATATTGTTTGTGTGTGTGTGTGTGTGTGTGTGTGTGTGTGTTTGCCTATTTGTGTGGGGTAAAAAAGGGGGCTAAATGTATGGTTTTTGAAAACTTTATCAGTTTGTAGCTTAATTCTGTTTTTAAGGTTGTAACGGCTATGCTTTGGTATTATGGTTGGAATGTGCTTGAATTTCATATGCACTATTTGGTTAAAAAATACATAAAAAAAGAATCTGACAACACAATTTCCACATGAGTTTGTGACTGAATTGGATCAGATTGACTTGAAATAGTCTGGTAGTGTATGATCCCCAGTCATTTGGTGTATGATGCCCAGTTTTTGTCTGTAGTTATTTTCAGAGTCGGTTATGCTTAATATTTTAAAATCTGTTCAGATTTTAAAAGTCATGTAGCGTTATCCAGCCTTTACTTGCATTATCAACTGAGTCACAATATATTATAAAATACTAGTCTTCCATTGAATTCATATAAGCCATATCACGAGTTTCACCTCTTAAATTGATAAGTGTAGTACCATACAAACATTAATAGTAAATAAAACACTTAAAATGAGCATATTAAAATATGCTGGTATATGTTTGTGTTTGTAATCAATTTAAAAGCTCTTTGAGTGTTGTGTCAGACAAGCACTATAAGTGTAAAATTAATTAATTCAAAATATGTAAATACGAGTGTTGTTTATCTTTACCAGTGTTTAATAGAATAACATTGTGACGAGGAAGAGGATGGGGCCTGGCCATGACTATGCACCAATCAGGCTAATAAGCCAAGGATGGGAATAAGTGCAGCAGAATGCATCAGTTTGGGAGAGAGAGAGCCACATGCAGCTGCCATGTGTGCGTTTATGTTTTTTTTAATTTATTTTTTTAAGTTCCTATTAAAATATTACTTTGATTGTTCAGCTGGGTCCCGCCTCCTCTCCCATGTCAACCTTGTTACAAACATAATATCAACGCAAGTAATATTTTGGTTTTAAATGTTTAATAGAATATCAGAATATCAACATGAAAATAGAACATTCTGACTCTGAATATCTCCCCGTCATGATCACATTCAGGTATGCACAAATCATGAGCTTCATCTGCGCAGAAGAACAGTGCCAAAACACAGCTAATATTTGTTGTTCTCCCGCAAATTGCAAGCAATTTTAATTTTCAACCACAGATGTCACTATGTTTCAAATTGCAGCTTTAAAGAACAGCGGAACAATTTACATGTTTCAGTTCTACCCGATAACAAGATGAACTAGTAGTCCAGTCACCACAGGACCAGGTTACTCTTTTTGGCCTTGCCAAAGCTGCCTTGCGGTCTACCGCTGGACTATCAACATTCCACATTTGATCTTGTCAAACTTTGCTACCACCGGGTCGCTGTTGAGCAATGGAGGAGTGAGACGTGTTTTACATAGCTCCGGTAACTTTTCTTTTATTAATACACTAAACACCTGTATATCCGCCTAAAAGTGCTTTGGAGTGACATAAGTAGACACAAGCAAGTGGGAAAATAAACCTAAAAAGGAGAGAACGATGTCAAAAAAGAGTAAATCCAAAAAGAACTACCAACAGGATCCAAATCTTTCCGGACTACCCACCTGCTGTGGCTAAAAAGAGGGCATTATTCAACCGCACCAGGGAGCTGCTACGTGGCAGACCCGGGGTCAGGTACGGCCTCCTCTATCCTGCCAGACTCCTGATAACCCACAACGGCACGCAGATCTCGTTCATATATGCCAAAAAAGTGGAGGAATATGCCGAACGCCTCTCGACTGAAGTGAGACAGGAGGACGCTTAAACTGATGCAATCGCTGCTGATGCGGAGAATCAAGATATTCAGAGAGGTGGTTATGTAACTTACTGGTGCTTAGCTTTTATGGCTAGCGCTAACACAACACTAGCTGTCACCCATCTACGTGAGTTGCACACTCATACACACACACACAGCTGGTGCCTCACCATCTGACTGTAAAACCACCATTCTCATTAGAATAATAAGTGGAAAATGTTATGTCCTGCCTCACAGATTGAGGTTTGCACTGTTGTTGTTTTTTCTTTCTTTCTGATATCTTATCTAGAGCCCTGACAATTGTTCAGTTTGTTTCTTTAAAGTGTGGAAATGGCTCACTGTTATTGAAGATATTCAATGTGTTATTGCCTCCGTTGGAGTTGCAACTCAGTTAGGTTTTTGGTCATACATACTTAAACTCTTATATTATACTCTTATATATATATATTTTTTTTTTATATATATATATATTTTTTTTTTTATATATGTGTATATATATTATACAGACGATGCAAATCTGATTACAGTTTTCCATTTTAGCTAATAGATATTGGATATATGGGTATATGTGTGTGTGTGTGTGTACCCATGGATATTATATTACTATGGCACTCTTACTAATGATATTTTATTTTAACTAATCATATTTTCTTCTCTTCACTAAACTACCTATAAATTTTGTGTATGTTACCAAGCTATGGGATCACAGATAGGAGTTCGCATCAGGCCACCAGAAGGTGTGGGGAAGTAACTTAAGTTACTGGTTTATTTGTACTTACTTCCTTAAGAAGGCTCGTGCCACATTCACTTTTAATTGGCTAGAGTAGTTTTGTTTTCATTTGTTACTATGGGGACTGGGCTGACCTTGATAACGGTCGTGGGGCGGGTTGGGGTAGACGGGAGGGAGGGATAGGAAGACCATTCACTCAAATCCTACATATTGACAATTGTACAGCTACCGATACTTTACTGATCACAGATTCCTGATGTATGATAATTTAAAAAACAATGACAGCAGAGGGATGAGGGGTCTCACATTTTCCAGCTGGAATGTGCGTGGAGTAAATAACCCAGTCAAGAGAGGTAAAGTTCTGACCCACCTAAAGTCACTGACCTCAGACATTATGTTCTTACAGGAAACTCACTTGAAGAGTGGCTCGCATGGCAGGTTAAAAGCAAATTGGATAGGGGAAGTTTACCACTCAAACTTTTCATCCAAAGCAAGAGGTGCGGCCATTCTACTGAGAAAAGGTGTGCCCTTTTTACAGAAAAAAACAATCACTGACAAAGAGGGCCGCTATATTATAGTTATTGGTGAAATCCACAACATTTCCCTCACTCTAGTAAATATATATGCTCCCAACATAGATAACCCCATATTCTTTCAGACGTTTTTTTCACTGATACCAGACATCTCACAAACACACTTGATAATAGGGGGCGACTTTAATACGGTCCTCGACACATATGTTGATAGGTCCTCCACGAAGAGACTTCCAAGAAATGCCTCTAGTGAATTTTTAAATATGTTCATTAATAACACGAATGTACTGGATATATGGAGAGCAATGAATCCTTTGGGTAGAGACTACTCTTTTTATTCACCTGTACACAACTCTTACAGTAGGATAGACTACTTCCTGGTGGACGCCAGACTCATACCATCCACACTGAATGCTAAATATCACAGCATTGTGATTTCAGATCACAGCCCACTCACCTTTTCGTTGTGTTTAGATCATATAGATAAGCCACATGCCTCTTGGAAACTGAACTCGCACTTGCTCACTGAAAATACATTTTGCGAATACTTAAAAGACCAGATTTCTTTATACTTTGAAATAAACGACAACCCTGATACCTCTCCCTCCATCCTCTGGGAAGCATTCAAGGCTTACATAAGAGGTTGTATCATCTCGTTTGAAGCTTCTAGGCGAAAAGTAAATAAGACCAAATTAAAAGAGTTAGAAGATCAAATTAAATTACTTGACATAGAAAATGCACACTCCCTCTTTATTATATTGCACAGGAAAATATCAACACTTAAGTATGAATATAACAAAATGATCTCTGCAAAACTAAGTAAAGCATTCCTCTATACTAGGCAAAAATATTTTAAATTTGGTGACAAACGACACAAACTACACGCTAGACAACTCAGGAAAATGGAAAACGACAGAACAATACACAAGATAAAAGCCCACAATAATACAATACTTACAAAACCTAAAGATATCAATGACAGGTTTCTTGAATTTTATACTGATTTGTATACCTCAAAGACCACTTCAGACTCTGTAACTATTAATGCTTTTTTAGACAAATGTGAGCTTCCCAGACTGAGCGAGGAAGATTGTAATTCTTTGAATTCTGACCTCACAATTGCAGAGGTTCGGAGCGCCATCGCCTCCCTAAAGAGTAATAAGACACCTGGTCCTGATGGACTTCCAGGGGAATTATACAAAACATTCAGTGAAAATCTATCCCCTTACCTGTTGAAATTATATGAACATGCCCAGACACAGGGTAATTTACCCCCCACCTTAAATGAGGCTGTGATCACATTAATTCACAAAAAAGGGAAGGACTCACAGGAAGTAGGCGCTTATCGTCCTATCTCCCTCCTTAATGTAGATGGGAAATTATTTGCCAAGATACTAGCTAACAGGCTGAATCTTCTAGTGGGAAAGCTATTCCAAATGGACCAGACAGGTTTCATACCAAATAGGAGTGCTACTTTCAATCTTAGACGTCTCTTCAATATTATATACACAAAGAGAGGTCACCTACTGATCTTGTCATACTTGCACTTGATGCCGAGAAGGCATTTGACCAGATTGAGTGGTGTTACTTATTTTAAGTTCTTAATAGGTTCAATTTCGGAAATAAGTTCCTGTCACTAATTAAACTCATTTACAAGAATCCCACGGCTCAAATCCTAACAAACCGGACAATATCCTCCCCGTTTAGCTTACATAGAGGGACAAGGCAGGGGTGTCCATTATCCCCTTTAATTTTTGCACTGGCTATCGAACCTCTAGCCCAATGTATCAGAATGGAACCCCAGATTTATGGATACTCCACCAAAGACACAAATAATAAGATATCATTATACGCAGATGACCTGTTTGGGACCTTTTCGGGTTATCGTATCAATTGGACTAAAAGCGTTTTAATGCCAGTCCATATGAGTGACTTAGCACACCTAGATCACTTTCCATTTAAAGTCTCTCCAGAGAAATTTACTTATTTGGGGATAGAAGTGACAAAGCAGTACTCATCTCTATTCCAGGCAAACTTCCCCCCTCTAATAGAGCGATTACAGACTAGAATATTATTCTGGGACACGCTCCCAATTTCTTTAATTGGGAGAATTAATGCTATAAAGATGATTTTCCTCTCACAATTGTTATACCTATTTCAAAACATCCCAATGTTTAAAAAAAAATCTTTTTTTAAACACCTAGATTCTTTAATAGTTCCTTTTCTGTGGGGACACAAGGTTCACAGAATAAGTAAAAAGCATCTTTGTAGGACAAAGCCAAACGGGGGATTGGCACTCCCAGACTTTTTGCTATATTACTGGGCCTCAGCAATTAAGATGTTTACCTTTTGGTTGGACAAATCAATACCAATGTCTGATTGGCTAATGCTGGAGGACTGCCAGCCGTATTCTTTGGCCGCGGTCCTACTAGCTCCAGCCGCGGTTAATAAGTCCCTGTATAATAACAATCCCATCATACATAGCATGATCTGTACCTGGAAACAAATCAAGACCACCTTTAATCTTAAACCAATCTCTCTTCTGTTACCCATCACTAGAAATCCCACAATTGCCCCCTCCAGTCTAGATGGAGCCTTTTCTACATGGAGTGAGAGGGGTGTCCAATGTATTGGTGAATTATATGTGGGAGGCGTCTTTGCTTCATTCACACAACTACAGAGGAAGTATGAGCTGGGGAATAATAACTTCTTTCGTTACCTACAAGTTAGGGACTATGTTCGGAAATACTTAAAAGAATTTGAGACTGAACCACAATCTAAAATAGATGACTGTCTGAAATTATCTCCTAATGAAAGTAAACTCATATCCCGCGTCTATAACAATCTCTTATTAATAAGCTCCCCATCGACTGAAAATTATAAATGTAAGTGGGAAGAGGAACTTGGTGAATCTATTCCAGATGATTTATGGAAAGAAAGTCTTGAAAGCATACATAATTGTTCAGATAATGCAAGGCATTGTCTTGTCCAAATTAAAATTATACATAGGCTTCATTACTCAAAAAACTACATAACATATACCCAGAGGTGTCACCTACGTGTAATAAGTGCCACTCTTCCGTAGCAACACTTCTCCATAGTTTTGCTCTATGCCCAAGGGTCCAATTGTTCTGGATTGATATATGTAACATTATGACTGAGGTCATAAATACTTTAATCGAACTTGAGCCCATGTTCATCATTCTTGGAATATCTGAGACCTTCAGGAAACTGAGTGTGGCACAGCAGCGTTTTATTTCTTATTGTTTCATAATAGCAAAGAGATTAATCCTCATCTTATGGCAGAGCACAACTGTACCTACCTCTAAGATGTGGTTAGAGGATTTATCTAACACACTTCATTTAGAAAGGATAAGGTATACGCTAAGAGACAGGCTCAACTTATTCAATAAAACATGGAAACCCCTCATATCATACCTAAAAACTAAAAATCCAGTACAACAGTCCACATCCTAACACACGATATATGACAATTGTAATGGTTTTTGAGTGAAGGTCTCTATGAGGAAGGGTGGATGGGGTGGAGATACATAGGAAGGGGTTAGGCGGGCGGATAGGGGGTGGGGATAGTGTGGGGGATCGTGGTCAGCCTGGTGGTGTTCTTGTCATCGTTTTTGTTTTTTGTATTGTCATTACTTGTCTTGCTTTGCTTTGTCTTGTTTTAATGTTGTACCACTTTAAGTTTACTGTTTTTATTTTTATTTTTTTAATTTTTTTTTGTTATAAAAAGATTCTCAGAATGTACAAGTGAATTGTATGTTAAATCATATGTTTTAATAAAAAGAAGTTTGACAAACTTTGCTACCACCACTTCAAGATCAGGCATCATATTTCATCAGTATTACTTTCAGTATCCATAGTGCTGGAAATTTCTGGTTTGTTTGCAAACAGGTAGGACAGGTCAGGATCAGAGCCACTATGGTCCATGTCAAGAGCAGGTGGTGGATCTTCTTCTGGCTGCCAGGTTTCTGTATTTCTGAGTATCCAAATGTTGTCTAGGGTTTGACTAGCATGGTATGAGTTTGTCGTGATGAACAACATTAGCCTTTTTCTTCTGGCATTTTTGGATTCAAAACACCAAGTCACCCAAGGGGTTTGGGCTAGTGCATGATCAGAGGGCATGACCCACTTCCAAATCAGTCGACTCTGTTCCCTACCATAGAGCAGCATGTTCGGCATAATTTCTGTGGAGCTGTGCTTGGTGGCTCTGTAGCCATCATGTCATTTGGAGTCATTTTATCCCAGTGGCAGCGCTCTGAGGTGGTGGCCAGGATTTTCTGAAGGGTAGCATTAAACTGTTTGACCTGCCCTTCGAACCGAGGCTGAAATGGAGGTAATCAAGTCTTTTCAAACCCCAAGACTCACACATCTTCTGGAAGATTTCAGACTCAAAGTTAGTGCCTTGGTCAGTATGAAGTGTCATTGATGCTCTATAATGACACACACACTCAGCAACCAGGACCTCAGCTTCTGTAGTAGCTTGATAATTTGGCAGGGGGTAGGCTTCCACCCACTTAGTGAAGTAATCTTGTACTGAGTTCATAATGGTTGTAGGGTTCCGTCGAATCATGGCCTTCTTGGCAGTGCTACCGGTACAAGTGTGGCACCAGAGTGTGACATCTTCCCTCATCCAATACCAGGAATACCTTGACTGCTGCTGAGCCAGTGTGCAATCCCTGCTGCAATGTTCACCAAGGGGCCAATCATGCATCTCGGGAAGCATCATGAATAGAATTCTGCACTTTCCTCCAGGTATAAATGTAGCACCAAAATACCATCCTTCAGGTAGATCCTCTTCTGCTGACTACAATTAGCCTCAGTTGCTGGACCATACAGTGACACATCACTCCAGGATGGTCGCTCTCCTCCCTTCTCTGTCCATCTCCTGACAGGGGCTATGCTGTTCTGCTGCTTTGGTTTGACATAGTTCCTCTGTGGTCCATCCAGGAAACAGGGCAGCATTTTTCGCATTCGCTGGGTAAACAGGCTGCACTACCCCCACTAGACCGAACTCTGGGTTAATGGTTTCAACAGTGTAATTTTCAATACTGCTACCCAGAACGACCGCTATCATCAAGGTCTTTTATGCTACAGGGCCAAGTTTGTCTACATTGCCTCCTGGACAAAACATCAGCATTGTCATGGTGGCATCCAGGGAGATGAACAACTTTGAAGTTATAGTCTCCAAGCCTCTCAAGGCACCGTTTGAGTTCTTTCATCTATTTAAGCTACTGAAGGCTTCTGTGATCCTTTTGCACTAATAAGGGTCTTCCAAGCAAGGACTGGCGGAAGTGGCAGTAAAGTCCATACTGCTACCAATTGACTCTCAAAGTTCTCTTCTGTAGGAGACAGACATGCCAGATATGCTGGACCCCATCTTCAAGGACACATCCCTCGACACCCTGCAGTTAAGAACACTGCTCCATTGCTTGCATCTATGTCGAGAATGAGGTCACCAGTGTCTAGTGGATAGCTCAGATGGGAGTGGTGGTGAGCAGCTCCTTCAGCTCTTCAAAGGCATTCTAGGCACTATATGCATACTCGAAGCATACTTTTCATGAGGCTGTAGAGTTTGAAGATATTTGGTATCGTGATTCTGTGAGATTGTATACCAATGGTTGATTCCTGTTTGTTTGCTTCACCAAGAGTGTACATTATGTAAATATAGGTGTTTAAATTGTATCAGGTGTATCTGATGTGAGACATACGCCGAATCAAATTTTGAGCTGCTGGCCTTTCGCACGGAAAGTGGGGATCATTTTCATGCACAGAGACTCAATTCCACTGTCGTACATATTTTCGCTTTGCAGACTCTGATTAGTTTCCCACAGATGTTGCTGTAGTATGTTCGGTTGAAAACAACATTAGATTAGATTAGATTCAACTTTATTGTCATTGTGCAGAGTACAAGTACAAAGACAATGAAATGCAGTTTGCGTCCAACCAGAAGTGCAAAAAAGCAGAAAAGTGCAATGTGATAATCAAGATAGAAGATATAGAAATATATTGCAGTGTTATAAGAGCAGAATAAATATGGCTATGAAATGAGCAGTGTATGAACAAAAGGTATAGATATGTGCAATGTAGTAGCAGTGACATTTAAAATAGTAGTAGAATAATATAGATATATGCAATGTATTAGCAGAATATATAGTAAGAAAAACAATAAATATGGATAATCTGTATGAACCATATAGATAGATATGTACAGTATGTACAGCTATGTGCAGTGTGGTAACATTATAAGAGCAGTAAGAATAAGTCTATGTACAGGATGAATAGTATGAAGAGTAGTATAATATGGCTATGTATAGGTGTAATTACAGTATGTACATTTAAATAAATAATAGAACAGAATGGGTGGAATAGGGTAGTGGGGGGGTAGTCAATAGTCACCGGTATGTAGAGCTAGAGTTCAGTAGGGTTCCTTTGAACCTGCTGGTACGGGTGCGGAGAGACCTGAAATGCCTCCCGGAGGGGAGTGGGGTGAACAGTCTGTGGTTGTGGTGGGAACAGTCTTTGATGATGCTGTACGCCTTACGCAAGCATCGCTTACCCTGGATGGCCTCGATGGAGGAGAGCAAGGAACCGGTGATGCGTTGGGCAGTTTTCACCACCCTCTGCAGTGCTTTCCGGTCATGGGCAGAGCATTTGCTATACCAAACTGAGACACAGTTGGTGAGGATGCTCTCGATGGTACAGCGGTAGAAGTTCACCAGGATCTGAGGAGACAGGTGGACCTTTTTGAGTCTCCTCAGAAAGAAGAGACGCTGGTGAGCCTTCTTGATCAGGGTAGAGGTGTTGAGGGTCCAAGAGAGGTCCTCAGAGATGTGGACACCCAGAAACTTGAAGCTGGTTACACGCTCCACCTAAGTCCCGTTGAAAGAAATGGGTGTGTGTGTGCCAGCTTTAGACTTCCTGAAGTCCACAATGAGCTCTTTGGTCTTCTTAGTGTTGAGAGCCAGGTTGTTGTCAGTGCACCACAATGATAGGTGCTGGACCTCCTCCCTGTAGGCCGTCTCATCATTGTTACTGATGAGACCAATCACCATAGTGTTGTCTGCGAACTTGACAATGGTGTTAGAGCCATGTACAGGTGTGCAGTCGGAGGTGAAGAGGGAGTAAAGGAGAGGGCTCAGCACACATCCCTGTGGTACACCGGTGTTCAGGGTGATGGTTGAGGAGGTGTGGTTAGCTAACCTAACAGACTGAGGTCTGTTGGTTAGGAAGTCCAGAATCCAGTTACAGAGGGAGGAATAGATGCCCAGTTCACTGAGTTTGGTGATCAGTTTGGAGGGGATGATGGTGTTGAATGCTGAACTAAAGTCAATGAACAGCATTCTCACATAGGTGTTGCTATTGTCAAGGTGGGACAGGGCAGAGTGAAGTGCTGTAGAGATGGCATCCTCTGTGCTCCTGTTCTGACAGTAGGCGAATTGCAAGGGGTCCAGTGAGGATGATAAGCATGTCTTGGGATGGACCAGGACCAGCCTCTCGAAGCACTTCATAATGATGGGGGTGAGTGCAACTGGATGGAAGTCATTAAGGCTTGTTGCATTGGAGTGTTAGTAGCTTTGTAGTCTGTGATGGCCTGGATGCCTTGCCACATGCGTCGGGGGTCAGAGTTGTTCTTGAAGTGATCCTCAATCCTTAGCTTGTGGTTGTGCTTGGCCTTTTTGATGCCGAGGTTAGACCTGGATGAGCTATAGGCATGAGCATCAACTGATCTGAATGCAATGCCTCATGCCTTCAGCAGGAGTCTGACCTCACTGTTCATCCATGGCTTCTGATTAGGGAAAGTGGTAATCCGTTTGAGGGTGGTGACACTGTTGATGTTTGAGTTTATGCAGTCCAGAATGGAGGAGGCATTTGAATCAATGTCCGTGTGGGAGTCGTGGGTGGCCTGAGTTGCGAACACTCTCCAGTCAGTGTTTACAAAACGCTGCTGAAGTGCCGAGTCAGCTCCTTCTGGCCACACTTTGACTGTCCTTACTGTTGGTTTCACACGTTTGATGAGTGCTAAATACTTGGGCAGTATAAACAAAGAGAGGTGATCTGAGTGTCCTAGATGGGGAGGGGAGCTGCTTTGTATGCATCATCTATATTTGTGTAGACTTGGTCTAAAATCTTTCCTCCTCTTGTGGGGCATGATACATTTTTATGGAATTTAGGCAGTACAGTCTTTAATTCGAGTGGTTAAAGTCACCCGCGACAATGTAGGCTGCCTCGGGATGCAGAGTTTGTTGTTTACTGATAGCAGAATGCAGTTCTTTCATGGCAATCTTAGCATTAGCATCCGGTGGTATGTAGGCTGCTGTTACTACAGTTGATGTAAACTCTCTGGGCAAATAGAAAGGTCTACACTTAACCATGAGATACTCAAGGTTAGCTGAGCAGTGACTCTCGGTGATGGTGGTGTCCGTGCACCACGTTTTGTTGACATAAATGCTCAAACCCCCACCTCTGGTCTTACCGCAGTCATCAGCTTTTCTGTCCGCACGGAGGAGGCAGCGTCCTGCTAGCTCGATAGCGCTGTTGGGTATTCCGCTGTTAAGCCAAGTTTCTGTGAAAATCATGATGTTGCAGTCCATAATCAATCTGTGTGTACGATATGTACGCTAAACAGTTTTTACCGAGAATACTTGAGATAAACAAGCATATCACCACTAATTTGCAGAATCTGGAGAGACACTGAGCGTCGCGACGCATTCGCGCTGCCATCAGCTGAATTACATTGTGCAGTCACAGTTTATTTTGAAATTAAAGGATTAATATTACTGTTGTTGTTGGTGGTTTCAAATGAATTTATCCATCCCACTAATTAGGTTTGCGCTTGCTTGTCATTCACTGTAGCATGTGACATAAAAGGATTTGAATAGCCGGTCAAATTTGTTGGAAAACACTCTCCGATCAGCCGATCACTCGTGGGTATACACACTCCCCTGCTCTTCCTAACACAGATCAGCATGGCTCCCGCCCAAAACAAATTATACTGTCCCACTTTATATTATGGGTCTATAACTACTATGTACTAACAATAAATAAATTAAATACAATGTATTTATTGTGTTATTACATGAATATTCACATTTGCTGCTACTGAGATTGGGGTACTGTACAGGTAGGTTTAGGAGTAGAGGTAGGTTTAGGGTTCGTTTGAGGTTAAGGGTTAGGGGTAAGGTTAACAGTGTAACTATAGATGTAATTAAATACCGGGACTTTAAATTTAAGTACAATGCAAAAACACGTATGTACATAATAAGTAAAATGTATCAAATGCTTTAGTGTATAGTAGTTAAAGACATCTAATATCAAGTGGGTCCAGCAAACAATTGTCAAGTCATTTTTATTTGTATAGCGCTTTTCACAACACACATCGTTTCAAAACAACTGTACAGAAAATTATACTATAATAGGAAATTAAGCATAATGTCTGTAATGTCTTAGTCATCATTGTGCAGTTTGATGAAAACATGATTGTAGAGATACAATAAATATATATATATATTTGTACATGTATTCCATTTTAAGAGAGTGTAGTCCAGTAGTCCATCTTTTGACCAAGATAATGAAACCATGAGGGATCCTTCACTGCCCAAACCTTCTACTTAGGATGGACTTCACCGGAAATTAACTGCCACAAGCTTTCAGGAGAAGCATATAGAGCCCTAGAACTGATCCTTGTGGCACTCCATAATTAACTTTAGCTTGATCTGACAATTACATGTGTACACAGACAAAGTGGTAGTGGTCCGATAAATAGGATCTAAACCAAGCTAATACCTGTTCACAAATTCCAATATAATTCTCAATCCTATCCAAGAGAATGTTGTGATCTATGTTGTCAAAGGCAGCACTAATATCTAAAAGCACTAGAAGAGAGATGCAGCCACAATCAGATGATAAGAGCAAGTCTTTTGTAACTCTGATAAGTGCAGTCTCTGTACTATGATGGGGCCTAAATACTGACTGAAATTCATCCCAAAAAACATTTCTCTGTAAACACGAACATAGTTGATGTCACAACTCCATCAGTCTCTCCACCTCTTTCCACTCTCTCCTGACTTCTGATCAGCCACACCTGCAAACAATCACACAATTAATCAGTTAGTCCTCTTACCAAGGACTATACCTGACCATGCTGTCTTCCCGCAGTGTTCCTTCATCCTCCATTCATGACGTTATACTTACCGAATGTCTTCTTCGTCAGTGGTAACTTACCTGTTTATAGATATTTGTTCATCCTGCTGCGTGCTCTGCCCATTGTCTCCTCATCAGCTGTGCTATTTATTATCCGCCTGCTCTGTTGTTACTCAACTGTTGTCTGCCTCTAACCACAATAAAGATCCCCGCATCCGGATTCAACCAACTCATCCATGTGTTCACAGCCTGACAGTTGGGAGGACAGATCTTTAGATGGTAGATTTAAAATCGGTTAATAATTAGCCAACTCTCCAGGATCAAGCTGTGATTTCCTAATAAGGGGTTTGATATCTGCCAGATTAAAGTTTCTTGGGACATGCAATAAAGATAGCTAGGAGTTATTCATATTAAAAATGGTTCTGATATTACAGCAAACACCTCTTTTAGGAGCTTAGTAGGTAATGGGTTGGCATTATTGTTGTTGCTTTTGATGTTTTAATAACATTTGTTAGCTCTTCCTGACCTATGACAGCAAAGGACTGAAGTTGCTTGTAGGGAATAATATGACATGATGTCTTCTGAGTTGCTGTGGCAGATGGTTGCATAAATCCAATTATTTGATTATTATGATGATTTAAATTTTATCAGCACATCCCCATTTCCCATAGCACATGGTTTGTGTTCATTTAAATGTACAGTATATTGAATGTCAATGTTTGAGATGCAAAAAGTAAAATAAAAAAATAATAATAATAATTTGAAAGAATTCCTTGGCATTGCATGATCCCAGGCAATTATCTACAGCAAGTTTACCCTCACAGCATCCCTGGTTTGTCTTTAATCCATAGGGTAAATATCTCTTGTAATGATAACTGCAGTATACAGTATATAAAGTGTGTACTAAACTTTGAGCATTGTGCCTGTTAGCTCTTCTGCTTCTGAGTTTAAGTGAATGCAAAATGACTTTTTGTATGCTTAAAATATAATCTTGCATGCACAGAATATTTGTGAGTGCTCAAAATATAATTTTACATGCACGGAACTGTGGAACAAATGCTGAAAGTGCACTCAACTAAATGAAACATGTAGTCGCCTGTTATAATGTAAATCTCCATCATTTGATCATCATTTCATGAATTACTGCTCTGTAATAAGCCAAATTTTATTATAGAAAGGAGGCATGTTTGTGCTAAAAAGAATGACAATGCCTTAAATATGCACGTCACAGCACTTTAGCAGTGCATAGAGTGCCTGGTTAAACTGGACTGCAGGTGTTATGTGAGTAAAACACATTATGTGCTAAAATACCACACATTAAAGTGATACAACTGTTTACTTAGTTTTCCCCTGGGTGTGCTTTGCCACAGCTGGCAGTGTTATAACACAGTAAACACATAATACATTTCACACTTTGTTTTTATAATGGTTTTTCATGATTTTGTGTCTTTTCCTGTTTAGTTTGTTAACATTGGGTGCGAGAGACTGAGAGGGCACACAAAGTGCTCTTCTCTCATTTGTTAAATGCATTTTCCCAATAGGTTTGTGTAACTGGCCAGTTATAAAAAGTTTGCATCAACAGCTCTTCTTCAGGGTATGAGTTGGCTAATGTTTTTTGTTGTTTCTCTGTTGTCAGGGTCTCCAGGACTGTGATGGTTTGTAGATGGTAAAGATGTCTCAGGGGAGCAGTGGCATGTACAGTTTTCACTTAGCAGCCTGAGGCTTACACGCATATGGAAGACATCACATTATACCTCTACAAAGAGAGAGTGAAAGAGAAAGAGTTGCAAAGTGTCAAAAATTATTTGCATGCTTTTGTTAGTGGTTGGCATTTTTATTTTATTTTATTTTTTTCATTTAAGTGATATGATTAACTCCTCAGAGGCTCTTTTTATTTAAGAAAATTAATAGAGAAAAAGAGGTCTGGGATGATATTTTCAACTATTTAAAAGGAGTGAAACTATGTGCAATCTTACGGTGTGTTTATTGGTGAACATTTGTTGTAAAGCCATTTACAATATTTGTGCAGTTTCAACTAGAGCTGAATGACCATATAAATACAATTTTTATCCTGTCAATATTTCAATATTAATTTACATGAGAAAGATTGCATAACATTCAAATGGTAATTAGAATAGAACAGAACTCAAACAATAATTTGCACAAAATAACCTTCGTAGATCATCTGGATTCAGTCAGATTTATTGAACAGAAAGAGTTTATGCATCCCTAACTTTGTGTTTAACTTTAAGTCAGATGGACATCTTTTTCGTTACATTATTTTGTTACTTCAGAAAAGCCTACACTGCAAAACAATGGTGTAGATAAATAGGTTTAGAGTGCATTCCAATGTGTTTCTTGCTGAGTTCAGCATGTCCCGCAATGCAATGAAGGGCTCAAATTTTCTCACGCATCTTGACACGCAGCACCACAAATGCGATTGGTCAAAAAGCAGCCTACGACCGATGACATCATCTTGTCAATAAAACCAGCGGACAGATGTAGTTCGGCCTCTCTGTGCAAAGCTCCAGCTGTTAAAGAGAAATCTGTATTTGTGCACAGACTGAAGGAGTTTTCCCTCCTTTTTGGACTAAGAACAAAGAGACCATGATTTCTAGCCTCACCATTTGGCCACGGTAGAGTAAGATTAACTTAGGTTTGTTCCAGTCTTCTAGTATACTTATAATAACCGGTTCATTAATTTTTCACAACAAGACAACAGTGAATTTATTTAGAAAAACGGAAAAGGCGACCAGCTTCCCTTCTCCCTCGTTTTCTGTCAACGTTGACTGTCTCCTGCATTTCTCTTCATCACCGGACCTGACGAATAAAGCAGATACGTGTCTTTTCGCTGACGAGCATAAGGCAAAGGACCAATCTAGACCATTTCTCCTGACTGTTCAATGCCACTGGAATTCTAACAGACACACCTGCTAAAATCACACAGTAAGTAAGTTAATAAGTAAGGCTTGATATCTGGCCAGATTTAGTTAAGAAACTGTGATTTTTCTTCCGCAACTGAATCTTATGTTTAATTCTAAATGCTGATGTTTTGAGTACATTTTGTATGTTTAACTCTGATTGCTGTTTTGATTTGGGAGATCGTCATTTTTGGGTCAAATGTTGTTTTGTTGAGTGATCTGAACTAGTAATTCAGTTCCACTGTTACAAGCGGTCACCCTCATTCAGATTTCATGCACCTCTTTGCTCGCTCTCTCTCTCTCTCTCTCTCTCACTGATATTCACGGAGTGAGCGGCGCTGCGGTTTATGTCCGACTGGTGTTTCAAATGTTCCTGTTTCGTCAGTTCCTTTGCTCTTGAACTGATCCAGTCATCTTTCATTTCTCCTTTCCTTCCACACTCAAATGATCTTGTGCTCTGCCTTTTTGGACCTAGTCCTCCACTTTGGATCTAATCCTCCATTTTGGATCAAGTCCTCCATTTTGGATCAGTCGATTTTGCTATCTTTGTTACCATATCTAGCCACACACACACACACACACACACACACACACCTGCGTTTCCAGCCTCAACCATCCCAGAGCCAGCGTTGCCAGCCTTGTCCGTCCAGAGCCCTCTGCCAGTGTTCACAATCACAGAGGTGGTTCCCGAGTCTCCAACCATGCCCACGATCACAGAGGTCGGTCCTAAGTCTCTGCGCATGCTAACAACCACAGAGGTCATCTCAAATTCTCTGCCCAAGCTCACGACCACAGAGGTCATTCCCGAGTCTCTGCCTGTGTTCACGACCACAGAGGTCGTTCCTGAGTCTCCGCCCATGCACACGACCACAGAGAACATTCCCGAGTCTCTTCCCATGCTCACTACCTCAGAGGTCGTTCTCGAGTCTCTGCCCTTGCTCACAACCACAGAGGTCATTCCCGAGTCTCTGCCTGTGTTCATAACACAGCCACTCCTGAGTCTGCTCCACGCAATGTTACAGCCATGCCTGAGTCTGCTCTACATCATGTCACAGCCAAGCCTTCTGCGACTCCTTGCTCCAAGCCTTCCGCAACCCCTGTCTAGAAGCCTTTCACGGCCCCTGTCTCCAAGTTGAATGATCTGCCATCGATGTCTGTGCATAGGGCCATGAAGACCCTACCTCAGAAATTGTCAGCAGCCGTGTCTGCCATGGCCAATGAGCCAGCTGACATGACAGAAATAGTACTGTGAAAGTAATTACGATTTTTTTTTTGATTGCCAGTCATTATTACTTTGAACTGTAATTGTTTGGAATTAAGAACAGTATATGTTCCTTTTGTGTCCTACAGGAGAAATAACAGCACACAAGTTTGGAATGAAATGCATGTGAGTAAATAATGATTTCTAATAAGAATTTCTATTTTTGGGCTAAATATTCCTGTATATTCAGACTATACTTTAACTAATGAGACATTTTCAGATATCCAGCATTCTCACAGTCATTGGCTGGCAAGTTATCTATAAGTCTAATTGACTCTAATTTTCAGCTGTGAAGCTTTATTTGGTAGCATATAGGATCTACTGTCTTAAACAGACAGAGATCCCCAGCACTAGCAGTGATGTCTCAGACAGTGTGTCTGCTGCAGAAAACCTGGCGGTGAATCCCCTTCCGCAATTGTTTAAAGTGCATTCTTTAATTTTTTGTTTTGAGGTCAAATTCTTTTAAAGAAGCTAGCACTTATTTGAGTGATGGTAACTTAGCATAGTTGCGTGGTTAACGTAGCCCCTGTGTGTGTGAACCTCAATAACACAGTGAAAGCAGGTGTGGGTCTAGTGTGATAAAGCTAATGGTAATTTGGCACCTGCAGTATTATGAAAATGAGCTGCTGACCAAAATACAGTATTATTAAGTCTGTGCTCTACTTTGCATGCCATATTAATGCCCCTGAATTATTGCAGGAATCTGGTGGTCTAATTCACCAGAGGTTTGTTTTGAATCTGTGTGCACCCTCACACAATTGGCTTCACATGTTCATGGTTTGTTTGCATTTTTCAATTAAAGCATTAATCCAAATCAGCTAAATTGATGGTGAATGATGCTGAATTTTGAAAGATCTTTCCAAAATTTTTCTGCCTTTTGACAAATTTGTTCTATTTATTATTGTTTTTGTCTCTCTCTCTCTCAGTCTCTCTTTGTCTCTCTTCTTCCACTTTTGGATTTTAATTAAAAAAAAAACTGCATCTCACTTTGCAATCATTATCAAAAATCATTATGTCTATGGAGAAACCTCATAATGATTGCTGCACCAACTTGTGTGTGAATGAGAGAGAGAGCGAGATTAAATGTGTGATTATCTGCGTCTGTCCTGACACTTTGAATATTAGATCACCCCCAATTGAATATGAATGGCTAATAATACTGTATATTGGCAAAGCAGATTTCCTTGAATAATAGAGAGCACAACACACACACACACACACACACACACACACACACACACACACACACACACACACACACAAAATAACTGCATCCAAACTAGTCTGCATGATCTTGCAAATCAGTAGCTGTGTCTGAAATCATGTCCTGTCAGAGTATATTCACATTTCTATGAAGAATGCATTTCTCAGCTGGTAAAAATGTATTTAGGTATGCATGCAAGTAGTATTAATTAGTTCCTTACATTTTATATAGCGCTTTTCTAGGCACTCAAAATGCTTTACATAGTACAGGCAGAACCATCACCAGTTGGCAGTATCCAACTGGATGATACGTCAGCAGAGTGCACCAGTATGCTCACCACACATCAGCTATTGACGGAGAGAAGAGTAGACTGATGTAGCCAATTCAGGGATGGCTATTGTTAGGAGGACATGATAGATAAGGGTCAATGGGGGGATTTGGCCAGGATACCAGGGTACACTCCTAATCTTTACGAGAAGTGCTCTGGGATTTTTAATGATCACAGAGCGTCAGGACCTCAGTTTAACATCTTATCTGAAGGACAATAACTTTTTACAGTATTGTGTCCCATCACTATACTAAATTGATGTGTAAACACAGTGATAGTGTCCCATCACTATACTGGAGCATTAGAACCCACACAGACCACAGGGTGAGCACACCCTTTTGGCCTAATACCTCTTCCAGCAGCAATCTTAGTTTTCCCCAGGAGGTCTCCCATCCAGGTACTGACCAGGCTCAACCCTGCTTAGTGGGTAACCAGGCAAGAGCTGCTGGTCAAATAAATAGTATGAATAGATTCCATACATACTTAATCCAGAAATGTGGGCATTGTCCTGTGACCCGAATATATGGTGTAATAATCATGAAAATAATCTACTCTGGTTTTGTTAAACAAGAACCATGTAACCCTTCTTTTATGTTTAAAAATAATAACATTTGTGATGGTCTGGTCAAAAATGGCCCTTATAGTGTTCAGTAGATTTGCAGTAGATTTACAGCACACTCATCTATAAATTATGAACATGAAATCTGGCAAGGGTTTACCTACATATTTTCACACTAAACACAGGCTTACATTGTAGCATTTTAAAATGAAAGTGCACCACCTATATGTCAGTTGTGGTACAACTCGTGCACTGTATTTACAAAAATCCTTAGATTTAATGTCAGATTTACAGTACTTAAAGCTGATACTTAGATTACTTACAAATTCGATATGTTTGTAAGGAAAACAGAATCATGATTTATATTTAGCAAAATTACAACAATAGGAATATTCAATTGTGACATGGAGGAGGGTGGGGCCAGGCCCTGAGTGCGTACTGCCAGCCCCCAATCGGGCTAATCAGCCGAGGGATAAGGCTGAGCCGGATGCAACAGTTCGATAGAGAGAGAACCACATGCAGCTGCCGTGTGTTTATGTTTGTATCTTTTTGTTTTAAATATTACTTGGACTGTTCAGCCTGTTCCCGCCTCCTCTTTGCCCGTTTTAACCCTGTTACATTGGTGCCGAAGCCCGGGAAGGAGGAGTCCTCGCCAATGCCACCCTCCTCCTCTTTCCTGGGTTTCAGAACCAATATTTGTCTGATGTGATGGAGGTTGGATCAAATGTATGTTTCGAAGTTGTGGGATGACCACCGTCCGAGCATTTTAATTTGGTGTTCAGATAGACCTTTCTGGGTGGCTGAAATAGCAGCCCCTATGTGGAAGGAATGGGGAGAGAAATGTTTTGTAGGAATGCTGGATCTGTTGAGGATAATTTTTTGATTATTTTGAAACCAATGTCTAGACACATGGAGGTTTTTGTCATCAACAAATAGAGGGTTGAGCGGAGAGGTGATTTGAGAGTTTCTCTGGATTAGAAAAAAAAAGCCAGGGACTGGTATGGCTGAATGGGGGTTAGCAGATTGAAATTGAAAACTGAATGTCCACATTTAATTTGATCGGTTGTACTCTGTTTGATGTTGAAACTGATTGCATCATGGTTTAAGAATTGTAGGTCGGAGAAGGTGGGGTGGATGGCTGGGTTGAAGGTGGAGTTGATGGTGAGTTCTGAGACTTTGAGGAGCAAAAGGAGTACTGCTGTGGCAGTATCGAGCATAGGCAGGAGCTGCTTCAGCAGTATCGAGCGTGGTCTGGCGCTGCGGCACAGTATCAAATGGGGCACTATTGTGGCAGTATAAAGTGGGGTGCTGCTGCGGCAGAATCAAGTGGGGCGCACGTGACTTTATTACGTTTACACATGCCTATAAGGAAAGCACAAGGTTATTTTGGAGGTTATATCAGGCTCTATGTTGGGCTGAATTTAACCATGAGTGAAAGAAATGCCAATACAAAGGCTAACAGGAGATGCTAAAGGCTCTTATGACTACTGCACCACCAGCCGCCATTATCACAATGTTTGCAAATAGTGAGCTGCTGCGGCAGCTTCCGTTGAATAACATAATGATTTTGATAAAATAGCGTATCTGATATGGAGGACGAATGCTTCAAGCAGGAGTAATAAGACATCGCATGGATCTGTCGTGGGTGGGTGGGGCCAAATGCTGGAAATAGCTGAGACTGAAGAGAGGTAAACAGCTGCTTGTCACGAACCCCTTTCCTCTGCCCCATCTCCGCTTCCTCGAGCACGCACCCATACACTCCGCGAGCGTGCTCGCTTCCCGCTCCCTCGCTCCGCCCCCTTGAGCTCGTACGCTCTTTTTCCTCCCTCGAGCACTCACGCTCCTTATGCTATTGCGAGCTCTGCTCGTAAGCTATCTCCCCCCTCTGGCGCACCCGCTCATCTGCCAGAACATTATGACCACTTACACTCACGCGCTTCCTATCCCCACACATTAGATTCACCTGCACTCGTCTCGTCACCTTCATTGTTCACACCTGCACCTTCCCCTATAAATACCCAGCACTTCCGTTTCACGGGTGTTGGTTATTGTATGTATTTAGTTCCCGTGTCTTGACCCCGCTAGTCTCGTCTAGTTTTGACCTCCCTACTCGTTACCTTCTTAGCTTGCCAGCCCCTATTCCTCTAGTCCCCTCTTGCTACTTGTTTGTTCATCCTGTTTACCCCGACTTTGACCCTCGCTTCCCTCGACTACTCTCCTGGATTTGCCCCCTTTACTCTCCTTGATTCCCCGGCTTTCGACTCTACGCTTTCCCTGACCATTCTTCACTGGATTTGCCCTGTTTTTGTACTGTTGCCTGCTTTTATTTTATTAAAGCAGTTTTTCCTCCGACATTGTGACTGTCTCGTCTTGTGTGTGTGTGTGCGGGTTACAGAATAACCAACCTCACCGAAGACAGTCACAATGCGTCGCGCTGAGGATTCGCGAGCGGAGGAATACGTCACATTCAGCGCGAGGAGCTACGGTGTGGAAGCATGATCGCGCGCTCACAGCCCAGGGCCAGCAGGTACGTGCGATTTTTGATTTTTGTCACCCTGCGTCACCTGTGTCTGCCCCTGAGCCCGTTTATGCTTCCCATGCGTTTTTGAGCGCCGTAAGCTCTCCACCCCCGGAGAGGTTTTACGGCTCTTCAGACGCTGACCAAGGGGTTTTTATGCGAGGCAGCGGTTGTGTAACCCATAACCCCGCCCTCGGCATTATGGACCCAGCGGCCCAACTCGTGGGTTTGCGTCAGGGAGCCAAACCGTGGAGGCTTATATTATGGATTTTTGTGTCCTGGCGTACCAGGTGAATTTTAATGAGGTGGCTCTGAAGACCATTTTTCAATGTGGTCTGAATGAGCCAACCTCATCATTAATGCCTGGTGGTCGCTGCCCCCTTAACCTGGCTCAGTTTATTGACCTCGCCCTACTGTACTCTGGTTCCTCGTTCACTGTGGGGGAGGCAGACACTGAACCAGCGCTCCACACCAAGACCCCCGTCTCGAAGCCTACCACGGCCCCCGTCCCTAAGCCTACCACGGCCCCAGTCCCTAAGCCTGTCACGGCCCCAGTCCCGAGGCCTGTCACGTCCCCAGTCCCTAAGCCTGACACGGCCCCAGTCCCGAGGCCTGTCACGGCCCCAGCCTCGAAGCCTGGCACGGCCAGCGAGTCAACGCCCATGCCCGCCACGGCCAACGAGCCGGTGCCCATGCCCGCCACGGCCAACGAACCGGCGCCCATGCCCGCCACGGCCAACGAGCCAGCGCCCATGCCCGCCACGGCCAACGAGCCAGCGCCCCTGCCTGCCACGGCCGGTGAGCCAGCGCCCATGTCTGCCACGGTCAGCGAGCCAGCGCCTGTAGCCTCGACCCCCCCCTGAGCCAGCGCCTGTAGCCTCGACCGTCCCCATGGCCACGTCCCCTGTTGGCCGAAGACGTAAGAGAAGGAAGAGGGCCCCTTCTCCCCAGTCTCGTCTTGTGCTCAAGACCTCTGCTCCGCCCTCAGAGTCTTCCACGGCTCTGCAGACCTCTGCTCCGCCCTCAGAGTCTTCCACGGCTCTGCAGACCTCTGCTCCGCCCTCAGAGTCTTCCACGGCTCTGCAGACCTCTGCTCTGCCCTCAGAGTCTTCCACGGCTCTGCAGACCTCTGCTCCGCCCTCAGAGTCTCCCACGGCTCTGCCGGGTTCTGCTCCGCCCTCAGAGTCTCCCACGGCTCTGTCAGGTTCTGCTCGCCCCTCTGAGCCCTCCCGGGCTCCGCCTCACGAGTCTCCAAGGGCCCCTCACGAGCCTCCTAGGGCTCCTCCTCACGAGCCTCCCAGAGCTCTACCCCTCAAGTCCCTCAGGGCTCCACCCTTCAAGCCTCTCACGGCTCGCCTCTCGAGTCTCTCAAGGCTCCATCCCTCGAGTCTTTCATGGCTCCACCCCTCAAGCCTCTCACGGCTCGCCTCTCGAGTCTCTCAAGGCTCCATCCCTCGAGTCTTTCATGGCTCCACCCCTCAAGCCTCTCACGGCTCGCCTCTCGAGTCTCTCAGGGCTCCATCCCTCGAGTCTTTCATGGCTCCACCCCTCAAGCCTCTCACGGCTTCGCCTCTCGAGTCTCTCAAGGCTCCATCCCTCGAGTCTTTCATGGCTCCACCCCTCAAGCCTCTCACGGCTTCGCCTCTCGAGTCTCTCAAGGCTCCATCCCTCGAGTCTTTCATGGCTCCACCCCTCAAGCCTCTCACGGCTCGCCTCTCGAGTCTCTCAGGGCTCCATACCTCGAGTCTTTCATGGCTCCACCCCTAAAGCCTCTCACGGCTCGCCTCTCCGAGTCTCTCAGGGCTCCATCCCTCGAGTCTTTCATGGCTCCACCCCTCAAGCCTCTCACGGCTCGCCTCTCGAGTCTCTCAGGGCTCCTCCGCCTCTCAGGGCATCCCCTCTCGAGTCTTTCATGGCTCCACCCCTCAAGCCTCTCACGGCTTCGCCTCTCGAGTCTCTCAGGGCTCCTCCGCCTCTCAGGGCTCCGCCCCTCGAGTCTCTCAGGGCTCCTCCCCCTCTCAAGCCTCTCAGGGCTCCCCCTCTCGAGTCTTTCAGGGCTCCTCCTCCTCTCAAGCCTCTCAGGGCTTCGTCTCTCGAGTCTTTCAAGGCTCCCCCCCTCAAGCCTCTCGAGCCTCCCAGGGCTCGGCCACTAGAGGCTCCTATAGCTCTGCCTCCCGAGCCTCCTATGGCTCCCCCTCCAGAGCCTCCTACGGCTCCACCTCCCGAGCCTCCCAGGGCTCGGCCACTAGAGGCTCCTATGGCTCTGCCTCCCGAGCCTCCTACGGCTCCCCCTCCAGAGCCTCCTACGGCTCCACCTCCCGAGCCTCTCATGGCTCTGCTCCCAAAGACTCCAGAGCTTCCTAGGGCTCCGCCTCTTGAGCCTTCCACGGCTCCACCACCCGAGCCTCCTACAGCTCTGCTCCCTAAGACTCCAGAGCCTTCTAGAGATTCACCTCTCGAGCCTCCTACGGCTCCGCCTCTCGAGCCTTCCACAGCTCCACCACCCGAGCCTCCTACGGCTCTGCTCCCTAAGACTCCAGAGCCTTCTAGAGATTCGCCTCTGGAGCCTCCTGCGGCTCCGCCTCTAAAGCCTCCCTTGGCTCCACCTCCAGAGCCTACCAGGGCTTCACTCCTGGAGCCTTCTACGGCGCCACCACCCATGGCGTCACCTCCCTCGGCTCTGCCTCCAGAGCCTTCCAGGGCTTCACCTCTGGAGCCTCCTACGGCGCCACCTCCATGGGCTCCACTTCCAGAGCCTTCCAGGCCTTCGCCCCTAAAGCCCCCCTTGGCTCCACCTCCAGAGCCTTCCAGGCCCTCGCCCCTAAAGCCTCCTTCGGTTCCACCTCCGGAGCCTTCCAGGCCTTCGCCCCTAAAGCCTCCTTCAGCTCCACCTCCAGAGCCCACCAGGGCCTCGCCCCTGGGGCCTCCTGCGACTCCACCTCCCTCGGCTCCGTCTCCTGAGCCTTCCTCGGCTCCGTCTCCTGAGCCTCCCTCGGCGCCGCCTCTTCGGTCTCTCAATTCCCCGCCTGCCGAGTCTCTCACGGCTCCGCCTTCCAAGGCTCAGTCTCCCAAGTCCTCTACGACTCCGCCTTTCACGGCTCCGCCCCCTGAAACCTTTCCTCACTGGGTCTTGCCTGCTCCCCTTGTTACCATTCCTCTACCTGTCCTGTGGCCTCTTCCCTGGCCTCCGGACCCTATTCCTGTCCGGTGGTCACCTTCCAGACCCCCGGACCCAGTCCCTGTCCTCCAGTCGCCTTCCAGACCTCCTGACCCAGTCTCTGCCCTATGGCTGCCCCCTAGACCTCCCGACAACCCGCCTGTCCACTATGTTCCCCTTGACCTTGCCTTGAACTGCCCATTGACCCCCATGGACTGTTTCATCTCCCTTTTGTGCCTTCTGCCCCCGTGAGCTCACACGCTCGTTCTGCTCCCCGCGAGCTCACGCTCGTTCTGTCCCCTCGAGCTCTCATGCTCGTTCTGTCCCCACGAGCTCACGCGCTCGTTCTGTTCCCTCGCGCTCCTCGCAGCCGAGCGGCCGTCAGGAGCCGTCCTATTCAGAGGGGGGAGTACTGTCACGAACCCCTTTCCTCTGCCCCATCTCCGCTTCCTCGAGCACGCACCCATACACTCCGCGAGCGTGCTCGCTTCCCGCTCCCTCGCTTCCCGCTCCGCCCCCTTGAGCTCGTACGCTCTTTTTCCTCCCTCGAGCACTCACGCTCCTTATGCTATTGCGAGCTCTGCTCGTAAGCTATCTCCCCCCTCTGGCGCACCCGCTCATCTGCCAGAACATTATGACCACTTACACTCACGCGCTTCCTATCCCCACACATTAGATTCACCTGCACTCGTCTCGTCACCTTCATTGTTCACACCTGCACCTTCCCCTATAAATACCCAGCACTTCCGTTTCACGGGTGTTGGTTATTGTATGTATTTAGTTCCCCGTGTCTTGACCCCCGCTAGTCTCGTCTAGTTTTGACCTCCCTACTCGTTACCTTCTTAGCTTGCCAGCCCCCTATTCCTCTAGTCCCCTCTTGCTACTTGTTTGTTCATCCTGTTTACCCCGACTTTGACCCTCGCTCCCCTCGACTACTCTCCTGGATTTGCCCCCTTTACTCTCCTTGATTCCCCGGCTTTCGACTCTACGCTTTCCCTGACCATTCTTCACTGGATTTGCCCTGTTTTTGTACTGTTGCCTGCTTTTATTTTATTAAAGCAGTTTTTCCTCCGACATTGTGACTGTCTCGTCTTGTGTGTGTGTGTGTGCGGGTTACACTGCTTATATACTCTGGCTGTTAATTGAAAGATTCGATGGACACGCTCCTCCAGAACTTGTGTTTAGGAACTTCATTAAGAAAGTTCTTTGGATACATTATAAGAAGTTCATAAGAATGTTCCTAAGTGCAATTCTTGAAAAATTCTTAAGAAGTTCTCAAATATTTTCTTAGAAACATCTTAATTTTTTTCTTAAGAATAAAAAGTTGTCTGATCAGCCTGTTCAATGCTTCAACACTGGTAAATCATAACAATACATTTATCTATTAGCCTGTTTTTTTTTTTTAAAGTAGCTAGCACTTTGCAATATTTTTTTTTTTATGTAAAGTGCATGAGATGTGTTAGTTTAACGACATTAACCGTATTAGGAGAATTTACTTGCTGCTAACCATTTAATAACTTTAAATTTGACATGGAGGAAAAGAAAAGAAACAAAAACTTTAGCAAACAAGAGGTTCTTGTTGAGAAAATTACTGCAAGGAAAAGGTCTCCTTGGGAAGCTTGATGATTATATAACGTCTGAAATTAAGAGGCGGGCAAATGGGAAAAGGTGGCGAAGGCTGTCTCTGCTCTGGCCAACTCCAATAGGGATGTGAATGGGGGTGAAAAGGAAAGTCTCAGCTTTCTAATGTTAAAATTATTATGTTTCTATGAACTCTAAAAAACATGGAGAGAGAGCACTATATGCAGCTCATCCATTACCATAACTAGTCACCACATTAAGAAGCTTCAAAACAACATTTATTTTTTGAATTTGGTGATAACATTTACTTGGTTTACAAGCTGAAAATAAAAATATAATTAAACACAAAACAGTCAAAAAAGTTTTTTTGGTCTAAAATAACATTTATACGTAAACATCCCATTGTGACTTGTGACTCAACATGCAAATCCCAGTAAATTAAAATCTTACATTTTAGGATTTAAGACAACTGTGAGTTTATTCTAACTTTAAGATTATATTTATGATGGTATTTAAGATTTATTATTATTTTTTTTTAATTTGCATGCTTCTTCAGTTTT
The DNA here is from genome assembly GCF_025860055.1 of Xyrauchen texanus. Taxonomy (NCBI): domain Eukaryota; kingdom Metazoa; phylum Chordata; class Actinopteri; order Cypriniformes; family Catostomidae; genus Xyrauchen; species Xyrauchen texanus. The sequence goes on from NC_068304.1 coordinate 2,610,086, forward strand.
TTCTTAAGAACAATCTTGAAGGAAACCTATTATGGCCATTTTTACAAGAATGTGTCTGTGAAGATTCAGCTCAAAATACCACACGTATCATTTATTGTTCAATGTTGAAAAACTGTTTTTGTGTGTCTCTTTAAATGCAAATTAGCTGCTGCTCCCCACCCCCACATAGCTCTGGTCTGAATACATCCAGAGACAATATTAACTGACAGTAAGCATTTTCTTACCGTTATTTAAAATAACAACATCGGGAGGGCGAGTTGCAAAATATAAAGTGCGATACTTACATCTTCAGGATATAAAGCTGGAACACGAACTGTTGGTACTGAGAATAAAATTTTTTGAAAATCCTGCTTTATATTGACACTCATTCACAAAGTAGTCCGGTGTAAAATGATTTTCACAAACATACAAAAATTTTTGTTTGTTTTGGGGCACATTTCCTTCAAAACAAAACTTGTCCACTGCGTCTTCAGTAGCTTGGATGCCGAGAGTACATGAAAACTCTTAAGGTCACTTTTACAGCCAACAAGGGAACACACAAAGCTGAGACATTATTCTTCTCACTTATCTGCTCCAGCATGTAACAAAATGGTGGATGGTGTGTAGATCACTCAGGGGACGATCTATGATAATAGGGTGGAGTCCGTCTCCAGTCATGGCAAGGCCTGCTCTAATGTGATGTCACGTTAGAGCAATAATGAAAACTGTTCATTTTGACACACTGTTTATGATTAATAGAAATATAAGAAAGAGGAGTGGGAGGACTTTTAACATTGTAGGGTGGTTGTGTACACACACTGCCGACTCACATTTATGTATAAATGTCATGTAAACGTGAATTTTGCCTTTAAGGAAAAAGATAAGAACTTTCTTAAGTATATTCGTAAATACAAAATATTATTTATTTATTTAATTTTTATCCCCTTTTCTCCCAATTTGGAATGCACAATTCCCACTACTTAGTGGGTCCTCGTGGTGGCACGGTTACTCACCTCAATCTGGATGGCGGAGGACAAGTCTAAGTCGCCTCCGCTTCATCCGCAATCTGCACATCTTATCACATGGCTTATTGTGCATGACACCGTGGAGACTTCCAGCATGCGAAGGATCATGTTATAGTCATACAACTTACCATGCGAAACAATGAGAGTGAGAACCACTAATCACGTTCACAAGTAGGTTTCCTTATGTGACTCTTTTCTCACCCTAGCAACTGGGCCAATTTGGTTGCTTAGGAGACCTGGCTGGAGTCACTCAGCACACCCTGGATTCGAACTCGCGACTCCAGGTGTGGTACTCAGCATCAATACACATTGAACTAACCAGGCCCCTCAAAACTAAATATTCTATAATAATTTGTAACTTAAAATATTATTAAGTTACAAATTAAGAAGAAAATGGTAGATAAGAAGAAATTTCTTCTTAAGAACATTTTGTGAATCCGGCCCCTGTTTCTTGAAATTTCCTGAATGCTAAAATGACTACTAATATATTTTGATCTTTGGATTGCCATTGTACACAATTTCAGAGGATAAAAATTTATTTAAAAAATCAGTAGGCAGTGTTTGACATCTGCTTATGCAACAGTCTAAATTTACATGACACATGATACATAAAAGTTGGCCTTCTTTGATAAGCATAACTATAATGGCAAAATAAATGCATTTTCTTATTAAACTGATTTATTAAGAAGACTTAAATATGTCTGTAAGCATATGTGAGTTTAAGTTTAAAACTTAAATAATTTAACAAAGGAGATAAGAGTAAGGGTGTGCAATGAGCAATTCCCTATCTCTCTCTCTTCGTCTTCCTCCTCCTCCTCTTTTTTCCTCCAATGGTTGGTTAAAAGTCTATTTCAATGGCAGTCACAAATTGCATGATGCATAATGCCAGTAAGGCTTCATGTGCACGTGTTCAGTGCCTAGAACTGTAACTAGATGATGATGATCTATTCATATTTAGATCCGTCTGTTCAATTCTGATGCCCGTCTTTTTAACCTAGTTCTGTGTTCATCTGTTTAGTTTTCAACCAAAGAAACAAAACTTTAGCCTACATGAGTGCCCCTTATTATTATTCACATTGCGTGTGTTTAGATATATTCATTTCTTGTGTCAATACATCTGAAACCCCGTCTTTCCAAAGCCATAATGTTTTCTATAATTAAATTCAATAATAGGTAATAACTTTTGTTGCCTCGACAATGTTACAAACAATTTCCATGCTTGTCAGTATTTTTGTATTATTTTCACATGACTTGTGGACATATTGGCCAAAGTTTTAGAACTTTTGGACCAGACAGCTCCTGTAACGAAGCACAAGCGAACTACATGCTGGTTTGGAAAACAGGCGTTACTCCATCACTAAATAACGTAATGTGCCATTTGGAACTCCCTTTTATCTTATATTGGAAATTCTGTCTGAAACTATCTTACAGTATGACTATCATGATTGTTTTCCCTTCAAAGTGCCTTCCGAAGCCATCAGTTATTACATCGGGATAGGAAGTCAGATTGTTTTCCGTGAACTAGTTCTTTTGGACCGGTTTAAAAAAATTATTTAAAAGTTATTTTACGTCATCACGTAATGACGTCACTGTACATAATGCTAATACCTGACATTGTAGAATACACGCTCAAACACATTTAGTAAAGCCATATGTAAGCACTTATTGCTAATTATTTCATTTTATTGAATTAATTTATAATAATAATTATAAGGATAATAAATGCAGTTTTTAATAAAGGAACAAACGGTGAACAGGATAACTAAAAATAACTAAACAATACAGGGAACAAACAAAACATCCACGAGGGGAAAACAAAGTGTAAACATGAGAAACATTCACGGAGAACATGGGCAGGAGAAACACAGAGGACAACCATAACATTATTTGACTACTGACCACGAATGAACAAATTCGGGTCGGTAGGTGAGGGCAGGGAACAATGACACTGGCAGTGATGAGGGCAGGGAATTGTGGGAAGTGTATTTCGGAATTGGTGACAGGGGAGAAACACAGAGCAGACAACAGGGGATCGTGACAGTGTCATTCAGTGATCTTACAACACATCCTACATTAAAGTTTTGCACCTAATGCACCCAGTACACAGATGTTCTATGTGTCTAAATCATATTGTGAAATTCTAAAACGTGTCTAAAGCATAAGTGATTATTGGTTCATGCATGCTCATCAGCAGCTCACTGATCAGCAGTTCTCAGTATTCTCCGAAAGAGGCGATTCTCAGATCAGTGTACTGGTGACTCACGAACTGCTGAGATCGATTCGATGTACTGTTGACGCGAGAGCTGCTGTTCCAAGATCAGCGTATTGTTGACACGAGAACTTTTGCGACCAGAGCGTTCAGTTCAATTTGTGAACTATGTGGAGCAGACCATTGCAAAGAAGATTTAGGAAAAGCAGATATTACCAGTTTTAGGATCATATTACTCCTGGTTATCGGCTCATTTTGAGTCGGAGTGTCAGGGATGTCTGAGAGACAATTTAAGATGTGGATCAGTGTTGACTCGAGAAGCAAACTGTTTCAAAAGTTTCAGTCTGATTTGGTGAACTGGTTCAACTCATTCACTAAAAAGATCTGGTTCAAAAGAACAATTCTTTCATGAACTGGACTTTACTGCAGTAATTACTCCGTACATTACTCCACAGTACATTACTCCACTACAGACATGGAGTGGTGGTGGTGTAGTGGCCTAAACCACATAACTGGTAAAATGGTAATCAGAAGGTCACTGGTTCGATCCCCACAGCCACCACCATTGTGTCCTTGAGCAAGGCACTTAACTCCATGTAGCTCGTGGGGGATTGTCCCTGTAATAAGGGACAATGACACTGTGAACAGGATAACTCGCTTTGGATAAAAGCGTCTGCCAAATGCATAAATGTACAGATTACAGAATACATGCTATAAAATCTCATTTGAAATGAATTCCATTATATTACTCAAGGTCAGTAACGTATTCGAAATACTTTGGATTACTTCTTCAGAACTGGTAGATTTTTTCACTTGTTTTGACTATAAAAACTCTGCCAGTACAGTCAGACAAAATACACATGTTAAAAATACATTCTCTGAAAAACCTAAATATCTTATGCAGTGTTGTTTATAAAACAAGATCAATCTAGTTGATCTTGTTTTAAGGATTTTTAGATCTTTTTACAGGAAAACAATACAACATTCATTCAAATATTATTTATATTGTCAAGCCAGTTCTCGCCCCCTCCTTTCCATTAATCCCATTTTACAATGATCCAACGTGAAGTTTCTTCATAAAAAACATGATCGTGTCTGGTAACATGTGCATGTAAAATGGCTAGAAATCGGATTTTAGCTTTGCATAAAGCTGACAATAAACACAAGGTTTATTTCTATTTCTTCTGCTCCAAACTTACTTAAAACGTACTTCTCTGTCTGCTCGTATGAATGTAACACATCATAAGAAAGTGTTTCACCGCTGTTCAAATGCACTTTGGATTGCATCGTTTATATTTATAAATGTTTTCCATCTGAAAGGACTAAATATTAAATGAAACAAATGACAATAAAATGCAATGAAAATACTTTTTGAATGTAACTGTATTCTAATTACCAATGATTTAAATTGTAACTGCAGTGGAATACAGTTACTTATATTTTGTTTAAATATATGTAATCCCTTTACATGTATTATGTTACTTCCCAACCTATAGTGCTTCAAAGTAGAAAATTATCGGTTTAATTTAGGTTTTAAGGTCTGCGCTGGGCTGTTTAGCACGATCCAGTCAAGCCTGTTTCGTGATGTGTCCAGTGGTGTGTCACACATGCACTGTACAAATGGGAAGCATATTTAATTGCAATCCGATGAAAGTCTACCATCAGGATGTATCAATTTTCTAAATGCATAGTGAGGAGGCAAGGTCTGAGGACAGAGGAAGCTTACAAAGGACGCTTGAGCGAGGAAGCATGGGAGCATCCTATGCGGTAGACTTATATTCTCATCCCCGTTCACATCTGTGACTACCTACACCGGTGTAGTATTATACATGCAGAAGAGTTGAAACAACATGATTTGAATCTAGGGTTTACACAATCTTAATCCTGGAATTCCACAACGTCATAAATTAGAGGGCCGAGGCATCAACATTGCACTAATTTGTGAGTGTGCTGGACATTCTATTTCGCAAATCAGTCTTGTTTCGGTTTCTCCGTCCTCTTTCCCTTTGCTTGCATCGTTTCCTTGTTTCCTAAGAGGGAGTTAGGAATTGGGGAAAGGAAACAAGAATGCACAATTTCAGAAATGAGCTGCACTCTAGCTCTCTGCACATCTTTCATTTATATGGTTTACAACACCACAAGCAGATTTATACAAACAGTAAAGTGCTGTTTGACTCCTGTATCATTACTTTTGGAATGCCTCGTCCCTGTGCTTGACAGAATATACAGTATTTCATTCTGTCAATTTTTTGTTGTGTCCTAGTTCATGCACTTAAAATGTAATATATAATAATTATAATAATGTAATATTTATATATATTTATTGCTCATATGTCACTGTCTCCCAGATTTCACGCAGAGGAACCACAGCAATGCTGGTTATATATCCATACATTTTACATCATTGCTCTAATTTTATATAAACATATGGAGAACTTGCTGTGCTGTGGCTCTGGCAGGCCACGCTAAACTTCCTTTAGCTTTGTGTGCTGAAACACAAACAATACACAAACAAACAATAACATGGTGTGCAGCATGATAGAGGACAACAGTTCCTGCACATGCTGACATCTTAAGTTTCTTTGAGCTCTACTGCCAAATAAAACAACAGCACCTGTATGCCAACAAGGTCATGCACAGAGAAGGTACAATCCACTATTGGGCCTCGATTAGGAGACAAAGGCAGGCCTACACACAGTCATAAAGCCTGACTGAGGCCTGTAGGAAAACCATAAGCCAAACGGTGGCAAAATCAAACAAAGGGAGTCCAAACAGACTACATATCCCATCAAGTCTTGCTCACTTTACACCTAGCCTGCCATTTTGTGCACTCCTTCTCTCCTTACACACACACACACACACACACACACAAACACACACACCTTGGTCTACCTATCATTATGAGGACTTTCCATAGACATAATGATTTTTATACTGTGTCGAAGAAGCGACACTAAGGGTCTCTCTTGAGCGCCGAATATGCCTCTGATCTATGAAAAAATGCCAATGGGAATTAGGCAGACAGTATTTGCATACCCCGCCCCCAGACATACGTGTATAAAAGTGGAGAAATACGTCGAGTTCATTCAGAAATTTTCTTCGGAGCCGATGGTCGTGTTGCTGTCAGCTGCGAGTTACACACCCATTCCTGTTCCTCTTATGCTTGTCTGCTGTTGGATCTACAGTGCACTTCAGCAGCTTTCTCCTTCTCTGCACAGCAGTGCAGTTTGCCCCTGGGCGCTTCAACAGCGCAAAAACTTGTTTTGTAAAAGAGTGATTTTCTCTGAAAGATATATTTTCCTCTAAAAGCGCAATACGGAGCTGTCATTGAACGTCCTTTTCAGGACGCGTCTTTGTAAGTCCCTGGATGCGGTAGAGTGCTCTCTGCTTCAGACAGCCACAGGCGTTGTCTCGTGTGTCTGGGTTGTGATCACACCAAGGCAGCGTTTGTGGATGGTTCATGTTCTTACTGCGAGAGCATGACCATGGCAACATTGCGGTTGCGGCTCGCTTTCAACAGAAAGCATGCCACTCCAGCCGCCCCCTGCATTGCTTCTTCTTCCCATGGGATTGAGGACGCATGTGGCTGGCGATGGAGGCGATCTGGGGTGCAGCTCCACCGGGTATGCCCCCTCGGACCACCCGCCCCCGGCACGCTCGTTGACTCCCGTCCGTGCTCGAGGCAACAGCAGCTCGCCATACGGCCAGCCTGCCTATCCTCTAGAGCTCGAGGTGGATGAGATCGGCGCTGCATTGGAGAGCACGGCGTCTGACTCCCCTGGGCTGCTGCCTTCGGGCCAGCCCTCCCAGGCTGACGCGCAGATGTCCGATATGCTTGCCCGGGCCGCCGCCAGAGTGGGGCTGGACTGGAACCCTCCATACTCCCCACAGCCATCACGGTTGGATGACTGGTTCCTAGAGGCTCCGTGCCGCTCATGGCCCCCCCCCGGTCCCGTTTTTCCCAGAAGTGCATGATGAGCTGATGTCTGCATGGAGGGCACCCCTCTCCACATGTCACAAAGCCATTCGCTCATCTGCTCTCGCTAGATTCAAGCCTTCATTGTTCCTTTTCTAAGAGAACAATCCTTATTAATATTCTTTTGATTTTGATAATTGATAGTTATCTTAGATGATTGTTGATTTGAAGGACTAATAAGCTCTAATCTTGTAAAGTTGATTCTAATCAATGTTCTATTGATTTTAATAATTATCTTTGATAATTATTAATTATTGCTAATAACAAACCCACTCCGAAGCCCCAACACCACATCAGATCTGTGGTTGAGTTTCAGTAACCTCCGAACACAAAGACACAAATGAGAGGTGACAGTAAAATGGCCTGAGGTTAAATTATTTATTCATTGGCTGTGTCCAATGAATAAATCCATGTGTCCGGTGTTTTGGCAAATGTAATATTGTAATAAATCTTTTATTTTAAAGGATTTAAGGCACAGTTATTTTTCCATGATTAAAAAGCTTATTACACATTTTTACTCACTTGTGATAATGCACATCTATATTGCACATATATAATTAATAACACACCTCTCCATTACAAGCTGCATGATTTGAGGTATCTAAAATTTCATGTTTGTAACACTTAATATTTACAGTAGGTTTATAACCCTAAGTATGCACCATAAGAATAGTGATGCTTTTCTTAGCAAGAATATTTGCTTGGTTATGTATAAAGTTCACTCGAATTTGTTTGCTCATCAGATGTTATTGGAAGTTATTACCTGACTAGCCAGCAAAGTAGATGCTACCTTTGGTTTTGGACACAGACATTCACTTCCCTCATGTGATATCTAAAAACATTAATTAGTGATGCTTTGAATCTGGTGCATGTACTGTATGTCTGTCTCTCTATCTGTGTATGTGTGTGTATGTGTACATATGTTTGTCGGGGTGTGGTTGTGGGGGTCTAAAGGGAACAATTAGGCAGGTTTTAGACTGACAAAAGCAAGCAATCATTCTGTACACAAGTTCCTGTGGTGGCTTGACAGGAAGGACAATGTAAGGTTAGGTCTAAGGCACACAATAGTTACATTAATGGAAATGCATAAGGTAAATGTCTGTCCTAGCTACCCTGTGTGAAAATCCACAGCATTTTTTAACAAAAAAATGAAGACACCTTTGTGTCTATGAAAAGTGTAAGTATAAGAAAGTTAATAATGTGGTAAATCTTGTATTATTTTAACGAATCAAATAAATTTTATTTATAATGTGCTTTCCACAATAAACAATGTTTCAAAGCCGCTTTACAGAAAATCATGCATTAATCTCTTAAAGCCCCAGTGAGCAAGCCAAAGGTAACTGAGGGAACAAAAATAATAAATAATTAAAAATACCATAAGATGTTTAAAAAGTCAAAACATTAAAAACCCAAACGACTCATTTGGTTCCTGCAGAGTGTTATCTATTAATCAAGTTTTATTAAATCTTTGTTATAATGTGAAACATGTTGCTAAATGTGAATAATGTAATAAATCTAAAAAGCTAACAATGTTTTTGTTACGATTATATAGATTATTTCAGTGATTATTTGTACCAACAGCGCACTTATACAGTATAACAACAATTTATGGTGAGGCATTTATCCTGTTTAAGTATGAATGTTTACAATATGACACAGAATATAGCATATTTTTGCTAAAATATATTTATGGATTTGGAAAAGGTCCCCGCTGCGCTGGCACATCAACTGCCTCGAGTTGTTGGCTTTACCTTTTGCCCTGTGGAGGATTCCCCTGCTAATTCAGGGCAAACATGTCTTGATTCGATCAGACAGCACCACCACGTTAGAGTACATAAATCACTAAGGCGGCATATGCTTCCGTCACATGTCGCTCGTCGTCTCCTCCTTTGGAGCCAGCAGCAACTCAAGTCACTGTGTGCCACTCACATCCCGAGCAACCTCAACGTGGTAGCTATTATGACATGACTTGCCCAGTGGAGAATGGAGGCTTCATCCCCAGTCGGTCCAGCTGATTTGGGAACGGTCCGGCAAGGCCCAGGTAGACCTGTTCGCCTCCCGAGAGACCTCCCACTGCCAGCTCTGGTACGCCCGAACAGAGGCTCCCGTCGGGGTTGCGCAAGTACACATTTCCCCCAGTGAGCCTGCTTGTACAGGTGCTGTGCAAGGTCAGGGAGGATGGGGAACAAGTCATTCTAGTGGGTCCCTATTGGCCCACTCGGACTTGGTTCTCGGATCTCATACTCCTCGCGACAGCCCCTCCCTGGCAAATTCCCCAGAGGAAGGACCTTCTTTCTCAGGGACGGGGCACGCTCTGGCATCCGCACCCAGTCCTCTGGAACCTCCACGTCTGGCCCCTGGACGGGATGCGGAAGATCTAGCTGATCTACCACCTGCCGTCGTAGACACGATCAACCAAGCCAGAGCTACCTCTACCAGGCAACTTTACGCCCTGAAATGGCGCTTGTTCGCAAATTTGTGTTCTTCCTGGGCTGAAGACCCACAGAGGTGCGCAGTTAGGTCAGTGCTTTCATTAATGCAGGAGAGGTTGGAGGGGAGGCAGTCCCCCTACACCTTGAATGTATATGTAGCTGCTATAGCGGCCCACCATGACACAGTATATACAAATAAACGTAAACTACAACAAACTCAAGAAATTCAAGTAAATGGACAAAAAATAAAAAATGTAAATTAAACAAAATATTTAGGTCTAGTAATTGATTCGAATCTCGGTTCTAAAAGTCATATTAAAAAAATTGGTAATAAATTGAAATTTAATTTGATGATCTATAAACATATTAGAAACTCATTAACTACGGAAGCCTCAAATATATATCTCAACACTATGATTGTTCCACATCTACTGTTTTGCATGTCTAGTTGGTCTCAGGCGTGTAAAACATCATTAAAATTACTTGAATCATTATATAAAAGGGCTATGAAAATTCATGATAAAAAGCCTCGCCAGTACCATCATTGTAAAGTACAAAGTAAATATAACATTTTGAGTTTTGAAAACCTCATTAAATATAATCAAATTTCTGCTTTATTTAAAATTATCCATAACATCGCTGCTCCCCCTTTGAGAAAATTTGTCACACTAAATTCGGAGAGAATTTCAAGAGCCACACGGTCGACAGTCAGAGGAGAGTGCAGCGTTCCGAGACATAGAACCACATACGGTCAACAATCGTTCTCTTATAAAGCAGCGAGCCTTTGGAACACTCTTCCAAACGATATTATTTCATGTACAAACTTTAGTACTTTTACATGCCTGACCAAACAGTGGTTATTATCAAAGCAAATCTGTACGCACTGAATGACTGTGATATGAATGATGTAAACTGTAAATGAGCGAGTGATAGTTTCCTGAAGTAGAGAGTGTTTTTTATGATGTGAGTGATTTTCATGCATTATTCTGTATATTATTTTATTATAACTTTTGTAAGTATAACATCAACCTGTCCAGGGACAGCAGGTGGAAATTAGCATTTTTTGCTATAACCTGGCACATGACATCTCTTCTTTTTAAGACTAATGTTTTTTTGTGCATTGTCCCTGATCAAATAAAGAAATAAACTAAACTAAACAGTAGACGGCAAGACTTTGGGTAAGCACGACTTAATTATCAGGTTCCTAAGAGGCGCCTGGAGATTAAATCCCTCATGGCCAAGCCTGTTCCCCTCCTGGGATCTCTCAGTGGTCCTCTCGGGCCTTCAGAGATCCCCCTTCGAGCCACTATAATCAGTCGGATTCACTGACTCTTGAAGACGGCCCTCCTGATTGCACTCGCCTCCATCAAAAGGGTCAGGGAACTGCATGCGTTCTTTGTCAGCGACTCCTGCCTGGAGTTCGGTCCGGCAGACACTCACGTGATCCTAAGACTGCGACCAGGCTACGTGCCCAAGGTTCCAACCACTCCCTTCAGGGACCAGGTAGTGAACCTGCAAGCGCTGCCCGTCCAGGAGGCAGGCCTAGCTCCTTCATTGCTGTGTCCAGTACGTGCTATGTGCGGTATCTACTTGGACCGCACGCAGAGCTTTAGACGTTCTGAGCAGCTCTTTGTCTGCTTTGGTGGACAGCAGAAAGGGAACGCTGTTTCCAAACAGAGGCTTTCCCACTGGGTAGTGGACGCCATTACATTGGCCTATCACACCCAAGCCGTGCCCCCCTTTCTCAACAAGAAGTGTTGCGTCTTCATGGGCACTGGCCAGGGGCACCTCCCTAGCAGACATATGCAGAGCAGCGGGTTGGGCAACACCCAATACCTTTGCAAGATTTTACAATCTCAGGGTTGAGTCGGTTTTGTCCCGTGTTTTCTCAGGTCCGAGCCGGTAGAACTCTGTACACACTGACAAACTGACCGGGTGGACCACTTGGACCTAGCGCCCTTTCCCTCCACTGAGGTAATACCATACGCTTTTACCCTAGGAGATCCCATGAACTCGGCTCCCTGGATGACTCCTCCCTAGCCCTCTGGTCCGCGAATTCAGCAGAGGAATTCAGCATGGTGTGATTTAAATTGGACCCCTAGTGTCGCTTCTTCGACACAACGTCCAAGTGAGCGACAGACGGGGAACGTCTAGGTTACAGATGTAACCTCCGTTCCCTGATGGAGGGAACGAGACGTTGTGTCCTTCCGGCCATGTTGCTGAACCAAGCCACTTTTGCGGCTGAATCTCATTGTCGGCTCCTCAGAAAAATCCTGAATGAAACAGATGCATTTCCCTCCCTTTATACCCGTATGTCCGTGGGCATACGGGTATAAAGAATTGGCAAATTCTGTCTGCCAATTTCTCATAGATCAGGGATGCGAAAGGCTCTCAAGAGAGACCCCTAGTGTCGCTTCTTCAACACACGTCTCGTTCCCTCCATCAGGGAACAGAGGTTACATCTGTAACCTAGACGTTCACAAACATTGTTAGTGTGAATTTAAAATGAAAATCCATGAAATTGAGATGGATTTGTTATTTCTGCAGTTTTTATGTCTTTTCAAATAATTTTGTCATTTCAAATTAATTAATTTGATTATATTAAATGTCTTTTTATATTATAATGCCTTAATTAATTTGATTATATTAAATGTCTTTTTGTATTATAATGCCTCATAATAAAATAAAAAAAATCAATATTTTTCAGTCTACAATGACAATTTTACTTGTTCTTTAAGGAGAACAGATTTTGTAACATTTTATAAATAACATAATTTATTTATAAATTCTTATTTATTGTAAAAAAGTTTACAAAATAAACTAAATAACACAGAAAAATAGAACATTCATCATGCTAAATGAAGACAAAGTGTCTAATATGTATAGAGAATTCATAAAAGCATTTTTTTTAACTTCCAGCCCTTTAAAGTAGTAAATGTCTTTAAAGTACCCTGAAAAAAGCATATATATTGTGAGACTCACTGTTTTTGAAAGAACTCAAACAACTCAAAAAATTGTGAAACAATCAGCAAGCGCTGAAAACACAGAGCTGTGTTTTTAAGGACTTGAGCAGTTTCTGCTCTGGCTCGGGTCAGGCACACATGCTTGGCAGCGCCGGTTGCGGATATTTTTCTTTGTCAGGCTCGCTGGAGTGGCTACAAAGAAGTCAGCTGTCGGGCCTCATGGAACCTGGCCTCTAATTAAAACAGTGGAAAATTAGATAACTCCACAAATTCATCATTGCCACTGCTGGCCGTCAGGACAGTGCTCGGGGGCTGCCACCCACCTTTTGTTTACATCAGGGAGATTTGGTGTGTTTTTAGAAGTTTTTCACTATAATTTTTCAAATGGGCTGCAAGAGTTATCTACTGTGAGTCTCCCTCAAGTCTCTGATGGAGACCCCCACATAGCCCATACACAATCAATTTCGCCCACGCCGGTCTCATTAGACCCTCGTTTATTAGACACTAATGGAAGTTCTGAGTGCTGTGATGTCATGTGTTGGAAAATACAGAGAACATGTCCATTCGCCCCCTCTTTTTCTGCTCTGTGAGTGCTCTATGGGACATCTGCACTGTGGGTATGTAGCTGACATAAAATATTTGGGGAAGTTGACATGTCCTTCAGTGTGACATAATCAATTTAAAACTATTATAAAAGGCATTCGGCTTTCATAAACTTGTATTTATTTATATACAAATTTTGTTAGTGATCATATTAATAGAATGGAATATTTAATATTTGGGACCATGGTATATGGGAAATGACCATTTACCATTATGGTGATAAACTTGATGGTGACCAGTTATAGGACCAAAGATATAGTTACATGACTTTTTCCTCATAGCAGCCATACTTATGGCCATCAGTGGGGGGAAGAAATTGGTGATCGACAAACACCTGTGAAACATTATCATGAAAAATGCCAATAATTGATTTAGATCTCAGGAAAAAGGCCCAGGAAAGATTTATACAGGTCTAATGTCAGTACAAATATTGACAAATTTTACTTGCATATATTTTATTCACAATGAATCTTTGTCATTAAATAAATGCATTATGTCATCCAATAATTATTTTCACTGTTACAACTGTATTTTCGTCTGTACTCAACAAATGATCTTAATCCACTTGTAGACACAATTATTGCAGAATCTGTGAGAAATCTACCTTCAAGGAAAATGTTACACTTAAATAAAAAATCTGTCAACATTTACTCACCCTCTTGTCTTCTATACAGACTTTTGAACACTTGATCTCTCACGATCAACAATCAGCACTGCACTTAATTATCATCTTGTATCACACACTGGACTGTCAAATATATTCTCCCCAATTCAACGACTGTATATATATTTTATATACCCTTACCCTTATTTTTTATTTTTATTGTATGTGTATTCTATATTGTGTGTATTGTTTACTGTATATTGTGTTGTGTAAGTATGTGTACATTTTTTATGTAAATTGTGTTGTGTAAATATGTTGTTTATTGTAATTGGTACTACTATGTTATTCGGAACTGCACACAAGACTTTCACCTACTGTTGCACTTGTGTACACAGTAGTGTGACAATAAAGTGATTTGATTTTGAATTGATTTGACATGTATAATTGTTTTTTCTTCATTGGAACGCAAATGGAGATACTAGGCAGAATTTTCATGCTACTCTTTTCCATATAATGAAAGTGGATGGTATTTTAAACTTTCAAGCTCCAAAAAGGAGAAGAAAGCACCATAAAAATATTGGAAAAGTCTTGTATTCCAAGTCTTCTGAAGCCATACAGTAGGATTGATTTGTAAAATGAATAAATCTAAATTTAAACAGTCCCTTTCAAGACAAGTTAGACCACTTGGCAAACATCTTGAGAACACTCCCAGGCAGCAATTTTCTATTATTACTAGCGGCATACAAGTACAGCTCCTATCTAGTTGAATGGGGAAAGACTTAAATCTCCAAGACAAATGTTCAAGATTATGATCAAACAATGTATTTTTAATTATCAGTAAACTCTGACAACAATGGTATCATATTGTGCTTCTTTAGCTTAGATAATGTCAAGTGTGTAAAATGTTCAGGCTGGTCCAGCTAATGCACCTGCGCATACTCAAGTATACATCTGCCATATTGCATTGAATGCGTTCCCATTCATTTCAATACAAGTGGTCTGTCTCAGCTAAACTATCTCTAATTGAAATCATTATTAACTAATAATCATCCCCTCTAGAGTTCCATTATGACATTTTTATTCTTTTTTGTCATACATCAAGTACATCACCCTTTACTTTTGTGTGAGGAGAATAGAAGATTGAAAATACTGCCTAAAATCAAATTTTATGTTTCACAAAAAGAAAGTCATACAGGTTTGTATTTCCTTTTTTATTATTCATTCATTTTTGAGTTACAGTTTCTGGCTATCAAACCTTCATATAAACCCAGTAAAGTGACAGCAGAGCTCTGAGCCTTGTGCTCCACTCAGCCTGTGTCTCCATCATGTGGGATCTGACCTGGTGGTCTTCCTCACCTCTAAAGGGAGATAGCTCCATGTAAACACAGGGTTCCTTCGAGCGACAGTTGGCAGCGAGAGCAGGCAGAGCCGAGTGTATCGCAGAGCGTCATTTCTTCATGCTCTGTTTCCAGGGAAATCTACTAACACTGCTGTGACGGCACTCACGCCACTTACCATTGTTAGCGAGTTTTTCATAGTCACTGTCAATTAACACATGACCCCCCAGCCAGGCTGACATGACACGACCCACCAGCTTGATTGAGAGCTCAGAGAGATGGTTTAGAAATTCATACAGTGGCGTTCCATATTAAAATGCGATTACAAAATCAAATTTATACCTAAAAATAAAAATTACTGTAGTTTTTTTTTAATTTCTTTATTCTAAACATAGAAAAACATGGAATAAGACAAATGAAAAATTCTGTTCTATTTCTAGCACAGAATCTTTAATATTACTTAAATAGCACCGAAACAGTCAGGATCGCACTGGCTGAAAAAACTAACAAAATCAAAACAAGAACAAAACAGCAGCGCTGCTCTTGAGCGGAGGCAAGCTGGCATTCAACACATCTGCCCAAAGCTGGTGTCTGAATGACACCAGCTGGGGGAGGCTGGTGAGTGACAGTATCCCATTGCTCAGCTGTTTTGATCTTCTTTTTGCCTCTGAGCGAAGAACGAATAAGCACTTCACCGCGAGAAAGCCGGGGCCTTCAGTGCTGTTGACATATAAGAATAATCCTGGATCCAATCCTGCCACCCTTGGCCCTCACTTGTCTGCCTAATAAAAAGTACAATTCAGTCTGTTGAGCAATGCAAATATGAACATTACAAAACAAGTAACTAAGATTGACAACAAAAACAAAATAAAAATAAACTTAGTAAATAATCCATGTGATTTATTTATGCCGCAGTGCATACTGGGAGCTTAAGCGACAACATAGTACAACCCCAATTCTGAAAAAGTTTTGGACAGCAAGAAAAATGCTAATAAAAACAAAAAGGAGAGATTAAAAAATTATATTCACACTTTGCTATATTGAAAGCACTACAACTAAACATTATATGATGTTTTACCTTGTGAATTTCATTGTTTATTTTAATGTACAGTAATTTCAAATCAGATGATTGCAACACACTCCAAACAAGTTGAGACAGGGGCAATTTAAGACTAATAATAATTTGACGAGTTAAAATAACAAGGCAATGTGAAACAGAAGAAGTTAAACAGGTGAGGCAATTGTGTCATAGTATACAAGAAGCCTCCAAAAACAGCCAAGTCCTTCAAGAGCAAGAATCATTTAAGATTTATCAGATGCATATACTGCCACCCAGCCCGCCTTTTCCAGGGACATCCTGGTATTTTCAGCAGGGCAACTTCAAAACACATACTGGCCGAATAATCAGAGAGTGCGGGTGCTAGATTGACCTGCCTGCAGTCCAGATCATCTCCAATTGAGAATATGTGTTGCATTATGAAGACCCCGTACAATTGTACAGTTGAAGACCTGAAAAATGGATGAATGGGGGAAAATTCCACTTTTTAAACTTAATGAACTTGTGTCTCCAGTGCCTAAATGCTTAATAAGTGTTATTAGAAGTAATGGTGATGTTTCACTGTGGTAAACACTCGACTGTCTCAACTTTTTTGGAGTGTGTTGCAATCATCTGATTTGAAATTACTATACATTAAAAAACAATCAAATGATGAAATTCACAATGTAAAACATCATATCATATTTAGTTGTAGAGCTTTCAATATAGCGAAGTGTGAATGTAATTTACAAAACCTTTTCGGAATTGGGGTTGTACTATGAACATCATACTATTGCAGTTCATGTGTAAATATACAAGAGATTACTCTAATAAAATACAGTTTTGAGCTGTATTTGGAAATACAGAATCTGTTGTAAACAACTGTACACATACAATGTGCAGCTGTAATAATTAGGTTCATGTAGTAATGTAAGACATGGGATACTTCACTGTCTACTGCCTGCACCTCGGGCTTAGCATGGACTTCACCGAAATGAACCGCCAAGCTTGCAGCAAGGCTGCGCGGCACATCTCACTGACCTCCGCCAGCACCACCTTGGCCATAGGACTACACACTTTTAAAATCAAATACATAGATGAAAAATGTATGCCAACTAAAGCCTTTATAGTAAAATAATAGGACACTGCATCTACGTGCACTTCTGCAGTAAAATCATTAATCCTCGAGATTGTACAAAATCCTTTAGTTTAATATTGTCCACCAATATCTACTCAGTTTATCTACATTAATCAAGATTTGTACTACACAACTACTATTTTCATTGTATTCATGATGTTTAGTCAGTGCTGCCAGCATTTTACGCTAAATTTACCAGGAAGTATTAAAGCCATTTTTCTCACTCCTGTGAAAATATTTCCTATGACCCTCCAGCACGCCAACTCTACCCCATCTACTCACAACTATCCTGAATTAAATATGATATAATAT
Organism: Xyrauchen texanus; assembly: GCF_025860055.1. Taxonomy (NCBI): domain Eukaryota; kingdom Metazoa; phylum Chordata; class Actinopteri; order Cypriniformes; family Catostomidae; genus Xyrauchen; species Xyrauchen texanus. The sequence continues at coordinate 2,627,700 of NC_068304.1, forward strand.
TACCTCATTTATAAAGCGGCCTGAATCTAACACTCAGGACTATATGAAATTGTGAGCTCACAGTAACAGTGCCATAAAACTGATTCCATAAACACTACTGTGGGTCACACAGGCAACACACTGCAGCTAAATACAGTTGTCAGATCACCTTTTAAATGTTTAATCTGGTTCTGTTCACACAGTTTGGAAATTTAAAGAGTGAAAACCAAATAAACTCAAAAAATTCAGGTAGTGACAACCTAATTTTCATAAATTCCAAGTAGTGCGCACAGAACCAAATGACAAACTTGTTGTTAATGACGGGAAAATAACAAATGTGATACATGTCTTCTCCTGGTAAAAATCATGCAAACTGAGGTATGTGTCTTCACTCTTTCATATATTCCAGTCTCCCACACTGTAGTTTCTCTAATCAGCCCTGTGGTCTCGGGGCGACCCGTAAATTACAGTCCAGCGCGAATGCTGTTTAACAACAGTCGCTTAGACGTGCATAAACAAAACAGGGCGATTCTGTCGACGGCAGCTAACTAAACATTGCCAGATGATAATATGTCTCTGATGGATAATCTCTTTGCTCAAAAATAGCGAACACAAAATGGGTTATACTGATAGCATTGATGTTTCTTGTTCACAGGCACAAAGACTACTGTATTCTGTACAAACTTGGAATGAAAATTTAAGGGATTCACTCCAGCATTTATATGCAGTTGTTATTCTGTAACAGCTGGAAACTTTGTAGTGTGCAAGTGACCATAGAAATGTCCACTTTTTTGTCCTCTGCCTTTGCAGAAAGCATAGGCCTACACTTCAAATACACTGAGCCAAAATGTATTTACATACTTGAATGATACCTGATGCTCTTTGATCAATTATAAGCCATGATTTTGAAAAAAAAATGGACTTCTTGCATCCTACATGCTGAAGTTCTATAACAAAAGGCAAATTGTATGTCTGCTGTCTCTTTCCAATTAGGAGAAATGTTCTAATATGTCTAATAATTTTATTCAAGGCTTTTAGTTCACATCACTGGTATAACCTTTTATTAAGGGAATTGTAAAAAATGATAATACGAATTAATAGAACTACATGCTTTAAAGTGTAGAGCATAATTAGCTGAATGTGGCTTGATGTACTGTAGATGTAAATTTATAAAATGCATAAATTATAAATAGTTTCTAGTGTATCTGTCAAATAACCTAGTTCACTTGCCTAAAAATTTTCCTGCATCGGCAGGAGTATTTTTATTTTTGGAAACTTTTACTTCACAACTTTCAAAAGCATAATATCTTACTTTTTACTCCACTACATTTTAACATACCTTGATACTTTGAAATAAATAAATAGCGTTAAATTAATTTAAACTAGTAGGTCTTGTTCTAGCGAGACTGTAACCATAACCCAGCAACAAATGCGGTCTTGCGAGAGTTTCCACAGAACAAGGGTTACCGTTCAGATATAGAATTGCCCAATGCATTTGAGCACCAAAAGCCATTTTAAAATGTCTTCTGTGCCTCAGGGGTGGCCACCCCACTGAACAGTGAGAAGAGAGCATGTGCCAGTCACCAGATGATACCTCCAACACTTCTTTTCAAGTATGAAACACACATACAGTCAGAAAAGTGCCACTAGACATCTCCTCATAAACCACATTTATAGCATAATACCCTTGTAATTACCAGTTTGTAACCTAAAATGTCTTTGTAAATCACCCAAACCCATCCACATACACACACACACACACACAGTCCTCATGGTGGCGTTGTGACTCGCCTCGCTCCGGCTGGCGGAGGACAAATCTCATCTTATCACGTGGCTTGTTGAACGCTTGTTGACAGGTATTGCGTGTTGAGGCTCATGCTATTCTCTGCGGCATCCATGCACAACACACTACGCGCCCCACCAAGAGTGAGAACCACATTATAGCAACCAGGTTAACCCAACGTGACTCTACCCACCCTAGCAACCGAGCCATTTGGTTGCTTAGGAAGCCTGACTGGGGTCACTCAGCATGCCCTGGATTCGAACTTCTGACTCCAGGTGTGATAGACAGTGTCTTTAATTGCTGAGATACCCAGGCACCAATGGCAGTTTTTCTTAATAAAACGCTCTAAACTATCTGTGTGCCTGTGATATTAGACCACTCTAGCCTTAAATTTATAAGTCCTTTAAAATTACAAAGTCCTTTCTTTTATGTGGATATTGCAAATGTATTTATTTATTAACTTTCTTTATTTTAATTTTTTATTAAAATGCATTTTAAGATATTTTGCTATTCAAGTGGACGTTTCTGCAGAATTAATTTCTGTAGAAGTTCTGCTCACAGAAAAGGAACATAATGTGATTGCTTTAGATGTAAAAAAGAAACTATTTGCTGCTGTATTTTCATTTATATTTAACCTCCTGAGACCCTCCTGGCATTTTCCATTTCCTTTTTTGATTTGTAACTAGTAGGACCTAATAACAAAGCAAATAATAATAATACTAATAATAATTTTCTAGAGCAAATAGTTTTCCTAAACATTGATGTGCACATATGTGGACATCGGTACAATGTTGTGAAATTTTAAGTAATACCAAGCAATAGAAAGTCATGTTTTTTTTTTTCATCAAATGTGTCCAGGAGTGTTGGTTATTCATATTTTGAGAAATAATAGACATTATAGCTGATTTTCTATAAAGCTGAATTAATAATTCTTATTAAAAGTAATTGCCAGCGTCATCCTGTCACACCCCCTTTGGTCTCCACCACTCCACCACTCCAGCCATCAACTGCTCTAGTTCACCCATACTATAATCATCCACACCTATATCCCATTCACTCAGTTTGGATCAAGTCTCGTCTCAGATAACATCCCTCATTGCACTGCTAACATCCCTTATATGTTGTTGTTCTTCATTTTGCCTTCCAGTTTTATTCTTCTTTGTTTTGACTATTATAGTGCTCAGTGTTTCTTTGTAGTTTTGTACATAGTTTTGTTTTGAAATTGGGTTCACTCCAACCCCTGTCTTCATCTCTCCTTCCATCCAAAGCATGATTCATCCAATCACTGCCAACCATGTTAAAATAAAATTATACATTATACAATTCTGAATCTATGAACTGATTATTGAAAATGCACTGTAAATATAAAGGAATGCATTTACTAATGTTAATGAATATAACCATATTGTAGAGTGATAACCAAATAAAACAATAACAAAATTTATATTAAAATTAAGCGAATTGACCCACAGATTTGTTAATGTCGAAAAATATTCTATAACATGTTTTTCAACTTTTTGAGGTCCTAATTTCAACATATGTGGACATCATGACATCATTTTGCACACAAAATGAATGGATTTTTTTAAAGCCACATATCAAACGAAACTAGAGACGCTACTCTTTGTAAAGAGTATACCAAAACCAAACAGGTTTCAATCAAAAAAACGTACAGGTTTCTTTTGGCACCAGAGGCACTTTTGTTGGCGCGGCACCAGTTGCTGCGCTTCCTGCAAATCAACATCATGCTCTTGTGTCACTTGACCCGGTGTGTCAGAAGTTTAACCCTTAAATGACAGTGTAGAGTCTTGCAAACAGTATTCAGCTAGTTTTAAGTCATTTAAATTATGAGTTGCATATAACGAAGCCAAAATACATTTCTATTTCACTTTTTTTCTGTGATAGTGTCTAAAAAAAAACAAAAAACAAAACCGTAATCGTGAAATTGAAAAATTCCTTAGATAAATATTTTTCACAGAGCCATAAATTAAGACATCTTCTGATCATTTTAACACAGTTCTTTTGCTACATCTTGCTATGAAATTGCATTAAAATGTACATCTTACTATAAAAATGATATTTACAGCCAATTGGGAATCATTTCATTAATCATTTAGAGAGAGTCAGGTGACAGAAGCTTGCAAGATGGTTTTGGGTTTGTCATGGTTTTCTTTAAAGGTTTACATGTCTTCTTGAAAAATAAAAAATATATATTTTTACAGAGTTATATTACTTATATATAAATGGTCAAACTGTGGGTGAACCGACTTTCAAAGAACAATGCGGAACGATTAACAATGTAATACTTTACATCATTACAAATAAAACACACAAATGACATTACAAGTGAGTGTGTATTTGATTTGGCCTTGGCCTTGTTTGAAACAGAATGTGATCCTATGCAGTGTGTGTGTGTGTATGTGTGTGTGTGTGTGTGTGTGTGTGTGTGTGTGTTTATGTGACAGTATGTGCAGTAATCCTGTTAGCATTGAACAGAAATCACAACTGCTCAAGTGCTAAACTGCACTGCTACCTTATAAGGACTGTTACACACAGATACCTGACAACCCCCCACCCCTCTCTCTCTCTCTCTCTCTCTCTCTCGCTCTTCTGATAATTTTTTTTGCTCAACTTTCAGCCTGTTACATTTCCAAACTCAAAATCCAGATTCACTTAATTTCAGTATGATGTTCTTATCGCCTCTGTTCACCAGTACAAATGTTCTCATCAGTTCAGTAGTAAGGTCACACAGACCTACAGATCACGATGGTCTCTCGCATGTGCTTTACTGCTGCATCTAGAAAAAAAATATTGCCTGTAAAAATCCACAAATAAATCATTCTTGAAATTCAGTGCCATTACAATATGTGCTGGCCGGCTTGTAGGTCTTACCAATATTAAACATCTAATTATATTTGTCACATTTTATAGCTGCATGTTTTTCTACTGTAAAGTTTGATTTATTCTCTCAATGAGCATGAAATTCCATTTGATAACTGCAGAGGAGTACAATAGTACCACAGTACCATATTGTGCTTGGAGGGACCAGCATACATTGAAAACTCCTTTAATACTGTTTAACTCTTGAAAATGGTTGAGAGAATGCCAAGTGTGCAAAGGTGTAATCTAAACAAAAAGGGTGGTGACTTTAAAGAAGCTCAAATATGAGATAGTTTTGATTTGTGAAAATAAATAAATAAATATATAAAATGTTAGTAGGCATACCGTTTTTACTCTATGCAAACAAGGGGAGTACCTGTACTGCATAAATACTTGTTCTGCATCCAAATAAGGATTTCCTCATAAAACAGGCTTTAAAGCTGAACACTGGCACACAGTGAGGGCAATTGGATATGATTTACTGGAGTTAAACCCTTGAGCACAGAATTCTGGCCATCCAACACCTCACTGACGGTGTCTTCCAGATGTTCTTACCTAAAGTTGGAGTCAGAAGTTTACATACAGTTAGTCATTTAGGACATCTGCTTTGAGCATGACACAAGTAATTTCTCCAACAATTGTTTACAGACAGATTATACCTGTGGACCTTGCCTCTTTGTTTGACATGGAAAATCTAAAGAAATCAGCCAAGACCTGGACCTCCATGGTTCATCCTTGGGAACAATTTTAAAATGCCTGAAGGTACCACGTTCATCTGTACAAACAATAGTACCAAGAATAAACACCATGGGACCATGCAGCCATCATACCGCTCAAGAAGGAGACGCATAGAGATGAACGTTGTCCTATATCAACATAACTTGAAAGGCTGCTCAGCAAGGCAGAAAACTGCTCCAAAACGACCATAAAAAAGCCAGACTACAGTTTGCAAGTGCACATGGGGACAAATATCTTCTCTGGTCTGATGAAACAAATATTGAACTGTTTGGCAATAATGATAAGCATTATGTTTGGAGGAAAAAGGGCGAGGCTTGCATGCCGAAGAACACCATCCCAACCGTGAAGCATGGGGGTGGCAGCATCATGTTGTGGGGGTGCTTTACTGCAGGAGGGACTGGTGCACTTCACAAAATAGATGGCATCATGAGGAAGGAAAATTATGTGGATATATTGAAGCAACATCTCAAGACATCTGCCAGGAAGTTAAAGCTCAGACGCAAATGGGTCTTCCAAATGGCCAATGACCCCAAGCATACCACCAACGTTGTGGCAAAATGGCTTAAGGACAACAAAGTCAAGGTACTGCAGTGGCCATCATAAAGCCCTGACCTTAATCCGATAGACAATTTCTGGGCAGACCTGAAAAGGCATGGCCGAGCAAGGAAGCCAACAAACCTGACTCAGTTACAGCAGTTCTGTCTGGAGGAATGGGCCAAAATTCCAGCAACTTATCGTGAGAAGTTTGTGGAAGGCTTCCCAAAACATTTGAACCAAGTTAAACAATTTAAAGGCAATGCTACCAAATACTAACAAAGTGTATGTAAACTTCTGACCTACTGGGAATGTGATGAAATAAATAAAAGCTGAAATAAATCATTCTCTCTACTATTATTCTGACATTTCACATTCTTAAAATAAAAAAGACAGGAAATCTTTTCTACGATTAAATGTCAGGAATTGTGAAAAAAAGTGTATGTAAACTTCTGACTTCAACTGTAAAGCCACATCCAGGAGTGCGACAGAGTTATATACTGATTGTTTGATCGGTCAGTGTAAGACAATATTCTGTTCACTGGCTTCATTTTTTGTTCTATGAGCTAACAAAATTCAGTTACTACAATTACCACAATTAAACTTCTTTTTGTGTACTAAAATTGTACTACAATTTTTACCATATGAATTAAACAGAAAAGCTTCATGTCCAACCAAGAGAATCAAACTCAAGGAATTATGATTGGCAGGTTTTGGGTTTGTCATGGTTTTCTTTAAAGGTTTACATGTCTTCTTGGAAAATACAAGAAATGTAGGCAAATGCACAAAGTATTTGTCAATGCATTTTGCCTGTATACTATGCCTTTTTGTGTGAGTGCATGGTATAGTGTTTCAGTGAGTGTAGGACAGAGTTATATTAGTTATATATAGGGCTGGGCAATATGGCAAAAAATATTATCATAATATTCTTTTCATATCATTCGATATCGATATTTATCACGATATTCAATCACATTTGCAAATTGTTTTTAATTTCAAAAAAAGAAGAGAAAACAAAATCCTAAAAAGTCTAAATAGGTTTACAAAACTGCACTGGAGCCCAGACACCGCCAAAGCAGTGGTGTCTGAGGGATCTTCAAGAGTTTATCAATTGAGTGCAGTTGGATATGAATATTATAAGATGATCTGTTCATTTTGAATCATAATGAAGGTATATATATATATATATTATTTTATTTTTTTACATTAAAATTATTTTCATATTTCTTTACATACAGATATCCAAGTATGGGGGCATAGAAGCCCTTGTGACTGAGGAATGATACTGTTTGGAGTACGGGTTCAGGGGGTATCTCCAGAGAGAAACTTTTGAAAATTTAAAAGTCTGAATGTACCATTTTTCTATTTTCATTAAAGTGAGAAAGACTAGGCTACAAACTAGTAATTGTTTTGTCTTTCATCCTTGTCATAGATGATGAAATCTGAATAATTTCACAAAATTAGAACAGGAATCTATTTGTTTATTATTAAAGGCTTGGAACATGCTGATTAATAAAACTACATTTAGAAAGAAAAAACTTTATGGTCTAAAAGCGCTCTGGAAACATGCACCTCATGTTTACTCACATGTGAGGAAAAGAGGAAGCAGGTGCGTCAGTGAAGCGTGTTTCAGTGCTAGAGAAAAATATTCAAGAATACAACACAGAAAGATCAGATATGATGTAACCGGCACTGTTGTTTTGTCACGCTGCTCACTAGAGACGATGAGAGGGCGTAACCGTCGTCATGATGTCTTGCAGTCAAGATGGAATCAATCTGGGGTCCGGCTCCGGAATGTGGTGACCTGCGTAGCGGGGGCAAAAGCAACTTCATATAATCTGAGGCTGCATTGTGGAAGAAATCCACAAAGCCACTCCCAACGCCAGGGAACCGCTTGCCCTGCGCTACTGTCAATTTTACAGTCCACCTCACAAGCTTGATGCTCGGCTTCCATAGGAAGGAATTGAAAGTGCTCGCTCATATTCGCTCACTACGTGCCAGTGGAAACATACGATAAGAAAGCCAAACTGCTAGAGTTTTTAGCAACATGCATGTCTAGATGTAGAACACAGGCTAAATATCGAAAATTACTCAAAAGCTTATCGTCAATATCATGGAGTTTTTTTATCGCGATAAATATTGATATTGTTTTATCGCCCAGCCCTAGTTATATATATAAATGGTCAGTTAACACTGTAATATTGTACATCATTACAAATACAGTATACAAATAAATACAGGAAAGACATTACATTTAGGAAATGTCTTGGGTGTTAAATGATAGTTCCAAATGTATATAACCACACACATGGGACTATACATTCTATGTTAAATCATCAAGTTGCAATGTATGCTGTTTGGCAGCCACTAACACTAAAGGCTAATGAACTACATTACTTGGTGGTATCATTTTTATTCTGATTATTATAAAAAAAACGAATAATTGAACATTGGTGGCACAACACAAAGCATGGCTTATTGCTTTCATAATATTTGATAACCAACATTGAAATAGTAAACAATGTTATATTAACCTGGCTTCCTCACCCAGATAGTTGGTTGTAGATCGCTCTATTTTACAGTCATTTTTCTTTATGTCCAATGGTTGTTGGTATGACCTCAATCGTTAACATCCACACCAGCGTCTGTTGCATGCCCCATCACAGCACCTGTGGTTGAGCGCTCGCTGTGGGGGAGTGTTTACTGATAAGGTTGTATGCTGACAGGGCGTGACAGGGGTTTGGGGAACACACAGATAATTAGTCAGCTCACTCAAGACCTCGTCTGGAATGTAAAGTCCTGTCAGTAAGTCTTAAGTCCTGTCGACCAAAAGTAGATACTTAGTACATAGTTCATCACTCTCAGGGTTCGGAACCAGGAAATTGGCTACTAAATTGGAATGAAGCTGCAATAATATTGTCATTATGTCTTTAATACTATTGCTCACACTGATTTGAATAAATCCTGAACCCAAGTATTAAACATAAATGTGTTAATTGCATTGAATATGGGACCCAATCCATATAGACCAGAATATCAGAGATTTTGGAATGGGCTCTTTTCAACCAGTAAGCAACCACCTAGCAATAACCCAGAACACCCTACCAACTGCATAGCAACACCGTGTCAACCTCTCACAACACCCTATCAATGTATGTGTGGTATAGGCCAGTGTAAAAATTCACTGGATGAAATGCTGCATGGCATGGCTGGGTAGTAAAGATGTGTGGATGTCTCAGTATTATCATGTGAGGGACTCAAGGGACGATCTCATCAGCTTCATCGGCTGGATATATTAATTGAGCTGAGGTGGAGTCTCTGGGTATTTTTTCGTTCAACATATCTCTGCTTATGATCTCTATCTCTCTCTCACTCCCTTTCTATTTTGTTATCTCTCTCTTTATGTGTTTTACTGTTGTGACCTATTGTTCTCTAAATGCTCTGCTTGCTTTCAGCTGCTGATCACATCTGTGCTCTTATGTCATTGGTGAAACATCTGCTTTGGACCTGGGCACCGATTGCAGCTGCTCGAGTTTAATCAGCCAAACACACATTAGAGATTACTGAGTGTCAAAGACAGAACATGACATGGTTACAATCACTCATTTTCATGATATGAAACTACATTGTATTCATTTTATTATATGAATACATTTCAAAACAGTTGTGGAATAATCACTATATGTTTTCGTTTTTGTCCAGACTTAATATTATGTATTACAACTAACTCTCACTACAGAGCACTTTGTCATGCCAAAGTTCTGATATTCTTAACAGAGAGGAAATGCAGTGTTAATAGAGCTGTTGTAATCTGACATTTCAGGGAAAGGACACAGCAGTTCCTCTCTAACCAAGCTGAGTTCTGAGATGGCCAGTGTCCTGATATTCAAGATGAAGGCAGTTTAATGAACCCATGGGGCCTGTGGAGGCTTTCTAATGGCCCATTTTTATCATCCAACGACTTCCTCCAGCGCTCCCTCCAGGGAGGGGGCTCCACTGTACTGTTGAAGCTCACTGATAAAAGCTTTGGCCTGGGTTCACAGGCTGCTGGGAATTACCCGGGCAATCCAACTTATCTGAGTGGTAAAATGTTACTACCGATGGAGCGCAGTAGCTCACAGGCCATGGAGGCATCGTGGAATTTTGGGAAAAGGGCAGAAAATGGAAAACTGCCATTACTCAGCAAATGCCAAACATGTCATGAGTCTTACACCAGCCAAAGGCGTAAGCAGAAAGATTTAGTATGCCTTTCCATGTGTTAGTAACTTTAGTTAACTAGCTCGCACTGTAGGGGTGGACTGACTGAACTCTCCAACCGTAACACCATTTTAAAGAAATTTTCTCATCTCACTACATACAGAGCAATAAAAAACTAGTCCTGATTATGATTTGAAGACGCTGAGATACTACACTGGTAGTCCAGTCGATTTGGTTAGTGCTGCTGGAGTCTAGAAGCTTCTCTGACCTTTTGTTTTGGTGGGTGTGGAGTGTTTTCCCTCACTGTTCACCACTAGAGAATACTTAATTCAAAGTGCTTCAGGAAATGTGTCACTGGGATACTCCTGTGAACAAACAACTGAGTATCCATATATTTCTGTTGTTTAGCCCCATTTCAGAGAGTCTTAGCAGAAAGGCACGCCAGACCCATCAGAGACCCAGAGATGACCAGCACAGACTCTTTACAAGCTCCTCCAAAAATTTCTGCTCACTTCCCACGACAGACAGACCAGCATCACAGTTACGACAGAGAGCAGGAAGGGGGTGGAGAAGAAGGGAGGAAGAGAGACCGAAAGATACTAAGAGAGAAAGAAAGAAAGAAAGAGAGAGAGAGATATACTGGAGAGTCTTATGGGGAGAAGATACAGTATGTGGAGGGATGTGTTAGTGAGCCCAGGGGAGATCTGTGATTGAGGTGAAATGCTGTATCCGGACTGAGCACTCATTCCTCACTGATTATACACAGAGAAATAGTGCTGTTAATGACTACAGAACAGTAACCAATAAATGTGCTTAGAGCTAAAGCCAGAAATTGGGGTTATTCAAAATGTGCTAGAGCTTGTGTCGACCTTAAGACTGTTCTGACTTTTTCCTGTAGCAGACTAAAAGAGGTCAAAATCCCAGATTTTCACTGACAAATTGCTAACTGTAAAAATTCCTAAAGCTTTCAAGATATACCCACCACATTTGACACAAACTCTCAACCTGTTCAAACTTAGTGTGCTACCAAGCAACCACTCCAAAACCCTTAACAAATGCAAATGGAAAACTAAATTATGACAGATTTTGGGCTAAGACATTTTTGCAATATGAGCCCTCTAACACTGATCATATTGCTTTAAGATATTGCTAAATTACACCACTGATTCTCCTCTGAATGGGTTACAGAACCACAGAAGGCATCTGTTATCTGGCTGTCACTGTAAGGGCTGTGTGCAGAGTGTTAGATGAATGGACAGAGAACTTGATGACCAGGCTGTTTATGTCCCAGGCTCAGAGATTCAGATAAGAACATGATGACCGTACAGCAGTGTAAATCACTCCATAAATTCTATTCTAATTACCTCACTTAAAGTCTGTACTCTCTCATTCCCTCTTCATCCATTACTCTCTTTCCCCCTCTCTGGCTGGCTTTCATTCCAGGACAAGCTGTAAAAGAAAACCACATAATGTGGATTCCTGACCTCATTTTTGCATACAAATGCAGACACATTAATTCACCTGATGCTGTAATTTTACAGAGAACAGCTATTCTTTGTAGTAATCTTTGAGTGGGCATGGAGTAAAGGGGTAAACAATGGGATTAACAGTGGTGACATTAGAGGTTCCTATTAAATAAAAAATGTATGCACGTACATATACAGTATACATGCGTTGTGTATACACTATCGAAAGTGAATATAACAGGGTGGTGTACTCATATTGAGGGAATGTGCAGACCCCAGCCAAATGGAACCCAGGGCAGGGAGAATAATTTATAGTAAAAAAGGACTTAAATATTGATCTGTTTCTCACACACACCTATCATATAATTTCAGAAGATATAGATGTAACCACTGGAGTCTGATGGATTATTTTATGCTACCTTTATGTGCTTTTTTCGGAGCTTCTAGAGTTTGGTACCCATTCACTTACATTGAGAGGACCTACATAGCTTACATTTTCTTACAAGAAAGAAAGTCATATATATCTGGGATGGCATGAGAATTGTTAAGTAGGATGGTGAACTGCGGCCTTTACTGGACTTGAGACAATTAAATTGGAACATAGGAAGTGTAAGTTCAAGATGGTTACTCAGAGGCGGAGTTTGTCTCTCAGTTGTTTGTGTCGATCGATCTGAAAGATGCGTACTTTCATGTGCACATGAAGTCACATGAGCCCCTCACCACAGGCCATTCTTGAGTTTCCCGTTTGAGGGGACAGCATACCAGTTCAAAGTAAGATCCAAACATGGTCTGTGTGCGCTTCAGAATAAATGGGTAACAGGCTGTTCTGTGCACTCGCAGGGCTCGTATTTTTATCACTTTTAGAGCGGTTTATATGCATTTTGAAAGAAAAGCACAGCAGGATCAAGCATTTACGCAATTCCAGACAGTAGTAACAACTAGAAGTCATTACACAAATCTACAAATGTGTCACAGTATAAGCGAAAATTAGAAGATAACAGCATTTCACCCAGTTGCGTATACAGAAAATTACTTTTGGGTGAGCTATAATAAAAATGGGTGGATAGGGTAGACCGTTTATTATTATCATTATCAGTTTGCACATTCTTCTCTCTGTGTGGGAAATTTTATGAACATAGTCCACATTGATGAGAAAATGTTAGAGAATATATGTTTTGGAGGGTAAATTTCATGTAATTTTCTTACTCGTCTTCCATTGTGAATAAAATCGTTATTCCTAAATGACCATGAAAGGAAAATTCCTTGTTGTAATTATTGATTTGTCTACTTAAAATGAACATATTTTGGGACATGTTAGGATGTAAGGTTACTGAGAAAATCAGGCAAACAAGCAATGTGATCAAAGGGGGACAGATGTAATACTGTTATCTAATAACTGTACCCGCTGCATAAGAAACATGATTGCAAATGCTCCTTCTAGAGTTTTGCTAGCTTTTATTCAGCCAGAAAGCTTAAAGAAGGCAAATAAATTAATAAATTGGTAGAAAGCCAGAAAGACATATATACTGTACACAGAGGCGGATTAAGGTGGTCAGGGGCCCCTAGGTTGCTCTTTGTATGAGGCCCCCCACCTTAATCAATATGATTTACTGGAAAAATGTATTTAGTGCCATACATGGTCCACATGCAAATAGTAAGGTGAACTGGCATACACACACACATTGAGACAGCCAACACTACAGTGTTTCCTCTACATTCCTTAAAGTGGTGGACCACCACAGTAAGAAAATTACCATCACACCACATAAGAAAATGAAAAATTGAACATTACAAACAAAACACAAATACAAACAAGCACAAGGCCCAGTGCTTAGAAGCAGCCCTTAATTATGATCAAGAAACACCGGCACTACAGCCAAAACTAACATCAACAGAGATGTAAGTGGAAAGAATACCAGATATTACCCTTTACCACCACAGCCACAAAACAATTACAAAGGAAATATGTAACTATAAACAGCAAAGCAACAGAATTCCTTGCATTCACAGTTCAACTGCAAGATGGTAAGTTTATAGTAAGTATAGTAAGTTTTAGTTTATAAACCAACAGGTAGGCTACAGCATCTGCATCAGTGCAGTACACCTTGTTTTACAGAGACAAAATCACAACATCATTACTGAGACACAAACCACTGTGCAATAAATTATATACAAAACAAAGCCATAATAAAAACAACAGCACAGCAGCAGCACATAATAACACTGTTATTATCACAGCAATAATGAAACAGCAGCAAAATAATAAATATGTACATATTGTTGCATATTCCTAGCTTTAGAATTTTTTCTTCCTTGATTTTCTGGCAGAGAAGTCCTTGATGAGGCTGGTAAAATCCGATTTGCGCAGAACGTCATTTTCAATGGACATCAGAGACAGGTGGTTTTGGCCCATCGTTAGGGCTGGACTGGAAAGATAAATCGGCCCGGGATTTTACATGGCAACTGGCCCAATACTTGTTGGGGGGGGGGGGTTCCTTTTGTTCTGCATATCGTGGTGCCGTTTTGTTGTCATTTATGCATATTTCGTGGCAGACACACCAGCCTGCTCGGTTCTCCCGATGGCCAGTCCTCCCCTGATCAGCCCCAAAGTGTGTCGGCCCATGGGGAACATGCCCGGTATGCCAGATCAACAGTCCAGCCCTGCCCATTGTGGATCTCAGACTATTTTTAATTAGTCCCAGTTTTGAAAAAGAGCGCTCCCCGCTGGTGTTGGTTCTGGGAAAGTCATAAATTTGGACATTTGGAAACACTGATTGTAGTTCCTTAATTGTCTGAATTGTCCAGATCACCTGCATATTTCTTCTGCAGATTAGCTGCTCCTGTGCGATCTTGAAGTATCCAGTCAGTATAGGGATTATTTTTCAGTATATCTTGGTCACGTTGTTCCTTTACCCTTTGTATTTTCCGTTTTTGTGCTCCACTATCGTACTTTCTTTCGGACCTTTTGCCGCTATGCTGTCTAGCAATAACAGTGACGTAAATGAAAATGATTGACATGATTTGACCAGCAGCTGATTGGACAGATGTGACCCAAGTCCCATCTATACAATCATCTGCTTATTTGTTTTTTATGTTTCTTATGGGCCAATGAGGGTCTTTTTTTGTTCGCGCTGAATAAAAAAATAAAAAAAATAGTCTGGCCAATCCTGGGGCCCCTGCACACGCCCTATGCAAGCCTGTGTGTTAATCCGCACCTGAGTGTACAGTATATTATATAGTACATAGGTACGGACAGACAGATAGATTTGCATTTCACTTTGCGATTTACATGGAAAGGAACACGAGATGCAGATTGAGTTTAGCACGCATCTAAATGTACGATCCACCACTGATGACCCTAGTCACTCAACACCACTGATAACAGCCACAACGAGTACTTAACATAAAATAAGTTGTAAACTTGCAAGAAACTAGTTATTTATTAAATAATTTTAAGATGTACATCTTACATGTACATTTTTTTTTTTTTTTTGCGGATAAAGTGTTTACGTGTACATGGCACATAAACACTTTATGTGTACATGGCAATGATCATGAGGACATGCATATTAAAATATGGGCAAAATTTTCTGCCGTTTTCTAGTAGACTTTTTTAAATAATAGGATCAATTGGGCAGATTCAATTAATATCAAGCTCTATTGGCAAGATAAACTTAATTGTACATTGCCAATGCATTATAAGACACTATACATAAAGTAATAAAACAAATTGAATGCTTAAGCTAAATTTTCTGAAGATTAAAATCTCAAAATTCTTTGCACACGAACGGTCTCTCTCACACTTTTGACACTGGTTCAGATGACAGTGACCACACATGTTCACTGGCACATGGTGGGTGAAGATGAGCGAACATTTTCAGTTAATCCCAAAAGGACCCGAGCACCACGCCTGCGAGGTTGATTAAAACACCCACTTAGCTTCAATCACCATGCACCAGTGGACACCTACCGTCAGTGAGTGATTTCAGGCTATGTAAAGAAATACAGCAGCTCTCTCCACATCTGACTCACCAGACTGCGGTTTAAAGTCTCCATTCTTTGTGCAGTAAATCTGCTCCCATGTTTATTATGGCTGGGGCGCCCTGCCCCTGTTTATTGCCTGGTATTAAGATGCGTTTAGGGCGATCTGATCACAAGTGGACAGGCGCCATCGCCAGTTTACAGACAAAACACCATTTACACCTGATCGTATAAGTGTCTCATTTGACCACATCTGTTCGGATTTTGATCTGAGTATCTCTGATTTCATGACTGCCTACATCAATCATTACAGTATGTCAATGTGTTACAGCATGATAAACACAAAAAGTATAAGAACAGTAAGAAAGCTGGATAATTAAATAAATTGAATTAATTCTGCCAATTATGATTTAATCTTAGCGCATACATGACATTTAGAGCAGAATTCTCTGTTATTTCAATTGAGAGCTGATGTGCTTGATTTCAGGCAAGTTCCATAAAGTACATGAGTGTACAGTCTTTTTGAGTTCTGACCAGATGGTTATTTCTTTTTCAAGCCTGGATACAACAACCATTGAACTCACCAACTTGCTTTTGTCACCATGGGATGGGGTGGTAGTGCTTTTTAAAAATGTTTTAAAGAAAAATTATGAATTAGACTGTCACTAAATAGACTTTGTTATCTAGTCATTAAATCAAGCCAATAATTGCAGGGGAACATAAGGGGAAATATAAATGTTCATTGGTTGTGAATAAGCTTCGCAGGACATCGTCATGGTTTTGAGGTGTACTATATAAAGAACCCAAAAGGACCATGGGATTTTTTTGAGGGTAGGGGCTCTGCCATCATTGTTTGTGTAATGTATTATTATTAATTTTATTCTTTCTCCTTTTGCTTTCCAGTATTTATTTGGCAAGTGTCGAGTTCATTGACTTGAAAACTGCCCCCTCACACTAAAAACATGAATGCCTAGTTTAATTAATTGATCATCTGAGTAATCGATCATCTGTTTTATTAAACTTTTTTGTATAAAAAAGGTAAATGTAATACACCAAAAGTGGATTAAATGTGTTGCCCGTTAATCCAACCTGGTCTTAAAGAATCACGTTGCTGGTAGGCTACATCAAGCCAAAAATCCAAGGCACTCACATGGAGTGCTTATATTAATAAGGGCAGCTAATATAATATTAAAAACCATGATCAAATTGTGGCTATAAGAGCCTTAATCATGTACAACAATTATTTTACTTAATTCCCATTACGTTGAATGCAAATAGTGAAGGAAACATCTTGTCTGTTTGCAGATTGAATAGCTTAGATGTTAAAGAGAGACAACCGTATTGTAGGTAAGGGTATAATTCTATTCAATCAGTTCATGGTTAGTTGTTGTATCCTAAAAATAAAACATACTATTTGTAGACATTAAAATGTAAGGGTCAATCTGTTCTATTTAACTCATAGCCTACTGTATATGGACACAAATGTACTCCCCCACAGATATTTCACTTTAAAAAGGTATACAGATAGACATGTCAGTCAAAATAAAGCCATTTTCTGACCGTATTGCCATGGCAATGTGCACACTTGAAACTGCAACACAATTATAATATAACAATTATAATATAGCACAGCTACATGATAAGCAGTGATTTGGCATCTCTCCAAGGTTTTTATTCTGAAGAAATGGAATTAGGAAGGACATATGACATTGCAGGTTTAACCAATCAGCAGAAATGGGCGTTCACGTCCATTCAGTTGTGCAAATTAAATAATAAGATTGTACACTTATTTTAAGTACTTTAATGAAAAAATGAGATAACTAACTGAATTTCTGTTTTTCAAGTTTTATATGAAACAAAAAAAATACTAAATTGTGTTTTCTCTACCACCCCTGGAGTCGCTAGTTCGAATCCAGGGCGTGCTGAGTGACTCCAGCCAGGTCTCCTAAGCAACCAAATTGGCCCGGTTGCTAGGGAGGGTTGAGTCACATGAGGTAACCTCCTCGTGGTTGCTATAATGTGGTTCTTGCTCTCTGCGGGGTGCGTGGTGAGGTGTGCATGAATGCTGCGGGGAATAGCGTGAAGCCTCCACGCTCTACTTCTCCGAGGTAACACGCTCAACAGCCACGTGATAAGATGCGCGGATTGATGGTCTCAGACCCGGAGGCAACTGAGATTCGTCCTTCGTCACTACGCCACCACGAGGGCTTAGAGAGTGCATTGGGCATTCCAAATTGTGGAGAAATTTTTAGTGTGTTTTCTCTATTTTGTTAAATTCTTTCTAGAGGAAGAACGAGTAAATGGTCGGTTTATTGGTTATTTTTTAATACAAAAATTAAAAAACTAATTATCCAAAGGTACACAGACCATTAGACTTGTACTTGAGTCAAAAATCTATTATATCCTCCTAAGAACCGATCGTGACTGCTGTTTCCATTTTCCACTTCCATTTGTAACTAGTAGAACCTTATAAACATGAAAAAGAATCTTCAAGAAATATATGTCCTCATATGGGGAAGTTGTGAAATTTTTCAATTTAGATTTTTTGTATATATATATTAGTATATACAAAAAATCTAAACTCTTGGATATATATATATATATATTATTTATTATGTTTCCAAGAGTGTTTTTTCAAATGACTCATCAAAATGTTAACCCTTTAGTGACAGCCCAGAGTGTTCTGAACTGAGATCAGTCAGTTTAACTGAACGTAAATTATGCATAGCTTATAGCAAAGACAAAACACAATGTCCACGCAGAAGGACCCACGTGTGAGAGTGAGCGAGCGATGGAGAGAGATACCAAAGGAGAGGGTAACTGAGCTGCGCTGCTGCTCCGATCTGGGTAGCTTTTCACGTACAAAGACATAACTCACTCCTTAACCACCATAGTACGATGCATCATTGTATAAATTAAATAGCTAGTCATGACTGTTTCCCAAAACTGTAGTAACTATGGTTGAAATCCATCGTTCAATCCACATTAGTTGAGCTGTCTTTAATGACATTACTTAGGAGGTGGAGTAATATATTCTGCAAATATTAAGTTGTAACAGCTCATTTAAATGCCAGAATAAATCGTTTTCTTAAATGTGTATAAACGTGTTCAAAGTCTTGACAGAATGAAAGACAAAGAAGCATCAGCAATGCCAAATTATGTCCAGACAGCAAACTAATCTGGAACTATGCTACTAACCACAGGTAAAGGGTTGTAGTCCCAACCACAGTACTGTGAGATGCTGTTTGCGAATGTTCATTGGAACTACTGTTTTGAGAAACACCAAATCGTTTAACTATGTTGGTAATGACAGAAATTGCGATCATAGATGGCTAACGATGCTTTTGGGGAAATGCACCCCAGATCACCTCCGATTCCAATTAGGTTTTAGAAAAAAAAGAGATTGAAAACATTTGTCAAATTTAACACCCATGGCTTTTTCAATTGCTTTGAGATTTTTTTAAATGAAAAAACAGGGAAATTTAGTGTTCAGTATTCAAGTTCAGTGTTCAATAGGTCATTGAAATCGTCTAGGTTACGGATGTAACCTCCGTTCCCTGATAGAGGGAACACACATTGTTTCGAAGAAGCGACACTAGGGGTCTCTCTTGAGAGCCTTTCGCATCCCTGATCTATGAGAATAGGCCAATGAGAAATTGGCAGACATAAAGGGAGGGAAATACATCGTTTCATTCAGGATTTTTCCGAGGAGCCGACAATGAGGTTCGGCCGCAACAGTGACTCGGTTCATCGAAGTGGCCAGGAGGACACAACGTCTCGTTCCCTCCATCAGGGAACGGAGGTTACATTGTAACCTATGCGTTCCCCGTCTGTCGCTCACTTCGACGTTGTGTCGAAGAAGCGACACTAGGGGTCCAATTTAAATCACGCCATGTGCTGAGCCGTGTACTGCTGACACAGGAGCAGGCAGGTACTTGACGTCCCAAAATGACCAGCTGTATCAGACTGCACGTACCCTTCCCCAATGTCCCATAAAGTTGTCGGAACCCTTATTGTTACCCTAGACAGGGGAACAATGCAACGCTTGCCAACCTGGGAATGGGCCAAGCCTAGCCGGGCCTCTTTTCTCTTTTTCTCGCATAGAGCAAAATGGCTGGGGCCCTTACACACATTGTGGGAAGGGGGTCTTACCCAGTTTCCTATTCTTTCAGGGGGAAAAGACCCTGCGGAGACCACACCTGCCCATAGATGGGGAGGTAAAAGTGGCGAAATACACCACATGGGCTTTTAGGTCACATGTGGGAAGTGGCGCAGTGGTAGATCCCGCCTCTTCGGAAGGAGGAGTTGCTACAGACACGGCGACCGGGGGGCAGCGGGATCTGCCCAGGGGAGACGTGGGTCCACTCGTAAGGAGACCGTACCGCGGGAAATACACACAGGCGGAATGTCCATGTAGGAGCCCTAACCTGTGGAGCACCTATTCCAATACAGGGTAGATTTGAGTACCTGCAGTGGATTGGGTCTGCGAATTCCTCTGCCAAATTGCGGACCCACAGGGCTAGGGAGGAGTCATCCAGGGAGCCGAGTGAGTGGGCTCTCCTGGGAGAAAAAGCGCACGGTATTACCTCAGCCAAGGGAAAGGGCGCTAGATGCAAGCGATTCACCCGGTCAATCCGTCAGCATTTTAGAGTTCTACCGCCTCAGACCTGAGAAAACACGGGACTAGACTGACTCTACCCTGAGACTGTAGAATCTCGCAAAGGTATTTGGTGTTGCCCAACACGCTGCTCTGCATATGTCTGCCAGGGAGATGCCTCTGGCCAGTGCCCATGAGGACGCAACGCTCCTTGTTGAGTGTGCTCGGACCCGCAGGGGGGGGCACGCCCTGGGTGCGATAGGCCAATGAAATGGCGTCCACTACCCAATGGGATAGCCTGTGTTTGGAGACAGCATTCCCTTTCTGCTGTCCACCGAAGCAGACAAGGAGCTGCTCAGAGCATCTAAAGCTCTGTGTGCGGTCCAAGTAGGTACGCAAAGCACGTACCGGACACAGAAGGGGCTGGGTCTCCTCCTCCCAGGGTAGCGCTTGCAGGTTCACTACCTGGTCTCTGAAGGGCGTGGTAGGAACCTTGGTCACATAGCCCAGTCGCGGTCTTAGGATCACATGCGTGTCTGCCGGACTTAACTCCAGGCAAGTGTCGCTAACAGAGAACGCTTGCAGGTCCCCGACCCTCTTGATGGAGCGCGATCAGCAGGGCCGTTTTTAAGGAGAGGGCCCTGAGTACAACTGAATCTAGCGGCTTGAAGGGGGGTCTCTGATGGCCCGTGAGGACAACTGAGAGATCCCAGGAGGGGAACAGGCTTGGCCGGGAGGGATTTAACCTCCGGGTGCCTCTTAGGAAACTTATAATCAAGTCGTGCTTACCCAAAGACTTGCCGTCTACTGCGTCGCGTTGGGCTGCGATAGGGAGGGATAGGGGTTGTGGGCCGATAGCGCTAATATACAAAACACAAACTGATTAAAGATAAAATTATTGATTATATTTGTTCATATGTGGGATTAATTTTACTACTTTTTACCAGCATGTTATAGTTTATGTGGTCTGTGTGGGAATTACCACATTACGCACATTTTACCCAGTGCAATACAATCATGTGCTGTTATAAAATACATAACAATATAACTTTAGAACATAAATAGCTAGGATGTGCCTTACTTTGAAGCATATAACAATGATTATAATTCTCTTCTGAATTAATGGCAAAACTAGCCTGACCAAGTAATCAGTAAAGGAAATTAATGAATTGAAGCTGTTATAGCGAGCAGCCCCCTCTGTTGGTTAAAAAAAACAGCACATGGTATGCTTTTCCTACTCTGGCTTTCTTGCAAAGTAAATAAAGGGGCCAGTCAGGGACAGGCCACCAAAAACCCGGACTATCCCCAGAAAATAGTGATGTCTGGTCACCCTACTCCAGCTACATGAAACAGTTCGTAAATATCTTTGTCTATGAAATGTCTATGTCACAAACTGTGTTTTTGTTCTTATTTGAAGAATAAAAATTGGGTTACAATCAAGAGTTTTTTGACAATTTGCAAATGTGACTCAAAAATAAAAATTTCCCAAATGATATAAAAAATGATTCAGTGAATCTCGGCACTACGAAAATCAGTAGAAAGAAACATGGTACAAAGAATTGTAAAATACAGTAATGAAATACGGTAGAGGCTAATGTCAAAGGAAAAAACAACCAAGGCATTAGTATACCCATATGCTTCAGCATACATCACCTTAATACATGCTTATATTATTAACAGCATTATATGCACTCAAGCTCTTGCTCAAATAACATGCTATGCATTTTTAACACATGCTTAAACAGTATTTTACTTATTCCCAACCAGAATTTAAGGACATATATTGCAGTTCAAAACAATAGAATTCTCACAACACGTTTTCACATATAACACTTATTCACTTAACTGGAAAACACTCTGGGCTATAAATCATTAAATAAGATATGATACATTTACAAACCCAGCTCACACATGTGCACAGAATGTAGTCAGACTCCACACATGCAATCCAAATGCATCCTTCAAAAATAACTCATAACAAACAATCAATTAAACACAACTCTTCTGAATACGTTTAATGCAATGTTACAAAATGTTGTGTAAAATTTGACATTTACCCAAAGATTTCTCAACCAATGAAAAAAACTGGGAGCTCACTTGTGCATTACATGTTCTCAGGTTCTAACCAGAACCAGAGAGTGCCAGAAGGCTGAAGTCCCCAAAGTCTTAAAGGGGCCACGTCCAATTTATGACCAGAGTCAAACCACTTCTTTAACAGTTTCTCTAAAGAACACAATACCCAGGATTGTTAACACCGGAGATGAGACTTCAGGACTGAGTGAAATAGCATTGCACCTTGTTGTTCAATGTTCCCTGAAATCAATACAGATTCACCTAGAAGGGCTTCAGTGTCTGACACAGGGTTTTCAGGGATCACATTTTCTGTCTCTTGCAGACTAGGATATGTCACATTCACACCTTGACTGTGATGTTGTGGGAGAACGGGTTTCAGTCACCTCTGGCTCAGGAACAGAGTTAACACAAGGGCGCAAGTCAACTCTATGGACTCTCTTTATAGGACCACCCTCAAGGGGCTCAATTGTAAGCATACCCTGCACATCTATGACCCTGTATACAGTAGGACCCCATAAATCCTGTATTTTGTTCCTACCCCTAGGACTGTGACGCAAGTATAACTGACTACAGATTGACGATAATCTGATTTTCCATTTGGAATGACTGGCAGTATGCCAGAATGGCCACCGTATGCCAGCTTTTAACAAGATCCACTTGTTTAAAATTCCCTAAATTATATTAACACTAACTGTTAAACTTTATTTTGCTATGAACTATCATCTACGCTATTCCAGCTCTGTGGAAATTAATTATTTCGCGACACCGTCCGAGTAAATGTTTTGCGTAAATGCATGGAATAATTGCGCTATTCACTGCTTTTGTTATCAAACCATGATGAGGCATGCGCTAAACACGTGCACATATTTGATTAGCTGGTTGGAAATCCAGTTAAGATGTTTACATACCAAATGGGCATAATGGGCTAAATCTACCCGTGTCAACCGATTTAGTCTTTCGCCGTTTATGATCTTGCACTGATAAAGGAACATTGTTTATTATGTTTACATGACCAGACTCATTTTCGGCTTATTATGTATAACCGGTGTAAGAACGTGCATGCAAATGGTAAAAGATTACCAAAGACTAAATATGAACCAAAGACGAAATATCATTTAAGGTTATTAATATTGTAATATGCCTGATTTGTAAAATGACAAAATTGCTGTTGATGAATTTTATTCTTCAACAACAAAAACAAACCCAGGGCTAACAAGCTGTGAAACTCACAATTAGAACAGTATGAATAGGATTGATACAGGCATCACTGAATGAAAATTCAGGACTTTTTCAGAACTATTTCTATTTAATTTTTTTCATTTTCAAGGACTTCATACAAGTCAGACCTGTTTTCTCCAGGGGGCAGTAAGCGAAAATCCATCTGTATAGGCAACACACATCTTATACAGAAAAAACTTCAAGACATGTTTTTCAAACTATTAAACTTGACACATTGTCCTGAAAACATCATGATAATGACGTAACACATCCAAAGTGAGATGCCCCAAAAGTGTTGGGTTTTGACTCATCGGCCTAGTCGGGATCCGGACACTCATGCTCCATGTCTCTTCTTTGTGAGCGCATGGTTTCGGCTTCGGTTCTCTTGCCATGTGCTCTTCTATCAGACTTGTTTGTTGTGTGAGTGCACATGGCTGTGTTGCTTCCTCATTGCCATGTGCACTTGTGTCAGTTTGTCTTGTATGCACATGGCTTTGTGATTGTCTTGCCATGTGCTTCTCTTACTCCACCTCCTTGTTCCCTTATCACTCTCCCTCCTTAAGTCATTGTTAAGTTAGTTTCACCTGCTCCTCATGTGCCTTCCTTCCTATATATTGTGCCCTCTTCCCTCATGTCTCTGCCAGATTGTTTTGTGAATTTGTCTGTTTTTGAGCTGCCATTAGTTGTCCTGTTCTCTTGTTTTAGTTTTTTAACATTTTTGTTTGTGTTTTTGTTCTTTTAAATAAAGCCAATTAATTACCTCTGCATTTGGGTCCTCCCTCAAACTTTCTGTGACACTGTAGGCCAAAGATTGATTATGTTCAATGTTCAATAATATTGGAATAAACAATAATGTAAGAGACCATACATTAATAATTCACATATGTTGTGTATAAGTGATGCAGGTTTACAAATGAAAACTAGCTTTTTGTGTATTTTTTTAAGTTTGGTGCTTTCTGTATTTTTTTTACCCACTTGAGTGTGTGACATGTCTTAGTAACGAATGCACAACTCAGAGGTACAAGCTTCTCAGTTGCATTTAAAAGCAGCATAACAATCAAGACAGACATATGTGATCAATGTGACTAAATCTGAAAGAAGTTTTGATGGCATGACAGCTTGTAGGTGAACACGTGTCATGAGACAATTTGTATGTCATAAAATAGGCCTACATATATTATAATTAGGTGTCATGCACCAAAGGTGCTGAGGCACCTATTGTTTTCATTGGGTTTCTTATTATTATTACTCATCTGCGAGTCTGTGGCATCCCTATGAACGCTACATAGGAAAATGATGACATTTGGCACACTGATGAACAGACCACACACAAAATTTAGGGTCTCTACGACACACTCCATAGCACCACCACCAAATCAAAAATTCCCCGTTTTTTTGCGTGTATCTTTTGAACCGTTTGGCCTACATACAAAAAAAAAGTTTTGCATCCGATTACACTCCTCCTGATGATTCAGATGGACCCCTTACATTAAAACTCAAGCCCATTACAGTGGCTGCCATCTTGGCTTATGACGTTTACAGTTTAAACATTTCACAGCCTTCAAACATGGTTTGATTTTCCCAAACAATGGCTCAAAATAATCTCCAGACCCAGAATTTTTATTTTCACTGTTGTTTAAAGTCATGGGATCGCAAAGTTAACGAGGCCGATGAGAAAATGGATTTGAGGCTGTATCTCGGCCACCCTTTAACCAATCGAGACAAAACTTTGTATAATTCACGAGGACCATGATCTGAGGGCACATGTGAGTTTTGCGACAGCACCACCTGTGGGTCTAGGAGTGTGATTTTTTTTTTATTTTTGCCTCTAACTATTTAACCTTATGTCCTAAAATCATCAGGTTGGTGTATATGGATTCTGTGAGTCATGAGGATTTCAACGATAGCTAATTTTCCCATATCAACCATACTGTCTCTTCACTATATTGAAATGCATTAAAAAATGATATATCTTTTAAATACATTGTTAGAGTTCACAGCAAATTGGTATGCATCATCAACATCATGTCCCGATGATACCTGAATCGTTTGGAGACAGCGCCACCTATAGTTCAAAAGATAACCTACACTTGTGTGCTGACTCTAACCTCAGGAAGTCTCTTTGCCATTGAATGAGCATGTCAGAGTGGCTCAGAGTGTTAAAACACTGATATATAGTTCAAAGAGTCATAAGTTTAAATCCTATGTTGACCACTGTTAGAGTTGATGTTATTTTGTACTGGAGGTCTTTTTTATTGTCTTTACTGAATAGCTGCAGGGCTTATCCCAGCTCATTTCTGCTTACAGGTATACTTCTTGTTCTTCTTTGTCTTAGTATTTTTCTTCTGATATATAGGGGAGTGATATTTTTGGAAAGGATTGAGAATTTGGTCTGTTTAGCCTGGTTAAGGTTCTGGGTTTTATTCTAGCTAAGGATGGTTTTTAATTTCATAGTTCTGTTGACCTCCTGAGTCTTTATGTTGTGCTTACTACTACGTAAACTGTACTGCATTGCATAATTACTGCCTCAATTCAAAACCAAATATCTCTCTAAAAAAGTTATTAGTTATCATTTTGTACTTGTGAGTCTTTGGCCATTTTGGCTGTGTATGATATTGGGCCTAGTAGTTAAAGCATTGGATTTTGGGTTAAAGCGCTGCAAGTTTGATTCCTGCTGGGGATGGTTTAAAAAAAAAAGTTTTGTCCTCCAAGTCTTGATGTTTTGCTTATTACTACATATGCTGTACTTGTTAGGTTGCTGCTGGCACTGGCAATGACGAAGGCGATGACGAAGAAATGAGGAACCCAAGTGCAATTTATTTACATAAGTGATATCCAAAACATGAACCTAATCCATAACAAACATAAACATGAACTTGATTAGACTATGAACCAAGATTACATCAACATACATATAATACCAAACAAGGGACAATGGAAAACATGAGGGCTTAAATACTAGACATGGGGGAACATAAACCAATAAACAAACAGAACACTATACAAGATAATCAAACAATAAACCAGTGAAAACAAGACACATGAACATGAAGGGAAAACAGTACATCACATGACCAGGAAACAGGAACTAAACTTTTCAAAATAAAAGACATGAAATACATGAACACAAACATTAAACATTAAACATTACAGTACTACATTGCAGAATTCCTGCTTCAATTTGCTTTAACAAGACTTTCTATGCTATCATTTTATACTCTTAGCTTGGAAATTCCCTCAGCTCGCCTTAGTACACCTGCGTTATCG
Source organism: Xyrauchen texanus (assembly GCF_025860055.1). Classification (NCBI taxonomy): domain Eukaryota; kingdom Metazoa; phylum Chordata; class Actinopteri; order Cypriniformes; family Catostomidae; genus Xyrauchen; species Xyrauchen texanus. The sequence continues at coordinate 2,654,413 of NC_068304.1, forward strand.
TTTGACAGGTGTACTGCCCCAGTCAAACTCCCCACCTGCCACTGTACCCGGGGCTGGTCACGCCCGGGCCGCAAGGGGCGCTGGGCGCTTGATGCCAGAAACAAAGGCTCGCCGGGGACCCGCCTTCCTGCCTCACCGGGTAAGTATATAAGAGAGCAACAGAAAGAGCAGAGTTAGTACAAGCAGAGTCTTTAGTTCTCAGAGATGACAGAAACATTCACATTTTCAGGTTCATAAGACTGTGCTATTGACATTGTCTGTGCAATCACTCTCTGACTGCAGATATGACTCTGATTTACCTGAATCAATTGTAGAAAAGGTGTCAGTGTCAGACTTAGGATGAGTTAAAGACTCAGTTTGTATCTCCAAAATTCAACAATCAAATACAAATTTAATCTGTGAACTCTAAACAGTCAAACTTAGAGCTAAAATGCTTAATGCTGTAAAGCAATTAATGCTATCAAATGTGTTTGACGTGACTACAAATTACTAAGGCAACAACTGCATAATTCATAAGCCATAGCATCAAAAAACACAGCACACACACCTGTTATGAAAAGACTTTAAAAATCCTATAAATACAAGGTATTCCCTGTTTACCAAATTGTGACTACATACAATTTGTACAAGTGAAAAGTCACTGAGTGTCACCATAATTAACTAATTATGAGATTCTGTTTTGTTATTGGTTTATGTTAAAGTAGTCTTGTTAACAGGTTTATTAGTTCCATCCTGTCACTGGTTGTCATATAACCTTGTTCATACATTTCCATGTATTTAAACACTCAAGTTTGTCTTGGTTCCTTGTCAGGTATTGTGTGTGTGTGTGTGTGTGTGTGTGTGTGTGTGCGTGTGTGCGTGCGTGCGTGCGTGCGTGCGTGCGTGCGTGCGTGCGTGCGTGCGTGCGCGTGCTTGTGTGTACGTGTTTGGAACACCATTGCCAAGTCAGAGCCAAGTCATAGTTCAGTCTAATCAAGTTTTAATGGTCAAGTTTATGTTAATGTTTATATGCTGCTTTGTTTTGATTTCACTTGGGAATTATTTCACGTTTTTGATTTCACATTTTATTTGAATAAACTTTACTTGGGATCATGTTCGCCTGTCTGCTTGTCCTGCCTGCTCAACGTTACATTATACCTGACCTAAAATGTGGACCCATTAGTTATGCTCCTGTGTCTCCTTCAACTAATCGTTCCTGTGGAGGCGGGGCTGAGCACCATGCTGTGGGGAGTGAGGCCAGGGGAGATGAGTGGTGAATGATTTCCACCTGTGCTTAAAACCTTTTATGTGGTTCAGTGAGGAGTAATGGGGGCTTTTAAGGAAAAGAGACAGTGGCAGAAGAGAGAGAGAGGCCAGCTGACAAGCTGTTCATGTGTTGGCCATTTGCCGTATTATTGAAATAATATGTTTCCACCTTAAATTTATTTATCGCTGTTAAGCGAATGTTTTTGTTTGAATAAACTAATTTTCCTCGTTTTTGTTTTAGTGGAAGGCACGAGGGCATCGCTTTGTGTTGGGGGTGGTGCCCTGTGCTGTACATTTGTGCTGTACATTATCCGAAAGCTCTCGGTAAGGGAGACACGATAGAAAAGGAGTGTCTTGCCATCAAGTGGGTGGGCAAGACACTCATCACTACCAATACTACCTGCTTGGGAGGTCCTTCTCCCTCGGACCACGCCCTGCTCCAATGGATCCACCGCATGAAGGATACCAACGCACGGATCACTTGTTGGTATCTGGCACTTCAGCCCTTTAAATTTGAGGTGGTCCACAGACTGGGGGCACAGATGACTGTGGCTGATTTATTCTCTTGGAGTAATGGGGCTTTTAAGGAGAGAGAAAAGAGAGAGAGCCTAGCTGCCAAGCTGTTTGTGTGTTTGCCATTTGCCATATTACTGAAAGATGCTCTGATTTGTTTCCACCTTTGATTTGTTTGAATAACATAATTTTTTTATGTTGGTATCGCAGTCTCCCGCTTCCTCACTCCCTGGAGCTAAAGGTCTTGTTACAGTCCCATTGAGGACTTTGTTGTAGATTTTTGTGGGCTCTGAGTTTCAATGAGATTGCCTTCAAAGAGTTTCCTTCTTTTTGGGCTAAATTAACCTCTGTGTTCCTTGCTTCCCAAAGGCAAAATACATTGGGGTCTGACAGAGTATATTGACTGTGCACATCAAATAAGTGATTCTGCCTTTACTGTGGGAGTGGTTGATGATGAACTTGGCCATCCAGTAGTAACCACGACTCCAAAGTTCACCAACACATCTATCACCACACCTGCCACAGTCCAAGAACCAGCACCCACGCCTGCCACGGTCAACAAGCCAGCACAGACGCCTGCCACGGTCAACGAGCCAGCACCCACATGTGCCACGGTCAATGAGCCAGTGCCCACGCCTGCCAGGGTCAACAAGCCAGCGCCAGCCACGTTCAATGAGCCAGCGCCCATGCCTGCCACTGTCATCAAGCCAGCGTCCACCCCTGCCATGGTCTATGAGCTAATACCTGAAGCTTCTGCTGTCCCAGAGCTAGCGCCTGAAGCCCTTGCCATCCCAGAGCAAGCGCCTGAAGCCTCTGCCGTCCTAATGCCAAGCCATGTTGTCTTGCCATGCCATGTCTGCCTCACCATGTCAAGCTGCCACGTCTACCTTGCCATGTCAAGCTGCCACATCTGCCTCACCATTTGAAGCTGCCACATCTGCCACATCAAACCATGTTGCCAAGTCTGTCGCTTCATTTCATGCAGTCATGAACACATTGGCCTCACCGTGCCAAGTTTCCACATCTTACCCACCATGCCAAGTTGCTACCTCAACCCCCTGGGTTTCCGCCTCCAGCTGCTCTGCCCCCTGGGTCTCTGCCACCAGTGGCTCTGCCTCCTGAAAGTACAGCATACCACGCTGCCTTGTCAGCCCTGCCAGGCTATGCTCCAAGGTCTGTCTCAACACGCTCCACCCTGGGTTCCTAGTCAATGCTGGTTCTGGTCCCTCTGCTCACTCCAACCTGTTCCATGCCATTCTCCGGGCCCTCCACATACGCCACCCTGGTCCCCTGAGATATGGCGGTCTCCAGGCCCGCCGCCTGCTCTGCCCTGGTCCATGTAATTCTCCAGGCCATCCACTGGATGTCCCGTGGTCTCCAGCATGCTCTGGTTCCCCAAGTTACCCCCACACACAGCTCCCCTAAGAAATATGTCTATGTTTATATTTGGGTGTTTTCTATTTTCACTCAAATATTCAGGTGAAAACAGAGAAACTAGATACAAAGTGTATCTTCAATTCACCCACAGACAAACATTGCTGCAATGGCACAGTGTGTAAAGACATCCATCATTATTCCTGTCTCCACTGTTTATATTTCCTTTAATACTACTTAAAATAATAAATACAAATTTATATTAAAGTTGATTGCCTGGCAATGATTTGGTTACGGTGAAGGTCGGGAGTTGAGAGGAAGGTTTGATTTGGGTAAAATGAATCATGGTTCCACAACAGTAATATTGCAGTAATAATGTTTTTTGGTGGAAGCCATAGTTTTAATGCAATTAACCATGGTGTTACTACAGTAATATGCTGTAAATATAGTACCCATGTTGAATTTTGTGGTTATGATTGAAACACAGAATACCACTGCGATACTATGGTTACTGTAGTAAAACCTTGGCTAACCTTTGTAAGGGAGGTTTAGGTTTACGGGGGCAGTGGTGGCTCAGTGGTTGAGGCTCAGGGTTACTGACCAGTAGGTCAGGGGTTCAAGCCCCAGCACCACCAAGATGCCACTGTTGGGCCCTTGAGCAAGGCCCTTAACTCCAGGTTGCTCCGGGGGGGGGTTGTCCCTGTAATAAGTGCACTGTAAGTCGCTTTGGATAAAAGCGTCTGCCAAATGTAAAAATTTTTTTTTTAAAGGTTTAGGGTTTGATTTTTGCAACAGTTTTGGGCACTTTGGCCAGGCAGACCAGGTAAACCTTAGCCCAGCAAGCCTCATTATGTTGGTTTAAGCAGATTACCTTTTTTTTCAGCAGGGCAGACCAATACCAGACATCCTAAGACCCACACCAAGACTAGAACTGTAGAGAGCTAGATTTCAGACCTCAACCTTACTCCTAGACCCAGACCAAAATACCAAGAAATGAGACACAGACCGAGCCTGATTAGCCACATGTGCTGTAGCTAAAATTAGCCACATTTATAACAACTAAATGTAATTTATGTACAAGGAGACTATTTAGTTCTTGGGCGCATTTCATGTGAAACTGTATCATTTGCTAATTTATGGAAATGTGGTGGTCTTGATGAACAAAACAGACTAATATCTTTGAACATTACAAAGAATTCAGGAACCCCAGGCTTTTGATTTCCCTCCAATGTTACCTCATATGCAATGTTATTACATCTTTCAAAGCACTGTAGTTTTAAAGTGTCAAGTTAAGAGCGGCGAATAATTCAGAAGTGGCCACACAGAACCTGAAGTATATCCAATATACATGCTCACTAGATTTATCAAGAGCCCACCACATGTGTCATTGCAGTACAGTGTTCATCTGTGTAGAATTTACTTTTTATTTACGTGATCTAACTGTAAGGCCTGATCTGTACAAAAATGTGTACTTGCGATTTTAAGAATGTGTAACTTTAATTAGATTTATTCTGATCTGTTTCCGTAGGTAACCCCTTCACTTTCAAATATTTAAATTCATACATAAACATTGCAAACCGAGCCAGCCATATACAACACCCACCCACACACACACACACACACACACACACACACACACACACACACACACACACACACACACACACACACACGCACTATCAGAGTAATTGGTGAGTCTCTTCCTGACTCAGGAAGTGGAGTAGAGTTTCTGTAGCTGTCCCGCCGGACTGACTCCTGTCTACCACACACACACAGACACACACACACACACGCTTACTAAGACATGCTTATATAGACTTCTATAGTTGTTTTTATATTAAACTTATTATAGTTATTACAGACTTACCCCTCCCCAATGCTTCAATGAAAACCAAAAAAATTATTTACTTTATGATTAATTTAATTTACCTTTGAGGACATCATTTCCACTTTCATCACATTTAGCTAACAAATTTGTCCTTGAAGTATAGCTAAATAAAACCGAACAAACATACACACACACACACAAACACACATACAAACACACACATATACTTTAGTGCTCAGCATATACAAATTCACCCCTCTTTGATGAACTTTGATTTCACACACTTTCGCATGAAAGAAAAAACACAAATGACATTACTTAATAATTAGTTCTTCTAAACAGCAATGGGATAAAAGACTTTTATTGAAATCTCATGCTTCTCTGATCCGATCACATGTGGTCAGTTCTAAATACAGCTGTTAACCCTTTAACTGATGTTTCAACTGAACAGTAGACCTTACTTTGAGTGGGAATGATGGGAGATGAGAGAGATTTCCACAGATCTAGCCCAAAAGTTGTTGAGCGCTGTCCTTTTCTGCATATTGCGGCGCCATTTTGCAGCTCTATTTATGCTATCGCCGCCCGTTCGGCCCCGTTTCACGGCCAGCGCACTGGGAAAAGTCGCGGTTCTCCCTATGGGCAGTCCGCCCCTGCCCGTGTCTGCTGTTGGCATGGGGGTATGGGCCTTTTCAGTTTTTTAAGTTTTCACACTTCCGTGAGTCATTCATCAAATAAAAGTGTCAAATAAGAAATTGGGATCAAACCGTTATGTTGCTGTGAATAGAGCATAGGGTAAACAGTAGAAATATAGCAAAATGTATGAGAAATACAGAAATACTTGTATTCCATAATTTTCCGAAATCACGCGTGACCGCAAGGTTGATTTGTCGGTAAAGGGTAAAAATAGCCAGGAGGACAGGAGACAAAACACAGCCCATGCACACCCCAGACCAGAACACAGATGCCCCCACCAGACCCACAGACAAACAAAAACCATGGAGGAAGCCAGACACAACACCAGTCACAACCCCTTTCACTGCCTCCCCAGATATCAGCAAAGCCACACCCCCACCCCCCTCCCCAGCAGGCCCCACACCGACGAAACGGCACACCACACAAGTGAGCAAACCAAAATCCACTCTGCCCAAGTGATAGGACACCCCACCCAGACAAATTCAAAGGAGATCAAAGAACACCCTACCACACCGCTCCACAGGGGGGCACACCTGCCACCACCACCGGACAACCACCGGGACCCACAGAGCAAACCCGACCTGACCGAAGACACCACGAGAAGATGGAGACCCACAGCCCCAGGCAGACCCACACACCCAGCTGACAACAACAACCAGAGAAGGCCACAGGACAGGCCCTACAAAGGCTGACCCACACTCGACATGCCAAGGCAACATTTTCCCCTCCTTCCAGCTGATTACAAACAGAGCGATGGTGAAGTTATGTTGCATGACAAAGGCACAAGACCTGAATTGAATGAATAAGCACAGGGCCGCAAACCCCTACCCGCCCACTACACCCGCAACTAGGCCAAATCAGCCCTGTGAACCTCGACAACCATCCAACAATGTGAACAGTCACACCCCCACGCAGAGCAGCATGGCAAGAAACCCCCAGATCAGGACAGTACCCCCCCACCCATGCAACACACCACCCCACAAGTGAAAAGCCTGCCAAAGCAAGTGAAAGGAGAACCAATCCCACTGCACACCATGGGGAATAATGCCAAGGACAGCGACGGGTGCACTATCCAACCCCCTCCACAATCGCTGCCCACACAAAGCGGCGGCAAGAGCACCCAGACCCCAATCCTGGGCACACACAATCCGCACTACACTTCCACCCTTTGGCCACAATCAATTCCAGTGCCACAAAGCTCTGGCATTCGCACACTACCAGGCCCACCACCACCACCAGTGCAACCTGCAACCAGGACACTCCACGCCTCCAAAAACACATATGACCACATCGCATTTGACATATATATGCTAATCCGTCACAAATGTGTCATGGACAACAGAGAAGCATCACCCCTCTGATGTCTGATATCAACATGCAGGGACACAGATAAGAAGCCTTATTACCTTTATTACAGGTAATCCACAAAAATAACAGATCATTTTGCTCTAAATGTTGAGGTGCATCTGGGAGAAACAGTGTGCTGTTTTTTCATGCTTTTTTTGTCTTTTCTGACTTTGTTGCACATGAATGTCATGCAGTAACACACTGACATAGTGATTAATGTATTTCATCATGAAATCAGAAGCCCTCCCCTCAAAATCAAAACACAAGTGGTCACAGAAGATCCATTCAAGTGACCAGGCGTAAACAGTGATGTGTCTCTTCTGACCAAATGTGATCAGATGACCTGAGATGCATCTTAATAACAGCTTAATACACACATACACACACACACACACACACACGTGTGTATGATTTTAGATTTACAAACGTGTTTGATTTTACATTTTAATTTTAGGTGCACTCCTCATTGAAAATGTTTTTCACCTAGAGAAATTAATTGCAAATATACGCATATATTCATGATGACTCACACAAGATGAAGACATATCAGTAACCTTATAAAAGCTGTTTTATTCTACATGGAGAGGGTCCCCTCATGGGGACTGCCATGTTAGGATCACGTGTGCACATTTTGTAGGGAGTACCTCTTAAAAGTAGTGTTTTGTTTCAGTTGATTGTAGGGAAATATCCACTCCATCCAGCATTTCCAATACTGTTTTAGTGAGTGAGAATCTGCCCCAAATAATTCAGTGAATAAGTGGTCTGAACAGCGTTAGTTCTGATTTTAAACAGCCACCAAAAATATGTGACACACATGAATTTTGCTGAAATATTCTCATGGAAAATGTTTCTGTAGTTAGTCATGTGTACAGCTGCAGGCGTCAATGGCATATTTGACCATAAGAAGAAAAAAAAACTGTTGCATTTGAATGATGCTGCATCCATGCCTTTAGGTGACATTGTCCAAGATGGCATGAACAAAACCTTACTAAATAATTAAGACATTTTCCTTGTGGGGTCCGTTGGCTGGTCCCCACAATGCAAACCAAACACAAACACAAGCTTCTGAGAGCAACATGACACAAAAAACTCAATTATTTGAGTGCTAAATCCTCAGTGGCTCTGATTAATTCTTAGTTGCTCACTAGATTTCAGTATCAAGAGCCATTTACAGTGTTAACTTTTGTAAAATAATATACAAAAATAAAAAAGTTGTGAACTAACCCTGAGAGCACACATACATCACACAGGCGTCTATTTAATGTGTGTGTTTAATTCCTCACAAATGTCAAAAATACATTCAGAATATGTCTTTGAGACGTTTATGATTTAGAATGTTTGTAAATCTGATTTTTTAAGATGATAACCAGATGTTAATTAGAATTCAATGTTTTCCAGATCAAATGGTCTTAAAAAGACACCTCTGAGATGTCTGCTATCTGGGAACTGAAATGCCTGGTCTGTACAGAAATGGTTGCTTGCAATTTTAAGAATGTGCACATATTCCTGACCATAGAACAAGCACATATTCATGAAGTTTAACACACACACACACACACACACACACACACACACGCACACACACAAAATAAAGCTTCAGACAGATGTACAGCTTACTTACAAACACTTAATCAAAATCACCAAAATCATTCATGTAAAAAAAAAAATACTATACAAGAATGTTTCTTCTCTGCAGCTGCTGATAACAACTGTACATTGTAAAAAAAAAATCTTAACTAGTCTTAACATGGAGGTCTATGGATGTGAAGGCTCAAACCTGTCAAAGCTGATTTTAGTTCTTTAATCCTTTCCTTTCTTGGACTTTTTGTCATAATTTCACATATTTTCTTCAGATTTCCTGAAATGCTGGCTTGCACTCTCTTGCTTGATGTCAGTGATGACAGAGAACTGGTTGAATTTAGAGCACATTCACGTCCAGCCATGTGCTTGTGCGTGTGTGTTGTTCTGCTGATTAAGGGAAGAGACAGTTAAATAACAAACACTGCAGATAGACAGCCTTTGTTCCATCACAATCCCGCTGTGGTGAAGCGGAAGAACATATCAACACTTAAGCTATTGAGAAGCTATATCATTAAACATGAGAAACAGGCCAGGTGTGTAAGTCAGAACACTTTACAGTAATTCAGTGGTTTTTAACTAGTGGGTTGAGACCCGTTTCTGTTCTGATAAGGTTGAGGAAAATAAATGCAGATAATTCAGTAAAATGCAACTAACCATATTCTCATGCATTACACATAAACCTCTATATATTAAAAGGAAGGTTTTTAAAAGTAAACTTTCCCACATCTTTTGTTGTTGACATCGTATATGTTGCTGAGGGCAATTATACAATATTTGGAGCTGTCACTTACAGTAATATCTTAATCATTGTATTGGGGGTATGTAGTTTATGGTTATATTAATATATGACAATGATTATTTTATTATTATTATTATTTCCTGTAAAAGGAATAGTTCACACAAAAAAAACTGTCATAATTTACTCACCCTCATGTACATCCAAACCTTTATGAAATATTTATTTCTTCTTGGAACACAGAAGGAAATGTTAGACAGAAGGTTAGGGACTGACAGCTTCAGTTACAATTCACTTGCTTTGTATAATAAAAAGATGCAATGAAAGTAAATGGTGACTGGTGATTTATTTGTATTGAATATTGATTGAGCAATATATATATATATATATATATATATATATATATATATATATATATATATTTAAATCTATAGTAACAGAAGGTTGTTTTGATTAAAATTTTAAAAAATAATAATAATGTGGCGAGGGGCCTTTTACCCCACACTTCGAGAAAAAGGCCCACACACTTTGGGTAAAAGCTCCCCCAGGGGGTTTATAGTGATAATGATAAGATGATGCTTATTTAAAATAACTAATTCAGAAAAGGGATACCCATTTCCTGTTAATTTCATTCACATTTGGAATTTCATAACATCTCAATTATTCTATAAAAAATTAATCTCCATTATGATTGGATCAGTCAACATGAGCCCACTTTGAACATTATTCATAACAAATCTATCCCCGCACCCCAGTTCAGAAAAACAATGTGTATAATGGGGGCCTTTAGCCCCTGCTACAGGTGGCTTTTACCCCAAATACGATCCTTTCATGTATTGGACAGTTATTGAAAAACTTTTGATTTAATCACCTTAAAAACAAAAGAACAAATATTTATTTTACCCAGTGGGCCTTTACCCCACTGCTGGTCTAGACGCTGTGTGTGTGTGTGTGTGTGTGTGTGTGTGTGTGTGTGTGTGTGTGTGTGTGTGTGTGTGTGTGTGTGTGTGTTTGTGTTTAGGAGTATGTGGACACGGACTGGATGATTTGTAGCTGACAGTTCTCTGATAAGGGCACTGGTTGGCGTCTGCTGTGTTCGGTGATGAGTCACAGACTCTGGGAAGTGGACCCTTCTGTTACCCTAAGGCAGTCAATCCTCTCAGGTTTCTGCTTTCACCCTCCCAGCATCTATCTGCAGCGTTCTAAATAAGCCTAACACTGACCTTTTCCCTCACTTTTATAATGCGCCAATAAGAAGTCAAGCCCTGCTAGAGTGTCCCATAAAAAAGCTAGGATGTCTGCTTTCCTTTCTGCTGCAACATACACAAATGAACTACATGTTGTACGGATCTTTTATTGTTTATCACCTGCAAAACACACAATGGTTGCCTTCTAAGGGATGATTCTGACTAGAAGTTTCTAAACTGCATCTGCTGATTGAGGAATATATTTGGAATGTATAACTCTAACTATAAAAATAGAGGTTAAATAAATAAGAAGAAGCTCTGCACATTCTGGGTATTCCCTCAACCAACTACATTAGACCAAAGCATATAGATTGATTATGTTTTTTCTTTTCTTTTTTTCTCTCTCCTTGAACATGTTTTTAGGAAGCCACTGACATTTAAAAGAATGTTGGTGGTCCTTACTAGTTAAAATGGCCAAATCTTGTTTAGTTTAAAATCTACTAACGTGCACAGGTTTGTGTAAGGGTGAGATTTATCTTTAGGGTTTAGAAAATATCATAAGCCTGCTATGAAATCATGTGGGTGTGCGTGTGTCCTAACAATCTGCTCCATGGGACACAATCAAGAAAATCATATGCTGCCAAGTGACAGACAAATCATTTTAGTAATTGATTGATACGCCATAGTCAAAGCATGGCGAGTCCATGGCATGATCCGGTCACCACTGAAAGAAAGTAAATATCAGTGTGCTTTTTTAAACCGGTTTCATTGTCTTGTTTTGGGTATCATCACAGTACAGTTATGTAACACTTTTGTTTGTTAGAATAAACCCAATGTTATTTTGTTATTTAAAGTTTGATGAATTTACTGAGAAATGTTTTGTCTAGCCGCACTTACCGTATGGCCTGCCATCTACCTTTAGGTGCGTGAATGCAAAGGAACAACAGGTTAGTTACTTTCTGCTACATTTTATTCCTCGAAACGAAACGTACAATTTGTTTCATAACACAACACATCCTCAGTGAAATTATACTGTGAATGCAGGAATTTCATTTGACATAGTACAATTAAAAGGTACCACCAAGAATTCTAAATTACCATTAAACATTGACAGTAATTTTTTATTCAGCTGTTAATTCCATGTATTTTACTGTAACATGTCTGGAACGCTGCATTGACCATTCAGCAACCATCTGTTTTATGGCCCAAATATATTTTCACAACAACCACACAAATCTAATGAAGAAAAAGTGTCATCATTCAATTTACACATTATTTACATAAACCTTGACATTTTTCAGCAGGAAATAGATGGTATAGAAGACTGTGTATGATCTGTAAGCCATGTTTATTTCTCTTTTATATTGAAATATTCTCTTAGTGACTGATCACCCAGTTATAGAACATTTTGAGTTTATTGGAAATAAACAAAGTGCTGCTAACAGTATCTAAACAGCGATGTTTTGGACACAGCAGCATTCAAAGATGTTTCTCTGGACTCAAGCAAGCAAACAGTGTGTGTGTGTGTGTGTGTGTGTGTGTGTGTGTGTGTGTGTGTGTGTGTGTGTGTGTGTGTGTGTGTGTGTGTTTAGCACACATTTTTGTGTTCTCAAACATATTTGAAGTGTGATGTTGTAGTGCTAAATTTTCATGCATTACATTAGGTATTCTTACATATTTTCCTTTAGCTTTTGAGTAGCCTGGTGCTTTGTTTTAATGCTCAAAAATGAGCATTGCCCTTGCCGACCTCCTGACTGTCAAAGTTTATATCTGTAAATGAGTTGTTTAAACTGGGGTTTTAGATTTCACATGGCTCATTAATATAATTCATAGCTCCCTCAAGTGAGGCTTACCATTAGAAAATATTAAAAAACTGCGCATTTTGGAATTTTTTAATAATTAAAGAGTTTTTAGCTACCATTTGAAATTACAAGCAATAACCAAAGTGAAAAGTTGCATTTTTATTATAGTTTTGGTGCAATAGTTCACAATATATAAATACACATTTTGATCGAATTTAGGATGTTTTTGGAAAACAGCTGACAAATCTTCAGATTTTATAAGACTTCCGTTTAATTTACTTCTAAATCTAAAGGCATAATTACCACAGCATTTATTTAAATATTACTATTGAATCAAATATTATATTAATCAAATGTGGTTAACGGCAAGCATCTTGTAACATTACATTTTTGTTTTCTTAAATAATTAACATTTCCTTAAACTAGCTGCATGTCTAATTTTGAAGGATATAAACTCTATGAGGAAATAAGATTCTATTATTAAAGTTGAATTCTTCTTCTTTTTATTATTATTAATAATAATAATAATAATAGTAATAATATCATCATCAGGTATTCTCCATTATTTTTAGATCTCGGCTGTCTTTGCTGTTTTGTGTTATCTAAAACATTTTTTTTAATTTTTGAGAGAAATGTACGACTTTTCTGACATGTATTATTTATAGCTGCTTGTGTTATACTATTTCGGCATTAAAAACATTTAAACATTTATTTATATATGCCAGTAAATTGATCAACACATCTATTGCTCAAAAGAAATGCGCTTTTTAAAATGCTTAATTCTTAGCTGATTTATTTTCAAACCTGTTTCGTTTTTTGGGGTTTTTTTTTTTTTACTGTATTGGGGGTTTCCATGCAAATTCCATGCTAAACCAAATTAAACCTGTTTTGTGCAACAAAAGCTGAAATGTGCTGTCCAGTGTCTTTAAGGATTCTTATTGAAGAATCCACATAAAGTGAATTTATGTGGATTTGCTGAAAGAAACAAAATAATAATAATAATAATAATAATAATAATATTAATAATTAGAAAAATAAATATGAACAAAATTTTAATATAGGCTTATAATTAAATAAGTTCAACATTTCTAAATAATGCTGTAACACTATTCATGTGAAATAATAGTAATTTTATTTAAAATGATCTTTCATTACATTGTTGATGGCTTGATTTGTCCCTTATGATGACACTATGTATTTTGATCAATTACATTTGTATGATGTTGGCGGTCCAACTTGATTATTGCTATTGACTTATTGTCTCTTTTTTAACTCATAACTGTATTTACATAGAACAATTTTCTCTTTTGATGATGATGATTGTAAGTGCCAATTTTTTAGTTTTTGTGTGTGGTGTGCTCTCTCATCTGTTTCCATATTGTTAACTTCCATATTGTCCTATCCATATTACCTGCATGTTTATGTGGTTTACAAGGACATTTTGTTTAAGTTACAAACTGGTAATTACAAGGGTATTATGCTATAAATGTGGTTTATGAGGATATGTATAGTGTCCCCATAATTCAAATCGCTTAAAAAACATAATAAATGATGTTTTAATTAAATTATTTTTACATAGAAAATGTAAAAATGTAGAAAGTGTGTGTATGTGTGTGTGTGTGTGAACCCCTGCTGTGTGAACGCACACGCTTGTCTTTCGGGCTTTGCTGTTGTTCCCATGCTGTAAGTGCATGCATGTGTGTAAAAGGCAGTTTTCTTGCGTGGACGGGTCGTGACCCCTGTGTCGCCCAGTAGGGTCCCAGACACCCTTTGAGCCCTACAGGATATACATAGTCTGTGTTGTTATTTTCTCTTAGACATATTTCAGCACTGCAAGATGACCCTCCAAACCTGCACACTCTGCTATCTTAACCCTGAAGAAGACTTAGTGCAGGCCTGCAGAATCACGACAAAATTCCCAGATTCACTCAGAGCAGTTGCAGTTTCCTGGTGATTGGTGCCGCCTAATTACATGTTACTGCGTTGTTGTACATGTTGTATGCAGTATTTAGACTTCACCTTTGAATGTGTCATAAACCACAATACAATCTTCTTTGTTGTTCAGACCAGACCAGTGCCAGCTCTCATGCAATTCCAATGTCAATGCATAATTCATTCAAGAAATGGTGTTTCTGTTGCTCAGCTGGTCAAGTACGGCACTAGCGATGTCAAGGTCATTGGTTTGATTCCCAGGGAATACACATAGGCCTACTGATAATATGCAAACTCTAAATACACTGGAGTATGTCGGTTGGACAACAATTTTAGTAAATAATTGTAAAATATTTAATTAATTACATCAGTCTTCGTATGATGTAGTGCAATGTAGTTTTCAGCGTACTTTAAGATCTCATCAAAACAAGTGTTAAATAGTTATTTTAGCTTAGTACACATTTATCATATGTACTGGAAAATATAGCGTCCATCTGATACTTGCATTGTTGGATGGATTAATTTTGTGAACATTTAGCTAGTTTGCACCTGGGGAATATTAATATCATTCAGAGCACTGTGAGTCAGGTGTAAGGTAAAGTGTGCTTCTGGCTCAATCCAGCAGTCATATTTCAAGTGAAATGTATGTGAGATTAAGTCTGTGTTTGTGAGTGAGTGTTGCTCTATGATCCAGCTGCTCTCTCAAATGTCTGAGTTCAGCAATAGAATGCAGTGCAGCTTATCTGCGGTGGCGGTGAATCAAGCTCTCTCTCTCTCTCTATAGGTGGCAGAGGGTAAGTGTGATGGAGCATGTTACTCCCCTCAGGTCAAACTTACACTGTACAGATAAACACACACACACACACACACACACACACACACACACACACACACACACACACACACACACACACACACACACACACACACACACACACACACACACACACACACTACTGATCTGTACTGTCCTCCTGCAGCAATACTCACTTTTAAATATGTGGATGTGAGTGTGGGTGACAGAAAAAAGATACATATATTTAAATTATATACATAATATTGGGTTCTGTTTTTCTGATTCTGAGACCACTTGTGAAAATGCAACATTTAACATTCTTTTCTAATTATATATATATTTTTAGTTATGAATTATATTATCACTATACAAATTTCAGTGAAAAGTTGACTTGTGCTAGTATTTCGTATATTTCTACTATTTGTTTTAATGACAGCACGCATTTGAGCAGGCATGGACAACTTGATGATCCATGTGTCATGATTTAAGTTGTTAGGAGTTAATATGGCCAATGTCACAAATTTGCTAAACATTTGATATGTGAAAATCTTAATTCGTATGATAACTTTCCATTTATTAACATGTTTCAAAATCCTAGAACTTTAAGATCCATGTTTAAATGATAATGATAATAATAATAATATTCAATTACAATGTGGTCACAGACTAGTGGACCCCACTATACTAAAATGTATATACAGTATATATCTGTTTGTTTAATTTCTGTTGTCCTGGTTTTATTTAGGAGGCTATTAAGAGCCTCATCATGGATCCATTGGAAAATTCTGTCTTTATAAACTGTTTCCTGTTTGTGTTTACTCAGACCTCTTTTATGCATTCTGAGATGGAAGTTTATTTCCACCACAACAAAGAGAAATACCTGTGTCCACCCCCCCACTCACCGAAAGTCCCGCACCACACAGATGGCACACCTTTAATGGCGAGTGCTCTCTGCAGGCCCAGCCCTGACCTGGAGCTTGCCTTCGCCCGTAGGAGCGCTCTGTCGATGGGCCGTGCATTTGCGTGCTGAGGTCCCCCCTCAGCCGAGCCCTTGTGTGGTCCTTCGCTGCATGTCTGCGTGTGTGGTCTGTGCAGGCCCCTGATCATCTGTCCAAGGGCTGCTAACTGCCTGCCGAACCGCCACAGCTGTTTACTTTAGCTCTGTCTGCACCAGCCCAGTTCTGATCACTCTCTTCCTCCAGCTGGGCCAAATCAGGGCCCGGGACCCAGCCCACCGACAGCACAAAGCAGAGAGAGGGAGAGGCCCCTGACAGAATTGCAGGGGGGGAATAAGCAGCCTCGAGTGTTTCAGAAACCTGTCCATAGATATACCGGCTTTAAATGAGAGGGTCTTATGAGAATGGGTCTTATGGGTCTCTTCGCTAAAGTCTTTATCAGTGGAGTTTTCTGACAGCAACAGGCTGGTATGATGGATGAAATGTTGACTGATGCAAACAGAACTCCAGCGCTGCCAGCATTCAGTGCCACAGCTCAAAGATAGAGTTACCGCAGGGCACACTCTCATACATGCCATTTATGGCTTATATTAGAGCATTTATTTTAGTGCCACCCCAAGAGCTCACAGAATTTCACAGCTTTGACAAATCGGTTGCCGCATTGTCAGGTTATTACAAGAGATGATTTGTGAAAATCTTTTTTCCTTGTCTTTATTTTGTTTAAGGTATGAGTGATAAAACTGTAAAATGCCAGAATTAAATTCTTACAATAATTTTAATACATTTGTTTATATATTTCCTTCCTCTCAAAATGTTCACAGTTTAAACTGATCACTGATGATTTTGGAACAATCAAATCTGGACTGTGGAAGATATAGAATTTAGTTCTTGTAATGAGTATTTTGTTGAATATAAATTATATTATGAAGTACCTCAACACTTACAGCTTAATCTGAATCTAGTAAATAATTAAAATATGAAACATTTATATATACTAACAAAATCAAGCATTAAAATAATAATAAAAAATTATTAACTTATTATTATATTATTATTTATGTATTTCTTTTTGGTGATTCTATCTCTATTTTCTTCTCTGGATCTGCAGAAACTGCATTTCATTGCCTGCAATCAGAGCTGCATGTTGTACTGTTGTGCATTTGAATAAACTTGGACTTTTGAAAGAATAAAGACTAAATTAATCAGCTAGTTACTAATGTAATAATTTTGAAATATCTCATTAGGCTTAATTTCTGAATATGGTATTTTTGACATAATATTTTAATGAATGTTCCTTCAAAATAAAGAATGATTGGATTAAGAAAAGAACAAAAGATATGCTCATGTAATGAGTAAAACATTTATGTAGCTGACATGAAATACATTTTGGCAACTTAACAGCATTTTGTTTATTCTTTTATAATTATTTTGCATGCAGCTTTTATGAGCTCATATGAGTTAAAGGTATACATTAAATATTTCTTCTGTTTCTACTATTTAATTTGACATCACAGGTTAAATTTTAAAAGACGATCTAGTAAAGTAAAAATGGTGAAATACTTGCCCAGTGTTGTCTCTTTCACATATTGTATACCTTTTATAAAGATTTTAACCTAAAATCTTGATTAAAAGAAAGAAAGAAAGAAAGAAAGACAGATCCATGGTCTAATGTCCAGGTCCATTTTCTCTCTGTCTATTACCTATCTTTTGAAGGATGCAGAAACATAACATAGGTTTAACTTTCATATTTGAAATTTGCTTTAATCCTTTCCCTTAATTCTTTTGAGCTTGTTATGCAAATCACCTAAGTGTGACAGAGTATATCAGCACACATTAGTCTGGAGTAAAGAGGGAAGTAGACTGCAGAGCTAATTAATCTTAATAAGGTCTGCTTACAGCACCAGTCCTGATGCAGAGACAATTCCCCATTTTAGGGCGTGTTGACGATCTCTTTAGAGAGATGTTATTAAGACGTTATTATGTTCTGTGCTGGCTGAGTTTTGGTGGTAAATCTTTGGGGGTTTTGTCTTTGGGATGGCTGGTAATGTTTAAGTCCAGTTTTTTGTCAGGGAAGCCCCAGAGGTCAGAGTTTGCCTTTTACAAATTGAGGGCTCTGCAGGCAGGCGCCAGGGCAGTGTGGAATGAGTAGGTTCCTTTGACCTTTGACCAAACCCTTGTGCTGCACCCCACAGCCCTGCACAGGACACTGCTGACCTACATTGGGAAAATTCCAAATGTTTCCTTCCCTCAGAATGATTCTTGTGATTTTAGCACTAATTCAATTTCAGCCAGAGAATTTGGAAATCAAAC
Source organism: Xyrauchen texanus (assembly GCF_025860055.1). Classification (NCBI taxonomy): domain Eukaryota; kingdom Metazoa; phylum Chordata; class Actinopteri; order Cypriniformes; family Catostomidae; genus Xyrauchen; species Xyrauchen texanus. The sequence continues at coordinate 2,672,713 of NC_068304.1, forward strand.
TAAGCTATAAAGATCTAATAAACAAATTTAAATGAGCAATCTGATCATGACATGTCATGTCAAAGTGAAACTGATATTTCATTGTGCCCCTTTCTTCATCATCCAGCACTGATTTTATAAAGTAGTTAAATTTTCTTTTACATCTTTTGTCTTCATTTTGCCTGTAAATTAATTTGAAGTTTTATTTCATCTGAAGGCAGTTTTTAAAGATTTCTCACTTAAATGCCACACCAAAAATAATGAGTTATAATGGCTATAAAATAATAATAATAATAACAACAACAACAATAATAATCAATATAGCTGCTAGCAGCGATTAGCGGGATTCAAGCATTTAAAGTCCTTCAAGTTTACATGCAACAGGTATTAATTAGATCGCCTGAAAGCAACAAAAACAGTTAAAGTTCAGCAAGAGGCATAGGTATGCAAATGTTTTCATGTGTCCTCAGAATGACCCTATACATAAGTCTCTCAAATTTTGTGAAAATATCTCATTCTGTTCAAGAGTTAAAACTGTTTAACTAAAAGTGGCCATGCCCACTACTTACATTTTGTGTTGCTTTGCAAATTTGAATCGAAAGTTAAAACTTTTTTGATAATTATTAATAATGAGACTCTTTCTGCACTGGTTTGGTGAACAGACTAGGACTACTTCAAATAGCAGCTTAAAGATGTTTTTGTTGATGGTGGCCATTTTTTTCAAGTTAAGCAACTGTACTCATAGACCTTGATGAAAGCTTAGACACAGACACTGCATGCACAATTTTGAATTTGATCGGCCCAACCATTCCATACTTAGAGCCATTTTAAAAATGTTTACTATAATTACACCACCAAGAGGTGGTGATGCACCATTGTTTTTGAGTGTCCTTAGAAAGAATCCAGAACTAGGCCTAGGACTAGTTCGAAAAACGTAATCTTTTAAATTAATCTCAAGTATTTATTGAATGTTTTGTTTCACACAAATGGTCCTTAAGGCAAAGCCGTTCAGAATGAGGAGATCTACAATATGGTATGAATAACATGTTTCTTTGTGAAATACAGAGGTACATACAATGATTTACATGCATTTTAATGAGATAGCGCCGCCAAGTTGTTTCAAATTTTGACCTCTTGGGCCAAAAGACAAATAGGCATACCAAGTTTAGTTCCGATCTGCCTTATTCAACCCTTTATAAAAGCTGCTGAAAGCTGATTGGTCGATGGCGACCATGTTTTTAAATATATGTGACTGTCTTCATTTTTTCATTATTACAGTGCCCGCAAGAGGCAGAGGTGTGCAATTATTTTGTGTGTCCTCAGAATGATCTCTTACATAAGTGCACCATATTTGGGATAATATCTCATTCTGTTCAAGAGTTATAAGCGTTTAAGTAAAATGTTTTTTTATTTGTTTGAGTCATATAGCAGAATATGTTAGCATTTGGCCCCTACAAGAAGCATACCAATTTTCAACTTCATTGATAATACAGTTGCAGAGTTATAAATTTTTTTTTTTTGTAGTGCCCCCTATAGGCGGAGTTTGAAAAAGTAGATTTTTTAGAAAACTAGAATAGAGGAATTTTTTTTTAAATGTAATAAAATTAAGATAAACATTTTGTAAGTCTTGGTACAAGGAATTATATGAATATATATTTTTTTATTATTCAATTCAGTTGCGAAGTTATTGGTGAAAATACACTCACCTAAAGGATTATTAGGAACACCTGTTCAATTTCTCATTAATGCAATTATCTAATCAACCAATCACATGGCAGTTGCTTCAATGCATTTAGGGGTGTGGTCCTGGTCAAGACAATCTCCTGAACTCCAAACTGAATGTCAGAATGGGAAAGAAAGGTGATTTAAGCAATTTTGAGTGTGGCATGGTTGTTGGTGCCAGACGGGCCGGTCTGAGTATTTCACAATCTGCTCAATTACTGGGATTTTCACGCACAACCATTTCTAGGGTTTACAAAGAATGGTGTGAAAAGGGAAAAACATCCAGTATGCGGCAGTCCTGTGGGCTGAAAATGCCTTGTTGATGCTAGAGGTCAGAGGAGAATGGGCCGACTGATTCAAGCTGATAGAAGAGCAACTTTGCCTGAAATAACCACTCGTTACAACCGAGGTATGCAGCAAAGCATTTGTGAAGCCACAACATGCACAACCTTGAGGCGGATGGGCTACAACAGCAGAAGACCCCACAGGGTACCACTCATCTCCACTACAAATAGGAAAAAGAGGCTACAATTTGCAAGAGCTCACCAAAATTGGACAGTTGAAGACTGGAAAAATGTTGCCTGGTCTGATGAGTCTCGATTTCTGTTGAGACATTCAGATGGTAGAGTCAGAATTTGGCATAAACAGAATGAGAACATGGATCCATCATGCCTTGTTACCACTGTGCAGGCTGGTGGTGGTGGTGGTGTAATGGTGTGGGGGATGTTTTCTTGGCACACTTTAGGCCCCTTAGTGCCAATTGGGCATCGTTTAAATGCCACGGCCTACCTGAGCATTGTTTCTGACCATGTACCTCCCTTTATAGCCACCATGTACCCATCCTCTGATGGCTACTTCCAGCAGGATAATGCACCATGTCACAAATCTCGAATCATTTCAAATTGGTTTCTTGAACATGACAATGAGTTCACTGTACTAAAATGGCCCCCACAGTCACCAGATCTCAACCCAATAGAGCATCTTTGGGATGTGGTGGAACGGGAGCTTCATGCCCTGGATGTGCATCCCACAAATCTCCATCAACTGCAAGATGCTATCCTATCAATATGGGCCAACATTTCTAAAGAATGCTTTCAGCACCTTGTTGAATCAATGCCACGTAGAATTAAGGCAGTTCTGAAGGCGAAAGGGGGTCAAACACAGTATTAGTATGGTGTTCCTAATAATCCTTTAGGTGAGTGTATATATGTATTTTTATAATGCCACCGTGTACCCGATTTGCAAAAAACATGGTACACAGCCTCAATCTGACACTGTCTACCAATTTCTCAAGCTTCGAAACGGTCAGCCATTCAGATTTGATGTTAATAGCTGGTGAAATTTGATTGGCTGCTGGCGGCCATGTTTTATATTTGTCTGAGTCATATTGTAGAATATGTTAGCATTTGGCCCCTACAAGAAACAGACCAATTTACCAACTTCATTGATAATACAGTTAAGGAGTTATGAGCATTTATTAGTTATAGCGCCCCCTATAGGCAAATTCTTTTGCGGACCGGAAATGTGCTGTTGTATCTGTGTATCAAGTTTTGTAACATATGGTCTTTTCGTTTTATAGATATTGGTCAATACGTATAAAATGGACGACGCCCGACCAATTCGTTAGCTTATATCTTTGCAATGCTTCGACAAATCAGATTTCTGTCAGGAGGGTTCATAGTAGACACACATAATACGTAGATATCCATTTTGTTGAACTTGGTGCAACGTATTAGAGGAAAAAATAATTTGAGATTATTTAACTTGGTTGCGGAGTTATTGGTGAAAAGGAAAATGTCCTTGTTATAGCGCCACCTTGTGGCCAATTTTCATAAATATTGCTACACAATCACATTCTGACACTGTCTACAAACATCTCAAGTTTTGTAATGGTGGGCCATTCATATTTGATGTTATAAGCTGCTGACATTTGATTGGCTGCTGGTGGCCATGATTTTTTTATTTGTCCAATTGATTTTGTAGGATATGTTAGCCTTTGGCCCCTACAAGACACATACCAATTAACCCCAGTAACTCCAATTACCGCGGTTTGACTTGGAACACTCAAATTGAGTTAAGGTACTCTGCCTTTGTTTAGCCATGCGTCAAAATGAAGTTACTGTACCGGCATGGATTTACTGTACTTTGCCTTTGTTTTTACATTACAATGTGCCGCGTTTAAATTACGGTGTAGCCTGTGTACTGTCATGCATCTGTCATTGAAGCAATCTGACACACACGATACCTGAATAAAAGTGTAGTAAACAAATAATGTTGAGTGTTTTTACTATAGCGTTTAAGGATGGCCTCTCGAGGAAAATTATGGTTGAGATGGCTTTGAAATGCCGACATCAAGATCAAGGTACGAAATTGTGTAACACAAAATATGCATTAGAGAAACAAATTAGATAGATAGATCACAATCTACTTCATAGCCAGCTGGCAGCCTATAGCATAAATAGGCTACTCGGCTATCCAATGAATAGGCTACCAAACTGCTCCATATATCAAAGCACTGTAAACAAGCAAAGACTAGATAACTTGCCACTAATAAGTCATCGTAAATATTTAAAGTTTTTTTTCCCATAATGCAAATTATTCAGTCAGAGCCATCCTGTCAGTGACAGTGTGGGGCTGCCCACTAGTTGCACGAGTGTGGACTTGAATGTCATGATAGAGTAGCATGTAGCATGATCACACATAAAATCAATAGTAACAGTTTGCAATTAAATCTATCAAACCTTTTCTAGTATAAAATCCATGGCAATGAACGTCATCGCAGATGTTTAATCCACAACAATCCACAAGCATTATGATTTCTGAGCATTATTCCTTCTTGCTGCCATTTACATCAATCCACAAGTTGATCTTTTAGGATAGGCTACTTTCATTCAATTTGATGTAAAAACACTTATGTCTTGTATCTTTTAAGTTAGTGAACACTGGAATAAATAAATTGGTTTCAAAACAGGCTCCAACCACATGAATAACTTTTTGTCTGGATGTCAGTTACAGTCAGATTAAGAAAAACAATTAATGTAATCACATTACTCTATATTATAGCCTTTGAGATTGGCCAATCCAATCCACCAGTCAGAGAGCTGTGCATTGGAGTATGGTAGCCAAATTTAACCCATGGTTAACTAGCTGTGGCACTACCTTGTTGTCCTGTGTATGTGCCCAATTTGTTAAAATAAGCATTGATTAATCAAATAGCCTATTGGTAAAAAAAATATTTGATGGACCTTACAATATTATTTCCTATGTGTATTGGATATATATAAAATATTATTTCCTATTCCTATTTCCTTCCATGCCTTATTATTATCATCATCATCATCATCATCATCATCATCTTTATTATTTGCTCTATTCCTTTCAGTTCTTTGTGGTGATATTCCTTGTGGTCCAGAAGCACCGCAAAAAAAAGAAAAGAAAAAGATTGTACTGGACATTGGTAGGTATTTCCCCAATTTGATAAAATTTACATTAATTAATCAAATATTTATTGTTCATGTTCCATTAATTTTCCCATGCATGTCTCCAATTGTAAATATGTTATGTTAATTTCAGTTACTTGTGGGGATATTGATTGTGATCCAGCACCCAAATCAAAAACATGGACAGTTCTTGATAGTTGTCTGGATATTAGTTTCCCGGCGTTTGGTTCCGATGGGCTGTTCTGCAGCACACTTGACACCACCCATGTTGCTCTTATGGAGTGTCCCCTTATTCCAGCCACAGGACCACTGCCAGCACCACAGCCCACCCTCTCTCCATTCACTGCACCACTGCCAGCACCAGAGCTGGCAGTGCTCTGTGGCTGGACTCGCTCCAGTCACAGCACCACTGCCAGCACCAGAGCCCACACTCGCTCCAGTCACACTCGCTCCAGTCACAGCACCACTGCCAGCACCAGAGCCCACACTCGCTCCAGTCACAGCACCAGAGCCACCCCTCACTCCAGCCACAGCTCTACTACCAGCACCAGAGCCCACCTTCGCTCCAGCCACAGCTCTACTACCAGCACCAGAGCCCACCTCGTCTCCAGCCACAGCTCTACTACCAGCACCAGAGCCCACCTTCGCTCCATCCACAGCTCTACTACCAGCACCAGAGCCCACCTTCGCTCCAGCCACAGCTCTACTACCAGCACCAGAGCCCAGCTTCACTCCAGCCACAGCTCTACTACCAGCACCAGAGCTCATGCAGTTTTTATACAGGTGTTATGATTTTGTAAATGGTGATCAGCAACCAAATATTGATAATGTGGAAGTTACTGCCTTTTGCCTTGGCGTAACTCTCACTTTTTGCAGACGATACAAAGGCAAAGTACAGTAACTTCAAAAAAGGGGTCAAAAGTTTGAGCTCAAGATTTTTTTATGTAGATAAATTTAAATACTAAAACATCTAATTGCCAGATTTCCAGTGTCATACCTATAATACATTTGGCTGGACAAGTCATTTTTCTCAGTTCCACACTCTAGCATGTTAAGGTCTTTTACCTTTTTAAGGCAGCTTAGACTTAAAAGGATTTCTTATCCTGTGGCTCTCTCTGATGGACAAAAAATTGTATTACAGCTTTCATTGGTCAGATAAATAAATGGCTGATTATTTAAAATTTGCTGTTAGCTCCCCGTTCATCATAAATCCATGAAATTTACTTTCATTCCTCCGAATGTCCTGTTTTCCATATTTTAACAGTTTTGTGAAGTTAGGCATTTGTTAACACAATATACAGGAATATTAGTCATAATGGGCAACACTAGTCAAATATAACAGATTGTATCTTCTAGACAATTTGATGGATCAAAATTATTTTGATAACTTTTTGCCTGCATGGTCTATCGCTGACCTGGGCCAAGTTTGGTGAAGATATGATTAACGCCCTAGGAGGAGTTTGAAAAAGTAGGGTTGTTAGTCAATTAGAATGTCAGAAACATTTTATAAAATGAAATAAAACAGAGATATACATTTTGTAGGAATTGACGCAAGGATTTAGAGGTACAAAGCATTTTGATTTTAATGTTCTCGGATGCGGAGTAATTAGCAAAAACGTAATTTTTTTTTGTTGTAGCACCACCTTGTGGCCGATTTTCACAAAACTTGGTACACAGCCTCATTTTGACACTGTGTATGAATATCTCAATTTTTCTAATGGTCGGCCATTCACATTTGATGTTTTAAGCTGCTGAAATTTGATTGGCTGCTGGTGGCCATTATTTTTTATTTGTCCGGCTGATATTGTAGGATATGTTAGCCTTTGGCCCCTATAAGATGCATACCAATTTTCAACTTCAATGATTATACGGTTGAGTTATGAGTGTTTTTTTTTTTGTAGCGACCCCTATTGGCGAACATTTTCACGACTTTGCGTGCATCCTCAGAATGTCCTGTTGTCTATGTGTATCAAGATTCATAACATTTGACCTTTTCATTTGGTAGATATTGGTCAAAACGTACAAAATGGATGATGCCTGACCAATTTGTTGGCTTATATCTTCGCAATGCTTCGACGAATCAAAATTCCATTGATAAATTTTGTTAGGAGGGTTCATACTGACACCCCAGTTTTTGTGAGAATTAGACTTACGGCCTATGAGGAGTTCGAAAAAGTAGTTTTTCGAATTATGCAAATTAGCGCAAAACTTGATTTTCGTCTTGATTTAAGGAATCCAACGATGTCAGACAATTGTGTGTGCGACAAATGGTTTTGGAGTTATGGGTCCAAATGTAAAATGATCATTATAGCACTAGATAAACTGTAGTACAATGGGGGACTACCTTCTCTCAAAGTTTCAGCTCTCTACGACTTACGGTTTGGTCTGCACGATCAGTTTTAGGGCAGAATAATAATAAAATCCTTACAATTACAATAGGGTTTCAGCCCTTCGGGTTTGAACCCCTAATAAGAAAACTAACAAAAACAATAGGGGTCTTCGCCCTTCGGCCCTTGAACCCCTAATAATAATAATAAATATCCTTCAGCATTTAGAATATTGGTTATGAATTATGATGAAATAAAGATATTCTGCAAATATTATATTTTTATTTAAAATAAAAATTCAGTTAATTTTTGTGAGATTCATGTGGCTCTGAGGAAATCCCTCTTGTTGTGTTTCTCTGTGTACACTACATGTAACCTGGGAGTTTGGACAGAGGCAACATGTGATAATTCCTAGCCTTACACACCAAGTCAGTTATTCTTCAGAATAAAAAAATTATCCATGTTCCATCCTCCAGGACTCCTCACTGTGGACCTTTCTCAAGAAAAACCAAACTAACCCCACAGGTTCACGTAATTGTTTCCGGAAGTAAGAGCAGTATGGTTCAAGAGCTCCCTAATTCTATCAGCAGCCCAGGAGCTGGAGAGCAGGCCGGGCGGTCCGTGTGGAAAAACCCCAAGAAACCGTCAAAGCTCATTTACCACCAACAGCATCCATATTCCTGTCACTCAGCCACAGACCCGCCTCCTGACCAGAACACAGAAACAACTTGCAGGCTTTCATGTGGAATAATTGATGCATTTATTACTGGACTATGTTTATGGGATGGGGGTCTTGTGAATGTTTGTTCTATCAGCATTTGCGAAGAACCTGAGGCAATGAATTCCAGTGAATGATGGCAAGTGACACGACAGGGGTTTACTTGACCAAAAATTCGAACTTCTTGGCGAATTCCATATCCTAATGCTGATTACAGGGTTAAAAGTCTTCCACTGGAGAAACATCATGTAACTGGACATCTACCACTAATGAGAGACCTCCCAAACTGCAATTTTCCATGCCCTGACCGGCAGAGAGAGTATGTGATAATGCTGGAGATTTGCAGACATGCTTCTACAGCAGACTTGGGAAAACTGAGTGGCTGGACACGTTTTTCCCAGTGAGGTCAGTTTGTGGAAGCTTACTCTGTTTCTGACACAGTCAGACCTCTCCCCTCCTTTCTCATATGAACCTCTGCACAGAGGCCTAGTGACACATAGAATGACAAGAAACGAGTTAATCAAAAATTCCAGGGCAGATCTTGGTGATTGGTCCTTGGTCCTCTAGCACCACAAAGCATGTGTTTGATTCCCTTGGAGTACATATACTGATGAAATGTACAGCTTGAATGTACTGTAAAATGATTTGTGTAAAAGCATCTGCTTAATATGTACTGATATTTAGCAGAAAAGAAGAAAGTCTTGTCATTACTGATGGATGGAATTACATGGATAGGGCTGGCTGGCACACAACAGCCCACATGTGTAGGGCATGATATTTGTTTTATGTACTATATGAAAAATTAGTGTGGCAGAATAACATGGCTACCATAGACAGTCTGGTGCATTACTGCCCTGTGGTTCATTGATGGCCTATCCCTGCCAGCATGCTATCTAAATGATACTGTATATTTAACTTGTCAAACCTAGAGATTGGGGTAAATTAGGGATAAATAGAATTACATTTCCATAATTGTTTTATGGCATTAAGCACAGGCTTTGCCATGGGAAGTGGCCGGATGGAAGGTTCACAGGTTGGTAGACCAGACGTATGTTTGTAGTGAGATGGGTGGTGTACCCACAACTGCGGCCATAGGCCTGCTGCCCACATGTGCACCTTCCCAGCCCTGTCTACCACATTACACAGACCATTAGCTGGCCAAACATGTTAATAAGGATGGAATGTTGAATCACTTGGGTAAATGGAGAACCTTGTTGTGGTGAGGTTTAAATACTATAGTACTTTATTGAAGCACCTTATCATGACAATACCATATGATACTGGCTAAAAACATCTTTTGTTAAAAATTCCTACTTTCATAATTTTGTTGATGGCAGTCTAGTATAGCTGCTAACCAGCATATGTTGTGTTTTAGAATCTGTTCCCCAGTATGGCATGCTGATGTTTCCACCAGGCTCTAGCTTAAACAGCAAAACTTCCTCAGTCACCAATTACCATCATAAAGATCTTGCTATTCGACCAGCATCATCTGCTAAAGGCTCTGATACACTCATGACAAAGTCCTTCTTAATTTTTCAAGTTAACAAGTCAAGTCAATTCAAATCAGTTTTATTTTATGGTGCTTTTCACAACACACATTGTTTCAAAAGCAGCTTTACAGAAAATCATGCTCTAACAGAAAAATAAGTTGTGATGTCTTAATGTCACAAACATGTGTTTTAACTGAATGATGTGAATGTAATATATAATTGTAATAATATTGCTTAAATTTTTTTTTGTCTTTAGGGGTCCGTTGAGCAAGCCAAAGGTGACTGTGGCAAAGGAACACAAAATCCATAAAATGTTTGTTAATTGAGAAAAATAACCTTGAGAGAAACCAGGCCCCAATATTCGTTGTCTATGTGTAGTGCAAGTCATCCTTTAAATTAGTAAACTGTGTAGATGTTGGTTGTCAATGTTTATATGAACAGATTTTGTATAAACTGTACACTTAATGACTAAATGTCTTTAAAGTTCATCATGAATTAACTGTGGAAGTGCACATATAGATGCAATGTCCTTTTGGTATTATAGTGGAGCGGCTAAGTGATATAATCTTTCAGTTTATGATACAAGCGTGAAAATTGGCATGAGCAGTCTCCATGGGTCACTTGACAAGAAAATTGTCCGAGCCACTTGAAATTTCAAGATGGCCGACACCTGGAGCCTCAAAAGATACATTTTCCGATAGAAATGTATTGTTTTTTTTTTCATTAAGGACGATTTGGTGTCATTTTATTTTATATGTTTTAGATTATTCTAAAGAACAACTTTTAATGCATCAAAATACAGTTGTGTTGATTTGTTAATTATAGACAGATTAGACAAGAGTGAATATCTGCACTACCAGGGCACACTGGTGATATATCACTGCTGTTAAACTCAGAGTGGGGTTCAATGTCAGCTAATTGTAAAGTTAGTATCCCAAATGCTGTCTAATCTACCCCAAAACAGTTAGATAGCCGCACCTGAATTGACAGGTTGTGCCAGCGCGGGAGAGCCGAGCCAAGGTTAATGGGTTTTAGTTAACCGGATGGTATACAGATCGCACGGGATATAAATGGCATTGGATGAACGATCGGACTAAGTGTAGGGTTAAGGCATGAACTTAGTTGTATCCCATAAATCAAAGTGCTTGGTAAAAGGTGGTAAAAGGATAAACCCTCGGCCTCTGCCTATACATTTGCTGCAGACATGGCAGAAGCCATCGTAACAGTTGAGAAAACTAACTAGGACAGATGTTTCATTTGTCAGCAGGACACCAAGGAAAAACTCATTCATCCGAGTTTATTCAACAGAGAGCACGATCGTACTGGTTATGATACCATTGCAAGAAATGTTCCATTATTTCATAAGATCAATGCTCTGCCTATCTTTCTTAGTCCAACCCGACTAGATGAAGGTGATGGCATAGAAAACACATTGACAAGAAACAGAGCAAAATATCATTCAACTGTAAACTTATGTTCAATAACACAAAGCTGGAAAGGACCCAAAAGAGAGCATCTACTGCTGCTAAAGACACTGAAGATACCAAAGATATCCATGTCAAGAGGCCAAGAGGATCCCAGCCCTCGAAAGCTTTGTGCTTTATATGTGAAGATGAGAGTGCAATGTCCCCCTTACGAGAAGCAATGACGATGAAACGTAATGAAAGAGTCAATGAATGTGCCAATCAGAGACTACTCATGCCAATTTTCATGCTTGTATCACCAAATAAACCACTATATCACTTAACTGCTCCACTAAGGTGTCGGCCATCTTGAAATTTCAAGTGGCTCGGACAATTTTCTTGTCAAGTGACCCACGGAGACTGCTCATGCCAATTTTCACGCTTGTATCATAAACTGAACGATTCTGCCAAACATAAGCACTTAGCCGCTCCACTATTAGGCTGATAAAGGCTGATTTAGTTTGCATCTTATTAATAATAATTTATTATCTATGTTTCAGGGCTGGATATAGGGGGGTGCTGGGGAGGGCTTTGCCCCCCCAAATTATATATATGCCCCCCCCCCACCCTTCAAGTGCAACTGAAGCAAAGGATCAAATTGCTTCGTCATGGCGCTAACCCTAATAAAATGCGCCGGAGCAAAGTTCAACAGAACACCCTCCATTGACGGAATACACACACGTGCCCAAATGTTACATTTCTAGACAGCGGCTGCTATGTATTCCATTTTAAGACAGTGTAGTTCATACTATGACAACGATGATGCAGGCAGAGGTCAGTGAGGTGCAATGCAGTCCAGCTGGAAGATTGTGGCTGTTAATTATTGTGAAGTCCATTCTAAGTCCAGAGTTCAGGCAGTGACAAATGACGTATTCCATGTCTTACAGATTGTAGTTGGCAGCAGATCATCCTCTGTGAAGCCCATCGTAGTAGACTGAAGTAATGTTTGGCAGGCTAAACTTAGTAGTCATCATCTACCGACACATATCGGTGGGAGTGGGACATCGGGCAGGACCAGAGCTGGATCTGGCAGGCTCTAGTAATCTCGGGATATGCATACCAAAGATAAGACAACAAATAGAATAATATTAGCATAGTTGCCATTCTGCATTTATAGAATATGTGTTTCCAGTTCCGGCAACTGAGCGATTCATTTAGATTTGAGGGATCAATTAGGTGTATGCCTGGCTGAGGGGATGAGACTTTAATTTCAATTTAAACTGAGTGAGTGTGTTTGAGTCACAAACAATGTTTGGAATATGACTCCGTAGTTTAGGAGGCAAATAGAAAAAGGATCGACCTCCTCTAGGTATTATTAACAGGCCAGAGTTTTGCAATCTTAGTGTATGTGAGGTATTAAAGCATGATAGAATGTCACTAAAGTACTGAGCAGCTAGTCCATTCAAAGCTTTATAAGTATTTAACAAAATTCTAAAATGTATTAAAAATTTGAACCTAAAATGTGGCAACAGTAAAATGGGTCTGATATGATATTTATTGGTTATAGTCAGCACTCTAGCTGCTGAATTTTGAACCAATTGAAGTTACTTTATCGAAACTGTGGGACATCCTCCCAGTAATGTATTATAATAATCTAGCCTTGAGGTCATGAACGCATTTCATCATCAGAAACAGTAAGCATGTGTCGTAACTTTCTGAGGTAGAAGAATGCTGTTCTATAAACACTGAAAATGTGATTTTTAAAGGACAGATTGATATCAAATATAACACCCACGTTTTTTTTTTTTTATTGTAGAAGAAGACTTAACCATCCATTGAGATTCAAATTATATTCTGGTGGTTTATTTTTAGAGGATTTTGATCTGACAATTTTTAGCCATCCAATATTTGATTTCATTGATACACACTGCTAACTTGGAGAATTTGGAAATGCTATGGGGTTTCGGGGAAATATATAATTGGGTATCGTCGGCGTAACAGTGAAAACTAATTCCACTAATTCCTAATTTGAAATGAAAGGGAACACCTCTTTTAGAATCTTAGTAGTTATGGGGTCTTTTATCAGTATGGTTAGCTCTTACTGACCTTAACAGCGAAGGACTGAAGTTGCTTGTAGGGAATACTGTGAGACACTGTCTTCTGAGGTGATATGGCAGATGGTTGCATAATTCTATAAAAAAGTTTTTAGGATAGTTTCAATTTTATCAGTAAAGAATCATCAACAAATGACACTAATCTACACAAACTCAGATGAAAATATTGATATATGCAAAATCCTAGAGTATAATTTTCATTATCTATGTGAATGTTGAAGTCATCAACAATTAAAGCTTTATCCACAGAAGATATGAAAGAAAATCAGCAAATTCTCTAAGAAAATACAAATATGGCCCAGGCGGTCTATATACAGTAACAAGAACAAAAGACAACAGAAATTGTGTTTTTATATCAGACGATGTTAAATTTAGCATGATCACTTCAAAAGAGTTAAACTTGTCTCCTGACTTCTGAGTAACACCAAGAACATCACTGTAAACTGTAGCAACACTTCCTCCTTGACCCTTCAGGCAAGGCTCATGTTTATAGCAATAACCTGGGGGAGTAGACTCATTTATACTAATATATTCAAAAGCCATATTTAAGTCAAACAAAGCGAATGCAAACTGTGATGTGTAATAATTTAATTTGCAATTGGTGTTTTGAATGAAAGCAATCTAATGTTTACTAGCCTGACTTCTAATACTTTTTGTTTTTTTGACATCAATATTTGTTTTCTAAATGAATTAATGAGGGTTTTGTGTTTGATAGCTTGGGGATCAGACACATTCTCTGTATGATATGGCAACTGGTGAAACCAGACATCCTTAGTATCGATGTGAATAATAATCTTCTATGTAAAAAAAAAAAAAACTGCGTTTCCCATTAGACAACACTACTAAATTTGATCTGATGTTAGGCGCTCTGGCTTCTCTTTCTCACTGAACTCCACTTGTGTTTGGATGCGTGACTCTAACTCATTAATCTTCTCAGTCAGACTAACTAATTCCTTACATTTATCACATGTAAATCCCTCAGAGCTGGTGCCATTACTTACCACAGTTTTTTGTTGTTGCTGTGTTTCCTGATTAGCATATTCATTGTTTTAAAATCTTCCTGCTCTACTTCCGGTTGTTTCCTTACAAAAATCGAGAGAAAAAATTTTCAATCATTATTTACACACGCAAATGAAAAAATATTAATGTTACAAGCATTTTTTTTTACCTAATACAATTCTCATTTCATAAAAGAACTGATTGTACTGGTACACTCATTTGTGAACAAAATGAATGAAATGAAAAACTAAATCTCATTCGTGAATAAGGATCTGCTATCGACTGAATGAGAAGAGGCATGTTGTATATTTAGTTTGGCATGCGAGTCAACAAGCACATTAATTGGTGAAATGCACTAAGGCAGTGGTTCTCATCCTTGATTTTTTTAATGAGTTCAAATAGGCTTCAGTATGTATCGGGCATGACATAAGATTGGAGAGACTTGCCTTAGTTGAAAAATGAATGAGTCAAAATCATCGCCATTGTTTATTGTTTAAATTTGCATGATTCCAATCCAAAAACCTACCCCACAGGGTGTGACCCTGCTAGGTTGATGTGTTAAATTAACTAATGCCGAGTATACACTATGCGATTTTAGCACACTGACAATTTAGTGCAGATCGCTGACAAAAGCCTGAAATTGCAGGCAAATTGGAGCTCGCTCCCATGAGCGATGATCGCAATGGATGAACTGTCAAAGACGCAATTTGAGAGAAGTACCGACGTGTCACCGATGTCAGCAAGATATCTAGGATGTTAAATATCTGGACATGTCTTCGATTCCACATCTTGCAATGTGAAATGTGTTTTGACTGAATACAACAGCAGCGTTGACCTACAGCCAATGAGAGAGCAAGAAACGGGGCACGGGAAGTTTCAGTGGGAGGAGCCCTGATTTACCTGCAACAGAACATCAACTAGCATGGCTGCGGTATCAAGAAAGTCTCATTGGACCGAAGAAATGGAGGAAAAATTTGTGGAACATTGGCAGGAATACCAGTGACTATTTGACGTTTCATCTGAACTGTACCACAACCGGGTGGAGAAAGAGAAGAGTTGGAGAGAAATTGCCAATTCTCTTGAACAGTCAGGTATGCAAATAGGCAGATTTTTTAGTAGGAGATACTTTTTCATATTGTAACCAATAAAATATATGATTAAACATACACATCGTATTCTGAAATGCATAACATATGATCATGCATTTGTTTTCATATGAAGACACATATCACTTCTTGCATGCACTCTGTTATGAAACGCAATTTGGAGTCCAGGCAGAGTCTTCAAGGATTCGTCAATAGTGAAATGTTTCACCCCTGTCGCCGATTTATTCAGTCATTTGAAAACGCTACGACTTCCATGACAAGACAGGCAGTTGTGTAATATGAACGGTACCACGATCCGACGTCTTTGAAAATCGTGTAGTGTGTAGGAGGCATAACCCGCTGAAATGGCAGAAAACAATGATTTGATAATTCCCGACACGAAGGCTGTTCCAAACGCTAGACATCTTAATTTTGCTGACTCATAAGATGTAATTTTAGCCAAATTTGAAAGTAGCATCGGATGTGTCCTTCTCCGGTTAGGCGATCCCAGAATGCACCGTGAGGAGCTCGGTGGAAAAATAAATAAAAAATGGCAGACGAAGCAAGATAAATTTTGATTATAAATATACTCATAATCCATTCAGTATGAAAAAGTATACATACAAATGTGTTTAATATAATAAAAAAATGAATATTTTACGCCAAATGTGTGTGTATTATGCGTATTAACCCTTACCAGCCAGAGCGTTCAAATTTGGGAATAATTATTCCCACGGTTCCTGTCTCAATATCTTGGCCGTCCAATCACCGATTTTATTTCTGAAAACGGCCAGATTCTCATAACAATATCAGCTAAAAGCACATATAATTGGTTAAGGGGTTACTGGGCGTGAATAATAAATGTATCGTCATCATCTTCATCCTCCATTTTCCTGGGTGGAGCCAGAGAGGATATCCCGGGATATGAACTCAAGTGATGGATTGATGTCAAATTGAAAACTGAGGCGATCTTTTGAGGTATTTAACACATGTTGTCAATATTGTCAATTAAAAGTGAAAAAAAATTACATGACCATCGGCGTTCATCGGACAGGCAGCTAGCTCTATTTTTAAACAAATTTCTGTGAAACTTGCTAAATAAACATTAGTTAGCAATACTATGTACATTTATAGCTAAATATCAATAACATTTTGGCCAATTTTGTCACTTCTGGATGATAGTCAAACCTTTTTATTTATGAAGCATTTATTTGTAGCTAGTTTTTTCTGGAAAATTGACTTGACCGTCATCAGCGAGCCTCTTTTTATATCAACCTTTTTTGGCAGTTTATGTGAAACTTACTAAATAAACATTAGCTAGCAATACTATGTTACATTTGAGGTAAATATCACTAACTTTTTGGGCCAATTTTGTTGCTTGTGAAAAATCCACCTGGAGTAATGTGAGGCAGAGAGCAGATGCTGTTCAGACCTGCCTAGAAACTGGCCTGCTAGTTAGAGAAGTTATCTAGCTTTCCCATGTCATTAAAAAAACGGTAGACATCATTCTATAACTCTGCAGATAGCCTTACCCATCCATCACACAGACATGATTTTAGGTTGTGTGTAGATTCCTGTTAACAAGGAAAGTGTGAGAGGGATGTCTGCAGTTGGACATTCTGGTTAGATTTTTCAGTGTATGGAATTTTGTACTTTTTCTGTTGTAGAGATGGATAAAGACTATGGCTCCCTGCTCAGCACCCTCAAGAGGAGGCGGTAGCTGAATGCTGATGAGCTTAGGTTCATAGCAGAGGAGGATGTGGCTCATGAGGGAATGAGCAAACAGGAGGAAGATCTTCTGGATCAGGAACCATTGCAGGAAGACAAGGACCACGAGGAGATGGAGAATTAGATGGAATCTGATCCCCAGCCAAGACCATCAACTGGGTATGTATGAATGTGTATGTAATGTTTATTTCTATTTCTCATATGACTGATACTCACAGTAACACTAACACTGTTACTCTTATTATTTTGGGTATAGCTAGCCATTCTCGCACAGGTCCCAAGTCAGCTAGAAAGCGTAAATGCTCCCCTGTAGCAAATGTAAATGCTCTGTTTCTTATCCCTCGTATTCTGACATAGATTCACAGGCATCAAAACCTCTCCAATTTAAGCCTAGCCATTCATTCAGTATTGAGTTGGTGTGCGTCAGACTGTGCGGTCAGTCTCCAATATGATGTTGTGAGAAATTTACTTTTTCATGCTGTTTTTTTGCTCAGGCTGTAGTTGCTGAGACATGCAGCTTTACAAACCATCAGGAGTGGGAGCTCGTCCTAAATTGCCCGTCATATTCCAGCTACCAAGGAGCTTGGAAGGAGGTGGCCCCCGATGAATTTTACAAATTTCTTGGGTTCCTCATTTACATGGGGTTTTCAATTCTCCCTGATTCCCATCATCATTGGGGAACCAAGTCACAAGTTTTTCACAAACTGAAAAAAATCATTTTTGGTTTTTGTTTTGGAAATTATGTCACATCCATTCTTCAATTTTGCAAGTATAAATTCAATCAAGTATAAAATCACCCTAAATGGTCACCCTAAAATGGTAATACTTTCATAATTTACTCACCATCATGCCTTCTCAATATCGTATTGCATTGTTGGCAGAGACTATTTGCACTTATTTTCAATCAAGTATAAAATCACCCTAAATGTTCACCCTAAAATGGTAATACTCTCATCATTGACTCACCTGCATACCTTCTCAAAATCGTATTGCATTGTTAGAAGAGACAATTTGCACTCTGTGCAAAAAACTATGGATTCTAACTATAACTGTAGATTATTATAATAAATAGCAATTAAAAGTATGTTCTTTAGGGGCGTCACTGTAGCATTTTTTTTTTTTTTTTTTTTTTGGTGTTTATTTATTTTATCACATTCACACCATTTATTTATTTTATCACATTATTGCTATTGCAATATTGGGGCAGTTTGTCATACATTTCTGTGTTTCCATCAGTCTTGGAGTGCAAATAGCCATGCAGTGGGGCAGGTGCTATTCACATATAGTGCAAATAGTCCCTCCGAACTGTTTGTCTTCTGCTTCTTTTTTTTAAGAATATCTCAGCTGTTTTTTGTCCAAACAATGTAAGTCCATGGAATCCAAACCTTTCAAGCTTCGAGGACAGAATGGCAGAAAAAAAAGTAATCCATACAACTTGATTGGTTTAATGCATGTCTTCTGAAGCGATAGAATTGCTATGGGTGAAAACAAAGCAAAAATGTAGTCCTCATTAAAAAAAAGCTTAATGCACATCCTCCCATGCACATTCATGATAGAAGTTTATTCACGAGTAGGCTACTCACACTTTATGTGTGCACAAGGATGCATGAACAAACGTCTCTTATGCATGTATGTCTCTTTCAGAGCTTGAAAGTTTTGAACCCTGTTGACTTAAACTGAGTATGTTTACACAGGCGGTGATAATCAAACTATTGCAAGTTTATTAGTCAACAAGGATATCTAGTGGCCACTTTAAGAATTGTACCACATTGATGAGTGTAGTAGCCATTTTGTTTGTTAGACTACATAGAGCTGTTCAGTTTGTAGTCCACAAACCTGGAAGAGAATTCACCATGGGTTCCCTCTGGATTTTCCTATGGGGTTTTATAATGGGAGTTTTGGATTTATAAGTAAAATAAGGTCCGTGGTAAACAGTACTTGACGATATGTGGACGTTTTGTTCTGCAACATATATTAAACACTTTCATACCTCAAACATTTTGAAGCTGTATTGAATTAAAAACTTTTTTTTTTAAATCACATACCGGCTTCAAAATTCACATTTGAGGTATGAAATTGTGTAATATATGTTGTAGAACAAAATGTCCACTTATCATCAAGTAATGTTTACCACAGACCTTACTTTACTCACAATTCCCATACTCCCATTATTAAACCCCATAGGAAAATCCCAAAGGAACCCAAGGCAAATTAGCCTTATGGGGTTTACCTAAAATGTTGTCATGCATGAACAACTTTATTGTGGAAGGCCTCAGATGTGTAACCACATCCTGCTTGTTTTTGCATTAACAAAGCATAATCTGTTCGCATATTTCATTAAGTTGGAATGCTTAATTCACGTGATTATATGTTATGTGAATTTTGCCTAATAATTATTACATTTTGAGAAGTGTTTACTAATTACATGTTGAGTTTACAATTTGAGGAGTAAAATCTTGATGCTAGATTAGCAATACATCTTCACATAGTCATACTCTGTGTTGTGTAATACATTTTTTAAGTCTACTACATTTTACACAGTGTTTTGAGTACTGTGCTGTGTGCAGTTGTAAGGTTCTCCCTGGGAACCAATAGAGGTTGCATTTATAAAATAAATTGATCAATTTTCACACATTATACATACATTTCTGCATATACATGGTGAAATTATTTATTTTTCACATATCCCAGCTAAGCTGGGGTCAGAGTGCAGGGTCAGCCATGATACGGCACCCCTGGAGCAGATAGGTTCACAGGCCTTGCTCAAGGGCCCGACAGTGGTGTCTTGGTGGTGTTGGGGCTTGAACCCCCGACCTTCTGGTCAGTAACCCAGAGCCTTAACCGCTGAGCCACCACTGTCAGTTGTTTTCCTTTCAAGGCTGTAATGTTTGTACTCTTGTTTATTTTGATTCCTTGTTCTTAGTGATTCTTTATTAAAAAGCTGCAATTAGATCTGCACTTCTTGTCTCATCGTTCACAGAACATTACAGAACAACTGCCTTATATTTATTTCATTGTCTTTGTTCATTGCTTTCTGTTCACGTTTTCTCATTTGCCTTTGTGTATCCTTTGGTTTTCCTGTGTTCTTTGTCAGTTGTTTTCCTTTCAAGGCTGTAATGTTTGTACTCTTGTTTATTTTGATTCCTTGTTCTTAGTGATTCTTTATTAAAAAGCTGCAATTAGATCTGCACTTCTTGTCTCATCGTTCACAGAACATTACAGACCAACTGGGCAAAACCTTATGGATCTAGCAGCAATGGAACTGCTCTTTCTAAGAAAAGAAAGCAATACTATCGAGCAATACACAGAGCAGTTCTGTAAGCTCACCCATGCCCTCAATTGGGGAGATGTTAAATTCAAGGACATCTACCGTTTTGGACGAGCCTTTGAAGTCCTGCCTGACTGAAGGCAAATGTGAAAACTCCTTTGTAGAATTGATTGACTATGCCCTGACATCAAGCTTTACATTTACATTTATTTACATTTATTCATTTGGCAGATGCTTTTATCCAAAGCGACTTACAAAAGAGGAAGAACATCAGCGAATCATCTTAGGGAGACAGTGGTACAAAAAGTGCCATATTACAAAGTTTCACTATCATCATAATAGTATACAAAACAGATTTAAGTGCAACAAGAAATGTAAATATATATATATATATATATATATATATATATATATATATATTTTTTATTTTTTTTTATTTATTTATTATTGACCGGTTAAGTGCTTTTGGAAAAGATGTGTTTTTAGCCGCTTTTTGAAGATAGAGAGTGAGTTAGCTTCCCGGATTGAGTTGGGAAGGTCATTCCACCACCGTGGTATGATGAAACTGAAAGTCCGGGAAAGTGTTTTGGTGCCTCTTTGTTTTGGTACGACAAGGCGACGTTCCTTAGCCGACCGCAGGCTTCTGGTGGGAACGTAGCTCTGCATAAATGTTTTTAGGTATGCTGGAGCAGACCCAGTGACTGTTTTATATGCCAGCATCAGGGCCTTGAATTTAATACGTGCATGAACCGGCAGCCAGTGGAGAGAGACAAAGAGTGGTGTAACATGTGCTCTCTTAGGTTCATTAAAGACCAGACATGCTGCTGCATTCTGGATCATTTGGAGAGGTCTAATAGCACATGCAGGAAGGCCTGCAATGAGAGCATTACAGTAGTCCAGTCTAGTTATGACAAGGGACTGAACGAGCAGTTGTGTGGCATGTACAGAGAGGAAGGGTCTTATCTTCCTGATATTGTAGAGTGTAAATCTACAAGATCTTGCAGTTTTTGAAATGTGGTCTGTGAAATTTAGCTCATCATCAATGGTTACCCCTAGATTTCTGACCGTTTTGGAAGGCTGAAACTGTAGTTGGACCCAGCTGCACGGTGATGTTGTGTTCAACAGCAGGGTTGGCTGGAAAGACAAGGAGTTCTGTCTTGGCAGGGTTGAGTTGAAGGTGGTGTTCCTTCATCCAGGCCGAGATGTCTGCCAGACAGGCAGCGATTCGAACGGTCACTGTGGTGTCGCTGGGCTGGAAAGACAAGTAGAGTTGCATGTCATCAGCGTAGCAGTGGTAAGAGAAACCATGTGACTGGATGATGGGTCCCAGTGATGTTGTGTATATGGAGAAGAGAAGTGGCCCAAGCACTGATCCCTGAGGTACCCCAGTAAGTAACTGGTGTGGCTTGGATACTTCCCCTCCATGCTACCTCAAAGGACCTTTCTGAGAGATAAGAGTTGAACCAGTCAAGCACAGTTCCAGTGATACCCAGTTTAGAGAGGGTGGAGAGTAGGATCTGATGGTTGACTGTGTCAAAGGCAGCAGAAAGGTCCAGCAAAATCAGAACGGATGATCTCGATTCAGCTCTCGCCAGTCTCAGCGACTCGATGACAGACAGCAGGGCAGTCTCAGTGGAGTGTCCACTTTTGAAGCCCGACTGATTGTCATCCAGCAGCTTGTTCTGTGAGAGATAGGCGGAGATCTGATTGAAAACTGCCCTTTCAAGTGTTTTTGCCATGAATGGGATGAGAGAGACTGGTCTGTAGTGTTCTATCTGTGTGGGGTTAAGTGCAGGTTTTTTCAGCAGTGGGGTTACTCGAGCCTGCTTAAATGTAGTGGGAAAAGTGCCTGCAAGAAGGGATGTGTTAATTATGTGTGTAAGTGCCGGTAGGATGGACGGAGAGATGGCCTGGAGAAGGTGTGATGGAATGGGGTCAAGGGAAGAGGTTGTGGGGTGGTTGGAGAGGAGGAGTTTAGAGACCTCAGTGTCAGTTAAAGGAGAGAACATAGTGAAAGAAGGGTTGCATACAGGAGCCAGGTGTTTGACAGGGTGTGGTGCTGTGAATGTATTGCTGATGGCTGTAACCTTATCAGTAAAAAATGTGGCGAATATATCTGCTGTCAGTGATGTGTCAGGTGGTGGAGGGGGAGGGCAGAGAAGTGTGTTAAATGTTCTAAACAAGCTACGAGTGTCTGTGGTGCTGTTGATTTTGGTCTGGTAATATGAAGTTTTTGCAGTTTTAACGTTATTTGAAAAAGTTGCGAGCAGAAGCTGATATTTACCTAGATCAGCTGGATCTTTAGATTTCCGCCATCTCCTCTCAGCTGCCCTGAGAACAGTCCGATGTTCACGAAGGATGTCAGACAGCCAGGGGCTGGGTGGTGTAGTCCGTGCTGGTCTAGAGGAGAGAAGACAGATGTTGTCTAGACAGGTTGTTAAAGTAGAGCTAAGTGTGTCTGTGGCAGTGTTCACATCAAGCATGGAAAATACATTTATTGTGGGAAGAGAGGCAGAGACATCAGTGGAAAGGCGAGAGGGTGAGAGGGAACGGAGGTTACGGCGAAAGGAAACCAAAGGTGGGGTCGGTTTTACAATGGATGGGAGAATCATGTTGAATTGAACAAAGTAGTGATCAGAAACATGTAAAGGTGTAACAAGAATATTAGAGGTGGTACAGTTACGTGTAAAAATGAGGTCCAGCTGGTTGCCCGACCTGTGAGTTGCTGTGGTGTGTAGTCTTTCCAAGTCAAATGAGGCCAGAAGAGTATTCAGTTCAATGGCCTGGGGTTTGTCCTGGTGTATGTTGAAATCACCAAGAACCACAAGTGGCCTGGCATCCTCTGGCAAGGAGGACAGCAGGACATCCAATTCCTCAAGAAAGCTTGTCAGCTGACCTGGGGGGCGATAGATGACAACAACATGTATTTTTGTGGGTTGCATTGTAGTAATGGCATGGAATTCAAAAGATGTATTGTTACATAGTGAAGCATGTGGTGAAAAAGTCCAGTTATTATGAATGAGCAAACCTGTTCCCCCACCCCTACCAGTATGTCGAGGGGTGTGGGAGAAGGAGAAGTTGTTAGAGAGAGCAGCAGGTGTTGCTGTATCCTCAGGACGTATCCATGTCTCTGTCAGTGCCAGGATGCTGAGGGTGGACTGCGTGGCTGAAAGCCGGAATGAAGGCAGCTTTGTTCACAGCAGACTGGCAGTTCCAGAGTCCCACTGAGAACGAGAGTGGAGCAGGTGTTGAAGTGCTAAGCGGCCGTAGGTTGTGTGGGTTGCGTTTTGTCTTGCATCTGTATCTTGTGAACGGTCTACAACAGATAACAGGGATGTGCTTGAAGGCATGTGTTATTAGTGAACTAGACATGTTAGTATGTATGTATAAGTAAAATAATAAAAGAGATAGAATAGAAAAATACTTAAGTGCTTTGGTGAGTGGAGCCTTGTCGGTGTCCTTGCTCGGTGGACTCGCACAGGTAGACTCGCTGGTCTTTACCCAAGTAGGTCTTCACACGAGGGCCACCACTTCCGCTGCCGCTTCCGCGTCAGCATTAAGTCCAATAAATAACAACTTTTACGAGCTGTTCAGTGGAAAAAAAGCAGCCACGCCTTAATGCTACTTATCACAACAAAGCTAGTCACGTGGTCACCCGAAACCGAAACTCAGGGTTGCGCGGGAACAAACGCAACTTCTGTACAGCGCAAATAAATTATGCTGCACTTAGCAATAAATAATACTCTGAAACCAGTGAAGCACTGTTTGCAGACACTAAAACGACGAAAGTTTTACACACACACACAGGATAACCAACCCGAAGTCTAAGCAAATCTAGCAACGAATCCTACGTGACAAGTTTAAACAAGTTTAGCAATTCTATCAGCGAATACTATGGGACAAGTCAACACAAATATAGCAAGCAC
Organism: Xyrauchen texanus; assembly: GCF_025860055.1. Classification (NCBI taxonomy): domain Eukaryota; kingdom Metazoa; phylum Chordata; class Actinopteri; order Cypriniformes; family Catostomidae; genus Xyrauchen; species Xyrauchen texanus. Next base: position 2,696,912 of record NC_068304.1, read on the forward strand.
ACACCAAACACACGTCTAAGCGACCCGCGTTAAAGACAGTAAACAAACAGCACCTGATCTAGCAATGAATACCACTATAACAACGTTAAAAACAATGAAATAAACACACTTACATACAACTGCAGACTCCTGTAGATAGATCGCTTCTCCCCCTACACTGGGGGGTTTGACAGTTACACTGCCCGCGGCATCCAGCGCTCCCAATCCAGAGATGATGGGCTCTAAGAGGAGTCTTAGAAGGTGGAGAAAGGTCCCAAACTTGGTGGTCCCAGCTTCATTGGCCTCTACCTCGATGGTCCCAACTACAGTAGTCCCAGTAGTCTTACCACGGTGGTCCCAGCTTCGGTGGCCTCAACTTTGGCTGTCCCAGCTTTGGTGGTCCCAGTGGTCTCAACCTCAGTGGTCCCAGCTTCGGTGGACCTGGTGATCTCAAACTTGGTGGTCTCAGCTTTTGGTATCTCAACCTCGGAAGATCAGAAGACCCCGCACCATTCGTCACCGATGGGAGTTATCTCGGCCACGGAGGCGTTCCCTTGCCGCTGCCAGTGCTCTTGTCCACGGAGGCAACTCCCACCGCTCTCGGGCACTGAGACGCTCATCTACTGCTGCCAGCACTCTCGTCCATGGAGGCCATTCCCTTGCTGCTGCCAGCACTCGTGGCCACAGAGGCTGTTCCCTTGCCGCTCCTCCTGCTCTTGGCCACTGAGGCCATTCCTCAACCACCACTGAGGCCATTCCTCAACCACTGCCAGTGCTCTCGTCCATGGATGCCTTTCTTTGCTGCTGCCAGCACTCGTGGCCACAGAGGCTGTTCCCTTGCCGCTCCACCTGCTCTCGGCCACTGAGGCCATTCCTCAACCACTGCCAGTGCTCTCGTCCATGGAGGCCTTTCTTTGCTGCTGCCAGCACTCGTGGCCACAGAAGCTGTTCCCTTGCCGCTCCTACTGCTTTCGGCAACTGAGGCCGTTCCTCTACTGCCGCCAGTGCTCTCGGCCATGGAGGCTGTTCCCCTGGCGCTAGCAGAACCCTCAGCCATGAAGGCCATTCATGTGCTTTCCTGGACTGCCAGAACCCCCACCCCAATAGTCACCATGGTCACCATGTATGTTTATTTCTTCTCTTGTCTCTTGTTTTACAGTGCATTCTGTCCGAAAGTATTCAGACCCCGTAATTTTTTCACATTTTGTTGTTGAAGCCTTATGCTAAAATGCTTTAAATTATTTTTTCACATCAATCTACACTCTATACCCTATAATGACAAAGAAATAAAAACATTTTAATTACTGCAAATTTATTGAAAAGACAAAACTGAAATATCATATTGACATAAGTCTTCAGACCCTTTGCTATGACACTTGAAATTTAGCTCAGATGCATTCTATTTCTCTGGATCATCTTTGAGATGTTTCTACACTTTGATTGGAGTCCAGCAGTGGCTAATTAAATTAACTGGACATGATTTGGAAAGGCACACACCTGTCTATATAAAACTTCACAGATAAAAATGCATATCAGAGCAAAACCAAGCCATGAGGTCAAAGGAACTGCCTGCAAAGTTCAGAGACAGGATTGTTTTGAGCCACAGATCTTGGGAAGACCACAAAAAAGGTTCCCAAGAGCACAGTGGCCTCCATAACTCTTAAATGGAAGAAGTTTGGAACAACCAGGACTCTTCCTTGAGCTGGTCATCTGGCCAAATTGATCAATTGGGGAAGAAGGGCCTTGGTAACAAGCTGTAGGGGTTTTTCAGTGGCAGGGACTGGTCAGGGTTGAAGGTAAGCTGCATGCAGCAAAATACAGGAGATATACCTGAAATCCTGTTCTTGAACACTCAGACTGGGCTGAAAATTCACCTTCCAACAGGACTATGACCTTAAGCACACAGCCAAGCAAGGGTAGCTTTGGGACAACTCTTTGAATGTACTTGAGTGGCCCAGCCAGAGCCGGCCTTGAACCTAATCAAACATGAATATTAAAAAATTATATTACAGTTTTTCATTTTAACACATTTGCAAACTTATGAAAAATGTGTCTTTTGCTTTGTCATCATGGGACATATGGGATTGATGTGAAAAAAAAAAAGAATTTAAAGCATTTTAGCATGCTGAAACATAACAAAAAATGAAGGGGTCTAAACAATTTCTGAATGTTAGTTCCAGGTGTTCCTCGTTTTATAATTTGCCCCTTTTTTATTTATCACTTGATTTTTCTGTGTTCTTTGTCAGTTGTTTTCCATGCCAGGCTGTAATGTTTGCATGCTTGTTTATTTTGATTCCTTATTCCCAGTTATTCTTGTTTATAGTTATGTTTTGAGTTTCTTTACTAAAAGGCTGCACTTTGATCTGCACTTCTCATCTCATCACTTTCAGAACATCACTGCAATTAATCCATAACTTTGTAAGAAACAATACCTTCACTATAGTATATATAGTGTATGTCTATATATATATGTGTGTGTTTGTGTGTGTGTGTGTGTGTGTGTGTGTGTGTGTATGTGTATTTATGTATATGTATATATCTCCCAGCATTACACATGAGATAGACACTCTCTGAAAGGGACTTTGATGGGAGAACAATAGTTGCCATGCTGTAAGATGGCTTCAAACTGAATTTCCAATAAATATGAATTAAAAGGTGAGTTCCGAATAAACTGTATTTTTGATCCCCACACATTTCAGCTCTCCAAAGCTCTCACAGTGCATGGAAAAGTCTTCAAAGGGAATAGAAAATGGCATAGGTATGATCACTTCTAAATTAAACACACCCTTTTTGTCATTTATGCTGCTCTTCTTCTTCTCAGTATTTTGTTGCATTCAACCTTCGGGTTAAATACACGTTGCACGGGACCTCTATTTTTCAGAGCATGCGCATAATGACGAGGCCTGTTGCAATACATTTTAGGTATTTACATGTTAGACCAAGCAATCACATTAACTATGTCTGTTAGTTAGATTTTGCAAAGCTGAACTGGTACGACTATTGCACTTACATTACTTTTTTAAAGTCTAATTTAGCCTGACTGAAATTAGACTTTCTAAGTGGATCCAAACACACTCATTGTATGGAAAAATCTGAAAAATGTGTAACTGTTCTGCATGACTGCAACTCTGTTTGAAAGCAATACAAAAGGACTGAATATTTTTGGCTGCACTGTAAAAAAAAAGAATCGTTGAGCAAACTTAAAAATTAAATGTAACACTATGCAGTAAGATTTTGGGGTTCTCTCAATGATGTTTGAATTCTCATTAACATTGCTTTGTTTAATGCAAAAAGTCTTGTTGAGAGAACTATTAATTTCTAGTTCAACCAACTGACATGCATGTGTCACAATGTGTCTTGTGAGGCAAGGCGGTATGAACAATTGTTTGATGTAAACACACAATAGTCCTCAACCCTTAAAACACAAACCTCAATCATGGTACAATCAACAAACCTCATTAAGTTAAAAGATGAGCTCCTAACATCACCACACAACTATTAACTAACAGTGCCAACAGTGCAAAACAAAAAACAACAACAGCAAAAAGCTGAGATAAAGTCTATAAAAGAACAAGCCTAAAACACTCACTACATAATTTATTCATGTTGCAATGCATGCTGGGAACTCACACATTTAGGGCCTCTGCTTTTCTCCATGTATATGCTTCCCCTGGGAGATATTATCAGGAATCGTGGAATAAGTTTCCACTGCTATGCTGACGATACACAACTTTATATTTCTTCAAAACCTGATGAGATTTCACAATTCTCAAAATTAGCAGAGTGTATTAATGAAATAAAAGATTGGATGGCCAGAAATTTCCTTCTACTCAATTCTGACAAAACAGAGGTTCTAATTATTGGACCAAAAAACTCTAAAAAATAAGCCACTAAAATATAATTTGACTCTAGATGGATGTACTGTTACATCATCTTCATCAGCGAAGAACTTAGGTGTTATATTTGATACCAATCTGTCCTTTGAAAATCAAATTACCAATGTTTGTAGAACAGCATTCTTCCACCTAAGAAATATTGCTAAATTACAGCACATGCTCTCGGTTGCTGATGCCGAAAAACTAATTAATGCATTCATGACCTCAAGACTTAGGTTCCAGGCAGACCTCAACCCACAATTAGGCTGCTTTAGTTGGGTCTGCCGGAACCAGAAACCAGAAACATTGAGCATGATCTCTTGCTCTGCAATAAATTAAATGGCATCTACGCTTACATCTTTTTATTTGTTTCCCTGTCTCAACCTCGGGACTCCCATCCTGAGGTCACCAGAACCGGCTGGATCCAGCACCATTCCTGCTTCATGTTGGACTCCACTGCTACATGTCGCAGAATGATGATGACTAAATGCAGCCGGTGCCAGCCAAACATCACTTCAATCTATTATGACGGACTTCAGAGGATGAAATGATGCCAACTCCAACCTGCATCACCTCGGTCTATAGATGGACTGCGATCTTGAAATGGAATGCATAGACTAACTATTGCCAACAAAAGCCTTCATCAGCCAATTAACAAGGACAATTGCATCTATGTGAACTTCTGCAATTAATCAAGATGGACTTCAAAGACATTGGTCATTAATCTTACAGTTCAAACACAATCGATGTTTAATCACTGACCCTTAACACTTAGTTTAATCATTTTAAACCATGATTTTAACTATACATAATTAATAATTACATTACATTCAAAATGTTAGCCAGAGGGGAACTGGCCCCCACAGTGAGTCTGGTTTCTCCCAATGTTATTTTTCTCCATTAATCAACATCTTATGGAGTTTTGTGTTCCTTGCCACAGTTGCCTACAGCTTGCTCACTGGGGTTATTAATACAATTATCATTTAATTAAAAATCGTATTTTATCAAAACACAATGATGATTAATCGACTTTATAGACATTACAGTTTTATCGTCTGTTAATGCTGATATTCTGTAAAGCTGCTTTGAAACGATGTGTGTTGTGAAAGGCGCTATACAAATAAAATTGACTTGACTTGACTTGACACATCAGCAACACTATTCACCAAGAAATTGTTCATTCAAACAACTGTTTGAATAGTTGGGACAACATTTGGGGTACTATTGTTGGTCTAACATGTGTTTTTATATAGATGCAAAGTAATTTACATTTGAGTTTCTGTAAACTGGATAAAATGCAATTTCATTTTTTACAGTGTGGAATATTTTGATCTGCTACACAACTGGTCCAATTCAGAGACAGGAAATATGGAAACTGGGTACTAGCATGTTAGCTAAATAGTTTTTGTGTGTGGTATTATTCTAGGGTCCACTCCAGAATCCCACCCTACACTGTGTGAGGAAACTTTCTGTGGAGGCTGGCATTGGGCTGAGAAGATGACAAGGGTCAGGATGTCAGGTTAAATTATGTGTGAAATGTTTAAACAGTAGACCTGGGTTTATGGATTTGACCCCGGCTACTACACGTCGATCTTTATGAATTCTGTAAACTGTGACTTGGGCCAAGCCCGCAGGATGCCCACTCTCCTACCGAAATATACTCTTGCCCTACACACACTGTGGTATCAGCAAACAGATTTCCTGTGCTTGCTGGTCCATTTGGCAGAGACAGCGACACATGCCAAGGAGGCACAAGAGCTGGCATGTCTTGACCACTTCATTGTCTGCATTTGATTGACACATTTTCCATAACACCTTTTTTCCAGTGACATTTTAGGTGTATTTTATGTTATTACTAATTACCGTATAATCTGTGCATTATAATTCAGTTAGGCTGAACATATTTGTATATTCATTACATGTCAAAGAAATATGTTTAGAAAGAACATTTACACTTACAAATACAGTACTGTTGTGGCAAGATGGTACATTTCCAGAACTAGATGTTGGAAAGGGGCTAGTGATAGTATCTGGTGGTAACACAGTTTAAAAAAATGTTTTTAAATCCATGTATTGCAAATGTATAAAACAATTCACTGCTGGGTATTAACAGTATTTTATGTAGCAGAGTCTACAGTAAGATCTGTTTATCCTTTGTGTGACCTTTGCATGCCATCTTAAGGAGTATATGATTTTCCGTGATCATTTCAAAATGATTTAATTGCTTAGAATGGAACATTCTGCAGAATCACTATCAGACTTAAACATTTCCTTCCTTGTGATAATGTTCTCATATCACACTCCCTCGTGGTCAGATCAGTTTTGATAGTATCAGTAGGATAATATTTCCTCTTCAAAATGAGACAATTGTACTGTGATGGTACTTCTGTACTTTGAATAATAGTGACCCCATAATCTTGCAGCTGAATTTTAAGACCATAACTGGCCATTTTGAGAACTTACTGTTGCTATAGAAAAAAAGAAAAGAAAAACACGCAAGAAACTGCACACAGTGAACTGATATTACAGTGACAGGTGTAGGTTGGCTGACTGCCCTTTTGCCTACAAGGGCTGAGGTGACCCTCTGAGTGAATTACAAAATATTTATCTTTTAAAGCAACTTATATATAAGAAAAGTATTAATTGTAATTGTTTTGTGGTGTTTTAGTCTACGTAAAATTTTGCTTTTTATTTTGTACTGTTTTTATACAGCTATTTGTTAGTTCATTCATATCATTATAAACAGTTATAGTATTCTCTGTTTGCTATATGCCATTTGAAGGAATAGCTACCCAAAAATGTAAGTTCTCTGATCATTTACTTATGCCTTCCCAGTTCCCCGTCTGTCGCTCACTTCGACGTTGTGTCGAAGAAGTGACACTAGGGGTCTCTCTCTCGTATCTCTGATCTATGAGAAAATGCCAATGAGAAATTGACAGACAGAATTTGCACGTCCCGCCCCCGGACATACGGGAATAAGGGATGGGAAATGCATCTGTTTCATTCAGAAATTTTATTCGGCGCCGACTGGTTGTGCATGCAGCGAGCTGCGAGTCACACACTGTTCCTCCCATCTCTGAATAGCGATTGCTGTTGGATCTATGGCGCATATCAGCGGCTTTCTCCCTTCTCTACACGGCAGTGCAGCATTGCCCCTGGGCATTTCGACAGCGCAGTATAAGAGTTTATTTCTCTAAAAGAGTTATTTTCTCTAAAAGAGCATATACACAGCTGCCGTTGGAAGTCCTTTTCACAGGACACGTCTGTGTAGTTCCTGGATGCGGTAGAGTGCTCACCGCTCCTGACGGCCACAGGAGCTGTCTCGTGTGTCTGGGCAGCGATCACACCGAGGCAGCGTTTGTGGATGGCTCATGTAACGTTGCGGTCGCGGCTTTCCTTCCTCAGAAGGAACGCCACTCAAGCCGCCCCCCGTGCCGCTCCATCTTCCCATGGGATTGAGGACGACCCGGCTGGCGATGGAGGCGATTTGGGGATGGCAATGTGCTCGGTTTCACCGGGTACACCCCCGCGAACCACCTGTCCCCGGCATGCTCGTTGACTTCCGTCCGGGCTCAAGGCAACAGCGGCTCGCCTCACAGCCAGCCTGCCCATACTCTTGAGCCCCCCGAGCTGGATGAGCTAGCTGCTGCATCAAAGAGCAATCCGGCGTCTGACGCGGATGACTCGACTGGGCTGCCGCCTTCAGGCCAGTGCGCGCAGTCTGAGGCTGACGCCCATATGTCTAACATCTCAGCGTGGGGCTGGACTGGAACCCTCCGTCCTACCCACAGCCTACGTGGCTGGATGATTGGTTCCTCGGGTCTGCGCGCCACTCACAGCCGTACCCCCCCGGTTCCTTTCTTCCAGGAAGTGCATGATGAGCTGACGAGTTCGTGGAGGACACCCTTCTCCACCTGTCACAAAGCCTCTCGCTCATCCGCTCTCACTACCCTCGATGGCGGAGCGGCCCACGGGTACACGGTTACAGAGCGGCCCATGGTCCCCCAGGTCGACAGAGCGGTTGCGATCCACCTGTGCCCTGAGAATGCCGCCACCTGGCGGGGTCGCCCTGTGTTTCCCTCCAAGGCCTGTAGGATGACGTCTTCATTGACCTCCAAAGCCTACAGCGCCACCAGACAGGCCGCTTCTGCCCAGCATGCCATGGCCCTCCTGCAACTCCACCAGGCCAAGGCACTTAAAGATCTGTACTTGGGTAGCCCTGATCCCGACGTGCTGCAAAAACTGCGCTCAGCGACCGACCTAGCCCTCAGGGCCACAAAGGTCACAGCACGGTCACTCGGGCAGGCGAAGGCCACTCTTGTGGTTCAGGAACGACATCTATGGCTGAACCTTGTCGAGATGCGTGAAGTGGACAAGACATGCTTCCTCGACGCACCCGTCTCCTGGTTCGGTCTTTTCGGCGACACCATCGAGGACTTTGCCAAGCAGTTCTAAGCAGTGAAGAAGCAGACAGAGGCCATATCTTACATAATGCCCCGCCGCAAACCTGCTGCCATGGGCCACGTTCCTTCTGCTCGCCAAGGGCGTTCTCCTGCAGCTTCCAAAAAATGCGCAGATCCGCATGAACCTGAGCCCAGCTCTCAGCCCCTGAGTCGAGCACCCCTAGCTCGGAGTTTTGAATCCATCATGCTGGTTGGCCAGGAGCATTCGACTCGGTTATACAATTCAATTTGCCAGCCCCCCCGTCCGCTTTACCTCAGTATACGGCGAAGATGCCAAATCCCTGCGCACGAAAACTGTCCCTCCAACCGAGATGAAGAAGGGTTTCTACAGCACTTACTTCATCATACCCAAGAAAGGCTGCGGCTTTGGGTCCGATCTTGAACTTGCGGTTTTCAACCGAGCTTTGCACAAACTCCCGTTCAAAAAGCTCACCCAAAAACACATTTTAACTTGTGTCCGGCGTCTAGATTGGTTCGCAGCAGTAGACCTGAAGGACGAGTACTTCCACGTCTCAATATTGCCTCGACATCAACCCTTTCTACGGTTCGCATTCAACGGCCAGGCATATCAGTACAAGGTCCTCCCCTTTGGCATGTCCCTGTCCCCTCGTGTCTTTATGAAGGTCGCAGAGGCAGCCCTTACCTTGCTCCGGGAAGCAGGTGTCTGCATACTCAACTACCTCGATGACTGGCTCATCCTGGCCCACTCTCGAGAGTTACTATGCGCCCACAGGGACCAGGTACTCAGACACCTCAGCCGTTTTGGGCTTCAGTTCAACTGGGAAAAGAGCAAGCTCACTCCGGTTCAGAGCATCTCTTTTCTAAGCATGGAGTTAGACTCAGTCTCAATGTCAGTGCCTCACCAACGAGCATGCGCAGTCAGTGCTGAAATGCCTCAGGCCGGACACAACGATCCCTTTAAAACTTTTCCAGAGGCTCCTGGGGCATATGGCGTCCTCCGCAGCGGTCACGCCGCTCAGGTTGAGGCATATGAGACCGCTTCAGCACTAGCTCCAGACTCGAGTCCCGAGATGAGCATGGCGCCACGGCACACACCGTGTGGTTATCACCCCCGCCTGCCCCCAAACATTCTAATCATGGACAGACCTCTGCTTTCTACGGACAGGAGTCCCCTTGCAGCAGGTGCCCAATGCGTCCTGGTCACCACAGATGCCTCCAAATTGGGTTGGGGCACCGTGTGCAATGGGCACGCAGCCGCGGGCCGTTGGAAAGGGGCCCCGCTGCACTGGCACATCAACTGCCTAGAGTTGTTGGCTGTACTTTTTGCCCTGTGGAGGTTTCTCCCGCTAATTCAGGGCAAACACGTCTTGATCCGATCAGACAGCACCACCACAGTAGCGTACATAAATCGCCATGGCGGCATGCATTTCCCTCCCTTTGTACCCGTATGTCCGGAGGCGGGACATGCAAATTCTGTCTACCAATTTCTCATTGATTCTCAGAGATGCGAAAGGCTCTCAAGAGAGACCCCTATTGTCGCTTCTTCGACACAACTTCTCGTTCCCTCCATCAGGGAACGGAGGTTACATCAGTAACCTAGACGATATGTATGACTTTCTTCTGCAGACCCCAATTAAATATTTTTTTGCTCAGCTCTTTTGCTCCATACAATGCAAGTGAATGTGTGCCAACATTCAGGAGCTCCAAAAATCACATAAGTCAGTATAAAATTAATCCATATAACTCCAGGGTTGATTCAATGTCTTCAGAAGTGATATTCGGTCACAATGTGTCTCAATCAGCTCCCTAGCTCCCTTTGTCTTGAATCAGTATATCGTGAGCATGAATTTGTGCACTGGCCAGGGGGTTCATTCACTGAACTTTGGGACACTTATGACTCAATCACCTGCAATATTTTGATGAGCTCGCACATTAGAGCACAACTGTTATTGATCAGCACCCCTGCTGTTACACTATTGTTCATTTTTGTTGAAGATATTCAAATGTACAGTGTTATTATAACAGATAAATTGCATAATTAAAGAAATAAAAATATATAGGAGTGTATTTTAAACCTTCATTCAACAACTGAAATATGTAATAGATTGTTTCACTTTCATGGTAATTATGAATGAAAGACATTACAAACAACATCACTTTTAAAGAGAAAATAAGGCTTACACTTCATAGTGCGCAACGGTGCTCCCTGGTTTTTACGGTACACTGTGGGATTCATTTGTCTGCCTGTATCATCTTGGTCTATTGATGGACTACACTCTTAAAATGGAATACATAAACTATCAATTAATTACCAAAAAAGCCATCATCAGCCAACTAACAAAGGACAATGCAACTTTGTTAGACATTAATCATTAATTTTACAGTTCATACAAAACCTTTTGTTTAAACACAGGCCCTTAACTCTTACTTAGTTTACAAATATTAAATCATGACTTGTACTACACACAAAAAACTAATATTGGCATTATATTCATGCTGTTTAGCCAGAGGGCAACTGGCACCCACGGTGAATCTGGTTTTTCCCAAGGTTATTTTTCTCTATTAAACAACAACTTCTGGAGTTTTTGTTCCTTGCAACAGTCACCTTCAGCTTGTTCACTGGGGTTCTAAATACAATTATTATATCCTTAATTATTTATTTTTATACACAATTTACAATAATATTTGTATCAAACTATTCAATGATGACTCAAGATTTTATAGATATTACAGTTTCTTTTTCTGTTACGGCATGCTTTTCTTTGAAGGAAAAAGCGCTATAAAAAAAAAAAAAAGACTTGATTTGACTTGACCTGACTAGGCTACATTAGCTGCGGATTATTTTGTTAACTGTATTTTCCTCATATTTTTGACATTAATATCTGCTGAAATAGAATTTTCATTTCTGTCTTTGCATGAATAACAACGTCATTCTGGAGGCACGGGGTGTCAAGCAATTGTGAAATGTCAAGCACAAATTTTTAAGTGAATATTAAATACAAATGCAAATATTAAAACCAATGAGAAATATAGCTGCAAGCACCGATGACAGGCCCATGCACCGTGGGTCCATTTCCACCCAGTGGCTTTCGAAAAACAATGCAAGGTGGACACATGCATTTGGCATTTTATATTATTCTAATTTAAAACAATTTTGAAGCAATTTGGGTAAATATAAGAGGAATATTTTAAAGTCTGTTGTAAGAGCCACACTTCCTGCTGCCAGGTGGTGACACCATGACTGTGACCCAAAATAGTCACATTCATGTGATTAGCCCCCAAGACTAAACATACTGTTGAAGTCAGCAGTTTACATACACCTTAGCCAAATACATTTAAACTTAGTATTTCACAAATCATGACATTTAATCATAGAAAACTTTCCCTGCCTTAGGTCAGATAGGATCACTACTTTATTTTAAGAATGTGAAAAATCAGAATAATAGTAGAGAGAATTATTTATTTCAGCTTATCACATTCCCATTGTGTCAGAAGGTTACATCCACTTTGTTAATATTTGGTAGCATTTCCTTTAAATTGTTTAACTTCAGTCAAACATTTTGGGTAGCCTTCCACAAGCTTCTCATAACAAGTTGCTTGAATTTTGTTTCATTCGTCCAGACAGAACTGGTGTAACTGAGTCAGGTTTGTAGGCCTCCTTGCTCGCACACAATTTTTCGGTTCAGCCCACAAATTTTCTATTGGATTGAGGTCAGGGCTTTGGATGGCCACTCCAATACCTTGACTTTGTTGCCCTTAAGCTATTTTGCCACAACTTTGGGGGTATGCTTGGGGTCATTGTCCATTTGGAAGACCCATTTATGACCAAGCTTTAACTTCCTGACAAATGTCTTGAGATGTTGCTTCAATATATCCACATAATTATTTTTCTTAATAATGCAATCTATTTTGTGAGGTGCATCAGTCCCTCCTGCAACAAAGCACCCCCACAACATGATGCTGCCACCCCCATGCTTCAGGGTTGGGATGGTGTTCTTTGGCTTGCAAGCCTCATCCTTTTTCCTCCAAGAATAACAATGGCCGTTAATGCTAAAGAATTACATTTTTGTTTCATTAGACCAGAGAATATTTCTACAAAAAGAAAGATCTTTGTCCCCATGTGCACTTGCAAATTGTGGTCTAGCATTTTTATGGCAGTTCTGGAGCAGTGGCTTCTTCCTTGCTGAGCAGCCTTTCAGGTTATGTCAATAAAGGACTTGTTTTACTGTGGATATAGATACTTGTCTACCTGTTTCCTCCAGCATCTTCACAAGGTCATTCGCTGTTGTTCTGGGATTGATTTGTACTTTTCACACAAAACTAATGCAGAATGCATCTCCTTCCTGAGCTGTATGATGGCTGCATGGTCCCATGATGATGAACATGGTACTTTCAGGCATTTGAAAATTGCTCCCAAGGATGCTCCAGACTTGTGGAGGTCCACTATTTTTTTTTTTCGCTCTTGGCTAATTTCATCAATGTCTTTTCATAATATTGTCATTTTTTTTTTCTTCAATAAAACACACAAATTAACAAGACATACCAGCTTATAACAAAGACCAGTGAGACACACACACACACACACACACACACACACACACACACACACACACACACACACACACATATAAAGAAAATAATACTAAATAAAAATAAATAAATAAATATAAATATATATATATATAAATAAAAGGAGCAATAAAATATATAGATGTATAGATATATTACTGTACCTGTATACACTATTATGTTTAAGAAATAGGTACATTTTGTGTGGTATAATAGTAATCATTATCATTAATTATATTTATTTGGTGATGTGGAGGGAGAGCGAGAAACAAAAAAAGAAGTATATAATCTCATTGAGTGATATCAAGACAATTTGAAAAAATCATATTTATAATAATAGTTGTAGTAGTCACAATAATAGTAACAATAATAATAATGATAACAACAATAAGAGTAGTAATAATAATAACCAAAATTAATAGTAGTTGTAGTAGCAGTAGTAATAATAATAACAATTGAAGTAGTAGCAGTAGTAGTAATAACAATAGTATTAATAATAATAATAATAATAATAATAATAATAATAATATCATCTCAGCTTTATGAAATTTTAGACCAGTCAATAAACTGTTTGCCGATATACATAATTCTCTAGTTCTGGGAGCCGCTCCACTATGGCCAGTGAGTACAACCAACAGACCCCCCCCGACACAGACACCAATTCACCCGGCCCTTCCTCCCTGCCACTGACAAATCCCAACCCCCCCCCCATCAGAGTTTAAGCCTCTGTGCTCCGCTGTGTCTTCCTCCACAGAGGATGCTGGGGCACCATGACAGGTACCTCCAAACCTAGCTCACCTGGTCTGGTTGTGACCTGATGGATCATTGTTTGTTTGGCCTTTTTTGCACCGTAATCTGTGGCTGCAACTGTGGTGTGCACCAGTTAGCTCCCCAGCCAGAGACACCACATCCAACCTAGATAGCACTCCAACACAGTCCCATTAAATGAGAGAAGGGGCTGCCAGCAGACATGGGAAAGGGAGGGGCCAGGCACACCAAAAACTGATCCGGTGATGCCCATGCCGACAAGACATGCCAATCACACCCACCGACTGCACTAGAACAGCCGCTAGACCCAGACAGTTAATAAAGTATATAAATTAGAGTTTATTTATAATGTTTTTGGAATTAGATTTTATAAGGGAACGGAGAGGAAAGGACGTACAATTTTTCTGTAATAATATAAATATCAGTACCACCACCACTACCACTACATCCACCAACAATAACAATAATAGTGATAACAATATTATTCAAATTTTACATATATAGAAAAGAAATTTAGTAAAGTATAGCATATAGAACATTAAACTATATATAAATGACATCAATCTTCAAATAAATGTAGAACAATATATGCTATAATGCTCATTATAACAGGCGTTATTTATCTATTATAGAAATAATTTGTATTTATGTATTATAGAACTTAATTGAGGCATCAATTCACCAGCTTGTTTTAATCAATATTTAAGGGTGTGAGCAGTGAGCTGAAGATTATATAAAATTTGTATAATTGATTTTTAATTGCTAATTTATGTTTCTCTTTAATAATATGGTCCCTTAATAGATGTAGCCATTGTGAAATTGAGATTTGGCTTTTATTTTTCCAATTGAGTAATATTGTTTTCTTGGCGATAGCTAGAGATATGAGCAGAAGAGTTGGATGTTCAAGAGGGGGGTTAATTTGAGATGCGTCACCTAAAAGGCATAGTAATGGGAGTGAAGGGATTGTAATTTTCAAGAAATCTGATGAACAGGTGGGCATAACCAGAGTGCATGAAGGTGAAGCATGAAGTGTCTGGTGTATTACAATTGCAGTTAGTGCATCTGTCTAAATTTACAAGTCCCATTTAAACATCTTACACTGTGTTATGTGTGTTCTGTGTACAATTTTATACTGAATTAACTAGATATTTGTGTTTGTACTTAAGATAAAAAGTATTTCTGCAAACTGTTTTCCAGAATTCCTCATCGGTGTTGATACTGAGATCTTTTTCCCATTGTTTAACTGGTGCTGCTGTATTAGTACCTATAGATGATATTACAGTGTATAGTTTAGTGAGTGTCTTTACTGAGTTACTAATTTTGGTGATATGTTTTAGAATTGGGGGAGGTTATGCAACATCATTGTTTCCAATTGTGGTTTTAATAGAATTCCTAATTTGTAGGTAATAGTAATAATGTTCTTTTCCTAAGTTACATTTCTGTATTAATTCTGAAAATTTAATGAAGGTGTTGCTAGTAAACAGGTGATGTAGATGTGTGATGCCTTTCTCTTTCCATTTAATATTGTTAAGCGGAATTTGGTTGATTGAAAAATCAGGATTATGCCATATGGGTGAATTGATGTGTGGTGTGAGCTCATGGTTTGTCAATGTATTAATTTGCCACCAAGCAGTGAGAGTTGTTTTAATCATTATAGTTTTAAAAAGATTTTGATGTTTGATTTTTTTTTTTTGTGAGTGATGGAAGATCAGATATGGCTATTTCTTTACATTCTGCTTGTTCTAGCCATGGGTTTTGGAAACTGTCCCTTTTGATCCATTTGCAAAAGTATTGTAGATGAGATGCTAAGCAACAGTGTTGAAAATTTGGTGCTACTAGACCGCCTTGAGCTTTATTTTTTTGAAGTGTTTGTAAACTTATTTTATCATTCTTTTTTTCCAGTAAAATGTGTTAATTGTTTGATTTAATGATGTAAACCATTTCTTAGTTGGTTGTACTGGAGTCATCATAAAACGATAAAGAATTTTTGGTAGAATACACATTTTAACTGTTGAAATACGACCTATAAATGGAAAGTGGTAGGTTCATCCATCGAGTTAAATCATCTTGTTTTCAACAGTGGAATGAAATTGAGGTTAAACAAGTCAGAGCCCCCCCCCACCCCCCACACATGCCCATGCATATGACTCTGATGTCTGACGTGTGTGCAAAATTTCATTAAATTCATTAATTTAATTTAAGCATGCCAAGTACCTCAAAAACACCCATATATAAGAAAGGAATAATAACAATTAATGTGTTGCCTTGGCAACATTATTTAAGATATCAAATATCCCTTGAAAATTTTACATCAACACTGTCTTTACATTATTCTAAAGAATTTTTAAGTAATTCATGCAAACAAAAGAGGGCTATTTCAAAGTCTGTTAAAAGTGCCATACTACCTGCGGGGTATGGGACCCATAGTAGCTGCATCAATGTGATCATCCCCCATTACAAATCACAATTGATGTAAGGCACTTCCTGTTTCCCATTTTTGCCATAAATATATTGCTTCGCAATGGCGACACCGTTCAAAATATAAAGAAGTTTGCAATTTAGCATTTATTATGTCTTGGCATGATGTTGAACAAATTTGGTACAAGTCACATGAATCCCCTAGGAGGAGAATTTCAAAGTTCAGAGCCTGCATTATTTATATCAAAAATGTTATCAATGTTCACAAACTTGGTATCAAATTAAAGCTTAAGAACTCAACTTTCATCTTTGCAGTCTATTTTGCAATTACAACATTACAGTGAAAACATTTTAAAATGTTAGGAGTGCATTTTTAAAACATACAACATGTGAGTGATAGTACTTGTGATTCATTTCTCTGCTTATGATCTGATCTAATGAATGAAGAAAAAAGCATGCATTTCATTGTGAGGGTCAATTGATGAAAATGCAGCTGTCACGAATGACGGTGAAGGTAGACACGGGACGAGGATCTAAACACAGCAAGGTTTATTAAAAATAAAAGGCAACACAAAAGAACACGAACAAAGGAAACATCCACGATGGGAAAAGGTAAACAAAACACGAAAGGCAAACCAAGGGTTAACATAACACGGAAGGCATACACGGGGATAACTGTGGCGAAAACAATGACGGAAACATGGGAAACAGGCATCTACATACAACAAAAACCGACAGGGGAAAGGAGAAACAAACAGGGTTAAATACACAAACACAATGAAGACTAAACGAGACATAGGTGAGAACAATGAAGAGTGCAGGCAGTGAGAGAGGCCAGGAATTGTGGGAATTGTAGTTTTACACACGGACAGTGAGACTCAGGGCGGACAACAGGGAAAACGTGACATGGAACGGGATCGGTGAAGGGTGAAACGGAAAACACGGAGCAGACAACACAGAAACATGACATAAACGTGATGGGTGAAACAGAGAACATAGGGCAGACAACACAGGAACGTGACATAGCCCCTCTCAAAAGGACCGGATTCCAGACGGTCCTAAGAAAAGGAATAGAAAAAATAAACAAAGGTTCAAGGAGAGGGGGGCTGGACAAGGGGGAAAACAGACAGACCAAAGGGGCCACAAGGGACACAAAGACAGACTAAGGAGGCACAAAGGACACAGAGACAGACCAAGGAGGCACAAGGAACAATTAGGCAGTCCATGGGGGAAAAAGGGGCAATCAGGCAGTCCACGGGGGCACAAGGGGCAATCAGGCAGTCCACAGGGGCACAAGGGGCAATTAGGCAGTCCTCGGGGGCACAAAGAGCAGACAGGCAGACCAGGGAGGCCGAGAGGGCAAGCAAGCAGTCTCTGGGGATGTGTGAAGGGAACCGGGTCAGGTGGCCTGTGGGGCTTCCACAGGGTAGGGTTAGGCTTAGGAGGCCAGGGAGGTATCGACCGAGCAGGGACAAGTTTAGGTGGTCTGGGAGATGGCCGAAGAGCAGGGGCCGGTTCAGGGAGCCTGGGAGGAGGCCATCGGACAGGGACAGGTCCCGGAGGCGGAGCTGAGAGGGGCTCTGGAGACGACGCCGAGGGAGGTGGCGCCGTAAGAGGCTTTAGGGGCGGAGACCTGGAAGGCTCTGGAGGCGGAGCCAAGGGAGGTTCAGGAGACGGAGCCGAGGAAGGCTCAGGAGGCGGAGCCGAGGAAGGTGGCGCCGTAAGAGGCTATAGGGGCGGAGACCTGGAAGGCTCTGGAGGTGGAGCCGAGGGAGGTGGCGCCGTGGGAGGTTTCAGAGGCGACGACCTGGTAGGCTCTGGAGTCTCTGGGGGCAGAGCCGTAGGAGGCTCGGGAGGCGGAGCCGTAGGAGGCTCGGGAGGCGGAGCCGTAGGAGGCTCGGGAGTCTCTGGGAGAGCAGCCGTAGCCGTAGGAGGCTCGGGGGGGCGGAGCTCTGGGTGGCTCGAGAGGCGGAGCCCAGGAAGGCTCGAGAGGCTTGAGGGGCGGAGCCCTGGACACAGGAACGTGACAGCAGCAACCTCATCAGATTGTTTAAGTAATATTATTACCTTCTAGTTGAAGTTCTCTTCATATTTTTGCATCTATGATCTATGGCAGCTTTAATCACCTGAAATGTCCACTAATATTATGCCAAATATTTTAAAAGAAGTGTATTATACAAGCTTTTATGCATGTAAATATGTTTGATGCTATTTGTTAAAATACATTTATACATAATATAATACAAATGTGAATCTATCTATTAGGTGTGTAACGGTTCTCTGTAAAAAACTGAACCGCTCCGCAGTTCATCTCTAGATTAATAATGCATCTGTATCATACACTTTGGCAAAGAAAATAAAGCCTCAAATAGACATGTACAGTTGAAAACCTCCATTAATGCACCTGTATAGCTCTGTACTTTCTACAAAGAGAAGCTGTCCTATTAATGGTATGTTAAATCAGTTGTTGATATCACAGTTCTACACGTGTAAAGTTGAAGTTGAAAATGGCAAGCTGAGAAAACAAGAATCAAGATAGAAGCCCCTGCATCTTTCAAGTGTCCTGTCTGGGAACTTTTTCTTTTTGCAGTCAAATCACAACAGTGATGGTAATAAAACCTTTACAAAACAGGCACTGTTTGCAGACATTGCTTGACGCAAGTGCCCAATACTGGTAATACATTGATGTTTGATTATTAATTTACACTGATATCTCCCAAGGATAGATAGCGTGCGGTGCACACAGAACCAAATGTGAGCACAAAACTGCACACAGCCACAATCCCTTCCATCTATAAACAGGCACTCAGTGCTAGTTCGGACAGACATGAAACAAGTTCCAATGTGCTTCAAGGTCACCACTATCGTCCCCGTACCAAAGAAGTGTTCGGTGTTCTGCCTCAACGACTACCGTCCCGTCACACTCACACCCATCATCATGAAGTGCTCGTCATGAGGCACATTAAGACCCAGCTGCCCCCCTCACTAGACCCACTGCAGTTTGCGTATCGTCCCAACCGTTCAACAGATCACGCCATAGCCACCACCCTCTATCTGACCCAACATCCACCTAAATAAAAAGGACTCATACGTTCGAATGCTGTTCATAGACTTCAGCTCAGCATTCAACGTAATCATTCTTCAGCACCTGATTGGAAAGCTGAACCTTCTGGGCCTGGACACCTCCCTCTGCAACTGGATCCTGGACTTCCTGACTGGGAGACCTCAGTCAGTCCGGATCGGGAACAGCATCTCCACCACCACCACACTGAGCACTGGGGCCCCCCAGGGCTGTGTGCTCACTCCACTGCTGTTCACTCTGCTGACTCACGACTGTGCAGCAATGCACAGCTCGAACCACAACATCAAGTTCGGCGATGACAGGACCGTGGTGGGTCTCATCATCGAGAACGACAAGTCAGCATACAGAGAGGAGGTGCAGCGGCTAATGGACAGGTGTAGAGCTAACAACCTGTCTCTGAATGTGGACAAAACAAAAGAGAAGGTTGTTGACATTTGGCAGAGCATAGAGTGACCACTCTCTGCTGAACATCGACAGCTTCTCTGTGGAGATTGACAAGAGCACCAAATTCCTTGGTGTTCAGCTGGTGGAGAACCTCACCTGGTCCCTCAACACCAACTCTATTACCAAGAAAGCCCAGCAGCATCTCTACCTTCTTCGAAGGCTTAAGAAAGCAGATCTCCCACCCCCCATCCTCACTACATTCTATAGAGGGACTATTGAGAGTATCTTGAGCAGCTGCATCACTGCCTGATAAAGCCATGCAGAGGATAGTGAGGACAGCTGAGATCATCGGGGTCTCTCTTCTATCCATCAAAGACATTTACACAAAACACTGCATCCGCAAAGCAACTTGCATTGTGGATGACCACACACACCCCTCACACAAACTCTTCGGGCCCTCACGGCCAGACTGTGTAACAGCTTCTTCCCCCAAGCCATCAGACTCCTCAATACTCAAAGAGACTGGACTGACACACACACGTGTCCTGAGTTGCACACACGTGTCCTCACTTTATATATGTATGTTATTTAGTCTGTGTAGTCTCATGTGGTTCTGTGTTTGCCCTATGTTGTTTTATGTAGCACCATGGTCCTGGAGGAACGTTGTCTCGTTTCACTGTGTACTGTACTAGCTGTATATGGTTGAACGACAATAAAAACCACTTGACTTGACTTTACTTGACAAGATCTAAAGCGCTTGCCAAAGTTGTGTTGCCCTACTCCATTGATGTAGATGAGGGATTTCCACGTATGATTAAAACCCTTGTTTTGCAACATCCCTTCTAGCATCCATTTTAAAAGCTTATAAGCTTTTAAAGGTTATTACTTCTATAGTGATGTACAGATTCTGAATTTATGTTGAGTATGAAATGCAATTTATGTTGATGCATGTATCATAAATGCAGGTTTTAAGTTAAATGTTGAGTTAGTAATTAGAATTGTTTTGTTTTGTTAGTTAAGAACATGAATGAAAATTAACCATGGTTTTATTCAGTAATAATGTAGTAGCTATTTAGTAATATTGTAGTAATACTGAAGAAACAATGACTGTTGGGTACGTTACTTTCAAAAAAGCAATCCACAACTGATTACTAATTACTTTTGAAAAAAAAAAATATAATTAGATTAGTTTACTAATTACTTCATGTGAAACGTAATCAGATGACTAATTACTCTACTTTGAAGTTGTTTTCTAAAACAACTTCAAAGTGTTCACCACTTTGTAGTGGGCTAAAGCCCATATGCTAAAGCACATATCTGATAATCAGAAGGTCGCTGGTTCGATCCCCACATCCACCACCATTGTGTCCTTGAGCAAGGCACTCAACTCCAGGTTGCTCCGGGGGGGCCTGTCCCTGTAATAAGTGCACTGTAAGTCACTTTGGATAAAAGCGTCTGCCAAATGCATAAATGTAAATGTAAATGTAAATCAAATCTGTGAAAAAAACTCTAGCACTAATACACTAATATCTCTTTCAGTACTTTAATATTGACTGAAAACAATAACAAAATTACGGCAATACAACAAAGACAGCAACTTGGCTAAAGAGATCCAATGCATTTCTAAAAATGTCATAAACCTAACTTTATCTCAAATATGTTGTAGTAGTGTCTTCAGGTGTGTTTGTGAGTGTGTGTGTGTGTGTGTGTCCGCTATCTACAACCTTCTTAGCTGCGTGTGGCATGTAAGTGTACAATAAGCTTGTTTACCTGTGTTTGTGTGAACAACAGAAAAAAATACTAATGAACTGAAAACATTTCTGAAAACCCATTTGCAGACAGCTTTGATAGTACAACGACTGTATTCGACTGGAAAAGAGCGCAAACTTATGAACTCGCAGCAATGAGGAGTGCTCGCCACCCATTCTCGATTCCTCAAGTAGGCTACATCTGTAATGCAGATTTCAGTAGCATTCAGTAGCTTTCAGTAGCATGGACCTGGGAGATGTCTGACATGAGGTCCCACTGGATGGGAGCTAGGAGCAACTCGGAGGGGATTATGGGTTCGGCAACGGGACTTTGAGGTTTGGCTTCGTACTGTCGTGAGAGTGAGTCGGCCTTGACATTCTTGGATCCTGGGAGGTAGGAAATGGAGAAGTTGAAGCGGGTAAAAAACAAGGCCCATCTGGCCTGTCTGGGGTTGAGTCTCTTGGCAGAGCGGAGGTACTCCAAGTTGCGGTGATCTGTGAAGACCAGTGTCGCCACTCCTCCAGCGCGGCTTTCATGGCCAGGGGTTTGCGGTTGCCGACGTCGTAGTTTTGTTCGGCATATGAGAGTTTGCAGGAGTAAAAAGCACAAGGGAATAATTTAGGAGGGTTACCTTGGCACTGAGAGAGTATAGCCCCAATGCCTGTGTTAGAAGCGTCGACCTCCACCACGAAAGGGATGTCAGGGTTGGGGTGATGCAAGATAGGAGCGGAGGTGAAGCGCTCCTTCAACTGGTCGAAGGCCTGAAGAGCATCGATGGACCAGAGAAGTTTGGTTCGTCCACCCTTTACCATGGCGGTGAGTGGTGAGGCGACGGTGCTGAAGTTCCTGATAAACCTCCGATAGAAGTTGGCGAATCACAGGAAACGTTGGAGCTCCTTCACCGTGTTAGGTTGATGCCAGTTTAGAACGGCTTGAACCTTATTGTCGTCCATGGCCACCTCCTCAGGGCTGATGATGTACCCATGTAAGGCAACGGACTTCAGGTGAAACTCACATTTCTCCGCCTTGGCATATAACTGGTGTTCGATCAGGCGTTTCAGTACCTTCCTGACCTGGATGATGTGTTCCTCGAGAGAGTTAGAGTAAGTTAAGATGTCGTCAATGTAGACGATCAGGCACCGATTGAGCATGTCTCTGAAGACGTCGTTAATGTGGGACTGGAACACCGAGGGGCTATTGGACAAGCCGAACGGCATGACCCCGATATTCATAGTGGCCACTAGTGGTAGAGAAGGCGGTCTTCCACTCGTCCCCCTCCCGAATGCGGATTAAATTGTAAGCACAGCGCAAACTAGAGGCAGTGGGTACCGGAACTTGACGGTGACATCATTCAGGCTACGATAGTCGATACAGGGACGAAGAGAACCATCCTTGCCCACGAAGAAGAACCCGGCTGCCGCCGGAGAAGTGGATGCTCGAATGAATCCCTTGGCTAGCTCCTCCTCGATGTAGGACCTCATGGCGAGGGACTCGGGTTCCAACAAGGGGAAGATTCTGCCACGGGGCGGTGTAGCCCCTGGCTTGAGTTCGATGGCGCAGTCGCTGGGGCGGTGAGGTGGGAAGTAGTGACGCCTTGGCCTTGCTGAAAGCCTCACTCAAGTTGGCGTATGCTGGGGGTATCAAGGGGGAGGCGCCAGACCCCCTTAAGACGTTGGTGGCCCCCACGGTGGTAGGTAGAATGGGTCTCAGACATCTCGCCGAGCAGTTAGGGCCCCACTGCGTGATTTGACTGTCCCGCCATGAAATTTGTGGTTCGTGTAATCGGAGCCAGGGAAGACCAAGAATTACTGGGTTGTGAGGGGAGTGAATGACATAGAAGCGCGTGGTCTCATTGTGTAATACACCCACCTGCAGGAGAATGTTGGTGGTGGTGTAACACACTCGGCCGGATCCCAGGGGACGACCATCTAGTGCCGCCACTGTCAAAGAAGGAGTGCAAGCCGTCAGGGGAATGTGGTACTGTTTGCAGAAATTTTCGTCAATGAAGTTGCCCGCCACTCCGGAGTCTATCATAGCGTGCGTACCGGTACTGGACGATAGGTAAGTGAGCTTAATGGGAACTTCGAGGCAGGTTCTAGACTGAGTAGAGGAAATTAACAGACTCACCCCGGACCGTTGTGGTTGTGATGGGCGTGTCCAGCTTGGCCACAGTATAGACAGAGGCGACTGGAGAGACGGCGTTCTCTTTCCTCTGGAGAGATGTGTGTTCGGTCGACCTGCATGGGCTCCAATGTATCGTGATGTTGGTGTCCCGTAAAGAAAGGTGTGGACCGCCGAGCTGGGGACCACCGAGCTGGACGTCTGGAGCGGATGAGGTTGTCAATGCGGATCGCCAGTGAGACGAATTGATCTAGTGAGATTCCCTCATCGCGACAGGCCAGCTCGGATTGGAGTTCCGCATTCAGACCCTGCCGGAAGAGGAGTTTGTGAGTGGATTCAAGCCAACCGGTTTGTGCGGTGAGGGTGCGAAAGGAGAGTGCGTAATCCGCCGCTGTGCGATTTCCCTGGTGGAGAGCCAGGAGCTGTGTAGATCTAGCTGGCCTACACCTACTGTCATAGACACAGTCAACCAAGCCAGAGCCCCTTCCACCAGGCAGCTCTACGCCCTGAAGTGGCGCTTGTTCGCAGATTCATGTTCTTCCCGGGCTGAAGACCCACAGAGGTGCGCAGTTAGGTCAGTGCTCCTATTCCTGCAGGAGAGGCTGTCTCAGTCCACCTTGAAGGTGTATGTTGCTGTTATCGCGGCCCACCACGACGCAGTAGACGGCAAGTCCCTTGGTAAGCACAACTTAATCATCAGGTTCCTAAGAGGCGCCCGGAGTTTAAATCCCTCCCGGCCAAGCCTGTTCCCCTCCTGGGACCTCTCGGCAGTCCTCGCGGGCCTCCAGAGACCTCCCTTCGAGCTGCTAGAATCAGTTGGACTCAGGGCCCTCTCTCTTAAGACTGCCCTGCTGATCGCGCTCGCTTCCATCAAGAGGGTCTGGGACCTGCAAGCGTTCTTTGTCAGCGACACTTGCCTGGAGTTCGGTCCGACAGACACTCATGTGATCCTAAGACCGTGACCGGGCTACGTGCCCAAGGTTCCTACCGCTCCCTTTAGAGACCAGGTAGTGAACCTGCAAGCGCAGCCCCGGGAGGAGGCAGACCCAGCCCTGTCATTGCTGTGTCCAGTATGTGCTTTGCATACCTATATGGACCGCACGCAGAGCATTAGACACTCTGAGCAGCTCTGAGCAGCTCAGAAAGGAAACGCTGTCTCCAAACAGAGGCTTTCCCACTGGGTAGTAGATGTCATTTCATTGGCTTATCACACTCAGGCCGTGGACCCCCCCCCCCCCGCGGGGCCGAGCTCACTCGACAAGGAGTGTTGCATCCTCGTGGGCACTGGCATGGGGTACTTCCCTGGCAGACATTTGTAGAGCAGCAGGTTGGGCAACACCCAACACCTTTACGAGATATTACAATCTCAGGGTTGAGTCAGTTTCATCCCGTGTTTTCTTAGGTCTGAGCCAGTAGAACACGCTGATGGGCTGGCCGGGTGAATTGCTTGCATATAGTGCCCTTTCCCTCGGTTGAGGTAAAACTGTGCATCTTTTTTCCCAGGAGATTCCACTCAACTCTAATCCCTGGTCGATTCCTCTCTAGCCCTCATGGGTCCGCAGTTCGGCGGAGGAACTTGCCGACCCAATCCACTGCGGGTACTCAAATCTACCCTGTACTGGAATAGGTGCTCCACAGGGTGAGGACTCTTACGCGGACTCCCCCTGTGTGTATTCTCCATGATACGGTCCCCTTACGAGCAGACCTGTGTTTTCCTTAGGCAGTTCCGGCTGTCCTCCGGTCAATGTGTTGTAGCAACTACCCCTCGCTGAGGCTGGATCTACCACCGCGCCACTCCCATGTGTCGCCTAAAAACACATGTGATGTATTCACCACCTTACCTCCCTTCCCTCAGTGCGTGTAAGGGCCCCGGCTGTCTATTGCTCTATGCAAGAAACAGAGAGAAAAGAGGCCCAGCCAGGCTTGGTCCGTTCCCAGGTTGGCAAGCGTCGCCTTGTTCCCCTGTCAGGGTAACCAAAGGATTCCGACGACTTTGGTGGGGCATTGGGGAAGGGTACGTGCAGTCTGATACAGTCTGATATAGCCGGTCGTCTGGAACGTAAAACACCTGCCCGCTCCTGTGTCAGACCACGTACACGGCTCAGCGCATGGCGTGATTTAAATTGGACCCCTAGTGTCGCTTCTCTGACACAATGTGGAGAGAGCAATAGAAGGGGAACGTCTAGGTTACGAATGTAACCTCCGTCCTCCATCGGGGAACGGAGGTTACATTCGTTCTCGTTCCCTCCATCGGGGAAAGGAGGTTACATTCGTAACCTAGACGATCTATGCCTTGCCTCCACAGAATTATTAATTATTCTAAGTTAATTGGTCTAAATCCAAAGCTTTGGCTCTGACAGCATACTGCCCAGTAACAGCTTTTCAGCTAGGCACCTTCCATTGGCCCAAATAGGGCATTAAGTATTTGAGTATTTTATTCCCAGCAAATTTGTCTGATTTAGTTAAAGTTAATTTTGACCCTTTAATAAAAAGATTTGAGCAATGTGGGTAGATGGGCTTCATTACATTTATCTATGACTGGGAAGGTTAATGTTATTCAAATGAATAGTATTCCAAAATTCAACTACCTGCTTCAGTCTCTCCCTATAGATGTCCCCCTCTCTTATTTCAAGTAATTTAATAGCATAGCTAAATCCTTCATTTGGAATGATAAACGTACCAGATTACACTTCAGTAAATTACATAAGCCGATTGACAATGGTGGGCTTGGCCTACCAAAGACCTGTTTTTGTTATTATGCATTTGGTCTTGGTGATTTGGTTCATTGGTTGCTTCCATCTGAGAGAGCCCCTCCCTGGTTTTGTATTGAAAAGGAAGAGCTTGCCCCTATTTTGCCATTGCAAAGCCTTTCTATTAAACTAACCGGAGAAGTTAAGTTACACCCCATTATCTCGCATTTGCATGCGGTATGGACAAAAGTGTCCAGTATGTTTAATTCAGACATGTATTGAAATATTGTTTCGAGCATATGGCTGAACCCAAAATTATGTATTAATAAGTCCCCTTTCTGCTGGACAGAGTGGATTGTGAGGGAGACTATTAAGTTTGGTGACCTATATGAGAGTGGAGTGTTGAGATCCTTTGAAAATATGGTTCAACATTTTGGGATTCCCAGGTATCAATTCTTGTGGTATTTACAACTGCGCCACCTACTCTGTACTATATTTGGGAGTAGCATACACCCCCCTAAAGCAGCAGATACACTGGGAGTGGTGATTACTACTTTTGCGAAAGGTCATGAGGAATCAGTGTATTTACTCCCTGCTAATTCAGAGTCTGAGAGACTTGATTTAAAGAAAGAAAGATTTAAACTTGGTATTGGAGGTGGGAGTGTGGGCTAGGATTCTAAAAAAAACCGTTAAGTCTACATCTAAATATGCAAGGGTGCACCCACATTATTAAGATACATCGATTCTATTGGACCCTCTCTAGATTGTATAGGCTTGGTCTTAAAGACACACCCACCTGCTGGCGATGCCAATAAGAAGATGCGGACACAACCCATGTTTTTTGGTGGTGTGTTAAGAGCAAAGAATTTTGGTTGAGGTTTTAGAGTTTTACGTATGACGTATTGGGCACTCAAATTTCATTTTGCCCCAGACTCTGTATTTTAGTCGATGGGGTGGTCATTAATTTAGTGGATAAATACATAAGAAATTGGGTTCTAGCCAGTGTTATGATTGGCAGACAGATCATTATTAGGGGATGGAGGTTGACTGGAGTGGCCTCATTTTGGGAGTGGTGCACGTAGATGGGCAGTGTGGCAGCATTTGAAAAAGTTTCAGATAGAAGGTTAGGCAACCTGGAGGAATTTAATAGGAAGCAGGGCAGCTATTTGACATTTTTTGAAAGCTCTCAGGGAGGGGCAGTGGAGAGGGATTTATATTATTTATATTATAAATGTGTGTGATATTTGCCGTAGAAGGCTTGGGAGGCGGTGCCGTGGAAGGCGTAGGCTGTGCCGAGGGAGGCTTGGGAGGCGGAGCCGAGGGAGGCGATGGCGTAGAAGGCTCAGAAGGTGGAGCTGAGGGAGCTACTGGAGGCTGAGCCGAGGGAGGTTCAGGACGCGGAGCGGAAAGAGGCAAGGGCGAAGAAGGCTCTGAAGGCAGAGCCGGGAGAGGCTCGGAAGGCTCCGGAGGCGGAGCCGTGGTTGGCGGAACCACAGAAGGTTCTGTAGGCAGGGCCGAGTGAGGCTCCGGGGGCGGAGCTGAGGGAGGCTTCGGAGGCGGAGCTGAGGGAGGCTCTGGAGGCGGAGCCGAGGAAGGCTCGGGAGGCTCAGGAGGCTGAGCCGAGGGAGACTCAGGAGGAGCCGAGGGAGGCGGAACCATGGAAAGCTCTGGAGGCTCAGGGGACGGAGCTGTGGGAGGCTCAGGGGGCGGAGCCCTGGAAAGCTCAGGAGGCGTAGCCCTGGGTGGCTCGAGAGGCGGAGCCCTGGAAGGCTCGAGAGGCAGAGCCCTGGAAGGCTCGAGAGGCGGAGCCCTGGAAGGCTCGAGAGGCGGAGCCCTGGAAGGCTCGAGAGGAGGAGCCCTGGGAGACTCGGGAGGCGGAGCCCTGGGAGGCTCGGGGGGCGCTGGCTCTTGGACGGTCATGGCTACAGGCGCTGGCTCCGGGACGGTCGAGGCTACAGGCGCTGGCTCCGGGACGGTCGAGGCTACAGGCGCTGGCTCCGGGACGGTCGAGGCTACAGGCGCTGGCTCCGGGACGGTCGAGGCTACAGGCGCTGGCTCACTGACGTTTGAGGGGGGATTATGTTACGTTCCCGTGTTGTCTGCCCCGTGTTTTCTGTTTCACATGTCACTTATCCCGTTCCATGTCACGTTTTCCTTGTTGTCCGCTCAGTGTTTCACTTGTCTTTCTCTAAAGAACTACAATTCCCACAATTCCCGGCCTCCCTCACTGCCTGCACTCATCATTGTTCTCACCGGTGTCTCGTTTAGTCTTCATTGTGTCTGTGTATTTAAACCCTGTTGTTTTCCTTTTCCTTGGTCATTCGTTCTGTAAGGAATATGGGAAGCAGGAGAAGGCAGACGGGTGGTTTGGATCCACATGCGGTTTATTTACAAAAATAACAAGTAAGCAAACACAAAGAAAAGTCCACGATGGGAAAAATTAACTCTAACACAAAAGAACACACAGCTGGTAGAAAATCCATGAAGGGCTGGAAACATGGGCAAAGGCATGACATGAAACGATACAACGAACGACAAAGGAAAAGGAAAACAACAGGGTTTAAATACACAGTGTATTGAGGGAAGCCGGGAATTGTGGGAATTGTAGTTCTTTAGACAAAGACAAGTGAAACACGGAGCAGACAACAAGGAAAACGTGACATGGAACAGGATAAGTGACATGTGAAACAGAAAACACGGGGCAGACAACACGGGAACGTAACAAGCAGGAATATGAATGAACACGTATACCATGGAGCATTTAAACTTTTTTGTAATAACGTCTTTAGATAATTACTTTAAACGGTGATGTGGAAATGTGGTTAAGAGACGGATAGATGAGCTCCTCTGCGAACTCATCAATTCAGCTCAGGAATTTAAGATCATGTTCAAATTTATGTGAATTCATGCATGGGAGTCCTTACATGTGATTTGTGTGAAACATTAACTAAAATGATATCATATACATTTTCCACTTCTTGAAATCTCTAAGTTAATGTTACTCTTGATGCATACAATAAACAGAGACAGCGGCCATTTGATTTTAAATCACATATGTGCATTTTCATTCGTAAAGTTTAAACTTTAATAATATTGCCTTCACAGACTCATAATTTTGTATTAACTTTGGACATGTTTATTTATCCTTTATCCTTATGCTTCTTGGATAATCTGACAAGCTAATATTGTTTCTGGTATATTGATGAATTCGTTATTCGCGCCTTTCAGAATACAATAATCAGCATCCTTACTAAAACCTGACAGTCACAGAGTGCATGCTTGCTCTTGTAATATGGTGCTCTCTAGAGTATCTGTTGCAGGGTGTCCCTGTTGGGAGAATATGTCAGTGAGAGCTTGTTTGGACGTACACTGCGCAGATAGGCTGGGGAGCCATGTAGAGGTGGAGAGTTACCAGTAGATGCTTTAGTCTAAAGACTCATGTATTCAGCCAGGTATACACCTAATTTATCCCTCAACTCATAGTTACGCAGCTTTAGTTAGGTCTACC
Organism: Xyrauchen texanus; assembly: GCF_025860055.1. NCBI lineage: Eukaryota > Metazoa > Chordata > Actinopteri > Cypriniformes > Catostomidae > Xyrauchen > Xyrauchen texanus. The sequence continues at coordinate 2,726,479 of NC_068304.1, forward strand.
GGAACCAGAAACACTTCTCTTATTCTATGACCCTAATTTAAAGTGAATGGCGTCTATGCTAATATTATTCTATTTATTTCCCTGACTCAAGGGAATAACCAGCTCTGGTCCTGCCTGATGTCTGACTCCCAATGTTGCTGAGTGATGATGACTAGTTAGCCTGTGCCAGCCAGACTTCACTTCAGTCTACTACTGTTATGCAGGCAGACAAAGGTAGACGAGGGGTGAGGATAAGTGCAGGTTTTTATTGACAAAGGTGGAAACAAACAAGACTGGAACAAAGGAAACGTCCACGATGGGAAAAACAAAACACGAAAACATCCAAAGAATATACACAGACACATTAACGACTAAACGACAAACAGGTGAGGACAATGACAAAGTGCTGGCAGTGATGAGGGCCGGGAATTGTGGGAATTGTAGTTCATGACATTTGACTAGTGAGACACGGGGCAGACAACAAGGGATCGTGACAACTACAATGGACTTCACAGAGAATTAATTGATGCCAACTCCAAGACATGAGATACTTCATGTGCCACTGCCTGAACCTTGGACTCAGGATGGACTTTACCAAAATGACATGCATAGGCTCCCAGCCAGACTGCAATGCCCTTCAGTGACTGTTGCCTGGATTGTCTTAATCAAAAGATGGACTACACTCCCTTATAATGGAAAGGACAATTAATTAATTGCCAAATTAAATTAGCCAAATAACAAAAGGACACTGCATCTATGTGCACTTCCGCAATTAATACAGGATGGACTTCTAAGACTTTGTCTTTAATCTTACAGTTCATCCCAACACTTTTGTCTAAATATTGGCCCCTTAACATTTACCTAATTTAGTAATTTAAACCATGACTTTTTCTACCCATAAATAACTAATATTGGTATTATATTCATGATGTTTAGTCAAAAGGGTACTGGCCCCCAAAGTGAGCCTTGGTTCTCCCAAGGTTATTTTTTTCACCATTAACCAACATCTCCAACACTTACGGAGTTAATTTGTCTCTTGCCACGGTTGCATTTGGCTTGCTAACTGGGGGTCTAAATACAAATATTATTTACTTAAGGCACAATATACAATCAAATTTGTACAAAATCGCACAACGATTACTAAGACATTTCAGCTTTATTTTCTGTTATAGCATCATTTTCTGTAAAGCTACTTTGACGTCTGTTGTGAAACACAAATAAAAATGACTTGTCTGAAAGGGAAGCCTACATATCAATGTACTGGAACTCCAGTTTGATTCCAGTTGACTCTAAACCACTTTCTTCCATGGCTGACCATTCAGACAACACAACATTAATGGCATACATAAACTGTCAGGGAGATCTAGGTTTTCTTCAGCTGCATTCCATGACTCATGCTCTGCTTCAGTGGGCACAACAGAATCTGGCCTCCCTGTGGGCAGCACACATTCAGGGGGCACTGGACACTGTGGACAGATCTTCTGTCCAGCGGGGGTCCGCCACAGAGAGTGTTACATCCAAAGGTGGTGAGCCTCCTGTGTTAGAGGTTCAGCCAAGCACTGGTTGACCTCTTTTACATCACTGTAAAATCTGTGGTTGTCAATGACCAATAATTTGGGTTGGATTCCTTCGCCCACCAGTGGCCAAAGAAAAAAACTATAATTCATATCTGTGCACATTCCTAATAATAGCTGTTATTCAAATACAGTTGAAAAAAATGTAATTTGTCTTAAGTAGTGATTGACCGATATATTGGCCATGCCAAGTAATCCGATGGCATTTGGTCATTTTGTGATTATTGGCAACAGCTCATAACCATGTTTGCTTGGTCATTGAAAAACCCATACCTGTTGACCAATAGTCTTAATTTCTTCAGTTGGCATATCGTTTTTATGTACCAATACGGAAGTGCTGTGTTTAGTTTGCAGGCGCTGTAATGATCTGTTATCTAAAGAGTGTCACACAGTGCTCCTTGTGGATGAAAGCAATGGTGTAAAGTGACAATGGCAATGTTCTCATGCACATTGTGCACAGAAATCATGCTCCAATCACAATTTCAAACTTCTGCAGCTCGCTCGCCATTCCACTGAAATCACTAAACAAATTGCAAACAAATGTGTTTAACTCATATTTGCTCATGATATCTTTGCTCATGAATGGTGTGCAGATGCACACTTGGTTTATTAAAATAAAAAAGTGATTTTACATAATTAGAACCCTGAAGCCAAAATGTAACCACTAAACCATAAATCCATACTTTATGACCATTCTACGGAATTGTTTCAATCTTGGAAATGTGTTGTTACCCATGAAATGATAACATTAACTTTTGATTTAGTCTTTTATTCCTCCTGCAGAACTCACAATGCACACATTTAGTTGCTGTTGTTGTAGTTACGTATAGTTCAGAGTATTTATGTGCACATTTGTGGTCAAACTGTAAACAAAATAATTTACAATTAATATCCAGTATTGTACCAAACAAATCTATACAAAATGAGAACATCAGCCTTTTGATGGTAAACACTATAGTATTTGCTTATAAATCAAAGATTTATAAGCAAAGATTTATAGTGAGGACAGCTGAGAAGATCATTGGGGTCTCTCTTCCCTCCATCAAAGACATTTACAAAAAACACTGTATCCGCAAAGCAACCAGCATTATGGACGACCCCACACACCCCTCACACAAACTCTTTACCCTCCTCCCGTCTGGCAAGAGGTACCGAAGCATTCGGGCCCTCACGGCCAGACTGTGTAACAGCTTCTTCCCCCAAGCCATCAGACTTCTCAATACTCAGAGACTGGTTTGACACACACGTGTCCTGAGTTGCACTTTAATAACTGTCACTTTATAACTGTCTGCTACCTCAATAACTGCTATGTGCATAGAACATTATCTCATAGTATGTTATGTTTACATTTTTAGAAACTGTCATCTTTTTGCACTACTGAGTACTGGTTGGCGCTGCACTGTCTATTGTCCTGTTCATTGTCAGTAATTTGTTGTACTGTCCCGTACTTTTTGCACATGTTTGCACGTGCACTTTATATAGGTATTTTATTTCGTTGTGTAGTCTCATGTGGTCCTATGTTGGTCCTTTGTTGTTTTTATGTAGCACCATGGTCCTGGAGGAACGTTGTCTCGTTTTGCTGTATACTGTACTAACTGTATATGGTTGAAACGACAATAAAAACCACTTGACTTGACTTGACTTGATATCCCCTACAATGCAAAATATCACATATTTGCATGAAACATTATCACAAATGTGATACCATCAATACAAAGAAACAGTCTCTGTATTACAAATATGTATTTAAACTTTGTTTACCAACCAAATGCAATATATATTGAAAGAATATTTCAACAGGTGATATAAAACAGTAGATGTCAACACAAACATCAAAACAAGTGTATAACATTAGGTGTTTAGGCGCAAATAGCGATGTACATAGCAATACATCAAGAACCATCAAAATACTTATAACAACAAAATAATTACTCACCATGATGGGAATAGATGTAATGAATGGGAGGCTTGGAAGGCAGACAAGGAGAGCGGATCTAAATGCAGCTTTAACTTTATTAAAACAAACAAACAAATAAATAAACACAAAGGAAACCGCCACAATGGGAAAACAAGAAACAAAACACGATGAAACATAAACTGAGAACTCGGGCAGGGAACACAGACCAGGCTTGACAACATTCATCTACATACAACGATTGACAAAGACTGAACCAAAAACCAGGGTATAAATACATGAACATAAGAAAAAGGGGCCAATGAACAAACAGAACTCCAACAAGATAACAAGGGAATAAACAGAGGCAAATGGCAAATTAACGAGGGCAGGTGCAAACAATGAACAGAGAACACGAGGCTAACAAGAAAACTATGGAACTACAAAAGGGACAAAATGAAAACTACGGAACTACGAAAGTGACAAAAATGACAAACAAAGGGCAAATGTGAGACAAGGCAAAGTATACATAACAGAGCCCCCCCTTTAAGGAGCGGATTCCAGATGCTCAAAAGTACCATCACATAAAACAAATGTCCATTGACTGGGGGGGAACTTGTGGTGGGCAGACAGACCAAGGGGGGCAACGAAGGGCAAGGAGGCAGTCCAGGGGGCAACGAGGGGCAGACAGGCAGTCCAGGGGGGGTACAGAGGGGGCTGGGTCAGGGGGCCTGGGAGGTGGCCACAGGACAGGGACCGGTTCAGGGGGCCTGGGAGCTGGCCACAGGGCAAGGACAGGTTCAGGAGGCCTGGGAGCTGGCCACAGGGCAAGGACAGGTTCAGGCGCCCTGGGAGCTGGCCACAGGGCAAGGACAGGCTCAGGAGGCCTAACCGTGGGAGGCGGAGCCATGGGAGGGGACTCTAGATGTGGAGACCTGGGAGGCTCTGGAGGTGGAGCCGAGGGAGGTGGCGCCACAGGAGGCTCTAGAGGCGGAGGCCTGGAAGGCTCAGGAGGTGGAGCCGAGGGAGGTAGCGCCGTAGGAGGCTTTAGGTGCGGAGACCTGGAAGGCTCTGGAGGCGGAGCCGAGGGAGGCTCGGGAAGCTCTGAGGCGGAGCCGTAGGAGTCTCGGGGGGCAGAGCCGTAGGAGTCTCGGGAGTCGGAGCCCAGGAAGGCTCGAGGGACTTGAGGGGCGGAGCCCTGGTAGGCTCGAGAGGCGGAGTCCTGGAAGGCTACTGGCCCCCAAAAAGCTCGAGGGGCTCGAGAGGCGGAGCCCTGGGAGGCTCGAGGGGCTTGAGGGGCGGAGTCCTGGAAGGCTTGAGAGGCGGAGCCCTGGGAGGCTCGAGAGGCTTGAGGGGCGGAGCCCTGGGAGGCTCGAGAGGCTTGAGGGGCAGAGTCCTGGAAGGCTCGAGGGGCTTGAGAGGCAGAGTTCTGGATGGCTCGAGGGGCTTGAGAGGAGGGGCCCTGGGAAACTCTGGAAGAGGAGCCCTAGCAGGCTCAGGGGCGTCGAGAGGCTGACGCTGTACGAGGATGATCCGCGGACGGCGGGGCCGTGGCAGAGCCCAAGAAGGCTCTGGAGTCTCTGGGGACAGAGCCGTAGGAGGCTCGGGAGGCTCAAGAGGCGCTGACTCTTGGACGGTCATGGCTGCTGGCGCTGGCTCTTGGACGGTCATGGCTGCTGGCGCTGGCTCAGGGACGGTCGAGGCTGCTGGCGCTGGCTCAGGGACGGTCGAGGCTGCTGGCGCTGGCTCAGGGACGGTCGAGGCTGCTGGCTCAGGGACGGTCGAGGCTGCTGGCGCTGGCTCAGGGACGGTCGAGGCTGCAGGCGCTGGCTCAGGGACTGTCGAGGCGACAGGCGTTGGCTCGCTGACGGCTGAGGCTAATGGCTCTGGCTGGTTGACCGGGGCTGACGAGGGCACAGGCTCGCTCACCGTGGCTGACGTGGGTGCAGGCTCGCTCACCGTGGCTGACTTGGGCGCAGGCTCGCTCACAGTGACATGCGTGGGCGCAGGCTCGCTCACAGTGACATGCGTGGGCTCTAGCTCGCTCACAGTGACATGCGTGGGCTCTAGCTCGCTCACAGTGACATGCGTGGGCTCTGGCTCGCAGATCGGGGCAGGCGCGGGCCGGGAGGCGGAAGCCCGTCTTCTCTTCCTCCTCCGGGTGGACGAAGTTGAGCGCGCCGGCTCGAGGATCGCAGAAGCGGGGCACACCGGCTCTGAAGCGGACGAGGTTGGCAACCTGTAAGTCATTAGCAGTATTCTCAGATCTTTTGGTCCATACAATGCAAGTGAATGGGTGCCAAAATGTTGACAATCCGAAAATCACAAAAAACGCTTGTTCGCACAAAGTCCCTTTATTCGGTATGAATGTTCATTCTGAATGGGTTATTGTACGTTAACAATGCATTGCTATGGTGCTATGCACATCGGGTCTAACAAATCGTCAAATCCAGGATGTTCTGAGTGACTCCAGCCAGGTCTCCTAAGCAACCAAATCGGCCTGGTTGCTAGGAAGGGTAGAGTCACATGGGGTAACCTCCTCGTGGTCGCGAGTAGAGGCTATCGCTCTCAATTTGGCATGTGGTTAAGTTGTGTGTGGATCACAGAGAGTAGCATGAGCTTCCACATGTGGGGTCTCCACGGTGTCATGCACAACGACCCACATGATAAAATGCACAGAGGCAGCTGAGACTTGTTCTCTATCACCCAGATTGATGTGAGTAACATCACCACCACAAGTACCTAGTGGGAATTGGGAATTCCAAATAAAAAAAATACATAAAAAAGATATGGGAATGGTGGTGGCGTAGTGGCTAAAGCACAGGGCTGTAAATCAGAAGGTTGTTGGTTCAAGCCCCACAGCCACCACCATTGTGTCCTTGAGCAAGGCACTTAACTCCAGGTTGCTCCGGGGGGATTGTCCCTGTAATAATTGCACTGTAAGTTGCTTTGGATAAAAGTGTCTGCCAAATGCATAAATGTAAATGTAAATGTAAATATATGCAGACAATAACCTACAAAAAAGGAAGTCTTAAATAATGCCTAAACGTAAGACTTTGTTAACTAAATTAATCTGACTTGATACATTGTTAATGGACTATAATAATGGCCTACTTGGACAACACATTGTTTCCTAGAGCTGGCAGAAACTACTCAAGACACAAGCAGCATATCTATCAACCACAAATAATATACTGTAGTTATATTCAATTACCTGTGATTGTCCAGGATTTGCCAACTGACAGTTATCCATCTTCATCTACCATCGTGCGATTGAGCAGCAGCCGTCGGAGTTGCATTGGCATGACATCACCTCCCCTTTTTGAATGATTGGCTAGAGGAGGAGCTGTCGATCAAGAACTAGTGGGCCAATGGGGATGCAAAACACCCCCTCATTTACATGAAACTCTACTAACATGTTTTGGAAAACCAAGCAAACAAACTTGAAACAAATGCAAAGAAAAATACAGTGTAAGCGTACAAAAAATGTAAATATGGGCAAAATTGTCAGAGAGCAGAAAAAACATTAATATAACCAAGGAAAGCATGATTTTGTTTGCAATTCTGATGACTTTGCTTTAATTTTTCTGTTGTTTTTTTTTTTTTTGCAGCATATTTTTAATGTGTTTTGATATATGTTTGATTCATGCTTGTTATTTTTGATCTGCGCTAATTATTTTGATCTGTGCTTTTGACTTATTTTTGCTCTTAGTTTTTTATCTACACTTATTATTTTTCATTCACGCTTATTATTTTTGGATCCGTGACCACAATACTTTTGACGTGATTTTGATCCCATAGATCTAATTTTGAAAACTGTGTGTGTGTGACATTACAAGACATAAGATGTAAATAGAGAGGGAGAGAGACAGACCTAGTGGGACTAACTATGCCTGAACACGAAAGGGGAAACATTGGACTATTTTTTATTTTTTTGTGTATGTGTGCATATAACATGCATTGGACAGCCATCTTTTACCAGTGTCATGTTTATAGTGCCACTTTTAAAAGACGCTGTGTCAAGGTACAACTTGGAAGAGGAGATTCATTCAGCTGCTCTGCCTCTTGCTGAACTGAACAAAAACTGCTCAACTTACTGTTCTTTTGTATTATTCTTCTTAGCCCAATTTTATCATTGTTACATTGGCTACCTGTTAAATTTTTTATTAATTAGAAAAATCTATTAACTACATACAAAGCTTTGAATGGTCTAGCTCCACAGTACTTAATTGATCTTCTATTACGCTATATCCTATCACGTTCATTACGATCACAAAATGATGGCCAATTCTAGCCGTAAGACATGGGATACTTCTTGTGCCACTGCCTGAACCTTAGACTTATGATGCGTTCCATTCAAGTTGGATGTGAGCTATTCCAAATTTATAACTCTGATCTCTGCCCATAAAGGCATTCCATTGTCAAATGCTTGAAATATCATGTGTAAGGAAACAAAACTGCAACACTCCTGTTAGCTTAGCAGTGGTTCGACTGAGTCAACAAGAGACACCTCCTATCAATCCAACTAAACAATGCTGCAAAGCTAGCATTATATTTTTCAGAGTTGAACATTTCAGCACAAGTTTTCCAGTTGAAATTTCAGCTTCAAGTGGCATTCCATTGCCCCTTTCATTGTAGGAAGTTGAAAAATCAGACTCTTCCAATTGAATGAAATGCAGCATTAGGATGGACCTCACCTAACCTCACCAAAATAATCTGCCAGATGAACTGCAATACACCTCACTGATCTCTACCTGCATCACCTTGGTCTAATTATGGACTACACTTTTAAAATGGAATACAGAGGCTATCAATGACTTGCCAACAATAGCCTACATCAGCAAAATAACAAAGGACAATTGCATCTATGTGAACTTCTGCAGTTAATCCTGGAAGGACTTCAAAGACATTATCATTCATTTTACAGTTCGTACAAAATTTTGTTGTTTGAACATTGGCTCTTAACACTTACTTAGTTTACTAATTTTAAACCATGAATTGCACTTCACACACAGAAAAATTAATATTGGCATCATATTCATGCTGTTTAGCCAGAGGGGAACTGGCCCCTCACAGTGAATTTGGTTTCTCCCAAGGTTACTTTTCTCCATTAACCAAAATCTTATGGAGTTTTGTGTTCCTTGCCATAGTTGCCTTCGGCTTGCTCACTGGGGATCTAAATAGAATAATTATTTACTTATTTACCCAACTATTTATTTGTATTTACAATTAACAATTATATTTTTGTCAATCCGCACAATGATGATTTTAAGACTTTATAGATATTACAATTTAATTTTCTATTAAAGCATGATTTTCTGTAAAGATGCTTTGAAACTATGTGTTGTGAAAAGCACTATACAGATGACTTGACAATGACTTGACTTTCACTCATCTGCACTATTTTTAATCATTGATGTGTGTTGGTGTAAGCATGGACTAGATGGATGACTTTGACCATCTGGATACATCTGTGCCTCAGTGCACCTATGTGTGTGTGTCTATTCAGCATGCTATGGACTATATATATGTGAGGACTGCTTGAACCAGTCATAATATGATTCAAGCTTTGCAAAGGAACTGTTATTGAAGGATGGTGCAGTTAAAAACACTTGGATTTGGTGGGTCTGGGTAGCTCAGCAAGTTAAGATGCTGACTTTCACCACTGGAGTCGTGGGTTCGAATCCAGGGTGTGCTAAGTGGCTCCAGCCAGGTCTCCTAAGCAACCAAATTGGCCTGGTTGCTAGGGAGGGTAGGCTTTTGGTGGGGTGAGTTGTGCAAATGGTAAATGGACTGCACTTATATAGTGCCTTTTTAACCATAACGGTATTCAAAGCGATTTACACTGTGACTCATTCACCCATTCACACACACATTCATACACCAATGGTGGCAATGCACTAGCCTGCCATTGGGAGCAACTTGGGGTTCAGTGTCTTGCCCAAGGACACCGTGTCATGTGGTCATTAGTGGCTGACCCACTCTACCAACTGAGCCACAGCCATAGATGCCGCAGAGAATAGGGTGAAGCCTCCACATGTGCTGTGTCTCCGCAGTAACACACTCAACAAGCCACGTGATAAGATGCATGGATTGGCGGTCTCAGACGCGGAGGCAGCTGAGATTCATCCTCTGCCACCCCACTATGCCACCATGAGGCATTGAGAATTGGGCATGCCAAATTGGAGCGAAAAATGGGAGAAAATAAATTAAAACAAACAAAAAACACTTGGACTTCACTGCAAAAATGTGAGAAAACGTTTCATAAGTCATGACTGTTTGATAGTTATGGGGCTGATGTGCTTGAGGATGCAATGTGTTGGATGTGACTTATTTGTAAACCCTGACATTTAGCTTTATAAAGTTGTGGAGCTTGTTCATTCTCTTCCAAATGAGTTTCAAATATGACTCTGTATTTGAGGGGCTGTACGATGTTAGCCAGTCAGAACAGTGGGCAAAATGAAGTGTTTCAGACAGAGCACCAGATACAGGGTGGAAAATTATAATTTATTAATAAACTATGACCATTTAAGCGCGAAAAACTCTAATAACATTATCAATGAACATAAGGGAAGATAATTACATTACATTACAATTTGCATTTCATGACCTCTTTAACATTAGTAAATGCATTCCTATATTCTGTATTAACTGTGCATTTTCATATTGAGAATAAATGTATTCAAGCAAAAACTGAAAAATTTTGCTTTCAGAGGCTTTATGTGGAGTTAGGATGAAAATAAGGTGCATCTCTAACTGTTCTGACACCAGTGCAGAAAGACAGAACACTGGAGGTTAAGTAATTCACTAAATAGCAAACAAGGGAGCATCTTATAGCTTTCTATGTAGCTAAAACATAGAAAGGCATATGGGGCAAAAAATGGCGGCAGGTGTGTCCGGGATAGCTGTGGCGCTCCTTGTTTATGTGCTGATTTTAAGTAATTTCGGCTCCATTGTTACCGGACAAATTTTTAATAATAGTTTTTTGCCTTATGAGGATTTAAAACTATCCTGTGCAAGTCATTTGACAGCGAGTCATGTAAATAATCATTTTGGTTTTGGGAGACATGCTTTAGCTATCACCTTTATTCATCCACATCTCTTCAGTAAAACAAGAGGACGAATGTACAAAACTGTACCTCACCAACAACAAAGCCTCGCTTTTATTATTTCAATTTGTCTATTATTATCTGGTGACATTCATCAATGCCCTGGTCCAGTCAGCGGACCGGCGTGGACGGGGCCGCGTGTATCATCCATTTATAGTAGGAGCAACACTGGAAACCTACAGGTATGTTCATCATGTACACATAGCTATGCTTTGGTACAACCGACTGACCTACCGGGTTCTGTTTCTTCGGCTGATGCTGTGGATTTGCCGGTGATTGGCGTGGTGGCGGCGGCTGGTGCGTTGGAGGGGGAATGTGGATTGTTCCGGAGGAGTGGCGTGTTCTGCGGGGGTTCGCGGAGTGTGCTGGCAGGGAGCCTGGGAGATGTTGTTTGTCCCGCAAGTGTCCCCGCTGTTCAGCGGAGATCGGCGTGTGGGTGTGATGATGCAGGCGGTGACTTGGCAATGCAAAAATTGTTACAGTCACAATTTCATTTTACTGAAGGTAATGTTGATATGGGTAGCTTAGCTACGATCGGAAGTACTACAAACCAAAACAGGAAGTTGACGACAAACCGAGCAGTAGTGAAAAATAGAAAATGGAACGTCTTCAGAACCGTTAACAATTCTAAAATATTATGGGACCCCAGCATAAAACCAAAGGGCTTATTTGGTGGTCATCTGAATGTACGTAGTCTCATGTCTAAAAATGAACAAATCCGACATTTGTTAATGGAATCTAATTTGGATTTCTTATGTCTGTCCGAAACCTGGCTTCATGTGAATTCTCCTTATGCAGCTATCACCATACCAGGTAATCAGATTTATAGAAATGATAGAGTGAGATCTAAAGGTGGTGGTGTTTTGGTGTAAATAAAAAATAGCATTCAATGTGAGGAAATTAATTTGTCAAATAGTGACTTGGAATGTATTGGATTGAAAATTATATTATCGCCACAAATGTTTTTTTAGTTTGATTGTAATCTATCGCCCTCCCTCCGCCAAAGTTGATTTTTATGAAAATTTTCGTAGCATGCTTCTAAGTTGCAACTTTGAAAAGGAGGTATTATTAATGGGGGATTTTAATGTTAATTGGGACGACAGAGTAGCCAGAAAAAATCTTAAACAAATATGTGATAATTTTGATTTAACACAGGTAGTCAAGGGTCCAACAAGAAAAACTCATAATACTGAAACGCAGATTGACTTAATCTTTTGCAATCAACCAGAAAGAATTACAAAATCCTTTAATGTGATCACAGGACTATTGGACCATAATTTAGTTCTGGTGACAAGAAAGTTAACTAGCAGAAGGTTTTGTGTTTCAACTGTTAAGGAGAAAGAAGTATCTAGAATACCATACAATGCATGGGATCATTTTATAGATACAATAAACAGGTTTAACTGGAGTAATTTGCTAGATGGGAAAGATGTACATGATGGAAGTACAGTGCTTACAAGTAGACTACAGTATTTTGTTAAGGAGTTTACCCAAAAATTTAGAAACAGAAATTATAAGAATAGTCTCCCATGGATTAATGCTGAAATTTTTAATATGATGAAAGGATGTGATCTTGCAAAAAAAAAGGGCAAATAATTCAAAATTAAGTACTGATAAACACCGTTTTGCAATGTTGAGGAATAAAGTTACATCTCAGTTAAGAAAGTCAAGGGCTGACTTTTTTCTGACCATTATAAACAATGCAGGGGGCAATTCAAAATTGATTTGGGATCAATTAAACAAATTTCTGGGGCAGAAACATAAAGAAAGAAAACCTGTTGAACTTTTGTTGGATGGGAAATTTTAACAACTATTTTGTAGACTCTGTTGCATCTATTACACAGGGTTTCTCACACATAGATATTAGTAAGTGCCCTATCATGTCGTCAGAGCACAGCCTTGTGTTTTCCAGCGCTTCTGAAAGAAATATAGAATCCTTAATCAATTCACTTAATACTTCTAAAGCAAAAGATGTTTTTGGTATGGATAATACAATGTTGAAAGAATTAGGTTCGTTATTGATTATCCCCATCACAAAAATTATAAATCAATCGATCTCTGTGGGGGAATTCCCAAACGCTTGGAAATTAGCTATTGTTTCCCCTTTATTTAAATCAGGAGACAGACAAATTATTTCCAATTATAGACCTATTAGCATTTTGCTAGTAATATGGAAGGTTTTAGAAAAATGGGTGTCTCAACAGATTAGGGATCACTTGAATAACTCAGTATTTTCCCTTCATCCATTACAATTTGGATTTAGGTCAAATCACTCCACTGAGACAGCAAACTGTTCCCTTTACAAAAAGCTTCACTTTGATGCTGCGCTGCTAAGCGCTACGGGGGAACAACTCTAGCTGTGAACCGAGCTGAAATAGTGTGTGTAACACGTCAATGAACATTGACTGGAATTTATAGCCTCGGTTGATGTAATCATTAGATGCACCTGTGGCCAGGCTATAAATGGATACGTCACCAGGTGTCGTCAGAAACTCTTTTTTTCAGAGCGATTCTGTTTCTGTGTGTTTCACAAACCCTGTAAAAACTTTCTTTCCTCTGTTAGGAGTTAGAATCAGTGTGCAATGAACGTTGTTCTCTTTGTTCTCTTTTTTCTTCTCTCTTCTGTTTAGAAAATATTATATATATATATATATTTTTAAAGAAAGAAAAAAAAGAGAGAATGACTGAAAGCCGCAAACTGTGCGTGTTCCCCTCTTCTTGCTCTATAGCTGAAGAGGACACACATCAGTTTTTGCTCTGTTTGTTTGGGGGTAAGAGCACGCTGCTCTCGCGTTGCAGCAGGGCAGGTGCGAGCACTGCGATTTGCTTTAACAGGCAGAGTGCTTCGTGCTCGCCTCGCTTGCTTCCGGGAGTCAGCACTCACGAAAAAGAAAAAAATAAAGATTGTTCGTGGGGCTCTTGCATGGATTTGGCTGAGGAGCAAGAGACGGGTTGATCCCTTTCTCTCACTCTCGCTCCAAACCCAGCTGGTCCTTCACATGATCTCGAAGCGCGTTCCGACGCTTCTTCGGATCATGAGGAGGATCGCGATTCTCTTCCCGCCTCCGAGCTTTCCGTCCGCGATAAAAAAATCTACGGAGGAATTGCTCGATGTTGTTACTCAAGCGGTTGCCAGATTGGACTGGCCACGTGAAAAAGTTTATCTTCCAGTCTAAGAAAGGGAACGCCTCATGAGTCCCTTCCCTTCTTTGATAACCTCCATGAAGAGCTTTTTCGCTCATGGAGGAACCCCTAAAAAAATAAAATAAATAAATAAAATATAAATATATATAATTTCTTCCCGTGTTCACATACCCTCGACGTCATTATATTCGACCATCGTGGGTGCTGAGGCACGGGGGTATTCAGTGATGCCGCCAGTCGAAGAGATGCTTGCGGGCTATCTCTCGCCGAGCTCGGCATCGTCACTTAAGAAGCCCTCTCTCCCCTCAAAGCCTTGTAGGACAACCTCCACTTTAGTGGGAAGGGCTTATCAAGCAGCAGGTCAGGCTGGTGCTGCTCTGCACACCATGCTGTTTTACAGGTGTACCAGAATGACCTCCCGGACGACCTGAGTGTGGGTTCTGCGCTTGACGAGCAAGCCTCAGACCCGCCTCAGTCCTGTCTGGACGGAGACTCAAAAGCAAAGCGTGGCGAGTCGTGCTCCTCCTCCCAGGGATTGGGGACAGTCTCGCCTCCCTCGCCAGCCCCCGAAGCAAGACCTCAAGGCTATTATTTCTAGTAAGAGAAAACCCTGATGGTCTTGCGCCTAGATTAGGGGGTAGTTCCCCTCGGGACGGGGCGCGTGCTTCACTTTACCCCTCCCGGTACCCCCTCGAAGCCCCTCCATTCCCGCCACCTCTTGGTGTTTCGGGTTGCAGAGGCTTCCGTCAAAATTGGGTGTTTTCGCTGTTCCTGCATTTTATTCTGGACGGGAGACACCCAACAACCCCTCAACAGGAAGTGTTCAAATATAATACCCATCTCAGAGATCCTGGCAGCGTGGAAACTTCTGCCGGATATATTCTTTTCTGTGGGTCTTATAAGGGCGTCAGGATTTAATTCACTCGCCGCTTTTCCATGTTTTAACAGCGTGTTCTCACTACCGTAAACCGGATTTCTTTTTTTGTAAAAACAAAAAACTCAATTTCCTGGTTAAAGGGGCCATGGTATGTGTTCCCCTTCCAGAGAGAGAGTTAGGTTATTACACTAAATACTTCCCGTTTCCCATGGAGGGTGAGGGGTGGCATCTGGCTTAGATCTTAAAGCTTGAACTACCCGTGGGTGTTCAAGTCCAAGATGATGCCTGTCAAGACGGTCGTGTCTCAAGCCCTACAACTCATTTGTCTGGTCACCATCGATCTTATGACGCACTTCTATACTTCATTTAGAAGTTCTGCCACAACATGGAAAGTTCCTGAGGTTCACTTCCGGGGGCAAAGTCTTCCAGGGTCAGGTTCTTTCACTCAGCCTAGCCCTTTTTACCCACACATTCACAATGCATGATGTAGCGCTGGCTCCTTGCGACTCCGGGGCATCTGCATTCTGAATTATGTAGATGACTGGCTGATTCTAGCGCAGTTCCAGGAACTGGCAGTTCAGCACAGGGACATCGTCTTAGCTCATCTGTTTCTCTGGGGTTGAGGCTCAACGCCAAGAAAAGCGTCCTCTCTCCCACTCAGAACACTGTCTATCGGGGCATCGTATGGAGTTCAATCACAATGCGGGCACAACAGTCTCCCGCTAGTATTGAGTCCATTCAGATCACCCTGAGCAAAGTCAGGCTAAGTCAAGGTTGCACTGTTATCAGTATAAACAATTTCCAGGTCTCAGGGCGAACGCGTCCACGGTGATCCCTCTGGACCTTCTGCTCATGAGACCGTTTTTGTTGTGGCCAAAAGCCAGGGGATTTCTTCCAAGGGCCAAAACCCCTAGGCTAAATAGGGTTACGCGCCTCAGGCTTCATTCCCTTTCTATGTGGTTCAGACCCCGGTTTTCTGCCTTGGGTCCCACTCTAGGTGCGTCTTGTTGTCGCAGGCTGCTAACGACAGACGCCTCCCTGATGGGCGGGGTAGCGGCCTTAAGTGGTCGTCCAGCTTAAGGGGATAGGAGGGTCGTCAGCTCGGTTGTCACAGTCACTGTCTCGGGTTGATGGCTGTATTTCTGGCCCTGAAATACCGCCTCCTGAGGCTGCCATGTCTTGGTGCGGGTGGACAATACAGCGGTAGCCTCTTACATAAATCATCAAGGAGACCACGTTCTTGTCAGCTGTATTTCTGACACGTTGGGTTCTCCTTAAGGCCCAGGGCAAGCTCCTGTCACTCAGGTCAGTTATATCCCTGGATGCCCGTATATGGGAGCAGATTTACGGTCCAGACAGAAAATACCAACGGGGGAGTTAAGAAATCCACCCTAAGGTAGTAGTTGCCCAGAGTTCGCCAGCAAGGGTTTTTGCCTCTTACTGATAGCACCGCGCTGGCCGAACAGGGCTTGGTTCTCGGAGCTAATCTCTTCCCTCGACGGCTCGCCTTGGGCGATTCCGAACAGGAAGGATCTTCTATCTCAGGCACAGGGCAATATTTCATCCCTGCCCCAAATTGTGGAATCTTTCATGTTTGGCCCCTAAGGGTACCAACTGAGGGACACAGGGCTCTCTCCTGAGGTTATCGAGACCTTTTTAAATGCCGGGCTTTTTCCACTTGGAACAAGTTTGGGTGAGATCTTAGGGCAGAAGAGGACCTCTTCGCCTCTATGAATAGCGCAATGTCTCCTCTACTTCTCCCTGAAATCACCCAGCCCCCTTGGGTCTGGACGTTAAGACACATACATGACCCAGAATGCGTCTGTATGCGTTTCCCCGGTTTCTCTGCTCCCGGGAGTCTTGGCAATGTTCACCAGCAAGGGTCTTGCCTCCTATTAATGACGCTGTGCTGGCTGAACAGGATATGTTTCTCAGTTAATTCCTCTCCTCGACGGCTCGCCTTGGGCGATTCCTAACAGGGAGGACCTTCTCATCCTTGGCCCGAATTGTGAAACCTTTCATGTCTGGCCCCTAAGGGTACCGAATGAGGTTCACAGGGTTTTCTCTTGAGGTTATCGAGACCATTTCAAGTGCTAGGGCTCCCTCCACTTGGAACTGATCTGGGTAGATTTTACAGGGCAGAAGAGGACCTCTTCACCTCTGTTGATAGCGCAATGTCTCCTCTACTTCTCCCCGAGTCGCCCAGCAACCCCATGGAGGGGCTGATCGTAGTAACGCATTCATAGCACAAATGCACCTGCATGCGTTTCCATCTACTAAAGTTCTTATTACAGAACCAGCTAACTGCCAGTTTGCTTCAGTTCTGGATTTTCTGTAGAAAGAACTGTCAGTGGGCACTTGCCTCGCCACTGCCAGGTTCTATGTGGCCACTGCGGTTTGCCACGGCTTGGTGGGCGGGGTGCCCTCAAAGAGGCATCCTCATTATTGCCCGGGCCTACGAGGCGCGTGGTCAAGCTTCGCTAGTAGGTTTTAGGGCACACTCTACCAGAGGGCTCTCCTCCTCTAAAACATTGGCTAGAGGTCTCCCTCTGCAGCAAGTTTGTGATGCGGCAGGTTGTCCTCTCCGCACACATTCATTAGATTTTTATAGTTTGGATGTTCTGCCACTCCGGGCTCTTATGTCCTTGAGTCGACATCTCAGCCCATGCCTAAACAAGTTTGTGATGTGGCAGGTTGTCCTCTCCGCACACATTCATTGGATTTTTATAGTTTGGATGTTCTGCACTCCGGGCTCTTATGCCCTTGAGTCGACATCTCAGCTCATGCCTGAACAAGTTTGAGATGCGGCAGGCTGGTCCTCTCCGCTCACATTCATCAGTTTTTATGACAAGTTTGTGTTGCGATAGGGTTCTCTTCACACATTCATCAAACTTTATGGGTTAGATGCTTTGCTACTCCGGGCTCTTATGCCCTTGAGTCGACATCTCAGCTCATGCCTGAACAAGTTTGTGATGCGGCAGGCTGGTCCTCTCCGCTCACATTCATCAGTTTTTATGACAAGTTTGTGTTGCGATAGGGTTCTCTTCACACATTCATCAAACTTTATGGGTTAGATGCTTTGCTACTCCGGGCTCTTATGCCCTTCAGCTCATGAGAACAAGTTTGTGATGCGGCAGGCTGGTCCTTTCCGCTCACATTCATCAGTTTTTATGACAAGTTTGTATTGCGATCGGGTTCTCTTCGCACACATTCATCGAACTTTATGGGTTAGATGCTTTGCTACTCTGGGCTCTTATGCCCTTGAGTCGACATCTCAGCCCATGCCTAAACAAGTTTGTGATGCGGCAGGCTGGTCCTCTCCGCACACATTCATTCAAAATTGAATGGTTTAGATGTTTATGCTACTCCGGGCTCTTATGCCCTTGAGTCGACATCTCAAGCTCATGTCTGAGACCTCTCGCATTTTTGTGAGTACACTGCACAACTGTAGGGGTCCGAACAGCCCCAAGTGCGGCGGCGTGGGTATTGCGTTCCCCATAGCGCTTAGCAGCACAGCATCAAAGTGAAGCTTTTTGTAAAGGGAACGTCTCGGGTTACATGTGTAAACCTTGTTCCCTGAAAAAAGCGGAACGAGATGCTGCGCTGCTTTGCCGCACTGGGACGTCCCAGGACTGCTCTTCAAAAAGAAGTATCTGACGACACCTGGTGACGTATCCATTTATAGCCTGGCCACAGGTGCATCTAATGATTACATCAACCGAGGCTATAAATTCCAGTCAATGTTCATTGACGTGTTACACACACTATTTCAGCTCGGTTCACAGCTAGAGTTGTTCCCCCGTAGCGCTTAGCAGCGCAGCATCTCGTTCCACTTTTTTCAGGGAACAAGAGTTACACATGTAACCCGAGATGTTTTTTTATCGAAAATATTAAATCTTTGCTTGATAGGAACAAGGTTGTTGGAGCTATTTTTTTAGATCTTAGGAAAGCCTTTGACACTGTTAATCACAATATTTTACTGTCTAAATTATCTCAATTAAATTTTTCAGATAATGCTCTAAAGTGGGTAGCATCTTATCTTTTTCAACGATCACAAACTGTACGTATTGGCAGCTATCAATCTGAACCTCTTCAGTTGTCCACTGGAGTGCCTCAAGGGTCTATACTGGGCCCTCTTTTGTTTTGCATGTATATTAATGATTTGCCGCGTGCGTGCCCAGAAGTGAGAGTTCAAATGTATGCAGACGACACTGTTTTATATATACATGGAACATCAAAAGCAGCAGTGGCAGCCAAACTTACAAATGCTATGGTTAAAATTAGTGAATGGTTAAACCACTGCAGCCTTCAGTTAAATCTTTCCAAAACAGTTGGTATGTTTTTTAGTAAAACCACCAACTCTGCAGTTGATTTTTATTACCGGTGAAAAAATTCAAATTGTTTCAGAATTTAAATATCTTGGTATTATCATTGACTCCAAACTTATGTTTAATTGTCAGAGTTCAAAAACTGTTAAGAAAATAAAACTTAATCTATCTAATTTTTGACATATCAGGAATTCAATGTCTACCCAAGCTGCCAAAATGTTTATGCACTCTATGCTTTTTAGCATGCAAATATGTCAACATTGATTTAAAAAAATATATATATATTTTCTGTGGTTTTAGAAATTGTAGGGTTTGTTGATTTTTGTTATGTTTTGATTAAATTGTTGTATTTACATTGTATTTTTAGGTTGCCTATTGTACATCTGGTCTAGGACTGCAGATGAAAACTAGCCTTTTGGCTAACTCTGGCATATTTTGACTTGTCATGTTAATATGCATTGTCCTTATAATAAATTAAATCTTATAATAAATTAAATCTAAGTGCATTCACTCCTAAAATACGACCAAACATTCAGTTTCAGGCTGCATTGATAATTAGCACATATATTCTGAATTTTATTGTGCACAATTTTATTTTAACATGGTTGGCAGTGATTTGATGATGCTGGCATTTACGTTTAATCCAAATTATTTATTCAGCTTTATAGCTTTATATTCGGCTCTAATGTCTGAAACGTCTCAAAAACATGAATAACCAACACTCCTGGACACATAATAAAATAGTTGATGAAAGAATCTGACATTCTATAGCTAGGTATTACTTAAAATTTCACTACTTAGTCCCACTGACATCAATTTTTAGGAAAACTATTTGCTCTAGAAATGTTTTTCTTGTTTATTAGCTGCTACTATTTAGAAATCAAAAAGGGAAATGGAAAATACACACAGCAATCACGCGGGGGCCTCAGGAGGTTAAGGCAGCAGACAGGTTAAACTTCAATAATGCTTCTCTCTAGGACAATTTCAACACCTGCCTCAATGAGCCCCTCAGCACCTAGGTGGGAAGTTAGACCAGCATAAACTGGCTGTCAAATGCCTTCAGTGTTTTTTGTAAATTAAAAGAACCTAACATTAAATATGTTTGAGAAGTTCCGGAGCACAGATTAAAACATTTTTTTACATCCCTCAAAGTATTCTTGTGGAATGATGCAAAATCCAACAGATTTCAAGACTTCAGTACACTTGAAGCTGTTCTGAAAACAAAGAACTTGGTCTAAATATCTAAATAGGCATTAATTTATCCAGCCCCTGTATTTATACTGCAGACTTGTGTAGTTATTAGCCTGCCAGTCAAACTCAGTGTGCATACATTTGTTTTGCAAAGTATTATTACTGACATACAAATTGCTGTGGGAGTATGGAAGAATCACTCTAGTTATATGGTGCTAAACGGACACTGCTCCAAGGGGAACTATTTTCAGATCATTACATTTGGGCTTCAAGTGCGCACTGAAATGTGTCCAAATTGGTGGTTGGGCTCAGGTTATTTTGACATTGCTCAGAGCTTTCTAAAACTAGTTGCAATACAAAATAACTCAAAGTGTTGTGTACTGTAGGTTGCACAGCTAGGCAACTTCATTAGCTTTGGAGTGTACAGTGTAATATTTTAAATGTAAACTTTGCACAATACGACTATTTGTGAAGCCTACAGTTTGAGATATAAGAACAGATGTTCAGTTGCCGCTGCCATGATTAACTGCTTGACGAACAGGCGTGAAACTCACACTACTTTGGAACACGTCAACGAGATGAACAGCCCCAGTTGGAGAGTGTTCTTTGGGTGTTAGGGTGTGTGTGCAGGATTACAATGAGGGAGAGTGAGCTGTTTTGAGGCAAATAGCTCTGCAGAATGTTCAGCCGGGAAAGTGTTTATATTAGTGTGTGATTAACACCGTCCAGGTGCTCTGTTGGCCACGGCGACCACGGCTGCTGCATTCTCTCTACGGCTGGCTACAGTCATCTATATTTACAGAACACCACAGACCAGCATGCTGAACTGTTGACCACCATTCATTCAGCTGAAAACCTTAAGTCGTTGTGTAATTAGGTATTGGATGGCATGAATACCATTGTGCCACATACATGTGGGTGTGTTCACGTGTGTGTGAAACAGGGAGGTTGCTGTGGGTCTGTTGCATACACAGATACTGCACACAGTGTTCTGTGATGGTTCTGAGTTTTTATTAACCCTATCTCCTCCAGTCTAGACAGGAAGGCCCCACACCACAGCAAACAACCTCCACCACTGTCAGCCGGGTAAGTCCACCCCAGTTAGCAGGTATGTGTGTGACTCAATTACCACAGCAAAATAACCATATAAAACAAAGACATTGGCTAAGTAAATCAGAATAGAAGGACAAACAATGTCTATAACATCCAAATTTGATTTAAATCTCAGTTGAAAAGCACCCTTGTACTCTCTTTCTTCCGTTCTCGTCTCATCCACACACAGGCTGACACACATGTATATGCATTCCGCACACACGCACACACACACGCATGCACACACGCACACGCATGCACACACATACGCACACACACAGAGACTCGAGTCACAGCCAACAAACAGAGCTTTGATGAAAAGTGTCAATACAACAGTTTCTATATAATCCAAAACAACTTTCAATATCTGTAGAACGCACCCGGTCTCTATCTCTCTCTCTCTCCCCCTCTCACCCACACACATACATGAGTTGTACACAGAGCCACCTTAAAACACAGCTATGTACAAGAATGGCGACACAGAGTATGTATGCTTAAACTTACATCTTGCCGATTTAAAGAGATGTTTCTTCTGACAAGAGCTGTAAACACAAGTAATCCAACACGCAATCACTTTGTGTTCTTTCTTTCTCTCTCTCACTTTCGCACATGCTCACACACACACACACACATGCACAAACACACTACCTTCTTACTCCAGTAAGTGCTCTAGTAAAACAGAGCAATCCTCTGTTGGGAGTTCTAAAGTGACGTTTTGGAACTAGCAACAGAGGCTCAGGCTGTAGCAAAACAAGACGCTGAATCCATGGTGGAAGAAAGTAGTTGCACTCATGAGCGTTTTACAGATATAAAACAGAAAATTGTCTTGATATAAAACCCTGAAAGTTGTCTTAAGGTGTGGTAGCCAAGGTATAAACATTATAATTGACTCGCATCATGGCTGCATTACCACCTCGGTTTGTGCATTATTTGTCAATAATTCAATGTTTTTTGTACTGTTCTATCTTGTTAAAACTTGTTAAAAGACATTACGGTGCTTCGAATATTGTTAGCTCTTGCTTGATACATTGCTTATGATGTTTCTTAGTGGGATAAAATCATCTGCTTAATGACTAAATGTAATTTTAAATAAAGTGTTTTTAACACGTTTCTTTGCTGTGGCTGTTGTTCCAGTTTAGACTGTGGCATAGTTGCTGCACTAATTAAAAGCACAAGACTGTTTTGGTGGCTTTTCCCACCAGTAAAGACTATAAAGCATGCCAATAGCATTGGATTGTGGGTTATGAAGGATCATATCACTGGATTGACCTACTGAACAAATACGCCCCATTCCCCCATTTGTTCCTTGAACGAGAGAGGATCAGCGAGCGTATGATGACCGATTGAAGGAGAGGAGGCATGTGATTTGTTTAGTTCGGTAATCTTATTTAAACTCTTGCGCCCCAGCGTCCACATGTGTGGACGTTGTATTTTGGCTTCACTATACGCAACACTTAATAACTTAAGTAACATAACTGAAATTAATTAACCAACTGAATACTGTTCACAAGACTCTACAATGTCCTTGAAGGGTTAAACTTCGGGCACACCGCATCACGTGACACAACAGCGTGACCTTGATTTCCAGGAAGCGCTGCGACTGGCAGGGTGCCAACAAAAGTGTCTTTGTTAAGAAACCTCTTTAAGTTGTGATTGAAACCTGTTTGTTTGTAAAGTGTAGCATCTCTGCTACTCTGTTTTGTTTGATATACCACTTTAAAAAATCCATAAATTTTTTGCGTGTCAGCGTGCTGATAAACATGATGTCCACATATGTTGAAATTAGGATATTTTTTCAACATTAACATATCCGTCAGTCATTTTGCTTCACTTTAATATAAACTTTACTATACAATATGAGTCAATTCATTAACATTAGTAAATGCATTCCAATATACTGTATTTACTCTGCATTTTCACATTGAGAATAAATGTATTCATTAGGGCTGTAGATTTAACACATTCATTCAGTGCGATTAATTTAATAAAAGATAACACGTAAAAATGTTTACAAAGGATGCGTTCTTGCATTCAAAACACTGCTTGATGGAGCACAAATCTGAACTAAGGGACCTCAAAACATGTTCTTCTAAGTATTAAAATACATTTAACTTGACATAGCAACCTAAAAATTGAATGTTTATGATGCAAAGTGACCAAAATGAGATGCTCCAAAAACATCCATCTGATGCTGGTGTACAATAACGGGTCCTTAGACAAGCCCTCATAATAAACCTCTGATTGACTTACAAATTCACTTGCAAAATGTATTGATGTGAACTGTATGCCAATGATTGACTTATGTTCAATAAAATGCAAATAAACAATACATTGGATTCTAAAGCTGCTTTTGTATTGTCTTGCGAGTCTGGATGTTGGCGTGCCGTCGCCCCTGTTCTGTGTTATCTGTTCTTTGCGTGTTTGTGTTATTTTTGTGCATCTATGCACAAGGAATAAGTGCATTACTAATCTATGATCTTCAATCACTTCTTAACTTACGGTCTTGTGTTGTGTATCTGTGCACTGATGGAGAGCACTTCTTGATGGAGAGCACTTAACAATTGTTATTCCACATCTTTTCCTATAAGCATGTGCTGTGTGCCTGGCTGCTCACTAAACCGTAAGAAGCGCTACAGAGAATGGGGGAAACGAGGTGGTCTCCTAGTCAGGAATTAGGAGACCCCTGGTCACTTCAAGGGTGGCTGTGGGGTCCGTGTCTGATATCTACCATGGAAATGCTGACTGGTGAGGTTACAGCATTCCTCTGCATTCACTGGAGCCTTGATACACCTACCACTGGCCCATTCTTCCTGATATGGTACCATCGCAGTGTGCTCCAATTTCAGCGAGGCCACTAATAATCAGAAAAGGTGCAGATTTATTCAATCTTTGCTCTCTGGAATATCCCAAGCTGTCAACAATATCATCAGATGCTCATATGCCTGTGGATGGGAAACTCCACCAAGCAAATTTGGTCTTGATATATGCAAGTTTCCTGTCCAGTAAAACTTTAATTTTAAATGATTTCATCACTTCACATGAATTGGACTTCCTATTTGTGATAGAAACTTGGCTCAATGTTGGTGAATTGTATCCTGTTTCTGAACTTTCTCCTAGTGACTGTGCCTTTTTTTTAGCTCCTCCTGAATTTAAGGACGTGGTGGGGGTTTAGCCATAGTTTTGAAAAAACACTTTAAGTGCAGTTTACTGCCATCAGAATATTACCAAAGATTGTAAGTACAATTGCTTAACGCTCAGTTACCCAGTCTGGTAATCTGTGCATTTATTTACAGGCCTCCAAAGTACAATAAGGACTTTCTCAATGAATTTTCTGATTTCTCTCTCTAGCATTCTGCCCTCAGCTGACAATATTATCATACTTGGTGATTTTAACATTCAAGTGTGCTGCCCGTCCAAACCACTTTTTAATGAGTTCATAAATCTCGTTGATTCTTTTAATTTGACACAGAATGTAATTGGTCCAACACACATTCATGGACACACCCTTGATCTTGTTCTGTCACTTGGTATTCCAATTTGCAATGTTTATCTCTGAGTTTTGTCTATCGGCTCACAGTCCGCTTATTTTTTAATGCTTTATTCCAATGCCATACTTAAAAATTACAATTTGTCTGGGTATGATTAATGCCTTTTAACCCCTTCCACAGCCAAAGTTTTCTCTGGTGCTTTATCCTCTGCTTCTATTTTTATGTACATTTCCCTGTCAAACTTAGACTTTTAGGAGAGAACTACTATGTTAAATGCAACCTGCACAAACATTTTAGATTCCATTTCTCCTTTTAAATTTAAGAAAACCACCAGTAAGTCTCAGCCCTGGCAAAATAAAGATATGCGCGCTCTCAGGCAGGCATGTAGAAAAGCTGAGCGTAAATGGAAAAAAGGCAGGCTTCAAGTGTCCTATGAAATTTTTTAATCTATGAGATTTGTCTATCTGCATATCAGCACTCTGTTAAGGATGCTAAAAATATAGAGATTATTTCTAATAACTCCCACAAACATAAAATGTATTTTAACACAATAAATATATTACTCTCTCCTGTTATCGCCTCCTGTCTTGAGTGTACCTCTGAGAATTGGTCATGCTTTTTGGACTTTTTTACTAGTAAGGGCGGAGTTTTCCATTTATGCTTCACTGATAATTTTGAAGAGCCCTCTGATTCTGTTATCTGCTCTGCCCATTTAGATCAGTTTGAATCCATATTTCACCTAGAGTTAAATTATATAATCTGACGATGAAACGAACAACTCCCTCTGCTGACGTTATTCCCGCTCGGCTCTTTATAGAAGTGATGTGCACTGTTGGTCCTAGGGTTTTATTCATTTTGAACGGCTCCCTAAGAGACTGCATCATTCTGTCTTTTTTTAAGCATGCAGAGGGTCCTACGTCTTCTTAAGAAGCATAATCTGGATCATACTAATTTTAATAATTTCCAGCCTATTTCCAAACTTCCATTTTCCTTTAAAGTCTTGGAAAAAATTGTGTGCTCTCAATTCTCCTTATTTTTTGACAAATAAATGGTACAGCCTTGGACTGGTTTACATATTACATAGATCTGTGAGTGTTAAGATTGGGAACTCTTCCTCTCCCTCTGTACCTTTCACATGTGGGGTTCCACAAGGTTCTATTCTGGGACCAATTTTATTCTCAATACACATGCTTCCACTAGGCTCTGTTTTCAAGAAGCATAATATCTCATATCAATGTTATGCTGATGACACTCAGTTATATGTCCCTCTCAGTCCTAATGGTGATTCCTTTTCTTCTATCATTGCTTGTCTGGAGGAAGTTAAATGCCAGATGGCATTTACATTTTCTTCAGCTCAATGAGAGCAAGACAGAAATTGTTGTTTTCGGACCCCCAAATGCTGTCTCTGACGTTACAAGCAACTTGGCATCTGTTCACCCCACTGTCAAATATTAAGGAGTGAGTTTTGATTCTGCACTGAATTTTGAAAAACAAATAAGTGCTGTGGTGAAAAATAGCTTTTATCAACTTAAAACCTAAAAGAAAAGCTAAACTAAAACCTATGCTTTATCTTAAAGATTTGGAGACTGTTATTCATGCATTTATTTCATCTCAGCTTGACTAGTACAATGCCCTTTACTCTGGAATAAATCATATGACTTTACATCACCTGCCGTTAGTCCAAAACGCAGCCTCCAGGTTACTGACTGGCACTAGGAAAGGGGAAAGTATTTCACCTGCTCTGGCATCTCTGCATTGGTTACCTGTTAAATACATGATTTATTTTAAGATTTTGCTATTTGTTTTTAAAGCCTTAAAAGGCTTGGCTCCACCCTATTTATCAAAGCATCTTGTCCATCAGCATACTTCCAGGACTCTCAGATCTACAGACCAACTTCTCCTACAGATTCCACGCTCCCACTTGAAGTCTAAAGGAGCATTCTCTGTAATTGGTCCTAAACTGTGGAATAACCACTTGGGGCTCTCCAGTCTAGGAGATAACAAGAGAGGAATATGGCAGGGCGGAGGGCAGGGCCGGGTAGTGATTCTGCACACCCGGCCCCTAATCAGGCTAATTAGTCCTCGAGAGGGATAAAGGCCGACCAAAGACGGCGGTGCAAGAGAGAGAGAAAGATTTACTGACAGCTGTCTGACACCTGTGTCATCTCCTCCTGACGGGCGAGTTGCGACATGTGACGAGATTGAATGCCGCCCTGACAATTTATATACGCTAGTGTCGCTGTGTTGTCTGAGCGAATCAACACGTGCTTGCCATGGATCAACCTCTCCCTCGGTTACCCATCGCTGGAGTGCTTGGGAGCCTTCTGGGTCCGGAAGGTGGTCCGTGAGATGGGGGGTGTCCACTTCCTGCGGGGCACTCTATGCTGGAGCTGAGAGCTGTGCCCGGGCTGGGCTGCCTGGGGTTTCACCACCGCAGGGGGGCGCCCTCGGTGAGCAGACAGAATGCGGGATCTTGAGTCGCAGCAGGGCAAGATGTATTGAATGGCCTCCATCTGTTTCTTCACTGTCGAGAACTGCTGGGCAAAGCCCTCTATGGTGTCGCTGAATAGGCCAATTTGGGAGATGGGGCATTGAGAAAGTGAGCCTTGTCGGGGTTCCGCATCTCAACCAGATTCAGACACAGTTGCCGTTCCTGGACCATGACGGTGGCCATTGCCTGTCCGAGTGCATGCGCCATGACCTTCGTGGCCCGGAGGGCGAGGTTCCTGCAGCACAACAGGATCGGGACTACCCAAGTGCAGATCTCTTAGCGCCTTGGCCTGGTGGACTTGCAGGAGGGCCATGGCATTGTAGCGTATTTGGGGTTTCAATGAAAGGTCGCTAACTGATTTGTTTAGCAGTGTTGTGTTATGCCATTAGCTTAGCTGTACTGTGTTTACAATACAGCGTCGGGGGGTTGCGCATGCAAGGTAAATTGCCTCGGAGGGGTCTCTTTAAGAACTTTCATCGTCATAGCAGCCAACACCATTGATTGGTGATCTGGGTCAACCCTAATGAAAACAGTTTCATTGATGCATATGAACGTCAGCGCGTTCCACATGTGTTGCACATGGCTTGAGGTGTTGAGGCCTGCCGGCCTGTCACCTCGTGGTCAGCACGACCAGCAGCAGAGGGAAGAGAGAGTCAAGGGAAAGAGCCAGTGGA
This sequence comes from Xyrauchen texanus, assembly GCF_025860055.1. Classification (NCBI taxonomy): domain Eukaryota; kingdom Metazoa; phylum Chordata; class Actinopteri; order Cypriniformes; family Catostomidae; genus Xyrauchen; species Xyrauchen texanus. Next base: position 2,754,320 of record NC_068304.1, read on the forward strand.
AAGAGCGAGAGTAATAGGGTCTGTAACTTCTGCTGGAGGTCCCTCCTCTCGAGTCTGGCTTGATCAATGGGAAAGGTGCAATTTCCAAGTGGGAAATATTCCTTTGTTTGGAAGCTGACTCATTTGCATGATTGGGGTTAGTTTAAGCCCCTTGATGCTCTGATTAATATAGCAAGCATACAATGCATGCTGTCAGAATAATATATATACCATTATAACACAAGGTTTAATTTGGTAGGAAACATGATACTACATAATTTTACATTAGCTGGTAGTCCTGCACATGTCATGCATAAAACAGTATACAGTACAGAAAAACACTATACAAGACAGTAATGATCCTATACACAATGTCCTGGGGATTTACATGTGAAATTATAGACAGTTTTTTCTATAATTTAATGATGAAAAGTCATTCTGGGCTTTATGTCCATTTTCTATGGGGGGAAAGGAGTGAATCATTCTTTCTGCATTCTTTGCTCTAGCAGGCAGCTATCCTCCCCCTGCTTGGAATGTCACTGGGGGTCCACTATTTGCTGATCCAGTGTCAGAAAAGACAGTGTAAAGTCTTGATAATTATCAGCGGGGGAGCAGACATAACGGAGTCTGCTTGGGCCTACTTGGACCTTTGCTTGTTACAGTCTTGACATCTGTTTGCTTATTCATTAAATAATTAATAATTGCATGTCTGATTGGTCCAGATGCTACAGCGTACAGGGCACAGGCGGCCTGTCCAGCATCACTGTAGGCCTGTAGGTCACCAGAGACGACATCAACCTACAGTCCTTGGAGGGGCGTGACGGTCGATCCCACCAGGTGGCGTCGTTTTGTGGGCACAGGTGCACCGCATCTGCCTTATCCAGGTGGGGGAGTTCTGTGTACCCTGGACTGCCCTGCCGTCAAGGGTAGTGAGAGCGAACGAGCGAGGGAGTCGGTTTGGGCAGTGGAAAGGTGGGGTGGGGGTGTGGCTGTGAGTGGCACCCCAAATCCAGGAACCAATCTTCTAGCCGCGAGGGCTGAGGGGAGGACGGAGGGTTTCAGTCCAGGCCGACACTTGCGGCTGCCCGGGTAAGCATAGTGGACAGCTTGGCATCGGCATCAGACTGGGCCGGCACACCCGTAGCTGCTAGCTCAGTCGAGTCCTCAGCGTCGGAGTCCACCAAAATGCTCTCCGATGCAGCGGCGAAACTCTCATTCAGCTCGGGGGCTTTGAAAAAGACATCAGACTAGCCATAAGGCAAGTCGGTCTCATCTCAGAAATGTACGGGGACAAACGAGCATGCTGGGGAACGGGTGGTCCGTGGGGATTTACCCCGCACCCGTTAAATTCCCCAAATCGTTCCCAGTGCCAGCCGCGCCGGCCCTATACCCATGTGTAGAAGGCGCTACATGGTGGGTGGCCCCCGGAAGAAGGAGAGCCATGACCGCAGCCGTCCACAAAAGCTGCTTCTGTGTGATCTCTGCCCAGACACAAGAGGCAGTGCTCATGGCCTTCAGAAGCTTAGAGGTAACTACCACATCCAGTACACTTTTAGAGGGCTGTCGAAGCACTCAGGGGCGTAGTGTGCACTGGCGTACAGAAGAAGAGAAAAGCCACTGAAATGCGCCATATGTCCAACAGCATATGCTCTTTAGAGGTGAGTGGAACAGCAGTGGGTTCTACTCAGCTCGATGAAACATAACCGCTCAGCTCCGAAGAAAAAACAGACGCATGCTTCCCTCCTTTTATACCCAGGGGAGGGGCATGGAAATTCTGTTCGCCAATTCTCATTGGCCTTTTCTCAAAGATATGAGGTAACCGAGGCTCTCAAGAGAATTCCCTAGTGTCACTACATCGACACAATGTCGAGTAAGTGACAGAAGGGAAACAGATCACTTTCACATTCTGATACTTGTGTTTTTGGTGATTTACATTCTTTTCTGAATATCACCCCCTGCTGGGCTGGGAGAAGAACTTCTAGCAAAAACTGACTTAAATATTGATCGGTTTCTCACCCACACTATTATATCACTTCTGAAGATTTGGATTTAACCACTGGAGTCATATGGTGCCTGAATTTGCTTTTGGAGCATAAAAATTTTGGCAACCATTCACTTACATCTTACACTTACACTTACTGATCTACAGAGCTGAAATATTCTTCTAAAAAACTTAATGTGTGTTCTGCAGAAGAAAGGAAGTCACTTGAGTACTTGAGCACTCTTTTAATTGGATATTTTCTTACTCAAGTAATTATTTATGTTAGCACTTTACTTCTACTTGAGTAACCATTTTTTAAAGTAATCGTACTTTCATTTGAGTAGTTTTTGGCTACTCTACCCACCTCTGGTAATGGTGGCCTTAGGTTCTCTATCCAAACAAACACTAGGATGACTGTTCTTGAATGAGCAAGGCCAACCCCTGTAACCATAGAAATGTCATACCAATGATCCATATTAACTACTCTGATCTGATCAAAACCAGAAGATAAAATAGAAGTAATACCGCTCACATGTTGCATGTTTTAAAATACACTCTTTCAGTATTTTAATGCATTTCTGTAATGACGTCATTCAGATAACAAAACTGTGTGCATATTTCAAAGCTAGAGACTTGTAGCTTTCAAACAATATAAGGGTTGTCAAGATTATAGTCCAATAAACATAAAGAAATGCTAAAAAAGCTTATATGGGATGATGCCATTTAACCGGATAAAAAAGCTCTTCAGTAAACTTACTGTCTGATTGTACATATGACAACTAAAGAAGAAAACATTGCAACATTTGGAAGGAATTTATTTCATTTTAATTTATTGTGTTTAAATGTTTTATCAATTTTATTATGAAATGAAAATAGAGTTCACATCTATGCGAGTGTGTATTTTGATAAAATTATTGAAATACAATAAGATGTATCATGCTGCATCAAGACATATTTTGTAATCAAATCATAATAATTTTTATAAAAATGCTAATAACTTTTGATCATTTTAGTCTATTTTCATTGATAAACTCCTTGGCTGATGCCAAGAAGAATGTATTTTACATTACAAGTGATTCTATTAATTACTTTTTGAGCAGTTTGCCTAAAATCATCACAAAAATGCAATTTTCACACATTTTTGCCATTCCTGCGCTTGGTCCCGATAATTGTTGTTTACAGCTATATTTTTTTTAAGTTAGTGTCTTGAGATTAATTATCTTATCCAATTGAGTTTCTGGAGTTAATTCACTCCACAAAATAAAGACCAAGCTAAATGTGACATTTATTGTAGTAATAGGCTTTTGTGGTGTTTGATATAACTTTATTATAAAGTATAGAAGTTGAAACATTATTGTTTCATGCTAAACAATTTTTGTTAATAAATGTGGAATTAAAAGAATATTCTTTAAATAGTACTTTTAAGCAGTTTCAGTTATCTGTATAACTTTATAAGTTTGTTTTATTATATAAAATGACTATTAATATGATTAATATTAGCTGTCTATTTTGAATGATGTAAACATAGAAAAAAGAAAGATGATGGTAGTTAATATGGACCTTATTTTTTGACAGGAATAAAAACGGAGCTCTGAGGGAGGGATAGACTTGTCTCTTTGGATGTAATTAATAATCTCAGGATTTAACTGTTGTTTAAATTGGTGTTGATCATTTATCTGACAAAACATAGATAATTTTTTTTTTCCCAAAACGGATCCCCTCAAAACAACTCTGACCATTTAAAAAAAAAAAATAGAAAATGTGATCATGTGATCTAGGAGCTTTATACAGCTTTTAATGTGCATGCCATTGAAGAGACTGTAAATCTACCACTCATAACCTCTTTTTAAATTTCCACCTAAATTAAATATGGTGATACTCTGAATAACGTCTATTAGTTAGACATCTAGTCCTAAACTATTTTTTTTTTCTTTTTTCATTTCCACATTTTCAATGTGGTGCTATTTTGGCCCCATTGTATGTAATAGGCCAATGTAATAACAATATGACTGATGATCCAATGTACATTATTTATATTGTTTTACATAATAATGAAAGTGAAAGTTACTGAGGAAGGAGAATTCAGACCATCAGTCGCCCCAGACCTCTGTCTACTAAAGTGCACTATAGTCTAATTAGCAAGAGCCTCTCCACCATCCAGTAAATACTGTAATGTCTAACAGATGTCTCTCAGTTTTCAATGCCATGCAGTAATATGATATTTTTGACCCATATATCATGAAAATGGGAAAATGGGAACAGCAAAATAGCTATATTATTTTTAGTGGATTTCCAAATTCATTTATTTAGATTTATCCCAAGCATGTGATTTAATATAAGCAGATGTGTGTGACTATTTCCTTTTTGTGTGTTCATTCTAAATGTTTTCACATACTGAGAAAAATATTCCTTAATATCATAAGACGTGTACTGTTGGTGAGAGCACACAAGCTTCATACTAACCTCAACAGAAGAGAGATTTTAATCATTATTTAGTTAATTTAGTGAACAAAGCTGCGACATGGGGAGGGAAGGTGGTAAAGACCCTACTCTCACAGTGGTCTGCTGAAGCTAGAAGATGCTTTATAAATAAACTAAACTGCAGGCTGTAAGGGTGGCTCGTGCCATACTTGGTTGTGGACGCAGGTGCTCTGGTTAATGTTAGAGCTGCCATAATGACCCCCAGCTCCACGTTCACTCAAAGTGGGCAGGTCCGTGGCACAGATCCAGAGACATTCCTGGCATTCTTTGGCAGGTAGAGTCAGACTAGATGGGTGTTGGTGTGTGCCAGACGACTGATGTTGCATGGGCCGTTGTTGTGTCACTAATGTCTGTTTCAATTACACCAGGAATACTACAAGTCTGGCCTACCACAAGGTCATCAGTGGCCCATAATCATAATTCAGTTGCTGCTCTACATGACAGATGAACGGTCAGACATGACAAATCGCAATCACAAATCATGTTATAATGGATTAAGTCTACACTGTCCTTTTGTGCTGGGTTTTACATTTTTTTCAGCTTCTCCCTGAATACCTTATAATACCTTATTTGGAAAGGCATGAATGATGACTTAAAAGCACATACAAATTACTGAATAATAGAAAAAATATAATTAGACTGATTATCAAACAAGCACAGGGATAGAGCCATATTTTAATCACATTGTGTTTAAATGACAATGCAATGACGAGTCTGTGAACCCAATATTGACTAAAGTGTAAACTCAATGAATAAAAATGTGCACAATGATTTAAAGTTCAAATCGGATGGCCGCGTTGCAGTCTCTGTTTATTGTGCACGTCTCAGAAATCTGGCCTTGTCAAGAGTAACATTAACTAAGATACTATTTCATATATTATTTTCAGTCAAATATTTATGATTGTTACATTGGCTACCTGTTAAGTTTCATATACATTTTTTAATTCTGTTAATTACTTACAAAGGTTTGAATGGTCTAGCTCCAAAGTACTTAGCTCAAGCCATTTTTGCTTGCACAGCGCTTTTCATAACACACATTGTTTCCAAGCAGCTTTACAGAAAATCATGCTTTAACAGACAAATAAACAGTAATATATATAAAGTCTTAGTCACCATTGTGTAGTTTGATTAAATGTGACTGTAAATTGTGTATAAATATAAATAATTAAATAAGTAAATAATAATTGAATTTAGAACCCCAGTGATCAAGCCAATGGCGACTGTGGCAAGGAACAAAAAACTCCATAATATGTTGGTTAAATTTGGAGAAAAATAACCTTGGCTCACTGTGGTGGCTAGTTCCCCTCTGGCTAAACAGCATGAATATAATGCCAATATTAGTAATTTGTGTGCAGTGCAAGTCATGGTTTGAAAATAGTAAACTAAGCAAGCATTAAGGGCCAGTGTTTAAACAAAGATTTTGCAGTTAGTCGTCAGCACTCAGCAACACATAGCAGAGTCCGACATCAAGCAGGAACGGAACTGCGTGACCTTCTATCACGCTATTATCCATTGCGCTCACTACGATCGCAAAATTACGGCCTGTTAACAATACAGAGAATATCAAAATCCACAAAAGTAGGGAGTAATATCTCCCTATGGGAATAAAAACTCTGCCGTGAACACCGCTGCCTCTCTCCCAGATGAGCTTAATACATTTTATGATCGTTTCGAGGAAAATAACACCGCCTTCGCGGCCGACACTACAGACAATGGTTCACTCTCCGTCTCTGTTGCGGAAGTAACCCGATCCTTCCGACAGGTGAACATCCGTAAAGCCGCGGGTCCAGATGGCATTCCGGGCCACATCATCAGAGCGTGTGCAAACCAACTGGCTGGTGATTTTACAGACATTTTCAACCTGTCCCTCTCCCTGTCTGTAGACCCCACATGCTTTAAAACATCCACCATTGTGCCTGTACAAAAGCAATCAAAAATCACTTGTTTAAATGACTGGCATCCTGTTGCTCTGACCCCCATCATCAGCAAATGCTTTCAGAGGCTAATCAGAGATCACATCTGCTCTGTGCTGCCCATCTCTTTGGACCCATTGCAGTTTGCCTACCGCAATAACCGCTCCACTGATGATGCCATTGCATCTACAATACACACTGCTCTCTCCCATCTGGAAAAAAGGAACACATATGTGAGAATGCTGTTTGTAGACTACAGCTCAGCATTCAACACCATAGTGTCCAACAAGCTTGACGTGAAACTCCGGCCTCTGGGCTTAAACAGCTCGCTGTGCAGCTGGATCCTGGACTTCCTGTCAGGCAGACGTCGGGTGGTTAGAATGGGCAGCAACATCTCCTCATCACTGACCCTCAACACTGGAGCCCCGCAGGGATTTGTTCTCAGCCCACTCCTGTATTCCCTATACACACATGACTGTGTGGCAACACATAGCTCCAATGCCATCATTAAGTTTGCTGATGATACGACGGTGGTAGGTCTGATCACTGACAATGATGAAACAGCCTACAGAGAGGAGGTGCACACTCTGACACGCTGGTGTAAGGAGCACAACCTCTCCCTCAGCGTCAGTAAGACCAAGGAGCTTGTAATGGACTTCAGGAGGAAAGAAAGAGAACACAGCCCCATCACCATTAATGGAGCACCGGTGGAGAGAGTCAGCAGCTTCAAGTTCCTCGGTGTCCACATCACTGTGGAACTCACATGGTCCATCCACACTGAGGCCATTGTGAAGAAGGCTCACCAGCACCTCTTCTTCCTGAGACGGCTGAGGAAGTTTGGAATGAACCACCACATCCTCATACGGTTCAACACCAGCACTATAGAGAGCATCCTGACTGGCTGCATCACCGCCTGGTACAGCAATAGCACCGCCCACAACCGCAAAGACCTGCAAAGTGTGGTGTGAACTGCCAGAAACATCATCGGAGGTGAGCTTCCCTCCCTCCAGGACATATATAAAAGGCGGGGTGTGAAAAAAGCTCAGAGGATCATCAGAGACTCCAGCCACCTGAGTCATGGGCTGCTCTCACTGCTACCATCAGGCAGGCGGTATTGCATCATCAGGACCCGCACCAGCTGACTTCATGACAGCTTCTTCCCCCAAGCAATCAGACTTCTGAACACTTGATCTCTCATGATCAATATACACTAGCACTGCACTTTATTAATCTATTATCTCACTGGACTGTCATAATTATATTCTCCACAATACAACTACAGCATATATATATATATATATATATATATATACACTCACCTAAAGGATTATTAGGAACACTATACTAATACTGTGTTGGACCCCCTTTCACCTTCAGAACTGCCTTAATTCTACATGGCATTGATTCAACAAGGTGCTGAAAGCATTCTTTAGAAATGTTGGCCCATATTGATAGGATAGCATCTTGCAGTTGATGGAGATTTGTGGGATGCACATCCAGGGCACGAAGCTCCCATTCCACCACATCCCAAAGATGCTCTATTGGGTTGAGATCTGGTGACTGTGGGGGCCATTTTAGTACAGTGAACTCATTGTCATGTTCAAGAAACCAATTTGAAATGATTCGAGCTTTGTGACATGGTGCATTATCCTGCTGGAAGTAGCATCAGAGGATGGGTACATGGTGGCCATAAAGGGATGGACATGGTCAGAAACAATGCTCAGGTAGGCCGTGGCATTTAAACAATGCCCAGTTGGCACTAAAAGGCCTAAAGTGTGCCAAGAAAACACCCCCCACACCATTACACCACCACCATCAGCCTGCATAGTGGTAACAAGGCATGATGGATCCATGTTCTCATTCTGTTTACGCCAAATTCTGACTCTACCATCTGAATGTCTCAACAGAAATCGAGACTCATCAGACCAGGCAACATTTTTCCAGTCTTCAACTGTCCAATTTTGGTGAGCTCTTGCAAATTGTAGCCTCTTTTTCCTATTTGTAGTGGAGATGAGTGGTACCCTGTGGGGTCTTCTGCTGTTGTAGCCCATCCGCCTCAAGGTTGTGCATGTTGTGGCTTCACAAATGCTTTGCTGCATACCTCGGTTGTAACGAGTGGTTATTTGAGGCAAAGTTGCTCTTCTATCAGCTTGAATCAGTCGGCCCATTCTCCTCTGATCTCTAGCATCAACAAGGCATTTTCGCCCACAGGACTGCCACATACTGGATGCTTTTCCCTTTTCACACCATTCTTTGTAAACCCTAGAAATGGTTGTGCGTGAAAATCCCAGTAACTGAGCAGATTGTGAAATACTCAGACCGGCCCGTCTGGCATCAACAACCATGCCACGCTCAAATTTGCTTAAATCACCTTTCTTTCCCATTCTGACATTCAGTTTGGAGTTCAGGAGATTGTCTTGACCAGGACCACACCCCTAAATGCATTGAAGCAACTGCCATGTAATTGGTTGATTAGATAACTGCATTAATGAGAAATTGAACAGGTGTTCCTAATAATCCTTTAGGTGAGCGTGTATATATATATATATATATATATATATATATATATATATATATATATATATATATATATATATATTTTTTTATTGTATGTGCATTCTATATTGTGTGTATTGTTTACTGTACATTGTATATATGGCAGGGCGGGGCCGGGTCGTGATCCTACACACCCGGTCCCGTGTTAGGCTAATCAAGCCTCTAAGGTATAAAGGTCGACTGCAGAGGATTCTGCGAGAGAGAGAGATCGTTAACGGACATATCCGTCATGTATGTTTTTATGTTGTCTTTTAAGTTTATCATTAAAACTATTATTTATATTATCAAGCCGGTTCTCGCCTCCTCCTTTCCATTGATTCCTTTACACTGGTGCCGAAACCTGGGAAGGAGGAGGGATACGCCGTAGTAGAGTTCTCGCCACTACCGTCCACCCCAACGGAGCAGCCGTGGCCATCTGCCGGGGGATGAGGAGCCCAGCCGCCAGAAAGAGGGTGATGGCCGCCGACCGCGAGGGGAGAAGGGGCTCCTAACCAACCACCTGGAATGGTCAGGGACGCTGCCAGGGGCGCAGGAGTCGCCTACCGGCTGCTGAAACGCAGCGGGGTTTAAGACCGCCGACCGTGAGCGGGGAGGGGCTCACTGGCGACCGCCTGGAGCTGGAGAACCGCTGCCAGGGGCGAGGGAGACCCCTTCTGTTCCCGAGAACGCGGCGGGGCGTTCCGTCCGCCAGGGGCTGGAGGACTGCCTCTGATCCGCCCGGAGAGGCGCGGCTGTCGTCCAATAGAGGGTGGAGGAGTGGCCAAGGAACAAGCTGCGGCGTATCGGAGAACTGGCGAGTAAGAGTTTTTTTTTTTCATCTCTCTCTCCTCTCTCTCGCTCACTGTCGCTCTGCATTGGCCTTTTCCCTCTTTTAAATGTACGTCATGCTGGGGGCTCCCCAGCCTGAGAGAGCGAGGGAGGAATGTGGCAGGGTGGGGCCGGGTCGTGATCCTACACACCCAATCCCGTGTTAGGCTAATCAAGCCTCTGAGGTATAAAGGTCGACTGCAGAGGATCCTGAAAGAGAGAGAGATCGTTAACGGACATGTCCATTGTGTGTGTTTATGTTGTCTTTTAAGTTTATCATTAAAACTATTATTTATATTATCAAGCCGGTTCTCACCTCCTCCTTTCCATTGATTCCTTTACAGTATATTATTATTGTGTTGTGTAAATATGTTGTTTATTGTAAATTGGTATATGTCTCGTCACTGTCATGACTGCTATGTTGCTCGGAACTGCACACAAGATTTTCACCTCCTGTTGCACTTGTGTATATTGTCGTGTGACAATAAAGTGATTTGATTTGATTGATTTGAGATCATTTTCATATTTGGCTCCAAAACTAATGAATAGATTTCCTAGCAGTGTTTGGAACTCAGACACACTCTCTCAGTTTAATTCTAGACTAAAGACTTATATATTCAGCCAGCCATACACCTAATGTACACTGTAGGCACTTTAATATGCTCTGGTCCCCTTGCTCATCGTGGTGGTGAGGTTTATAGTAAATGGCTTAATGTGACACTGTCAGCTATAAATAATAAATCTCTGTCATCTTTTGCACTTGCTACAGTATATAGATCACCCGGGCCATACTCAGATTTCCTTTTTTGTGTGAAACACAAACCAGAGAGCACATTTATGAAACATAAAGCACCCTTGTAAATCAAATCAGCAAAACACATAAATCAGCAAAATAAATAACAGAAGTCATAACCATGAAATAAAGTGTTGAAACATGAAACGTTGTTTGTTTGAGAAACCCAATGGACTGGTAAATTAAACACTGTAACACAACAGTAACAACAGTATGCAAAAGGGGAAATGAAATATAGGCCAAATGTTCAGTATGGAGAGAAAGCAATATATACACAGTCCAAGCAAATTACTTATCATTATGTTTGATGAGGAAAGGAGCAGTCTTTGAAATGTCCCAGATGGTGATGTGATGAAAATCCAAAATCCAAGAAAAAGAGTAAATTCAAAAAGGTAATCCAAACTGGTAAGGCTGGTGGGAAACTCTTTTCAGCACACTCTCAGTCCTTTAAAGTCCTTAACAGGATTTTTAGAACCCCTTTACAAAGTCTTTTGTGGGCTGTCTGCAAACTCCAAACAAGTATAAATTAACTCATATTCAGAGACACTAAAGGAACATTTAATCTCAGTTAAGCATTTGAAGAAAACATTCACTTAACCCTCAGATGGTGTGTGGAGACTACAGCATAAACATAGCAAAACAGGCAAACTGCTCTGACCATGCTTTCCCCTCTCTCCTATCTATGCTCAAGGAAGCATTATATAGGCATTTCCCTTTAAAGGTGACCTCTAGTGGTTGGGAAGAGAAATTGTGCATCTTGTAACAGGGTTACTGTTACGAACTCTGTCCCTCACTGGAAGATCAAGGGGTATCAAGAAACTTTTTCCAACTTTGGCTGGACCCCTCAATTTTGCTGCCAGTTTTGAAATGTGACACTCCTCTGCCCTGGACAAAGGATGACCTCTAACCCAGACCAGATTTCCTTGCTTGAAATTCTCCACCTTCCTTTTCTCGTTATAGAACCACTTCTGCTTGTGTTGAGCTCTCTCAACAATCTCTTTCACGGTCTTCACCAGATCTCGCTGCCTCTCTAGCGGTTCGTAGGTGGGGCTGTCAGGTTTAGGAGGGATTGGAATGGATCTTTCTAGAGGTCCCTTGAGATTACGTCCCAGAGCGATCTCTGCTTGAGTAAATACAGTACTTTCTTGCCAGTCAGAGTTTATGGCAAACCCGACCTCTGGTAACCAATGGTCCCAATGTTGATGATGACCTTCCATATAGGAAGCAATCTTCATCTTCAAGGTATGGCTGATCCTCTCTGTCAGGTTGGTCTGCAGGTGGTATGCGGTGGACAGCTTTTGAACGATCCCGCATTGTTGGCAGATTAGGGTGAGGAGACGTGATGCAAACTGTGCTCCTCGATTGGACACAAGGTAGGCAGGGGTACCCCAGCTGGTGAAAATATCCTCGACCAGGATTCTTGCCAATTGAGATGCTTTTGCCGTCCACATCGGAAATAGTTCCACCAATTTAGAGCAGTAGTCCACCACAACAAGGAGGTATTCGTGCTGTTTGGTGCTTCTGGGAAATGGTCCCATAAAGTCCACTCCCAGCATGTGCCCAGGCTCAATCAGCAGTGTTAACTGCAGCAGTCCAGACAATTTAGAAATGGACGGTTTATATTTTTGGCATACCTGACAGTCTTTACAGTACTTCCAGATATCTTTCCAATTGGCCAAAATGGGAATTCTAGCAGCCACAGGAGGGTTTTCAAATGTCCTAAGTGTCCACTCAAAGGATTGTTGTGAGCAAACTTCACCAGTTCTCCACGGTGACACCTTGGGATGACCAACTGAAAATTCCACCCTTGCTGCTGATTTGGCATGGTACAGAACAGATATCAGTTTTCCATGGTGTAATGTACTTGGTTGGGTCACATTCATTTTGAGCTGTAGCTTTGGATATCAATGTGACAGGGCGGAGGGTGGGGCCGGGTCCTGATTATACAGCCCAGACTATGGCCAGACACTCCTTTTCAGACACAGAGTATGCCCTTTCAGCACCATGAAATAATCTGGACACGTAGGCTTCAACATGTTCCTCACCATCCATCTCCTGGGTCAACACAGCTCCAAGTCCAACTTGGCTGCATCGGTCTGAACTTTGAATGGTCTAAAGAAGTCAGGATGTTTTTTGTTAGTCAATCACAGCAGTGGGTGTTTACTTCCATTTCTGAAAGAGGTAACACCCCTTGAAACTGAGTTTTTCTGACAGAGAGTGAAAATGAGGATGGAAAAAGAAAAATATATCAACGTTATTGGTGCAAAAAAAACTGCTAACTTCATAAGCTATCCTTGAAAAACATAATATAAAGATTTGAAAATGCATTTCATGTTCCCTTTAAAACAATAAAGGAATGGGAATTTAGTTTGCTGGCTTCCATGGCTGCATGATGCAGTGCTGTTTGCCTGCAAATTTGTTCAAATTTGGCAACCCGGCGGTGTCCAAACACTATTGGTGAGTGGGCAGTGGATGGGATCACACAGGCCAAAACATAAACAGAAATTCCGGCCTGGAATGGAAACTTCAAAGTAGAATATTCTGGCTGTAGCATTGTTATCGGAGAAGCCAATATTTCAACTTAGCATGTTTCCTAATTCTCTAATGAATTATTATGGTCATTTTATGATTTAGTGCAGTAAAAATATTACATATAGCACCAAGTAAAAGTACAGATGCCAAACAAATGTATTACTTAAGTAAAAGTCATCCATTCAAATAAATACTTTTTATTACTATAATAATACTTAAAGACTTACAGGGGTCATCTTTTGACATATAGGAGTCCATTGAACTGTAAAAAACTTATTGTAAGTTTTAGAACTGAAAACTTCCTCAATAGAAAAATAACATTTATTTAAACCAAGCTGCTGAAATGGCTTGTTTGGAATTTGGGGACCTTGTGACGTCACAAGGTCCAAATACATCTGCATATGACTTTTTCGTCATTGCACCCAACTGGTGCTGGTGCTCAGTAACACAGGTGAAGAGAGACATGGGCCTATCATGAGAGATTCATCCACAGGTGACTTACACAGGACATCTTCATGTGCCTGTCCATATTTAAATGTTTTTCTATATAAATATGCAAATACTAGACAAACAAGTTTACTAACATTATAAGTGGACCTCAGGTAAGATATTAAAATGATATATAAAAAAAGAGTATGTCATGATCCCTTTAAGAAAAAGTACCTAGTTTTAAAAATACTTAAGTGTCAAAAAGAAAAAGTAAACACTGCAAATACAAATCTTATAAAATGCGACCCCTTTATGTTGCTATATCTGAGTTTTACATAGATGTTGGATAAAATAATTGATAGTTCCGTATATTTGATAGATCCGTACATTGAGTAAAGCTGAGTCGCAGGTGGATAAGGACAGGTCATTTTATTCCGAAAATAATCTACAGCTCATGCAAATGAACATGAACAGCACATAAATAATTCAAACAAAAATATCAATAATTGTATTAGTTCAGAATTTAAGATATTTACTTATCCTGTCCCAGAGAAATTTTGAGTTGAAGCTACCATTTAAAAAAATTTGTTAGCTACACTACTAACTATTAACAATAGGGCCTAACTACATTGAAGTATTATCTTTATTAAAAAATAGATAACTATCAGTATGAAATAGCATTTGAACAGATACAACAGTGTGTAAATAAATTTAAACACATCCATGTAAATAAATGAATCTAAAACAGTGGTGAACAGCAGCACTTGACAACATTTTCAGCAACAAATAAAGACTTGAAATAATGCATCAGGTTTTCTGTGTGAAATTTAAATGAATCATCCAAACTAACTTCCCAGTGCTTCATTGAGAGGGAGACGCCATCTTAGGAAAACAGCGTACAAAGCTTTTTTGTCAAGACAAAAACAAAAAAACATGTGACATCCAGTTTTCTATTCATCACCATTTATAATTTATGAATGAAGTAAAGTCATGTGGTTAAAAACAACTAATGCTATTATTCCACAACATTTTAGAAGAGGATCTGTGATTTGGGAGCACGTTTAGGCAGTGCCAGTCCTCTCTTTATGCAAACTAAGCAAGTTGCTTGGGACACCCGATCCTCCAGGGTGCCCCCACACTGTCAAAGGCATTATAATTTGTGTATCAAACATACTGACAGGGACCCCCACACAAATTTTTGCTTAGGGCCCCCAAAAGGCTAGGACCTGCATTTATGTTTAGACATTCTCAATAGTCCTTCATAAAAACACGCTTCGCTGGTCTGATGCAAACTCCTTGAGCACATGGGCTAAATGTCTGTACTCACGTTGGTTGCTGTCAGTCAAGCAGACAGCGCTCTGTTTATAAGCTGCTCTATGCTCTCTTTTCACCCAAAAATTAAAATTAAACCAAAAATTAAAATTTTAATCAGGGTAACAAGGAACAAGAGGGTCTTTACCAGAGTAAAATGTATTTATTTGTATTAGAAATATAGTGAGGTAAATGAAAAGTTGTAAAAAATTTAAATACTCAAAAAAGTACACATTTTTTTAAAAAGCTACTTAGGTACAGTAATAGAGTATTTGTACTTACATACTTTACACAACTACTTTAACCGCAGCCTTTTGCATTTTATAACCACATATTTTGATTACTTGTGCAGCCCTGAAGAATTATTAAATTAGCTTACTGGTGCACTCTTTGAAACATGATGGCCAAATAAATGCACATTAAAGTCATTGCTTAATTTTATGTCATCATAAAACGTCTCGGTTATGTATGTAACATTGGTTCCCTGAGGGGAACAAGATGCTGCGTATGATCACTATTGGACACCATCTGAATATCACATGGTCTGAAGCCCTTATACAATCACGGCAATTTATTGGCTGATGGTGCTTAAAAAAACACCCCTAGGGAGCTACGTCATGGGCTCCAAAAAAGGTGTTTGTGGTATCGAGTCAGATTTTCTGCAGAAGGCATGAGCCTATGCAGCTGCAGGATCCGGCCCCGAAAACGCTCCTGCAAAAATTCCAGCACTGTACTGACAGGGCAGTAAACAGAATTTTCACTTTGAGCGGTACACCAAGAGGCAAAAATACACTACTTAAACGTATATAGCCTCCTCGCTGATGGAGCTCTAGCATTTAGAATGGTATCAATCACAGCGGGTTATAGCCCATTATTAAAAATAGCGATCCATTGAGGGGCCACACCCAAATAACAAATGCTGCCCCATGCCTGAGACAACATCTGACTGGAATCTCCCAAGGTCTCTTTTCCAGGAGAGAGACCAGAGTCAAAAACCATACTTGAGATGGCCAATATGGCGCCACTAACAGAAGCTGAAACTGATCCTCCCAAACCTTCTGCAGAACTGTGTGCAGCAGACTGTTCGGTAGAGATAGTACATTGTCCCAAGACCCAAAGAAGAATGCAATGTGCCAGCCTTAGCATGACACAAGAGTGCAGCCATCCCCGGTGGTTGATGTAGTACACCACAGTCCTGTTGTCTGACCGGATATAACTGTGAATCTCCGGAAGGAAAAACCTTAAGACCAGCAGCACCGTGACCATCTCCAGCCAGTTTATGTGCCAAAATTGCCACTGGCCCATCCAGACTCCATAGGCTGGACGACCTTTGTGTACAGCGGCCCAACCCCTGTAGTTATCAACTTGTGGCGACACACCTGTCCCAACGAAACACCCAACATCATAAGGCGGGTCCGTTTCCATCACAGCAGTGTTTGGTAACACCCACACTTCACTCTTAAGGGATGAAGTGCATGCGTCAGTGGTTAAAGTCCCTTTGTGGAGTTTATCCAGCACTGAAAAGGTCTCGCATGCAACATGCCCAGGGTAATGACAGCAGATGGTGTGATCATGAGCCCTAAAAGCCTATGAAATGTTCTTGGGAGAACATGTCCCACTCTGAACATCGCTAGACATCGCTAGGTGTAATGACAGAATGCAAGCTGGAGACAGTGTCCCACTCCATATCTAGAAACAGAGTCTGTTGCCCTGGCAATAGGACGCTCTTGTCTAGGTTTACACACAGCCCTAAATTCAATGTTGGGTGAGTGAGCTAACACCAAACAATCATCGAGATAATTAAAAATGCAGATTTCTTGAAACCTCAGGGTTGTCAGATCTGCATCAATCCATTTTGTGAAAGTACGTGGGGCCAGTGCAAGTCCAAACGAAAGGACGCAAAATTGGTACGCTTTGCCTCCAAAAGCGAATATGAGAAAATGCCTGTTTTATTTCGGCACAATCTGAATATAGAAATAAGCATCCTTCATATCTATTGTCACAAACCAGTCCCCCAGCTGTACTTGTGACATTATTTGTTTCTGTGTAAGCATTCTGACATTTCATTAGGGTGAATTTGAAACATTTCAAACCCAGAATGAGATACAAGCCGCCGTCTTTTATTGTGACCAGAAAATAATTGCTGCAAAAGCCGCACACTCTGTACAAGAGGGGGAATCACCTCTATTGCCCCTTTTTCTAAGAGATAGTGAATTTCCCGAATCAAAAAACAGGGCTTCCTGAACAGAGACTTTTGTTGGAACAACTCCATAGAATACTGGTGGAGTCCACCTAAATTGAAAGATATAACCATGCTTTATCGTTCGAAGTACCCAGTTTGAAATGCCCTGCAACTGCTGCCAAGCCGATAGAGTGCAGACAGAGGAATTAATGAATGGCTCGTCTGTAGCATGACATGCAACCAGTAGATGGCAGCTTTGATTACTTTAGCAACTGCCCCACAACAAGCGGCACAGCAGAGGAGCCTTTGCACCTCTACTACTGTGGCTAGTTGAATGGGAGTTAATAACATTTCTGCCTTTATTGTATTCAGGCATAAATGATGAGTGCCTTGACATGCATTTATAGCAGGGAAGCTGACAGAATAAACATTTTCAGTGGTATTTTGTATGGGGAAGATTGTGTGAAAAAACTGGTTCAGCACTGGTTCACCACAATGGCCCCAGCATTCTTTAAGTGGGGACAACATGTGGTGCTTACGTTCACTGTATGTTTTGTGTACAATTGTGCTTGATGAACATCGAATTCTGTTATGCATATCTCGAGACCCTTGGTCATCCCGATAATGACCTAAGGGCAAACGGGAGAAAGGGATAGGTTTATATGGTCCAATTTCGTTCACTGAATGGGGCTCACCCTTAGTTACACAGCAAGCCCATCAGGATCGTGTGTAGACCTATTTTTATTGTACATTGAGTTATATTATGTGTGCCCTGAGACCCTTGGTTATAAACCTGTCCCAGCATATAATGGGGGAACAATGTTTAATACTTGAGACACAGTGCTTTTGCAAATCTGATTTAAATCTTAGTTTAGAATGCTCAACATTAATTATTTTATATTATTCATGGGGGTGGGACAGACACAATTTTGAGCGTTCGAGGCATGATGAATGGTGAACTTGACTCGATAGTGAACTCCGCTTCATCAATAAATTCTCCAGCGGGCTTCGGCTGGTCAGAAAAATCCAAACGGAGCCAGTGAACTTAAAAGCATTCCTTAATGCGATGCACTATGTGTAAATAAAACAGCTATCTGAAAAGAGTGACATCCATCGAAAAATCGCACAGAGATAGCAGTGCACGTCTCTTCTCTCACCAGAATGCCCACGTGATCCTGATTTAAAATACCTTGCATCTCCTGATAGAAACCAGAGAGAATAATGGCACAGATGAAGCACTTTGTTCATCATCACTCAGTGTGGAATTATTCTCTTATTCCAGCCCCCTTGATCTGTGGCCAGGCTCACCGGTACATGCATGAACCCCTCGGCCGCAAGCAGCGCTTTGAATGGGAGAGAAGTGAGAGAGAGAGGCAGAGGCCACTCCTCCATTGCCATATTCATGTGCATTCTCCCAGAATGGCACAGAAAATGACAATAGGGACAAATGGGCCCATTTGTTGCCTTACCGTCCAACAATGAATTCTCTCATACAGCGTTTTTTTAATGGCAATAGACTTATAATGCACATGGTCTCTCGCATGCGTTGTTTGTCAGAGCTAGGTCACAGAGCATGTCTGACAAGACTCATGCTTTCGGTCAGGGGGAGGGCGACAAACACGAGGAGGATTCCGGTGTCTGTTTGCACTCTTATCTTCTCAGACACAAAGCCAAATTCTCAAACAACTCCAGCACACAAAGCTCCAAATCTGGAGGCTGTAGAACTGGATCAAGTGTTGATAACGCCTCATTTCGAGCCTCGACGAAGTGTCATTGTCCTTGTCAGTCCCTTATAATGATTGGAAAAAACACACTGAAATTGATCTGAATGAAATGAATGCTGTGTCAACAATGTCCCTAACATCTCAAAAGTGAGAAAAATAATCCTCGCTTTGCCATGAATCACTAGAAACAAATATGTGCTTAGACAATTTGTGCTCTGAAGAACAGAAAATCTGACTCGATGGCACAAAGTGAGCGCTTTTATGGAGCCCGTGACATAGCACCCTAGGGGTCATCAGCGGCATCAGGCAATACATTGCAGTGATTGTATAACAAATTCAGACTACGTGACAAACGGAGAGTGTCCCATAGCAATCATACGCAGCTTGAGTTCCATGAAAGTGAATTAAAATCATTGCAATTATACTGTGAATATTCTATATATCGCCCAGCCCATGAAGCACGCCCTGGCACGAAAGTATTGTAACTTAAAAAATACACACATTACCTTTAAGGAGCTATTTCTACCTGGTGTGATGCTTAGATGTTACTTTTGTGAGTGTAGCCAAATGTAGTCAGGTTGATACAGTCATATGAAGGTAACAACTACATGTTTTCACTTTGGAACAGTGTGAATTCTGCATGGGACAATATACATTTCAATAATTATGATTATTTTGAAGATTTATTTCTCAGTTATTGACTGTAGCTGATTATAAAAGATTATAAAATAATCAGCAGAGGAAAATTACCCAATCAATGTCAATGCCATCTGCACATTTGCATTCTGCTCAGGCATCTGATTAGCACAGGAAGTGCTAGACATTTAGAAGTTCTGCTGTAATGACGCTGAATCACAGTCTTGGGTTTCTATTGCTTTGTTAATCTGGCGTCACTCTATTTGCTCTCATTAGGATAGATTTAAACAAGGTCATTCCCCAACTATCTTCATTTGGCATAAATGGCAGCTCAGTGAAAATAGCATGTATAAACATTCGCACGGCTGAATCGATCATCAAGTTTAGGTTTGCGTGCACATGATATGGTCATAAAGCTGCCTACTGTGATGTGGGTGTGATTTGTGAGCACATTTGTATATTCGGCACTGCATGCGTGTTTGAAGGTATGTGAGTGCTTGCGTTTGTTTGTGTATGTTCATCGGTGGTGGTAAATGTATGTAGGTGTTTTGAGACACACAAGCACACACACAATGATGCACTGAGAAGTTACTCATTAGCTTGATCAATATGAATATGTGATTCCATTGCTTGTGTTTCACTGCCAAGTCGTTGAACATAGTATTTACATCTGTGCTATCAACACTCAATTTATCTCAAACATCAGAGGGGCATCCAATCAACGCGCTTTGTGAGAAATGACTCGCTCTCATCACAATGCTGATTGGTTCATTATGTGTTCTGCTGGCTGAGGGGTTACTGGCAGGTCTCAGGAAGGCCATGTGGATGGGTCAGAGGTCATGTCGGTTATGAAAATTTGGGAAGATAAAAGAAAAAAAAGTTGACCAATGAGTGTGTCTGGTCTAGATGCTGTCAGTTATGTCCAGCACTTCTGTTTACCCCAACTCCACCCTCCTGCTCTTTCAATGTTATCCTTTTTTCACTCACTAATTGCTTGTAATTTGCCTGTTGACAGACTCCCCAGCTTGTCTCTGACGCGGCTGTAACCCGAGCCACCTGCAGGAGAATGAGGACACATTTGGCACACACACACACACACACACACACACACACACACACACACACACACACACACACACACACACACACACACACACCCATGCCCGTGGTTGAATCTAATTAATGGAACTGCATAAATAATCAGTGCAGCACCAACCAAACTGGGCTGATCTCTTCTGTGGTGAAAATGTGTGTGTTTGTGTCCATAAGGGAGTATAAAAAAAATTCCATTGGGGACATTCATCGATGTCATCAATAGAAAATAATAATAATAAGATACAGTACATAGAGCAAATAATGTTTATATATATATATATATATATATATATATATATATATATATATATATATATATATATATATTATAACAATGCAAAAAATATTTGAAGAGTAGGGTTAGAAGGAAAAGCTGCAAAAAGCTTCATAAAGATTAATGCTTACAGACTATAGCCTACGCTATGTTCCCATTTAGATAGTTGACGAGTAATCAACTGTAAGTGAACCGTAAACGTGTGTGTGTCTGTGTCTTTGATTGGTGCAATCACAGTCAAATTATGCTTCATAGCTTCAGCAGCCATGCCAAGAGGGTCTGCCAGTTGCAGAGGAGAGCAGGCACGGGTGCAGGCGCTGATGGGAAAGCACTCAAGTGAAGGGGGGTGGGCAGTATTTCTTCACCTCTGCTGATGTTGCTCCACTGAGAGAAATGATGCTGTCAGCTCAGAGCAAACAAAATCTCACTCATACATACTTTCTCTTGTGCAGTTTTCATCCCACTGTCCTAGTTCTCATCTTAAGATGGGTCATATGGAGCCATTTTACACTTTCACCCTGTTAACAAATGCTTGCACCATTTTTCATGGAACATTTTCCCTCAGTGTGTTTTCAGTGGACATTAATGAGCCATTAAGTATAAATTAATGTGTTAAGGATGTAAAGGGTATTCTCAGAAAGCCCTTTTTCTTATTTAATAATAAACTTTAGAACAAAAACAATAACAGCAAAAATGTATTTATTATAATAATTTAATAACCATTAGATTGTATTATAACAATATAATAGATTTATTATTAACAATCAAATTCTTTATTTATTTAATAAATCTGTCCATTTAATCTTACTTTAACCCAATTACAAAGCTGCTCAGAAATGGTTAAAGGGTTTATGCCATCCACATTTATTAGGGCTGTCGATTTACCGTGTTAATTCAGTGCGATTAATTTGACAAAAAATAACGCGTTAAAAAAATTAACTCCATTCATCGCAATGCCCCCGGAAAGTAATATGGAAGATTCCTGAGAAATGCAAGCTTGTAGTACCACCTGTTTACTTCAGAGGGCAGTAAGTGAAACTTCAGCTGTGTGGCAATGCGCAGTTTATATAGTGAAGAAAAACACCCTTGAGCAGCAGAACAACACAGACATGCCTTACGTTCTTGCGTTCAAAACACTTGATGAAGCGCAATTCCGAACTAAGGGATCTCAAGATGTGTTCTAAGTATTAAACTATATTTATCTTGACACAGTGACCTAAAAATTGTATGTTTATGATGCAACACATCGCAACAATTCTTCTGATTTCTGATTTCTGATCCAAGACGCTACACAAGTATGTCTGACGTAGCTGTTCATTGACGGATCCTTAAACAATTCCTCATAATAAATCTCAAACTGATTGACAAATTCACTTGTGAAATGGATTACTGTGAACTGTATGCCAATGATTGACTTATGTTTAATAATATGCAAAGAAACAATACATTGTATTCTAAAGCCGGTTTTTGTATTGTCTTATCAATGATTAACTCTTCTGCCACAAGAATGTAATGCATTTTAATAATCGGAATATGTTTTTATTTTATATATGTATATATATAAAAAAATATATACATTTTTAATATTTAAAGATAACTATGTATCTTTATTTCATCATTATATATTTAAGTATTGTTATATGAGGGGCTTTCTCAGCAAATATTTGTATATGTGATTAATTGGGACACCATGTAATTAATTAGATTAAAAATTTTAATTGATAGACAGCCCTAACATTTATACATTCCCTTGAGTTAGTTTGTATTTATAGACTGTTCGATTCAGAGGCGGCGGCAGCCGATTTTGCCGGGGCTTCAGCCCCGAATGTTTTGAGTGTAGCCCCGAATGTATTTTGAAAAGTTGACTAACAAATATGAAACCGGACAATAGCCTATGTAAACCCCCGAAATCATAAGTTGCCTTATTTCATTGTGTTTTGGCTTTGCACATACCGCATACAGCCTGTAAAAATAGACATAGGCATAATCTAGCCTATAGAATAAGTTTCTTTGCTGTCGGTTGCCTATTGGTGACTCCGTTTCTTCCTCTCTGTTGAATATGCAGCAGGAAGGGGAGGAGCTAGTACAGACGTTGACATCAACTAACGTTACTTAATGCCGAGTTAACAGCAGTTAGCAGGAAAGACGGCAAAAATTAAGCAAATAAGGCTTTGGGGATTTTTCCGAAAGAAGTCAGTGGGTAAGAATTCACATTTGTTTTTGTCCTTAAAGTCTGAAGATCATCATCTGGCTGGCTTTCACCCACAGGTTAAACCTCAAGAGGTCCACTACCGACTGTCATTACATTTTGTAGCCTCTAGCCTCCTTGTTAGCGCATCTCCCTCACACGCCGGAGACATCGGTTCGAGTCCCGTTCGGAGCGTACTTTTCTTGTTTATCAGGTGTTGTTTTCGCTAAGAATAACCAATAAGCATTAGCATAAAATGTATGTGTGACTTGTTTTGTGATAATAGTTTGTAGTAAATATACACTTTGATTTGATTAAATGGTTTTGTAGAGGGTAGCAAAGATGTGCCAGAATCAGGCATGGAAACTGCTAACAATTAATCAGTCACTTTACTTTAGAGAAAGTTAAAAGTGAAACATTGTTTATCCCAATGATCCTAATGAAAGGATTTTGACAGATGAACATGGAGAATTATATACAGTTTGATGCCATGGTGTGTCAATGAACTTAGACTAAAGTCATTCATGTATTGCTTTAACTTAGGATCTTATACATCATTTTGACTATTTATGTCAAAAAATATAAATTATTTATATAAAAAAAATGTTTTTACTTCACTTTACTCACTATAATATAACTATTTTGTGATGACTTTATGGTAATGTACATGAAAATTCAAGAATCATGATGATCTGCTCTTCCAATACATTTTCTTCAATGGTATTGGTCTACAATTGAAATATGTAGCACTTGATGAATTAGTTGTTTGAAGCTGATTTGCAATACGTTATGTGCTGTATCTGTTCTTTTGCATCACAGATGATTCAGGGAGGAGAGAGGATGAGTTATTCGAGGATAGTACTAGAGTGGAAGATTTAGGAACTGTAGAAACAGGCCCAGCCAGAGCAAAACTCAAAGAATACCCTCTCACCAGCTTTGGACTACAGAGAAGTGGTTGCTAGTGTGAAAATAAAATTGTCTGGGCTAAGCCCTGGATGTTCCTTCAATGCTGGAAACGCCTCTGGTTCAATTAATGGATTGTACTGTAACTATGAAAATAGAAAATTGTACATAAGTTAAAACTTTATTTTAATTTTGAACTCTAATGTCTGTCATGGCTAGTACTTTTCTTATGAATTCAAACTTTGTAATGCAGCACATTTCGTGTTACTGACTCCTTAATAGGAATCGCTTATGTTGTATCCTTCCTCATTTTGTATGTCGCTTTGAATAGTTTTTTGAAGTGTAAGCTATATTAATAAATTAAAATGTCAATTTTCTTGTTTGTTACAACCCAAATGCTGGTTTTACTACACTGACTTTGATTTTGTTTGATTTTTCAGGAATTTCATTAGATCCTTAATTTTACAGTGTCTGTGTTAATTACATTTATGTTTTTAAATATTAAATAATAATAATAATAATATGTAAAGCATGATTTTCTGTAAAGCTGCTTTGAAACAATGTGTGCTGTGAAATGTGCTATAAAAATGACACGACTTGACTTGAGTGTAACATCTGTCCCCCGCTGAACACGTTGCACCTTTGCCTGATTTTCTTAGTAACCTTACATCCTAACATGTCCCAAAATATGATCATTCTAAGTAGACAAATCAATAATTACAACAGGGAAAGTTTCCTTTAAAAATAGTAATTTAGGAATAACGATTAATTCACAATGAAAGAGGAGTAAGAAAATGACAAATTTACTCCCAAAAGCAGATGTTCTATAACATTTTCTCATCAATGTGGTCTTATGTTCTTCAAATTTCCCACACAGAGACAGTGAAGTAAAGTGAATGTGCAAACTGATAATGATATTCGGTCTACTCTATCTACCCATTTTAAGTCTTATTTTGGCTACGCCACTGGTTGAAATGCTGTCATCTCCTCTTTTTCACTTATACTGTGCCACTTTTGTAGATTTCTATAATAACTTTTAGATGTTATTATTTTTAGCTGTCAGCTGCTACTGACTGGAATTGCGAAAATGCTTGAACCTGCGGTGCTTTTCTTTCACAATGCATGTAAACTGCTCTAAAAGTGATAAAAATGTGCCCTGTACATGCACAGAACAGCATGTTATCCATTTATTCTGAAGCATACACAGACCATGTTTGTCTGCCCTTTGCAGATGACATCATATCGCCATTTTGATGTTTTTACAATTAATTATGCAGCCCTGAAGGATCGTGAAATTTGTCTAAAGATTCACCTTTTTATATGCCAAGAAACTTAATGGCCAAATAATAAGCATAAACATAATGTAAGGCGGGTGCCAGCGAGTCTGGGCTACTCCTCGAGAAAACAAAAGGCTCTCATGAGAATTAACATTTGAACTCTCTCTTGCCTATGTAACAGCAACATCAGAGACGCAGCACACAGTGCAGCTCGCACCTCCCTTCTACAGTTGCATCATCTCCCCCTGCTCCCCCCTTCTCCTCCTCACTTAAAGCTCACTAAAAACCTATGCAATGTTAAGTGTGTACAAAAAGTAACTATACATGTTTGGTATCATTTAAAGTGCGCCTGGTAAACTGGTCTCATTCTCCCAGCCATAATGAAAAGCTAAAAGGAGTTATAAAATATGAGAAATGTGGTGTGCCCCTTAAAGGTGTGCCCTCCTCCAGATCCTCCATACAGACTAACTCCTGTATGTAAATCTACAGGAATCAAGAACTCATTCAATTACAAATTCTGATCCCACAGTTGTGAACCCCTCAATAGGGGACCAAAATCTAATTATAGTGACAGACACCACCATTTGGTAAGCATATTGAATCATCTGGGTTTATAAGGAAAATGGGCAAAAGGTTCGGGGAGTCTGTAGGTAGACTTCCCACACGATCACTGTGTGTAGTTTTCGTTGCCAGGTAAATATTTCTATAAATTCCTTGATTTCTGAATTGTTGTTAATATATTTGATTGATCGATGATTTTACTCTATGAATTGGATTTTGAATTATTGTTCTAATTACCTGGTCAATAAATTGTAAACATTTGATTTTATTCTGACTGACTCTGAAATTGTTTTCCCAAACAGATTAAACGATTTGTATGTTACAGCAAATCTGAGTCAGATTAGTGCCGACTAATATTATAACATCAATTCAAGTGTACTTGGTTTGCAAAGACAAAAAGGGAATTTCCGTTTAGAACAGCAAATGCTGCTTGACCAATCTAAATTCGGGTGTGCCTCTGTTTTAATTTGATGTTTCTCCAGATAAGTGTACACGGGAAACCACGCATGGCCAATCCAAAGCTATTACAAGAGAAGTTATGTTGGTCAACTTACATCTGTAATAGTGGCCGTGACCTCTACTGAAGAAAACGTTAAGTTAAATTCAAGTGTATGCAATTCCATGGGGGCTATACTGAAGTATCTTTGATTGTGTAAACATGAATGTGACCGATCTCAGGTATATAGCAATTACCTCTGTTTGATGATCCAAAAGTGATGAAGCTTGCGATCGTGAGACCCGCATAAAAAAGAAAAACATGCAAGGACCTCAAAGCGACATATTTTCCTAATCTGAACGGGTAAAATATAATTAAAGACTTAAAAAGAATAATCAAACATTCGCTCACTTTTAATGATGCTCAGATATCATTAAAACCTATTTTTAATTTATGGAGTCAGATGAAATAACGAGGTAATACATAAGAGAAAATTTATTTCATTTAATCTTGTGTTGCGTAAAAGGAAAGACAGTAACGCGCAGAGACCTTCACCCATATTATTGGAGACCGCCATTGGACTGATAAACGGGCTTACAATAACATTAAAATCAATGTGATATTTAACGATATTGCTTAATTTTATATTGTCAGCTATTTTTTTATTTATAAAACAGGTTGCCTGTTTTGAAAATCTGCTTAGGGCCCCAAAATGCTAGGGCCAGCCCTTTTTTTAACTGGTATGCTGTCTCCTCAAAGAGGAATCTCAAGAATGGCCTGTGGCGGGGGGCTCATGTGGCTTCGTGTGCACATGAAAGTATGCATCTTTCAGATCGATCAGCACAAACAAGTCCAATGGACAACCGTGTGACAAAATCTGCCTCTGAGTAACCATTTTGAATGTAAACTTCCTACGTTCCCAATTTAAGTGTCTCAAGTCAAGTATAGGCTGCAGCTCACCGTCCTACTTGGCGACAGAAAATTGTGGCTGTAGAAGCCTTTCTGTGTGTAATTTTGTCCCTCATGCAACCACAACAGGGTTTGAAAACTTTACATTTAATCATTCAGCAGGTGCTTTTTTTCCAAAGCAACTTACAAATGAGGAATAAATAATATTTTGCAGCAAATCCTTTTATTGGAATGTGACAAACAACAGCAAAACAAACAGTGAACACTCTGTGAACATGTTCTCGTTCCCAGCATAGAACAGCGTGGAGAGCGTGAAGCGAATTCCCGACCAACACCAGGGGTGTCATTCCACGCACATCGGGCTTCCCATAGACCAGACAATTTCCTAGGCAGAGATCTTTGAGCACCAATTTGTGGTGCAGCGCATTTAACAAACACCACAAAAGCGGCAGTGCCAAAAACTTATGGAACATGACAAACATCTGGCATGGAGCCAAAGTAAACAAACACTGAACACACTGTGAACATGTTTTCGTTCCTGGCATGGAACGGCGGGAGAGCCAGAGGCAAATTCCTGAAAAATTTAGTCAGAGTTGTCATTCCAAAGACATTGGGTCACACATAGACCTGCCTGTTTCATGGGCAGATATCTTGGCGGCCAGAATGCCAACAGAAGTAACTTCTCGGTTCAGAGACCTGAACCCGCACTGAATAGGGAGAACGTCAAGTCATAATATGTTGCACGTGCAGCTCTGGAAAGAAAGACACTTGTGGCAAAACATTTGAGGCACGCCAACAACTCACCTTGTACATGTCTGACTTAATAAAAGCTCAGCAACAAAATATCACTGACATTATCACCACCAAACAACATGATCGATCACAGCATGCATAAACAGCCATAAATTGCCACGGGCAGCTGAACGATGATCCCATCTTCAATATATATAAGGAGGAGAGGGGACCGGCGTCAGCTTTCCAGAAAGCAAAGCGGGAGCAAAGTGTTTTGAAAGTCATGCGCTCGCAATAAACATATTTAGCACTATGTCAACGAGGGCCCAGTCTAACAGATATAAATGCCAGTGTATGTGATTGTATCATCTGCGCCATTAGTGGGGATCATCACGGCCGTACTAAACAGGCAAAGCTATTGAGATAGAGAAGAGATGCGAGGCTCAAGCCAGCGACAAATCGTCCTCAAAGTATCAGTGTTCTTTATCCCATTCTCGCTGGATATAGGAAGGAGAGGGGACTGGCATCAGCTATGTGAGAAAGTAAGCCAAGAGCGAAGTTTGAGTTTCATGCACTTGCAATAAATGCAAAAAACCTGTGAAGCTGTGTCAACAAGAGCTCAGCCTAGGCAAAATACAGCATTCGTACTAAACATGTAAGACCGCTTGCCCTGCTTACACATGACAGACCAGTTTTTATTCATACTTTTTGGTAATTCCATGAATTACTAATTGGCAATGTAACTGCAATGTCAAAGTAATTTCATTACATTAAATGACCAATTCACAACATTTACTTTACTACCTCCTAATGTTCTAAGCTATCCCAGAATTGTCCAGTAACATGACATTTTCATAATATTGTGGTAATTCCATGACTTACTGGCAAAGAAACTGCAACAATCGTCTTTTACTGTAATATAATGATGGATGGGAAATATACAATATAGACTGTAATATAATGTATGCGCTTAGGTTTGGCACTTTTTATTTCACAGAAAAATATATAAATGGCTTATATATATTTATATATGTGCATATTTTCATTAGGGCTTGGGAATTTTACATGTTAATTTCTGTGTTTAATAGTTTATGTTTAACGCATTAAAAAATGTATGTAGTATTAGTTTATTTTTTACCTTACTGAAAATTATGCAAAAGGAAAAAAGTTGTCTCGAGTTGTTCCTGGCAGGCTACCCAGCCTTACAGGCTCCATATGGTTAGGATCAGAATGGGGACAGGGTTAGGCAATCTGCTGCCTGCCAGGAACAAACCCAAGCACTTTTGTACAATAGGCAAAACTTTACTAATCTTTTCCCCATGTCCTTTGGCAAATATTGGCATATATAAAATTCCAGGAGGTACATGCTCGACTCGACTTCACATCCTAGCATGGGAACTGATTGTGTGGAGCAGTACATGCTTATTCATTACACGCAATACAGTCACAGGCATAATAAATACAGGAGCAGATTTACTGTATGGAGAATGGAGACATTACCTGCAAGCGGTGAACCAGGCAAGCGAGAGATACGGACAAGTTGCCATATCTCTTTGCATTGCCCGAAAACACTCAAGTGTCAAAAGCAAAATCACGTGAGAGAGCCCCAGTGAATTCGCAATATGAAGGACCTGTGGCCTCATGTATAAACATTGCACACAAATGTTGCCTACGGTGGTTCTCACGCTCACGGCAAAATGTGCGCACTGCCACGCAAGCTCTATCCCTTGTTTTACTGCTGTGTGTGAATTGGTGAATGCTTTTCATATACTGTAATACACCGCATTAAGAATAAAAAAGTATGTAGTTAAGCACTTGTTATCCAGCTAATATTACACTATATTATATTTATGTAACTACTTAAAAAAATATAAGCGTGTGCATCCAGTTTTGTGTGAGAGCAAAGAAAATCTGTGCGAGCACGGAGACTTGCACTCGCAAAACTGGTGCAAGAATGCATGACATGCAACCGTATTATAATGACATACAGCTACCATATTTTAAACTGGACTATGGTCTGTTAAAACTACTCATTTTCATTTATCTTCACAATACTTTTATTGTATTTATTGATCTTTTGATTTAACTCTGTCAAATCCTCAAGAATTTCAGCTTTTTAATTAACCTTTTTTTCTTCATTACAATCTCAGAGTGGTCACACCACCATGACCTTTTTCACTTTCTATTATCCTCCCAAAAATATAAAGATTCAGAGGGGGTCATACCAATATCATAGTGGATGTTTATTTAAGTCATTTTATGAATTAATTGAATTTTTATAAATTTTTTAAATAAATTAATAGCATGGCCTGGTTATGCCTCCCCAGGGCCCTAGACTAACCTATGAATATTAATTTGGTTACGTGATCTACAACTCTACACAAGTAGAGACAGCATCATAATAAACAAATTAATATTCATGAGACACACCCCTGTTTATTAGCTCATGACTCAGAGTGTCGCAAACTACCAACATACTCTATAAAATCACAGATGACTTGCCGATGACAAATATGTCAAAGCTTGCCTAATAAAGAACACATAGCAAATACATCAGCCCTTGAATGGCTGTTAGTACAAATGACAGATAGATTAAAAATAATTTGTTTAGACTGCAGCATACATACAAAAACTACCAGTTTTAGTAGTTAAAACTACTAAAACAGTCAAGAGCTACATAGAATTTAATCTATCATCAAACCTCTCAAAGTGATCTCTTCATAGCTTTCTTGAAAGCAAGCCCTCAAATGAATCTTTGAAACAGCAGTTGCAGGAGGTCATCATCATTGTGCTCTGTTTACATGGTCATTGCACAGTTCAGTTCATTTTAATTCACTGACATCCTCATTTTGATAAGGCTGATCTCTGAAAACAAACTCGCTGTTGGTTTTGAGACAGTGAGGGTATATACATTTTTATATTGTGAACCAGCTGTTAAGACTGTGTAATGTTTTCCATTGTTAAAATAATTGATCTTATCGTAGCGACAAGTATACAGGAAGTAAGCCATTTGTAGGTTGATTTACCCCAAATAATGTACACACTGGCTCTGTAGTGCTTTGTTCTGTTAGTTTGAGAGACAGGTCAATGTCTGGCTCAACCAATGGACCCTTTTCACACTTCTGGGTTTTGCAACACGAAAGTAAAATATTGCAGGCTAAACTTCAATAGTGGTGAATGGGAGTAAATGGAAGACCACGGCAAATATACATTTTGCTTACCCACTTTCTCTAACATCAAAAGAAAAACATCAGTATTACGTTTCCACATCTTCCAAATGAAGAAAACAATAGAAAGCTATGGATTAATACAATCAGAAAAGAAGACCATCAATCTCTCAGCAGCTGTATGGTAAATGGTCTGCACTTATGGGCTTTTCCACTGCACGGTACAACTCGACTCAACTCGACTCAGCTCGCTTTTTGGTGGTTTTCCACTGTGGATAGTACCTGGTACCTGATCATTTTTTTAGTACCACAAAACCCTGAAAAAAAAATGTCAAAACCCTGCAGATCACTGATTGATAAGTGAATCGTCACTCGATACGTGACATCAACCCTCTAGTTTTAAAGTTAGCAACAGAAATGACAGTATAATTTGTTCAAATTACTTTCGAATTGTGAAAAAAGAAATGGCTGTGCGCAAAACCACCCTGTGGTCAATAACAAGGTGCAGATGGTCCACTCATTAGCGAAGAGCGAAACGAAAAAGTCTCCCAGGAAGTGTCTCAGCTGTTGGTCGCACACGGCTCCTACCGGACCTACCAACAGTGTAGGGAAACGATTACGGAACCATAAAGGAAAAGTGGAAGTGGTTCGACTAAAGGGATGCTATCTAAACCAGCGAGCAATGGGAGGGAGAGTGCCCAGGATTGGCGTTGATCCACGATGGAGGATGTTATGTTTTGTTACGTTAACTCTATACTCTGATTGAAATCTTCACTTTATTTAGTTGACCAGCTACTGGAAGCTTGCTTCTAAAACAACCAAACCAATTTAACTGTTACACTTGTGTAAAATCACCATGCAGCAACTTCTTTATGCAGCACAATGAGCTAGTAGCTAACAGCTAGCGGTTGTGTTATTGTTTTGGTCAGTTTGTGTCATGTTTAAAATGATGTCACGGCAGTAGAGGCAGCGCAACTTTGACGATCAGACTATAATCCCACCCACATTTAGATGGCACTAAACAGCAGTGGAAATCAACGAGTCGAGTCGAACCATAACGTTCAGTGGAGTAACCTTAGCGGTATTCAAAGCTCTTCACACTGTGTCTCATTCAACCATTAATTCACACACCAATCACGGAAGAGCTGCCATGCAAGGAGCTTGGGAGCAACTTGGGGTTCAGTGTCTTGCCCAAGGACACTTCAGCATGTGGAGTCGTGTGGGCTGGGAATCGAACCACCAACCCTGCGATTAGTGGAAAACCCGCTTTACAATCTGAGCCACAGCCGCTTTAAACTTATCCCACATTTTGTAATTTTATACATATACATAATTTTGTAATATAATACAAATTATAATGTTATCATTTTACCCTAAACAGTTAAAAAATTGCAAATCTATAAAAATAGCTAGATTTGCAATGCTAAATAAGGCAGAATCTCATGATCACAGTCTGTGAAACGGGTCCATTGCGTGACTTTGGTCCAGGACTACAGTACCTGTTCAGCTGTGAATTTACTAGTTTGTGAAAACAATAGCAGACTAAGAGAGGCAAGAGTGATCAGGAAAACTGTTTAGAAATAATCACTATTTTGTATGTGTGTGTGTTTGTGTGTGTGGGTTTGGGTGGTTTACAAGGAAATTATTTAGGTTACAAACTGGTAATTACAAGGGTATTATGCTATAAATGTGGCTTATGAGGACATTTCTAGTGTCCCCATAATTCAAATTGCTTAAAAAAAACTACTAAATTATGTTTTTTTTTTTTTTTATGTTAAAATACAGAAAGTTTTTTGTGAAGGTTAGGTATAGGGGTAGGGTTAGGGGATAGTTTGTACATTATAAAAATTATTACGTCTATGGAGAATCATAAGGATAGCCACAGCAACATGCCTGTGTGTGTGTGTGTGTGTGCGTGCGTGTGTGTGTGTGTGTGTGTGTGTGTGTGTGTGTGTGTGAGAGTGTGTGAATGGCCTTTTCATCTTTCAAGGACCCCTATTGCTAAGGTCTGCTTACCCTCAAAGTCTTTATTTCAGAAACTGACATGAGAGCATCTGTATGTGTATTTTTTGACTCTGTCTGTCTGTTCACACATCACAAGCACATCTAATCTAATTTCACAGCATCAGATCTCTGTAATGACACATAAAATGTTAACACGGCACTCTGTGCTGTCACACAGAGCTTTATCTCGCAACTGCTGCACATGGAATGATAAAAACGTGCTGCTGACTACCTATGAATGCTGTAGTGTGTACAATGGTGGACGTTGTGTTTATGTTTGTGACGTATGTGTTTTCAAGCTGTCGTGGGTGAAGCAGACATCATTTATCTCTCTTAATGTGATGCAGGAGCTGTTCAGCAGATTACCCCGCTCGGGATCGTGATCCCAGGCAAGAGGTCTCAGGCTGGTGGGGTAACAGCGCAGGACATTGTGGGGCTCAAGGTCTCTGCTCCCGGAAAATCTCTGAAAAAATCCCTCTCCATCAGCAGGTCATGGGTTAACACAAGCCAATTACCAAAACAGTTAAGGTGGAGACAGGAAACACAATATTTACCAAATGACTGCCAGAGCGATATACCGCACAGCACAGACTGCTCTGGGTTAAAAAGCCTTTGTGTTTCTGATTTTAAACACTCTGAGAGAGAGAGAGAGAGAGAGAGAGAGAGAGAGAGAGAGAGAGAGAGTGAATATGCTGTTCTGATCAAAGGAGATGTAGATCACTTGTGTCCTTGTTCAGTTTTATATAAAGGCAGTAGTTTGTTATGTGACTGTTGCCCAAGGGAGTTGAATAACAAATTTCCATTTCTTTCTGCCTATCTTTAACTAAATTAAATGTCTAAATCTTTTTTAATTGTATTTTATTCAAGATTATTCAATTAAATTAGATGGAAACTTGTTATTCAATTGAAATGGATAAATCTTAAAAATAGGCTGAATTATTTTTTTTAGTGTAGTTACAATGAACATTTGCAAACAGCATCACAAAGTTGTGTAGTTGGAACTAGAGCTCTCCGCCTTTAGTTAGAAGCAGATTCGGTAATACTTTCTTTGAAGCCCATATTTATAATGCATTGTAAAGGCATTATACATGCATTATACTGAATTCACAATGTCTCATAATACACCCTTATAAAAAGTTATAACTTCTCAAGTTATAAAATATTATAAGACTTCCCTATTCATACAATAGCTATACTTAAGTGTATAATGCATTACAACACAAGCAGCATCCAGTTTTAATGCAGCAAAAGCTAATAAAGTTAATTGTGCAAGGGCTGTCATGCAAAAGCAGCATAGTGTAAACAGTCATTATGCTTTATGACATGATCATATTATAAGTGGTCTTTCCCTTCGTCAAGTAAAGTTACGAAATCAAATATCTTCTTATAAACAGCCATAATATTACATTACAATTCAAACTTAAACAGTGGAAGTTATTTATAAAATAAATCTCCAAATAAGATTCACAAACATTAAAGTTTATTGAATAGAGTCCAGTATAGAATCAATTTGAGTTTTTTTTTTTTTTTAATTCTTTATGGGTTTTTTTCATAATATAAAAAAATATCTTAAAATATACATTGAATGGCTGTTATTTTGTATTTTATGCATGTGTAATGTGTATAATTTTAGCCATGAGTTGTAATGTCTTATAACCACTTAAAAATATCTTATAGATGTTTGTAATACATTGCTTTTGTCACTTTACTTAAAGCATACCTATTATACCTGTATATTTTACAAATATACTATACATTATAACTTCTGCAGATAAAACTGGATGTTGCTGGTGTTATAATGCATTATACTCTAAGGTATAACTATGAATAGAAAAGTATTATAATGTATTATAATTCTGGTAACAATTATTTATGAGAAGTTATAACATATTATGTGGTGTATTATGAGACATTACTAGTGCATTATAATGACTTTACAATGCATTATATATATGGGCTTCATCGAAAGTGTCATAAAATATCATTAATAAAATGTGGACCACGTTGTTTGGTGGCTGGATGCTCCCTTGATGTCTGAAACTAACGGATATTAAAGTGTTTAGATCTCTGAAAAAGCAACCGCAAATGGACTCATGAACCAATGCAGTGAAGCTAGATGGCTTATCTCTAGGAGGTGAACTAATTGGAAGTTTGATACGTATAGCTCTAGAAGTGACTATAGATCCCTCCCATTATAATGAATAAAGCTGAGCAAGAAATGTACCCTTCGGAGCGCAATTTATTCCATCTGGAACACTGGGGCAATCATGCAACAGTGGACTTCTTTCCAATCGACCAATACTCTAATTACAACTTCTTTTTAAACCAACGCAGACATTTTAATGCGAGCTCGCTGCCACGCAGCACTCGCTCTGACCATTACACAGCACACTGTAGTTATACACAGCCTCTGTCCAAACAGACACAAGCAGAGTTAAGCTCCGCATGAGGATCAAGCACTACATCCCAACTCATTCATAATCATTCTGCAAACTCACAGTAAGTGCTGCTACAAACTTCCACTCATCTCTACACTATAAGATCACTTTTCCTCTTCCCGTCAAGACAAATGAAGACAAATGCTTCACGCAGGTAAAATCAATCTATCATTTTATTTTACAGACAGTCTTCTTTACTTTTGCCCAAATCACTGGATTTCAAACTTTTATTTGCAAGCTTGACCATACAACTTAATTGCTGCATGACTTTAAAAGCGTTCAACAATCATAATGTGTCATAATTTTACACTCCACCCAAGTTTAAAGTGACCAGTTTAAATCAACACTGAATGATTCAGCTTGGTTAAAGCCTTGCTTTATACTCCAATATTTCAGTTTTGAGATGGGTGCATGATCATGTGTCTGTCTGCGGGAGAGAGCGTGCAGTAAGGCTTGTCACCTGGGTTGCCAGTCTGTTTGGGCTGCGGGGAAGCTAGGCACTTTGCAGTATCAGTGCTTGGCAATGGAGGTGGCAACACTGGTCCGGATCCCTTTTTCTCCGTGGGCCGCCCCTGATCAGGCAGGGAAGTATTATATATCGGTGAGTTTAAAAGGGGATACTGACCAAGCTTTGGTGGATTCAGGCTGTTCTCAAACCTCTATTCACCAATACTTGGTGCAAGATGGGGCATTGAGCACAGAAAAACAGGTGAGGGTGTGATGTGTGCATGGGGATATTCACATGTATCTGGTGGTTACCATTAAGATACTATTCAGGGGAAAAAAGCATAGTGTAGAGGCTGCAGTTAATTCCCGCATGATCCATCCACTGATTTTGGGAACAAATTGGCAATGATTTTAAGAATTTATTAAGGGAAATGTGTGGATGGGTCCTGTAAAATGTTATCTCGGTGTGTGACGAGCAATGCTGTGGCTAGAGAGGCGGTGCCAGGCCATCTACGTCTGCTCCGCGTCAAGATGATGCAAGAGAGGGAATTCCTATTCTCAGGGGAATTCCCTCTGGAATTTTTTTGTGTTTGACCAAGTGAGAGTCATTGATGGTCAACAGTTTCAGCCTGTCATTTCTCTCATGTACCCATATTTTTCACAACCCAGTTATTAGTACCGAAGAGCCGTCGGGGACCCTCTTCCAGATGGCTCACCAAAAGGTGGCTGACCAAAGGCATCACTTTGTATTAGTTCTGGGGTATTATGCAACGTGATATCGATGCCCCTCAGCACTAGTGTTTCGAACTAACACTAGCAGAGGAACTCTTCAGAATAATCTTCCGAGTGGGGATTCTAAAAGAAATCCTCACTGATCAAGGCACTACCCTTATGTCATGAAACCTTAAAAAATATTATTTGTAAGTTCATACACGAGGACACTAGGAATTGGAATAAGTGGCTCGAACCCCTGTTATTTCCAGTGCGTGAGGTCCTGCAAGCATCCACAGGACTTTCCCCATTCAAGCTGCTGTAAGGGCGTTGGCCACATGGCATGCTCAACTTCATTTGGGAAGCTTGGGAAGAAGGACCTTCAAACAGTAAAAATTGTATTCAGTACTTTCTTGATCTTAGAGAAAAACTCCACACTTTGGGTCGATTAACACAGGAGGATTTGCTCCAAGATCAGGAACATCAAAGCCGGCTATATGACGGGGCACTTGACTATTGGAATAAAGTGCTTGTATTACTGCCCTTGAGGTCACACGGCGAGTCGGAGATCTCAATTATGAGGTTAAGCGAATGGATGGGGTGGAGCACATAAAGTTTACCATCTCAACCTCCTAAAATCTAGGTGGGAGGTGGTCCCTGTGGCCTTAGTGACAGTAGTCCCCGAGAGGGCAGAGCTTGGACCGGAGTTGACTCTAAAACCAAAATCATTCACGCCGGTCCCATGCGGAGACCACCTCTCACTGCTCACAAATGTGGCCAAGTTGCAATTGGAATTTGCAGATGTGTCCTCGCCTCTCCCCGGACACAAGAACCTCATAGAGCACTACATCGAGACCACCCCGGGGGTGGTGGTTCATAGCTGCACCAATCGCCTTCCCAAACACAAAAAAAGGTTGTTATGGAATAATTAGAGGTGATCCTTGATATTGGTGAATTCCCCAGATTTGAATGAAGTTCAGTATCTGGGGTTCCACCTGGGCCACGGGCAGGTGCGTCCCTAGGTTAAAAAAACTGCAGTGATTGTGGCCTGTCCAAGGCCCAAGAACAAAAAGGACGTGAGACAGATTCTGGGGCTGGCTCACTACTACTGAAAGTTTGTGTCCAGTTACTCTGACGTCACCAGCCTGCTGACTGATCTTACTAGAAAGGGGCCCCCCGATCCGCTCCAGATGATGGAGTCGTGCAAACAGGCTTTCCGAAAAATTAAAGCAAAATTAAAAATTTAAATAAAACGTTTTGTGCCACTTTTACATGATCCTAATTTCTCTCTCACCATTATTTTGCAGATGGATGGAACTGACAGAGGGCTGGGGGCAGTGCTCTCGTAGGAGGTGGAGGAGTGACTGGTGCTGTACATAAGTCATAAGCTCTCACTGAGAGAGACTAAGTACAGCACTGTGGAGAAGTAGTGTCTGGCGATAAAGTGGGCCGTCCTCACCCTCCGCTACTACCTGCTGGGGCAGGTTTCACACTCTGTTGAGATCACGCCCCACTCCAGTGACTCCACCACATGAAGGATACCATTGAGGGTCACCAGTTGGTATCTGGCACTTCAGCTGTTCAAATTTGAGTTGATCCACAGACCAGGAGTGGAGATGGCTGTGGCTGACTTTAACTCCAGAAATGGGGGAGGGGGGATTTGGGCTCTTCCTGTTAAACTCTGCGTGAGTCCACACTCGAGGATTCATCCCAATAATCCTACCATTGAATGCTCTGCAGGCCCACGCCTGTGGATCCAGCTGCTCGCAGCATCGAGCGAGCTCAGTAAAATTCAGCATAAACATTGAACTTCCCGCGCCTGAGGATTCAGCCCGCTCATATTACAAATGCCCACGTACCCTGACATTGCCTTGCATATACTTCATACGCCTTAGTTTTTCCATGTACATGCCAACATCCATCCCTCTACCCCTTCCTATCCATGGGCCTCTAGACCTGATTCCCACGTGAGGCAGCCTCCATTGTAGAAGCCCTCTCCAGACCCATTCCCCTCCTCACTTTATACCCCTCCCTTCTACAATTTTAATCTCTCCTACTCCGGAACCGTTCGATGCACGAGGTTGCCTCCACAAGCAAACTTTGTCCCAAACCCTCCTCAAGAAAAAGACTTCCACTAAATTGCAAACTGTCCAGGCACCACAACTGCACCATCTTTCGGACTGTGTGACCAAACCTCCTACTGCACTGCAGACAGCGCATATACGCTGTTCAAGCACCGCAACCTTGGCATATGTAAGGCCGCACAGCAAACTCCAACTACACAGCAAAGAGTGCAAATGCACTGTCCAAGCGCCAAAACTGTTCACATGCCACAACCTCTAGCCAAATTTCTGAGATCATCCAATAAAGATTTTGTGTTATGTAAGGAGTAAAGGAAGCCTTTCTTGAAAGAACCACAGCATTTTCTTGTTCCCAGACTTCAAATTTTACAAGAGAGAAATGCGATAGATTCAAGGAATGCAAGAATCTCTTACATCAACATAAGGTAACTTTTACACTGATGTTCCCGGCCAAATTGAGAATCGATGCTAAGGATGGCCGTAAAACATTTATATGTCCCCATTAAGTGATGTCCTTCATAAAGTCAATGGACTGAGTAAGTTATTTTGTGGTACTCACATTGCAGCCAAATGGGCCGACACACTAAACATCCACTTGACTGTCCGAGGAAACTGAGCACCTTTTTAGTTTCTTTTTGTGCTGGTTCCACCTAGTGGCTGGAGTTTGTTTTGTGGAGTAACACTCCTGCATTCGAAACATAGGAGGGTCCTCCCGTACAGATGCTGCGAGGGTCAAACCTGGCAAGCCCGGAAGCCCTACAGCTGTATAGGCCCACACATAAACATCAAGGGCTCGCCACAGTGGGGTCCTCCTGTGCGA
The DNA here is from genome assembly GCF_025860055.1 of Xyrauchen texanus. Taxonomy (NCBI): domain Eukaryota; kingdom Metazoa; phylum Chordata; class Actinopteri; order Cypriniformes; family Catostomidae; genus Xyrauchen; species Xyrauchen texanus. Next base: position 2,793,687 of record NC_068304.1, read on the forward strand.
ATGCTGTGTGAGCTTTCTCACATTTCTTTGTATCGTAAGCTCTCCCATTCGTACTGCTGTGAGGTCCTTCCCGTTTTAAATGCAGTGAGGTCCCCCGTTCGTCCGCTCGAGCAGCAGCTGAACCCCACACACGTGGGGTGGGGGCGCGGCGAAGCCCTCCAGTTGTAATTACAACAGCTCTTCATGAGAGCTCATTTTCTATGCGGCCGCAACCGCCACTATCTCAATGTTTCAGCCTAAATTTGATCTCTAATTGCTCCCTATCCTTCACCTACTGGTTTCCTATCCCCCAAGCAGACCCTAGCATGAGGCTTCCTCTGCAAGCGGCTCCATTTAATCTGACCAATCACATAGCCAAAGTAAGAGTATATAAACAGTTGCTTACCTCTATTTAGCATTGAGAGTTTCCGGCATCCCACCATCACCCCATCTCTTTACTATTCCATTAGTACTAATCCAGGGATTACATTAATTTGCAAACTACTGAATAAGACCCATTTACCACATAGCTGCTCTTAGTAGATTTTAACTTTTTTCATGAAGTAATCACACAAACTCCTATCACATACAAAGTTTTTAATTTCCAAAGATTTGAAGTCAGATATGATCTAACAGTGACCTTATACCACCATGTAAGATCTAACAGGATAAACAAGATGCCGTCTCCACCACCACCACAGCGAATACTGGTTGTTTGTGAATGGATATGCAAATAAAAGTAATGTAGGTTACTACTTTTGTCTTTGCATCAAATTTGAATTCAGAAAGTTACTTGTTCAATCAAACCCGGCTGTTAAGTTTGAACATTAAATATGATTATATTGAAGTAAAATATTATTGTTTACTGTATGTAGACCAAATTGCATGTCTTATGGTAGTTTAAATTTTTATATGCCACATTTCTCAGGCTTTACAAGTGTAAGCATGTGAGAATGTTTGTTCATAAACCTGTTACATGTCCGACATAATCATTAAGGCCTATTGAACCAAGTTGAAACTTGTTTTACCTGGTAGTTTAGAAAGAACTTGCATATATTTCTTTGCTGTAAACCATAAATCCATTTATAATAACTTTTTTTTAATCAAAAACAAACATTTTTACATTATATAATGTTTAAAAGATTATTAAAATTGCAGCACTGCCCCTGTCCACCATTGAAATCTGTTGCTCAAAACAAACTGGAAGCATGGTTAATGTGACATCATGCTAATTTTATATATAGAATGTTCTAAATGTGAATCAGCCTTCATTCAGTAGGATTGCACTGCATTGGCTAGATATCAGCAGCTCAAGAATTTCCTGATATTAGCATCATTCTTCCAAATTACACAAGCCAAGAAACATGTATTTATATGTGCATGTGTGTGATATTGGTCCAATATTATCGGTGTTATGGAGGCTTTAAGTGTATCAGGACATGTCTGTTTGATCACAGTAAGTCAGATGCTGTTTTATTGGTGTGTCATTTAGAGAGAGGGTCTGACATACCAGAGGAAATATTCCCATGGCTCGCTCAAGTCTGAGCAGATAATGTAGGGTGGGATTAGGACCTTTGCAGGGCTTTTAGAGAGCAAACGCAGAGTCACACTGATTAAAACCAGAGATTATATTTTTGCATTCAATTCTCTTTAGTGTGTGTGTGTGTGTGTGTGTGTGTGTGTGGGGGGGTAGTTTATGAGGACTTTTTTTAGGTTACAAACTGGTAGTTACAAGGATATTATGCTATAAATGTGGTTTATGAGGATTCCTTGTGTCCCCATAATTCAAATAACTTCAAAAACATACTAAACAAAAATTTTTAATATTTTTGAAAATGTAAAAATGCAGTAAGTTTTTTGTGAGGATTACGATTAGGGGTAGGGTTACAATCTAGAATCTATAGTTATAATTTATACAGTATAGTACATATAGTAAAGTACAGTATAAAAATCATTATGTCTATGGATAGTCCTCATAAGGATAGCCGCAACAATGTGTGTGTGTGTGTGTGTGTGTGTGTATGATTTGCAGCCTTGAATAACACAGAGAGTGATGCTGTTTGGACAGTCCAGCATGTGTGGGTGGGTGGGTGGTCATACAGTGATGCCGCTTTCAGAGGAAGTGTCTTTATAGAGTCTGAGCTGAAGTGAACTGTTGAAGATGGTTGGAAAGCTTCAGTGAAATCACAACATTCCTCCATACTGAAGCCCCTCCAGAGGTTATTGGGCGAGATATGGGGCAAATGCCCTACAGGCGTCCTTTTGGGGTGGGACATTTGAGCAGACCTACTGAGATCCCTGAAGCTTCACAAAGCGCTGCATTCAGGGACAAGCAAACAGATGTATTGCTACTTTGTTATAAACCTTTAACAGATTTCAATGACTGGGTAGCCACTGCTGGTATTTTTCTAATTTTCAGCCAGTTCTCCTCCCTGGACTTTATGGAATATTCTATTTTATATATTTTAAGGAAAATTACAGGTTTAGAACAACTTCCCCAAGTCAACCTTTCTTAAAGGGTCATGAAACACCAAACTACATTTTCTGAGCTGCTTACAGATATGTTTCTATTGCAAATAATAGAAAACAAAGTAAGAATCTGTTCATTTTCATTTTAGGAGAAAATTTAGTTATTTTTTTGGGCTATTTCCATCTTCCGGGTTTAAAATCAACATGCCATAGGATGTTACATTTCCATGTTTCCATTTCAATGAATACATGCAGTCTTCATTTCAGAAGCCTTTTTGAAGACTTACTTTTACTCAGCCAGCCACAGAATTGCCAAAATGAATGTCAGGGCTCCAAACTGCAACTAAAATGGTCATAAATGTGACCACAAATAATTGATTTGATAAATAATTTAAAAAATCTAGTCGGCATTTGTGACAGTTGGTTTGTGTGTGTTCATATGCGGTTTAGTCAGATAACATCTTCTGAGTTATTGAATACATCTTTAGAGCGTGCACCAGTGTGTTTCAAGTTTCTTTACACCATTCTGTTTCTGACGAGCTTGCTGCATTGCAAGCAACAACAAACCCTGCACAAGAGAGTCATACAAATTACTCTTTTGAATCGGGTCTTTTTCATATATCACATGAAAAGATCTGAGGGTATGAACTCAGGAGCTCAGGTTAGCAATTTGAAGCAGGCTCACAACTGAAAGCGCAGACATTTTAAAATAAGAGTCCCATGTGTGTTACAGGCTTCTTTATAATTCTTTATTGTGTACTACTTTTTTTCTTCTGGTAATTAATGATTGGGATTGGAGTAGCACAATAAACTGCTTTTTATATATATATATATATATATATATATAAAAAATCAAGCTTTTGACACTTAGGACGTTAGACCAAGTTCACTGATTGTGATGATGCATTTCTGCCTTATTTAGCAACATAAATCTGACAAATTTGTTATGTAATTTTTTTTTTTATATCGAGTGCAAGTTTATAACATTATGCTTTGTTTTATATTACGCAGGAATTCATTTAAAAAATATGAATTACCACAGCTCATTCTAATTTCATAGTGAATTTTTTTCTTTGGTGTGTTTTGCTTAGAGAAAATGGGTAAGATTTGCTGTGGTCTCCCATTCACTCCCATTCACCACTGTCGAAGTTTACCAAACCAATGTTTGCTACATTGTCCCCCATTGATCACCCTTAGAAGGGACCCGCCCACCCCGTACTCCTGCAGCACCTCCCACAGTATCTCCCGGAGGACCCGGTCATATGCCTTCTCCAGATCCACAAAACACATGTAGACCGGATGAGCATACTCCCAGGCCCCCTCCAGGATCCTTGTAAGAGTAAAGACCTGGTCCGTCATTTCATGGCCAGGACGGAACCCGCATTGTTCCTATTCAATCTGAGGTTCGACAATCAGCCGACCCCTCCTCTCTAGCACCTTGGAGTAAACTTTACCAGGGAGGCTGAGAAGTGTGATACCCCTGTAGTTGGCACACACTCTCTGGTCCCCCTTTTTGAAGAGGGGAACCACCACCCTGTTCTGCCACTCCTTAAGCACTGTCCCAGACTTCCACGCTATGTTCAAGAGGCGTGTCATCCATGACACCCCCACCACATCCAAAGCTTTCAGCATTCCTGGTCGGATCTCATGAATCCCCAGGGCTTTGCCACTGCGGAGTTGTTTGACTACCTCAGTGACCTCCCCCAGGGAAATTGAATCTGATCCCCCATCAGCCTCCGGCTCTGCCTCTAGCATAGAGAATGTGCTGGGATTTAGGAGTTCTTCAAAGTATTCCTTCCACCGCCCAATAACCTCCTCGGCTGAGGTAAACAGCGTCCAATCTTTGCTGTATACAGCTTGGATGGTTCCCCGTTTCCCCCTCCTAAGGTGGCAGACGGTTTTCCAGAAGCACTTTGGTGCGGACCGAAAGTCCTTCTCCGTGGCTTCTCCGAACTTTTCCCAAACCCACTGCTTTGCATCCCTCACGGCAGAAGCCGCACCCATTCGGGCCTGTCGGTACCTTGCAACTGCCTCCGGAGTCCTCCTGGACAAAATATCCCGGAGTCCTCTTTCTTCAGTCAGACGGCTTCCCTGACCACTTGAGACTGCAGTTCTCCACTGTGGCTTCAGCAATGGAAGCTTTAAAATTGCCCACTTTGATTTGTAAGATTATATATGCAGAAAAATTGAAACAACATATATCTGGATCTAGGAAAAAACAGCCTTTCAGTTTGGAATGTTTCAATGTTGTAAATCACCAGCTTTCACAAGAACACTCACACCTGAATGTTCTTTGTAAGGTTACAAGTACCATCCGATTTGCACAACTCTAAGACATTTCATCTTAGTCTAGCCTTGCTAGCTAATGCTGAAAATCACTTTGAACTTTGGTAACATTTGTACCTGAAAAATTAATGATTATAGACTGATGGACCTCTTTAAATGTGTGTGTAGTGATATGCAATCACCTATAATTGATAAATATAATCTTTAATTCTGTATGATTTATCTCATTCTACTAAGAATGGTAACATACGGATTAACTTGATAAAATAGAATGTGTAAAACCGATATGATTTTGTAACCAGGGATTTTCATGTTTTATTACCTACACGTAAAACATCCATAAAAAATGTCATGTTTAGTATGTAAGCATTTGTTTGTGTATGAAGAAAAATCTGATGAAAGTGAATTTCATGTCTCTTGTACCATTTGCAAGATATGAAAATCATGATTAAATATGGACTATTTTTAAGCAGGAAATGTTTAAAAGGCTGAAAAAAAGGACCATAACTCAACTATCGGAAAAGACAGCCCAGTTGACCATGTGACTCTGAAAAGTCACTTCTGATTGGCACAGGACACCTTTGAGGGATGCAGCCAATTTCAGTTCAAATAGTTCCAAACAGGAAGAACACAAACTCTTGCTCTTCATCTTGCTCTCTTCAGCTGCTCTTGCTCTCCTCGCTTGCTCATCTTCAGCCTGCACGTGCTTCTTGTGGTGGCTCCGCTGACGGCCAGGTCCTCCCATGTGAGAGCCAAGGGAACTCGAGACTCGACATCCCGAGAAGGAGTGAGAAGGCCTCACTTCACAATCAACCTAATTCATACAGACAATAAAGTTCGACCATACAGAGATCAAAACATCTAAGAAATGAACTTTTGACCAAGAACCAAACCTTTAAAGTACATCTCTAATATTGTGCTCAAAGTGCTGGTGTATTAATCAAATAATTTGGGTAATCCAATAGCAAATCGATATAGACTCAAAGAAGGATGAACTAGTTCTTAAGGCATTGACGATAGAATCCATATAGTTAATCTTCACTGTACTGATCAGTTATTTAACATTCTGTCACTACTAACCAACCTGTCTCATGTACACTCACCTAAAGGATTATTAGGAACACCTGTTCAATTTCTCATTAATGCAATTATCTAATCAACTAATCACATGGCAGTTGCTTCAATGCATTTAGGGGTGTGGTCCTGGTCAAGACAATCTCCTGAACTCCAAACTGAATGTCAGAATGGGAAAGAAAGGTGATTTAAGCAATTTTGAGCGTGGCATGGTTGTTGGTGCCAGACGGGCCGGTCTGAGTATTTCACAATCTGCTCAGTTACTGGGATTTTTACGCACAACCATTTCTAGGGTTTACAAAGAATGGTGTGAAAAGGGAAAAACATCCAGTATGCGGCAGTCCTGTGGGCTGAAAATGCCTTGTTGATGCTAGAGGTCAGAGGAGAATGGGCCGACTGATTCAAGCTGATAGAAGAGCAACTTTGCCTGAAATAACCACTCGTTACAACTGAGGTATGCAGCAAAGCATTTGTGAAGCCACAACACGCACAACCTTGAGGCGGATGGGCTACAACAGCAGAAGACCCCACCGGGTACCACTCATCTCCACTACAAATAGGAAAAAGAGGCTACAATTTGCAAGAGCTCACCAAAATTGGACAGTTGAAGACTGGAAAAATGTTGCCTGGTCTGATGAGTCTTGATTTCTGTTGAGACATTCAGTTGGTAGAGTCAGAATTTGGCGTAAACAGAATGAGAACATGGATCCATCATGCCTTGTTACCACTGTGCAGGCTGGTGAAGGTGGTGTAATGGTGTGGGGGATGTTTTCTTGGCACTTGGTTTTCTTGGTCTTCTAAAGTCAACAACCATCTCTTTTGTTTTGTCCACAATTCAGGGACAGGTTGTTAACTCTACACCAGTCCGTTACCCGCTGCACCTCCTCTCTGTATGCTGACTCATCATTCTTGCTGATGAGACCCACCATGGTCGTGTCATCTGACGATTGCTGGAATTAACATAACAGAGATGTGGTCTGAGTAGCCGAGGTGGGGGCTGGGCTCCGCCAATACGCGCCTGGGATGTTTGTGCAAACAAGATCAAGCATGTTCGCCCCTCTCGTTGTAAAGTCCACATACTGATGGACTAGCATAGAGTTCTTGCACCATTCCGTGTTGATGTAAACACACAAGCCACCACTGCGAGTCTTACCGCTGAGAGCTGTATTTCTATCGGCACGAAACGAGACGAGCCCGTGTAACTGAATGGCGCCGTCCAGAACTCTGTCGCTGAGCCACGTCTCCATGAAAACAAAGACGCAGCACTCTGGAGTCGGATATAGTCCAGTTTATTGTCCAGGGAGCAAACATTTGAGAGCAGGATAGATGAGAGAGCTGGCTGGCTAGGGTTTGTTTTTAGCCTAGCATGGACCCCACTCTCTTGCCGCGCTTCCGCTTCCTTGCACACCGCTTATGACGTCCTCTCAAAATTGTCCAAATAAAATTGTGTGGTACCTCAGCCAACGGGCTGTAGATAAATGTGACTATCTCTATTCTTGCAAAATCATGGAGACTGCAAGTGAAACATCAAAGTTAAATCAGAATACCCCACAATTCCCTAGATGCCAGTACTGCCAGTTCAGCAGCCACCACAGCCCTCAAACAGTGTGGTAGACCTGCTGCTACTGCATCAAGTTTGGTTGAAAAATATGCCACAGGTCGCAGTCTGTCTCCATGAGTCTGCAAAAGAACATAAGTCATAAACCCATTTTTCTCATCAACCATCTGAACAAACGGTTTGTTTACATCTAGCAGGCCCAAAGTGGGAGCCAGTGCCATTTGTACTTGAAAAATGTTCTGTGCTTCCATAAAGCACCAAAATCGTCATGTTAGCAAATGCCGCCTCGGCTTCGCTTGTCCAAACAAGCTTGTCACATGACCTCAGCCATTTCCCTGTCATCAGGGCTCGCAAAGGCTGTTCAAAAATGGTATAATTAGGAATAAATGTACGACAATAAGCACACATTTCTAAAAATTAAAATAATAGTTTTTTCGTAACTGGTTTTGGCACATCTTTTATGGCCTGTACACGTTTGTCACAGATGGATTTACTGTTTGGTCTGATAACATTTTCACAAACTGCTATTTTGAAAGACTTTGTGTCCCTCTTGTTCTAGGTGCTTCAAAAGGGACACAGAGTCAGCCACACACATAGCTTCATCACATGCACAGATCAACAAATCATCCACATACTGTACTTCAATTTCAAAATCACATTTTGATATAAATGCTCCTACACTTCTGCTGTGTTTCACTTCTGCACTTATTTCAGCCCAATCTGTTGATTTTATGCATTCTCTCACAAAGGGGCCCAAATCTGCCCACAGCTGCTCTTTGGCCTTGGCCAAAGATAAGTGTGGCTCAGTGTTCCCTGCTATCAAATAGCGCACACACATTTTCTGTCCAGAAAATCTCATCAAATTTCACAGTCTCATTTTCTACCCCGTTAAACCACCCCTCCTCATATTGTGGTTCCCGTTCAATTGCGACATGTGACGTGCAATGCAATTGGTCAGGCATCATATTTTCTGTGTTAAATGACATTGTTCAATCTTTTGCCAATTTCAAGATCATTTTTGCCCAATCCTCATTTTTCACACGCCATTCATATGCCCACTGCGGTTCAAATTTAGAACAACATATTTGTGGTTCTTCCTCAATGCTAATTCCAAAGGAATTCCAATCAAATTCCCCATAAGGGTCAAATTCAATTCACACATTAAATCTCTGGCCATTAGAGGTACCCGACAGCTGGTGAACACAAAAACGCATGTTTAAATGTCCTCCCCTTCTCCGTATCACACTCCAAGGGCACTGTGAATTTTTCAGAAATCAAATGGCCCTAGGCCAAAGTGCTCTTTATGCACTGAACCTGTCAATTTTGGTACACATGGCAAGTCACATGGTCGTATCGTAGAATGGCCAGCCCCAGAATCTACCAAAAAATGTACTAATGTCCCCTCAACTGTAACGCTCAGCCTAGATTTATAGGAGATGATACACAAAAATAATATGGTCTTGACCCTAAGATTGTAAGGTGATAAAGTTTATATAAAAAAAGAAGGCTAGGAAGACAACAATTCAATTTAAACCCAAGGTGTATTTACAATAAGAAAAAACATCAAAGTGAATCCAGACATATATATATATAAATGTACAAAAGACAAACAAGAAAGCAAAAAATAAATAATAAATGAAAAGTAGATGAAATGACTATGAGTCCCGTACAATGTCCTGTTTATTTGTGTGTGTGTGTGCGTTGAATCGGCCTCACCGGAGGTTGTGTTAAGTCCGTGAGCTCGATGTGAAGCAGCGCTGTTCTGTGACGAAATCCAAAGGTGAAAAATCAACAAAAAAGATAATCCCACAGTGTCTTTCTGTGCACAGTCTGTAACAGCCTTGGCGGAGGTTTTTCGCGCGATTGATCGCTTGAGCATCAACGTGTCGTCCTGAACGCCGGTTTCCCGGCTCCATTTAAAGGGAAGAAAAAGTCACCCAGCTGATTTGGAGTGACGTCACTGGGAATTCCTTGGAGCTACGCGACAGAACTCTCGCGTGAGTAAAACGGGATCTCAAACACTTATCTTGGCAATAAACACAGGAAGAATAGTTAGAACATAACAGCTGTCTTACAAGCATAATTAGGGTAATTAACAGCGATATAAATATTCATCCCTTATGTGGCTGCGCTACATAATCTACACAGGGACAATCCCCCTGGAACAACCTGGAGTTAAGTGCCTTGCTCAAGGACACAATGGTGGTGGCCATGGGATTAGAACCTGTGACCTTCTGATTAACAGCACTGTGCTTTAGCCACTACGCCACCACCACTCCGTAGACCGTAACATTTGATATCTCGGCATGAAACATTATCACATAAAACTTCATCAGTCACACTGAAAGATTTGCAAGCATTGTCTTCATTGCAGAGAGCAGTATGTAAATCAGTGTATGTGTGTGTGTTGAATGTAGGCCCACTTCTGCTGTGGTTTAGATTTAGATTAGATTTTAGTCGCACAACTGCCAGCTGAAGATCTTTCTCCCCCTTCGCCTTGACTTTGTGTTTCTTTGTCAGCAGCTGTTCCTCTGCGTGTACAGCGTGTGCCAGGGTGGAGGTCAATCGCCCTTCCATTCAATGTAACTTGCTTTCACTGCTTGCGCAATCTCATGTCTCAGAAAAAAAGTTCATTCAGGTCTTCTTCTCTGTCAGAGTCGGGAGAAGATGCTTGTGGTGCTTGTCTTCTGGGCGGAGAGCAGTCGAGGTCGGGGTTCAGTTTAAGGGCTTTCAGCTCCACTTAGATGGCAATGGTTTAATCTCCACATGGGGAACTGATGTTAAATTACTGTGATCAACACCAGCATAAAACAGTTTGTTGGTCTTACGTCAACAAGTAGGGACAAAACTGCACCTCAAACCCCAATGGATATATAGTTTAGGATGTAGTAAGCCAGTTCATAAGAGTCTTTAGTAAGAGTTCATAAGAGTCTTTAGCTAGGCAATAAGAGCTCTCTTTTACATTCAGAAGTTGGTGTGCAGTGTACCTTAGGGCCATTGTCATTAAGTCACATACACATCCGATCCAAGGCTCTGATTCCCCAAAGCGCACCGTGAGCTCAAAATTGTAGAATCCACATTCGCAGCAGGACCAAGGTGTTGATTTCCCATTGCAAGCTGCAGGTTACACCAGGTGGAACACAGAAGTAAAAACAACAGTCCAAAATATATAAAATGGCACCACCACATCGCTACCGTTCAGGCACTGAAAAAACTTAAATGGAACAAACAAAACAGTGAGAGGAGCGGCAGCCAAACGTGCCAGCTTACCCTCTACCCAGCCAATCCCCTTTGACGACTCTATGGGTCTATTGAGGGACATTTGTTGATGCTCAAGATGACAACACACTACTATATGCATACTATACTTTATGTAAATATCTTTAATACAGATTCTGAAAAGCAGTACTAAATATTTTCTCTTATATTTATATAAATTATGAAAGGGGTGTGAAATGTTATGAGACAAAAGGGAATGCAAACTTATTTTCTCAACAATATATACTGCTAATTAAACCTCCAATCAATGGGTTATCAGCTGTCTTACTTTTCTTCGGCTTTATATGTTGTTTCTGAACAACAATGTAAATCGAGCAGTTCTTTGATTTGGCGACTAAAAACAGCCATTTGGCTCCATAATGTTTCAGTTTAGGAGCCAATGGCACCTAAGGCATTTTTTTTGTCTGGAGCTCTGAATGTGTGCAATTTGAAGTTCGTTTGCTAATAAATAATAAACATTCGGTTTACACCAATTTTTAACTCTTCTCTTTGGGGCCCCGGCTGTGTTTCAGCGACTCATGGACAAAGTCCTCTGCCCACAAGTTGCCGCACATCCAGCATCTGAGGGCTGTTCTGAGATTGCTGAGGCGAGCGGGGCTCACAGCAAATCCAAAGAAGTGTGCAATTGGCCGGGTGGAAGTATGGTATCTGGGCTTCCACTTTGGTCATGGACAAGGCCGTCCCTGGCCTGAGTTGGGCAGTGGGGTTATGTATAGCACCATGCTTTGGGGAGTGAGGCCAGGGGATATGAGTGGTGAATGATTCAGTTTCAGTGAGGAGTGACAGTGGTATTTAAGGAGACGAGACAGCGGCAGATGAGAGAGAGAGCCCAGTTGACAAGCTGTCTGTGTGTTTGCCATTCTTCTTCTGCTGAAAAGCTGTGCTTATTTGTTTGCCACCTTTGATTTGTGTTCATGCGACGAACAACCGTTTAAGTCCAAAAAAACAAAAATTGAGATAACCATGTGACTTGAATGTATGTGTGCCACTTTGTATACAGAATCACTTTGGGGGGGGGTGTTCGCGCGAGCAAAACTCTGTATTTTACATTTTAAAATAGTCTCACGCGGAAAAACCGTTTATGTCCACTAACGAAAAATCAAGATGCCGGTTGCTTTCATGTCCGCTCCGGACATTAAAAGGCAAAACCTCGGCAAAAAAAGGAATGAATGGAAGGACAGAGCAAGGAAGTCTTTGAGGGATGCTGGGAAACCATATGTGAACCGGAGAGGAGAGCAAAAACGAGGAAAAAGTCCACCGAAAGAGGTGAGTGAAAGAACCGTATACAAAGTATCTACCTAACGTTAGCGGTTACAGTCAGAGGGGCGTGTAGGCTACTGGGCGTCGTCTACTACAGGTTATTCATATAGCTCACTCTGTTTAATGGATCAATTCATGAATGGGTCGAAATGAATGCTGTAGGCTACTCCTTATAACACGGATAAATTAATCGAAACATTTTAGCTGCGTTTGATGTCCCTAATGTTAGCTAGCGGGATAATGTTAGCTGGCTAGCCAGTTACTTTGTAACATAGCTGGTTACAGTCAGGGGGCATATTACTGGGCATCTAACGTTACTAATGTTCATACAGCTCGGACTGTTTAGCGAATCAAGTCATGAATGGGTCGAAATGAAAGCTGAGAAAAATAGACTTTGATTGCTTTGTGTCTTCACTGAAAGTGGTAAAAAAAAAAAAAAAGTCATTGACGTGCTTAAAATATTTTGATATATTTTTTGGATCCCCGTTACCATTTTAATGCAACACTTTGTTTTGTAATATTGTATGCTATGCTATGTTTGTTACTCATTAAATACAATAAATAAATAAAAGGTAATAATAAAAAAAAATGCATTGATTGTGTAAGCTGTTATATATTCTAGCTAGTAACCTTAATAGTTGCTAATAGCTCTAGTGTTCTATAGCTAAAAAAAAAACCCAGCTAATGTGACTTTGTTTTTGTTAAGGGCAAGGTGTGCAATGAGACGTGTCCCAGGCAGTGTTCAAGCCTAACAGAACAAAGAAAACTCCAGCTCTTCACAGAGTTTTATGCTTTAGGCAGCAGGCTATCATTCTCTCTGGTTTGGAGCAGGTAGGCTCACTTAAGCAATCATGACCATATCATGTCAACAGTATGCAATGCATCACAATGTAGGCCCATGAAATAACCAGTGAATTGAATACATGTGCCTGATCATTGTAAATGTAAAATTTTGTGAGGATGGATGAAGGATGATCGGCATCAAGTAGGCCACCAAGTGCATTACAGACCACAGCGCTTTGGTGCCCTAAAAGGTATACACATGGCTTATTCATTCTCCTAACCAAAGCCTACTCACGTACTTAATGACCTTAACTTGACAGCTCTACACTACGGCTAGCCTGCTACGCTATGGTAAATGTCTTTTTACTTCATGTCTTTTTACTTCTAGCACAAGGTGAGTCGCAGATGACCACGTGGGCCTGACACTGAGATTACTAAGAGGAAGTACACCTTCAAGTACCATGTGCAACAAGGAGGCCAAAGACTTGCTGTTTGTAAGCTCACATTTATGTCAGTCTTTCAACTGACCAACAGTCGCCTACAGGCAAGTTTTATATAGCCTAGCGTTTTCCTTTGTTAACTTTTTATTACATGCATGATTTTAATTAGATACATTGTCCATAACATATTTAAAGTTACTTATCTTTGAAAAGGTTATTCAAGAAAAGTTGCAGTCAGTCTGAGGGAACAGAGCAGGTAGATAAAGTCAGGTCTCCATTAGAGGACTTCAGAGGAAAACATAAGAACAGGCAAGTAAAAAAAAAAAGATCTTGAAGGACCTCTTGCTCTCGTCCTGTTAGTTTTTAAAGCTGCACCATTGTCAGCATCCGTTGCCCTACAACATTCCCTGGTCTAATGGTGCACTGGACGCTGGCATTATAGGGCGTCGGGTGCCTTGCCACCCTATAATGCCAGCGTGCACGTACCATAATGGTTAGGATTCAGCTCACTGTTGTTGCCCAGTCAGGAAACATATTTTTGCACTTTGAGATCGATATCAGAGGTAAAGTGCTATGCAAATGTACTGTATGATTATACTTTGTATCATTACAACATGTGGATCTTAAAGGGATACTTCAGCTCTGGAAAGATTAATTTAAAATGGGTCATTTATGTAGTAGAAATGTGAAATTATTTTTGAATTTGGAGCCTTCTAGACTGAGAAAAGCCAGAAAATTTATTTTTGATTTATGGGGATGAAAGACAACAACTCCCAGATTGCAATGCTAAAACGCACACATCAATCGATCACATGTTTAGCATTCATGTAAACACTACATTCAGATTCACAAATCGGAATAAATTCAGTTAGATTGTTTACATGCACACATTTTGTTTCAATGACGATTTTTGCGTCATCGGAGGATTTTTTCCAGACAAAAAATACATAAATCTCTCATCTCAGGGGGATATGAGGGAGGAAAGCATGGTAATTCGAAAATACTAAAAAGAATTCGGTTTTCTAATGATACAAAGCTTAATGCTAAATCCTGAAGTATACCATTAATGACTGTATGTGAAAAACAAAATCCTGTAGTTTAGAGGAAGGTTTAGAATTATACATTTATGGTCACAGAAACAATGCAATTGTGCAAAACAGACCAGCATAGTTTATTATATTTCCCTTGTTCAGGAGTTGTGTTGTTTATTTTTTAGGCCTCATAGTATTCATCCTGCAGTGAGAGAGGGGATAAGAAAGCATATCTTGAGCTTCCCACGCCAACCGAACCACTACTCACGGATGAAGGGAGATGTGGAGAGGGAGTACCTGAGCCCTGATTTAAACCTGCTCCGCATGTTCCGCCTGTACAAGGAAAACAATCCAACATCCACTGCAAAATTCTGGCTCTATAGGGACCTCTTCAAGCAGCAGAACCTCAGTTTTGGGCAGCCAAGAAGTGACACTTGTGCGAAATGTGACGCCCTGTTCTCAAAATTAACAGCTGCTATAACAGATGGAGAAAGGTTGAAGATCGCAGCCGAGAGTGAGCTTCACCACCGGAAAGCTGAAAAAGCGTACACCCAGTTGCAGGCTGACACAGCGAGGGCCAAAGCCAATGATGACTGCCATGTCATTTGTATCGACATGCAGGGGGTAGTGTTCACGCCAAACCTGACACACTCCAACGTGTACTGTCAACGACAGCTGGCCAACTACAACCTCTGTATCCAGGAGATGGGCACTGACGATCCTCCTACAATGTGCCTCTGGCATGAGGGCATCGCTCACAGAGGTTCCATCGAGGTGGCAAGCTGTCTTTTGAAGTGGGCAGAAACATCTTTCGCTCCCCTAGTCCAGGCAAAGGAACGGAAGCTCGTCATCTATAGTGACCGATGCTGTGGGCAGAACAACAACTGGCGAGTCCTAAACCTCATGGCCCTGCTCGTGTCTAGAGGGTACTTCAGTCAGATAGAGCAGAAGTTCATGGTGTCTGGTCACTCCTTCCTTCCCTGAGACCGTTCCTTTGCCACGCTGGACAAGAGGCGTAAGGTGTCCACACTCCACACCCCCAGCGATGTCGCCGAGATGATCCGTGGAGCAAGGCAGCAGCATCCATTCAAAGTCATTGAGATGAAATGTGCGGACTTCAGGCAGCTCCCTGATGCAACATTAAAGCGTCCACCTGGCTTGCTAATCACATCCATGATGTGGTTGAAAGTGACAGGTAAAAAACTAAATAGTTGGTTTTCTGAGATGAACAGTGTTGGGGATATGTGCGTGAAAGAAGAATCTTTATTGAATTTCTTGTTGAATCATGATTTCAGCTGCTGATCCATGGTGTGTCCACACAAAAGGGAGCCACAGCCTCTAGGGATGGAAGACCTGGCTGATCACCAAACAGAGGAAGAATCAACCACCTCCAGCTCCCTTGTTCTCCACCACGTATGCTCGTGCTTACGAGGATCCTCTGCCCGTCAAGAAGGAGAAGCACCGGGATCTTATGAAAATGCTAGCCTACATGCCAGCGGAGGCCCAAGCATTTTATGGGACATTAGAATGTGAAGAGTAGCCTGGTATGTGTAGGTCTTGTGCACGGTAAGGTGGGGTATATTGTGTAAAATTAATCATAATAGTAGTTGTAGCTTATCTTGTATGCCTTATCGTATGTTGTATAATAGGAATATATAGTTCTTTATTTAGTAAATGAATGGGGTGATTTATGAAATGTATTATAAAATGGTAAACTAGAATATGGAACCATAGCATGGCATGATGATGATGTCTGTATTGTAAATATGTATTGTTTACAGTTATTACTGTTGTTTATTGTTTGTATGTATTGTTGATTGTATGTACGGTTTATTGTTTGTACTGACGTTTATTTTCTGCACTATATGTAGGCCTATGTATTGTTCATTGTTTGTACTGTATTGTCCGTGTTTTTGTTCTGTGATTTACGTTGGCAAAAAATAAAAGAAATTGAAAGAAAGAAATGCTTAATATTTTCTTTAAGGTTCTGTTGCTGTATTAAAACTAAGATAAAGGAATCAAATCTCCAGTGGTTTAAAGTGATATGATGAATTGGACTTATACTGTTCTTCCACATTCCAGAAATGTAAATTACTCTAACTTTTTATTTTTAAGATTGATACTAAAAAATCTTATCTCATTAGAATTGTGAAGCTTTTGTTGTCTATCTTCAAGTCGAAAAAATTATAATAATAATATAATATTCAGAGTCCAAATTAAAAAACATTTATTATTCAAAATTTGAAAATATGGATTTATATGGTTCTTCGTCTCAAGCCCTCATTTATTGGAAGTTGAGTCCATATTTGTTGTTTTTGTTATCACTGCTAAGTGAAAGTTTTTTTGTTTAAAAAAAAGGGTTTTTCCTGTGTTGGAATCAACTTCCTCATTCCCTGAGCTAAGGGATTTGTTACACAGGTCTAAAGTGTTAACAGCAATACCCATTTACACAGCAGAGTGCTAACTGATAAACAAAAGCATGCGACGGCCTGCCTGTTCAGTCTTGTATTGACGATGGATGAGTCCAGATTGATTTGGTGAAACAAAGGGTTCTATAACCCTCAACTTTTTAATGAAAATTAATTATCAAAGGAAAGATCCTGGGATGCAGTTACCGCTGCTTAAAGGGATAGTTTAATGAAGTGTCTCTCATTATTAACTCTCCCTCATGATATCCCAGGTATGTATGACTTTCTTTCTTCACCAGAACACATTTGAAGAAAATTTTTAAAATACTTTAGCTCATCAGGTCCTTAAAATGCAAGTGGATGGTGATCCAATTTTTAAAGATCACAGACAGTTATAGTTAAAAAAGTATATATTTACCTTTTTCACACCAAAAGCAATAGTGCTGCTTTATAAGACATTAATTTAACAGCTGGTGTCATATGGATGATGTTTATGAGTGTCTGTGTTATTTGACCAAAAATGGTTTGTCAAGATTACGATCAAAGAATATATTTCAAATCAGCAATGAAATCTGACAATGCTGGTATCATAAATTGTGCTTCTTTACCTCATATTACGCTAAAAAGGTTTTCCGGGCTTGTATAGCTTATGCGTGTTCTTGAGTTGATTGACAGGCAATGTCTGTATCTAAAAGTTGATTGTCTCTTTAACCTTAAAGGTGGGACTTCCTTTCTACATCTGCTGACTGTTTCGGCACTAGAGCTTCTTGGTTGGGCAATCCAATATCTCCCATTGATTTAAATAGAAGCGGCTGTACTCTTGCCTCATAGGTTTCCTTGCAAATTACTGTTCATGTTGTCAGTTTGACAGTCGAGCCAAAATTATTTTGTGTAGTATTGGAGAGCATATCACAGATGCTGATCTTATAGAGATTAAGTTGTATTTTACCAGAAACACTCCTTTAAGCAGAGGGACACCACAGAGAGGATTGCCGTGTATTTTGCAGTGTAGCTGTTGGTGGTCTGATGTGCTGGTCGCTCTGTAATCACCTCTGGCTGCTGAACTCCATGTATCACTGTCACAGATCTGGTGGAAGCTGTTTACAGTGATTAACTTGAGCAGAACAAGCCTGATGGATCACTAAAAGTCAGATAAAGGGATTATTCACACACACACACACACACACACACACACACACACACACACACACACACACACACACACACACACACATACACACACATATGTTGTGTTTCCATGTTTTATGGGGACTTTCCATAGACATAATGGTTTTTATACTGTACAAACTTTATATTCTATCCCCTAAACCTAACCCTACCCCTAAACCTAACCCTCACAGAAAACTTTCTGCATTTTTACATTTTCAAAAAACATAATTTAGTATGATTTATAAGCTGTTTTCCTCATGGGGACCGACAAAATGTCCCCACAAGGTCAAACATTTCGGGTTTTACTATCCTTATGGGGACATTTGGTACCCACAAAGTGATAAATACACGCTCACATATGCACACACACACACACACACACACACACACACACACACATTTGTTTTTCTATCATGTCAGGGATTTTCCATTGACTTCTATTGTTTTTCTACTGAGCATATTATATTTTCTACTGAGCATATGATATTTTCTTCCCCTAACCCAAAAATTACCCTCACACAAACACTGCATTTTCATTAAGAAATTTTGTAGGGAAAAAAGGGGTTAATGTTTAAACTTACTGTAAATCTTTTGAAAGCTTCACTTTCTCCCATGCTACACATCGTTCAACAATGTCATTTTGCTTCTCAAGTAAATGTTTCTTATTTTAAAGCTATAATGTGTAACTTTTGACCCTCTAGTTTTTGAAGTATAGAACTGCAAGCTACTTGTGGAGGAACACTGTTTTGGTAAATTGAGCTGGGCTTTGGTCTGCTCTTCTGCGTGGATTAATCTGATGGTTTGAGAAGTACCGGTGTTGTTTGTGTTTATTTTCATTACAGGCTCTGTCGCTTTGCCCTTTTGCTTGCAGACTCTTCACCGTTTGAGATTTATTTATTTTGAAAATGAATGACCAAAAATGCCTTTTTGAATGATCCATGGTTAATGTTGTTCATTGGCAACTGGGATATCACATATATCTGCACTAGAACATCCTAGAGACTTCTGGGTTGACATATTTCATTCATGATGGCAAGGAGCCTTTTGAGTATCACCCTGGTAACTGCTTAGCAACCAGATGGTGTTACCCTAGCAACCAAATAAAAAAATCACATATCTCTACACCAGAACAACACAACGCAAACATGCACGGATGACTAGTGGAAGAATGCAATTTCCCACCAAATCCGTCCAGACAGCTCTAAAATATAAATAATTATTATAGGTTTACCATAGTGAATCGGGGTAAGGCAAAAACATGGTTTGGAAGACAGATTGTTGGTGTTCTTGCTTATTAATTACCTTTTGTTCATTTCAAACAAAAACAAAATTTTAGTGTAGCTTTAAGGATGTTTAGATATTTTTAACTGAAAAACAAGACAAAAATACTCAGTATGAAAATTAAAACCTGATATCAACATGGCAAAAAATACTGTCCTTTACATACGTTTACTTATCTATTTAAATGAGTACATACCATAAACTTTTTATATAAATCTAATTATATATACAAAAGACTATGAGCTTGGCAAGTAATAGCTATACACACACTCACACACACACACACACAATGGAATGGAATGTGGAATGTTCTATTTGTATGCTTTAATTTCTGCAAAGGATGCTCTGGCCCTCATTTTTTTCTCATTCTTCTCATTTTTATTTAATAATCCTCTCTAAATGGGCCTCATATCTTTTTCTCTCCTTATTCTGTCTGTCTCACTTCTCTCATTGATAATCCAGTGATCTTAGATGTAGCGTCTGGAGGAATCAATGAAGGATAATCATTAACTCAGCAGGTCCATGAAAACAAGAACTTACTGTTCCAACTCCCCTAATTACTGCAATAGCGCCGACTAGTCTCCACGAGCACAATAAATGTATTGACAAAGAGACAAGGAACTATTGACAGGAAATCCTCGTGACTGCTAAGCCCCCCTTTCCCATATGACTCGCCTCACACCGCGTGCTTTACCATGTGAGATCTTGAACGTAAAAACAGAGAATGTGTGTGTTTTCAGTTTTAAACTTAGAAATGTATTTTCTAGTGAAATATGTTTTAATCCCCGTATGTTTTGTGTGTCTGATGTTAGATCAAACTAGTAAGACTGTCTAGTAGTGTAGTAAAACTAGTTATAGTTAATAAGAGGCCTTATATTTAATAGCCTAACAGTGTAAACCCATTTTTAAGGGTACCAAATATACTTTTCTTGGTATCAAATTAAACCTTACGATTTGTCCTAGCAGAATTCGAATATAAGATCTCCGTAGAATGATATTTCGGCTATGTTTACCATCTTTTGAGTCATTCAGCCCAAAATCTCTTACCGTCATAAACACAGTCATAAACATGCAAATGAGTGAGACAGGACAAAGGAATCATTCTCCTGCCCAAAGAAAGGAGAATTTTACGACCTCCAAAGGAATGCTCAGACAGGGCTGATTCTCACTCAATTCTTACTGAGAAGGAGAAATGAACACTTTTTAATCCTATATATTCCATATACATATATATATATATATTCCATGTGATAAAAATATTGACATGTATCTATGTGCCATCTCACATTTTCCCTTAAATGTGCTTGATCTATGTTTTCTTGCAAACTCTAATGGGTTAATGTTTCAGACTTTGCATACCATGGTTACCCGAAATCATATGTGTGGCATATTTGGTCTCTATAACTTGGTATTTCGAAGATTGAAATGACTGTGTACATGATATGTCGATAACAACAACATATTAGTATTACAAGTATATTTCCTAGTTTTCTTTCTTGCACATGCAATGAGAAATGTGAGAACAAAAGAGCAATAAACCAAATTCCCGCCTGGAACCCAAACCCTTCTCATTGGTCGAGCCAATGAGAGGTGGGACATGTTTTCTAAGGGTATAAAATTGCTGCGCCCACTTCCTCTCACCCTCTTAGTCCTCTTATCTCTTAGTCCTCTTTATCTCTCTTACTTCCCTCATCTCCTTACAGCTTAGTTCTTCCTCTTAGCTCTTATCTTCTTCCTCTCTCTTCCTTTTCAACTCCTCTCCTCTCCTCTTACTTCACTTCTGGACCTCCCTTGGACTTCTCCCGGCTCTCTTCAAGCCATCTTACATTTTTCTCTTCTCTTCTGCTGAACATTTGCAACTGCTTGGAACAACCCCTCAACTCTCTCTTCAAGTGAGTCTCAACTCCACGCTCTGGAAACACCGAACCGAAATCCTCCGCCTCAAGAAAGCCCCGAGGACGCGACATCCACGCAGCCTTGCTCAGCCACACATAGGCCCATTTTGCAAGTATCATTTCATCTGAAATCCAAACGCGTTAAAGTGTGTAATTCCATTTGCTGGCTCTTAAGGGTTAACTGTTGTAATAAGTTGCTATCCTTAATAATCTCTTTATTTTCCTTATTGCTTCTACTCTGTTTATTTTATGTTTATTTTATGTTTATTTTATGTTACATGTTAAGTGTCTGTTTGTCAATTGTAGTGATATATTCTAGTTCCTTGTATTAAACCCAATTATATGCTTGATTGTCTGTGTGTGTTGATCATAAAGCAAAGCCTCTTTAATGTGCGATTTTAAGCTACGAGCTGATATTATCAAAGTAAGTTAACGTGCTTTGATGAGTAAGCTTATAACTAAGAATGGACCTTCAAGGGAATTGATCAGGAATATTTAGCAAAGCTGTTCGCTGGACGAACTGACTGGTTGCGGTAGCCTACGGGTCAATTCCATTGAGGGTCTAATTAAATTAATATAGCCTGCCTGCATATAATGTATATTCCTAATTAATTATAATTCGTGGTGTTTAATTATCTATATATATTTGAAGCGGACTCCTGGACTATATAAGCCCTTTTTTGGGGCGTTTTTACAATGTGTATGGGTATCCGGGTCAAATCGTCTGATAAATCATTGATTACGATCATTGAAATTAATTATACATTTCCCCAAACCTGACCTGCATACCCTACATAGATCAGATCAGATCTGAGGAAAGTTTTAGGAAATTATGAGCACAGCAGAGCATTTAAGAATGATGATACTCATTTTCTTTAGTTCATAATTTGGTTGGCTTGAAAGAGCCAACCTACTGATCTACAATTTAAACTTAATAGTCGAAGCAAAGCATCCCTATTATAATCTCATATACGTCCCGAAAAATCCAATAGATTTTGCATTGCGACAAACTTCGACTGATCATATCTCCGGATCAGAATTTTGTAGAGACATGTGGGTGGACTCTTTTCATTCAGACTAGCAAGCAGTTGTGGAGCATTACATGAGATTGGGAGTAAGATGTGGCCCAGGGGGGTAAAACTGGCCCAAATTTGCCCCATAGGCACACTATGGCGTGGTTCTCACCCATCAAAACAATTGTTTTTTTCCTACTATGACAAGACTGAATTTTGTGGAATAATTTCTCCCAATCAGAATGTCGTAGAGACATGGGTGGGCTCATTTCGCTCTGGCTACCAATCAGTCTTTAAGTATCACCTTGGAAATGGCAACCATGTAGGGAACCCTAGCAACCACCTGCATAGACCTCAATTCAGAATTGCTCAGAAGGATATCTTCAGGACAGAATGTCATAGATTGGATTGGCTCTTTTTAGTCAGGTTAGTAATCAGCCAATAAGAATCACTCTATTTTACTGGCTAGCCACACCCCAGCAACCATTTAGAGCACCCTAGCAGCCATGTTATATTTTCAAAATGGTAGCATCATGCTTACACATGCTAGCAATGCTTTGCGAATTGCTAAATCATGCTAAAACATGTTAACATCATGTAAACACGTTCTAGCAATGTCTAGCAAAGTGTTAAAACATGCTAGCATCATGGTAACACATACAATCAACACCTTGCGAAGTTCAAAACATACTAAAAACATGCTAGCATCATGATAACACATGCTAGGAACAAATGTTAGCTATGACTAGCGAAGTGATAAAACATTTTAAAACATGCTAGCATCATGCTAACAGATGCTAGCAATGCCTAGTGATGTCCTCAAACATGTTAGTGTCATGCTAACAAATGTTAGGGACACCTAGTGAAAAACATATAAAAACTTGTGCTAAAACATACTAGCTACAAGCTAATATCATGCAAACATATGCCAGGATCATAATAGCAATGCTTAGCAACATGCTAGAACATGCTATGTGACAAGTTTAGCCACGGCAAGCACCACTCACATTTCCTTCAGGAAATGTACATATCTAGTTATTAGTGGTGCTTGCTGAGCAAAGCATCACTATTGTAATCTCACATAGGCTACTTATTAGTGGTGCCGCACCATTTGGTGTAGACCCACGAATGAGGTGTCAAATTGACCAGCCTATTTACGACACCTGTGGTATGACTTTTCTGAGGGATGGGGGGTACGGTGCACCCCTGGGGGCCACAAAACGTCCCTTTGACTTAACATTGAAAACATATTTGTCAGATCATATCTCCGGATAAGAATTTTGTAGAGACATGTGAGTTCTCTCATTTGATTCGGGCTGGCAAGCCATCTTCGAACATACCCTGTGTTTGGGGATAAATGTACCCAGGTGTAAAAAGGAGGGCAAAAACCATCCCAAAAAGTCCATAGGGTACTATGGGAATAGATTTTTGTTCCTACTATGGCAGTCAATGCAAGAAAGTTGTCATATCATATCTCCAAATCAGAATGACATAGAGAAAAATGGCATAGCCATGCCCTAACAACCATTTATGGGACCCTAGCAAACCTATTAACTTCCATTCAAAATGTCTCAGAAGGATATCTTCAGAACAGAATGTCGTAGACACTTGCAGATTGGCTCTTTTCAGTCAGGTTAGTAAGCAGACAATAAGAATCACTCTGTTTACTGGCTAGCCACGCCCTGGCATACATTTAGAATGTGATATCTTTGGACCAGAATGTCCTAGAGACGTGAGAGATGCTTGTTTCAATTGGGTGATCATTATTGGCTTGTATTACTCACAGCAAGCTGCCTTCTTGGTATAACACTGGCAACTGCCTATCAACCAGATGTTCTTACCCTAGCAACCAAGAAACAAATCACATATCTCCGCACCAGAACATCATAGAGACTTCCGGGTTGACTTATTTCACTCAGGATGGCAAGGAAACATGTTAAGTATCACCTTGGTAACTGCCTAGCAACCAGATGCGGCTACCCTAGCAACCAAGTAACAAATCACATACAGTATCTCTGCACCAGAACATCATGAAGACTTCTGGTTTCATTCATTGGACTCAATAGCAAGGATTCTTTTGAGTATCACATTGGTAACTGCCTAGCAACCAAATGATCGATCGATCTATCTATGTATCTATCTATGTATCTATCTATCTATCTATCTATCTGTGACAGGGTGGGGAGGGTGGGGCCGGGTCATGATTCCGCCCCTAATCATGCTAATCAAGCCTCAGAGAGGTATAAAGGCCGACTGGAAGCTGCAGTGCGAGAGAGAGATTTATGGACAGCTGACCGACACCTTTGTGTGTTTGTCTTTTTTGTTCAGTTTGATATTAAAATATTATTTATATAGTCATGCAAGTTCTCGCCTCCTCTGTTACGCGTGTGGGGAAATCAGGAGAAGGCAGACAGGTGATTAGGATCCAGTTGCAGTTTTTATTGTAAATAACTAATAAATAAACACAAAGAAAAGTCCACGATGGGAAAAACTAACTCTAACACAAAAGAACACACAGCAGGGAGAACATAAACGAAGGGCAGGGGTATCCTCGAACGAGCAAGGGGAACAGAGAGAGAACAACGAGAAAACATAGGTATCCACATGAAACATCACATACAACATGAGCAAACAACGATCGACAGAGACTGAACAAACACACAGGCTTAAGTACACAAACGCAATAATGACTAAACGAGACACAGGTGAGAACAATGATGAGTGCAGGCAGTGAGGGAGGCCGGGAATTGTGGGAATTGTAGTTTAAGACAATAGACTAGTGAGGACAACAAGGAAAACGTGACATGGAATGTGACCAGTGATGAGTGAAACATAAAACACGGGGCGGACAACACGGGATCGTAACATCCTCCTTTCCCTTAATCCCTTTACACTATATATCTATCGATTGTCTGTCTGTCTCTCTGTATTATCTGTCCGTCTGTCTCTCTGTATTTTCTATCTTCCATTCATCATTCTGAAATTGTGAATTGCGCCAACTCTGAAAATTATTTTCCAGCAGGCATTTTGAACAAGTTAACAAATTAACTGCTTTTAGTAAACCCTCATCTCCATGTTCAGAGGCCTTAAAGAAGGTAAAGATGAACACCATGCAATGGTTGGAAAATAACATGAATATTCTGAGAGAGCATTATTGTCAGACTATTGCTCATATTATTACTTTGGTGACTTCTTTTGAAAAAGTAGCATTTGATAATGCAATTGAGTGGGGAAAATTGAGATATAAACATAAATGAAAAGTTATTATATTATTATCTGGATAATATTATCTGGAACTTCTGAGAATTATTCAAGTTCTGAAATGCAAAAAGAACTTCCAGATAAGCCCACTTATGCTGAAATAGTGACTAAAGGCCCTTTGGGTAGTATACCCTCACATAATAGTTCATTTTGATACGAGTTTGGTTCAAGTTCATAGAACATCATCCACAAAACAGGGACAGAAAGAGGAATAAAACAAAGGGGTACTGTAGAACCCATGGGGGTAGACAAACAGAAATCTAAGGTGGTATCTAGATCAATGGGAATTCTCAAGACAACTTTAGGAATTAATGCATTTAAACTAGGTTTTAAAAGTAATGTGGTGGTATTGCAACCAGATGTAATTTTCTCTTAGCAAGATTTGAAAGATTCTAAAATTTGTTGAGAAACTCCTGATACAAAGAGGGTCCCAGATGTGGTTGGCCTACTGGGGGACCAAGGAGGAGAGAATATGATGTCTGGGCACTTAAAGGACAATTGTCCTAAGCCCAAACACCATACTGAATCTCCTGAAGCCCCTATGTGATCCATCTTCCTCCAATGGGACTGTTACACTAAGACAATTATCTGTAAGACGTTATCCAAATTAAAATAGGAAAATAAATGACTGGAATCTGGAGATTAACAAACCAATTGTGTGTATTGGGGATTCCAACTTATCTCGGATCCCTTATTTTTTCAACCCTTTAGTTCACATTGATAGCTTTCTGGAGCCATATTTTATCATATGACTGGGGTTCTGAAAAAAATTAGACCTCAAGATAATGTACAGAGGGTGGTTCTCTCCTTGGGCTTAAATAATTGTCTGAGGGAACAAGAACCATTTACATCGGTTGTCGAGGAGGAAAATAAATACTCATCCCCAAACTGTTCACTGTCTTCTGACTCCTCCATTGCCCACAAAGGTAAATCGTTCACAGTGGTGTTGAAAACCAGGCTTTGGAGGCAAACGCCATTTTGGAGTCTGTACCGCTGAGCGAAGTCTTCAAGACAATCATCAGCATTCCAGAAAAATCAATACCAAGCCCCCATGGACATATGCTTGGAGCAGGAGCAGCATTTCCAAGTCCTGCTCTAGACACAAGTGGAGGCCTGGCAGGAGCTCTGGAGCCTGTTCACCAGAGAGGGGGCTGGTTCTGCGACCTCCCCAGAGCCCACCCCACCCACAGCCCTGATGAAGATGGAGGCCTTCTTAGATTTATTCGAGAAGACGGCGAAGGTATGAAAGTGACCTCCTGACTAATGGGCGGCCCGCTTATGGTCCCTACTCTCCGGGGAGGCGCAGCTTGCGGCACAACAACTTCCTGCCTCCTTGAATACCAACATATAAAGAAGGCCATTTAGCAATGTGTGGGTCGTAGCCCCGAGCAGAGTTGGCAGCTCTTTAGCTCCTTGAGCTTTGGGAGGCACGGCCACCTGTTCACTTTTGCACAACAGCTCTGGGATGCCTGCCAGACATTGTTGCTGGTGGGGGGAATACACAGTGCCGTGGATGTTGTCGATCTGGTGGTACTGGAGCAGTTCGTCTCCCAACCTCCTCAAGGAATATCGGAGTGGGTCCAGTGCCACAGCCCGGCAATCCTGAAAGAGGTCGTCCAGCTGGAATACAATATTTTTTCTTCTTCTCCCTCTCCTCTCTCTCCACCCCCTGTTTGTCACTCTTTCCCCACCCAAAATCCCATTCCCGGTCCAGGGGACCCTTCCCCTTGTCTGTCCATCCTACTCCCTCTGTCTCCTTCCACTATCCCCCCCAGGTTGGCGAGACCACCCCATGAGTGTGGAAGGAAAGCCTGAGCCGGTCTCTTGGAGCTGTGGGGAATCCGGATATGGCCAGGATTGAAGTCCGGTGATGGAGGTGGGGTCACTGATCTAGATCCCCAAAGCTCCACAGGCAACCCCCGATCAGGCAGGGGCATATAGGATACTGGTAAGAGTAAAAGGGGATACACATAAAGATTTGGTGGATTCGGGTTGTTCCCAAAACTCTATCCACCAATGCTTGGTGTAAGGCAGGGCAATGGGTAAGAATAAACGGGTGAGGGTGAGGTGTTTGCAAGGTGACATTCACAAGTATCTGGTGGTTACCATTGAGATATGATTCAGGGGGAAAGTGTTGAGGCCTCAACCATCCACTTATTCTGGGAACCAATTGGCCTGGTTTTAAAAATATATTGAGTGTGTGGATGGGTCCTGCAAAGTAGTGTCATGGTGTGTGACGTGCGACGCTATGGCTGGAGAGGCGGTGCCAGGACCATTGATGGTGGTCTTGTGTCATGATGATGCAGACGAGGGAATTCCTGTACTCAGGAGCTTCCCTGGGGGGATTTCCCTCTGGAGCAGTCACATGACGAGTACCTGAAGCATGCCTTCAACCAGTGAAAGTAATTTGAATACTTTTATACTTTTCTATTATTAAAGAGCGGTTGTATCGAGTGACACAGGACACTCAGACTAAAGAGAATACAACTCAGCTATTAGTACTAAAGAGCCATTGGGAAACACTCTTCGAGGTGGCTCACTGCAACACAATGGCTGGTCAATTAGGCAACTAAAAGACTTTGAACCGTATAATGGACCGTTTTTTTTTGGCCGGGTATTCATGGTGACGTACGCAAATGGTGTGCCATTTGGTGAACCCCCCAACCATGCATTGCACCCTCTGCCGTTGATCGAGGTCCCCTTCGAGAGAATTGGCATGGACCTCGTCGGGCCATTAGAACGGACTGCACACGGCCATTGCTTAGTATTAGTTCTGGTGGACTATGCAACACGATATCCAGAAGCAGTGCAACATCTCAGCACATAGTGTTGTGGAGGCACCCTTCAAAATGGAGGGAGGCTATACCTGTAGCCTTGGATATGGTAGTTCCAGAGAGATCAGAGCTCAGGACAGAGTTCCAAAACAAATGAATTCACCCCTGTCCCTTGTGGAGACCACCTCTCACTGTCACAGCTTACAGACATTGCCCAGATGCAAGTGGAATTCGCGGATGTGTTTTCACCCCTTCCCAGTCACACAAACCTTATAGATCACCATATTGAGACCACCCCGGGGGTGGTGGTTTGTAGCCACCCCATCGCCTTCCTGAACACAAGAAAAGGATTGTTTGGAAATGATGAATTGGGTGTAATACAAGAGTCACACAGCGATTGGGCCAGCCCAGCAGTTCTGGTACTGAAGAGTGTTTGCTTGGTCCGGTTCTGTGTTGACTACAGGAAAGTGTCCAAAGTGTCCAAATTTGACGCTTACCCAATGCCGCGAATTGATGAGTTGCTCAATCGGTTGGGCGCGGCTCAATTTTACTTGCCACTGGACTTAACAAAGGGTAATTGGCAGATCCCTTTAACTCCCATAACCTGAGAAAAACCTGCTTTTTCCACACCATTCGGATTACACCAATTAATGACGCTTCAGTTTGATTTTCTGATAACATGCTGCATTCATTTTGCCATAAATTTTCACAATTCCCCATGCCTTTAGAGCTCACACACCCACAAAACATCAGTGAGCCACCACCATGCTTCACAGAGGGGATTGTATTCTTTTAACTATAGGCCTTGATGACCCCTCTCCAAACATAGTGCTTATGGTTGTGACATAAAGCTCTATTTTGGTCTTGTCACTCCAAATTACAGTGTGCCAGAAGCTGTGAGGATTGTCAAGGTGTTTTCGGGCATATTATAACCTGGCTATTTTGTGGCATTGGTGCAGTAAAGGCTTCTTTTTGGCAACTCGACCATGAAGCTTATTTTTAATCAAGTATCGTCATATTGTGCTCCTTGAAACAATCACACTTTTTTCCAGAGTAGCCTGTATTTCTCCTGAGGTTACCTGTGGGTTTTTCTTTGTTTCACAAACAATTCTTCTGGCAGTTGTGGATGAAATCTTACTTGGTCTACCTGACCTTGGCTTGGTATCAAGAGATCCCTGAATTTTCCACTTCTTAATAAGTGATTGAACAGTACTGACTTGCATTTTCAAGGCTTTAGATATTCTTTTCCATCTTTATAAATTTCCATTAACCCTCTGGGGTCAACAGACGTGCCAGCACATCCTGCTGGATTTTTTTGTCATTACAGCGGAAACAACATAAAATACTCCATAATTTTGGGGCATACAGATAAGTTTAAGACATCATTAGAGACTATAAAGGGTCTACTTTTATGTGTACCCTCACAATAACAACAAAACCTTGTGCTTTTGTAAAATAAAGAAAATAAAAAGGGTGAGCTTTCAGCAGTCTCTATGTTCACGAGCATATTTCTGAAACACATCAAAACAATTAACTGAAACTCTGTGAATACTTATCATAAAACATAAGTCTAAAGAAAGCTTAAAATGTCTACTTTTAAATAATAAAATTAAAATTTAAAACAAATATTCTCCTGCAATGTAATCTGTATGAAACAAAGTGATGTACAGTTTCTCCTGGCTCAGCAAATTATTCCTAATGTGATCACACCCACAGGCAGAGGGCGCTATTCATAAGGCAATGTGCTGAGGCGATCAATGCAAATGTAAACGCCCCCGACTGTGCCTTAAAAACATCTAGTTCATTCACTTTTCTGCACGTTTGAAAGATCGGAAGATACACAGGCGAGGAAACTCCTGTATAGTTAACATTTAACATTTGAACATTTGTATTTTGAAGAGAGACTTGATCCAGCCGAGGATACAATTTCGGATGAGTAAGTCATTTAGTTTTCATTTGTTGACATGCTATTTTATATAAACATGTACATATTTTACTAGTGGGACTGTTTCCAGACTTGCCAGCCAGGATTCAGTGTATTGAAATTTGAAATATGTCCTAATAGGCAAGTTTTTGTTACATTTAAATGCTGTTTCGGCTAAAGCAGGTATTTAAATTGTATGCTGTATTATATAAATATATGTAATATGATATAAAAATAATATGAATGTTTAGATAATATTTTATCTAGTGTTTATGCTGCCTCATTATCATCAACAAAGCTTGTGCTTGTGTTCAGGTTAAATGAGTAAAATGCACTTTAAATATGCCCATATTAGAAAATCAGCATATTATAATGACGTATATAATGATAATCACGTGACACTGAAGAGTGCAGTAATGATGCTGAAAATTCAGCTTTGATCACAAATAGCATTTTAAAATATATTCAAATAGAAAACTGTTCCTTTAAATTGTAAAAAAGAGTTCACAATATCACTGTTTTTACTGTATTTTGGATCAAATAAATGCAGCCTTGGTGAGCAGAAGAGACTTCTCTTAAATGGTAGTGTAGGTCTAAAATTAAGTAAAGTCTTTATGTAAAGAAAATGTATAGTCATATTACTTCTTTTAATTTAAAACTTGATTTTGATCATTAAGTCTTTCTGTCACATTCCTCAATGATAGGCCCAGGGGAGGGGTCTTTGTCTCCTCAGGTGCGAAATACATCAATATTCATGATAATTCACGCCTCCTCACATATGACCTTTCTAACACTAAAAGTGTCTTACAAAAGTTAAATTACTATATGGTTTTGTATGAATGAGTGATCAGGATGGTCTTCACATAATTTTGTATCAAAAACTCTAGGCTACAAGATCCAGTTTTCAAAAGTCTAGTGGACAAATATTTAATATGTGTTATATGGCCTTATTTCAATGACTTAAAAATTTTGTTTTTTCAAAAACCATGCATTTTCTCAAAATTACAAACATGTACACACATGTTACTCACATATTGTTGTAGCCCAGTTTGTGCTGAATACAGTGTTATCAGGCTTTAGCCATTCTATATGTTTTTAAGCAACTTGAAAAAGCACAAATATCAAGCCATGTCAAAACTTCTCCAGGGCCCAAAACCCCCTCTGACCCCAGAGGGTTAATAATGTATTTACTTGTCAGTTAAACTGTTGTTTAAAGGCAATATCATACTCACAATCGTGATGTCCATATATATCAGCACGGCTGAGATTACCTGGGACAATAGGCAAAATAACATCTGTGCTGTTATATGGCCATAACACCACTATTTCTTGTGTGATATTGCTTTATCAGGTAGCTTAACAAAAAGTTCAACACGGCACTATCAGCATCAAGGAACACACATACTGACAAATGCAGGCTATGTCTTGAATGCACTGTTAGTCGCTTTAGATAAGAGCTTCTTCCACATACTTGCTAATAAGTAATTAAAAAATTGTTAACCATGGTTTTACTACAGTAATATTGTAGTAGTAACTATGGTTAATTGTTTGGTAGCCAGGTTTAACTAAATACCATGGTTAAACTATAGTTACTGTAGTTTAACCATCGTTAATTCTTGTAAGTGTAAACAAAACAGAAGTCTAAAAATTCTGTTTAAGCTCACAAATGTAAAAACATAAATACATTTGAATTATGACTAAAATTATATTAAACAAATCTATTCAATAGAAGTATCGGTATTGGTATTGACGATACTGGACTTGAAATGATTGTATCGGATTGAAAAATAAGTGGGATCTCGCATCCCAAACTAGACAGTGAAAGCATGATGTGATATTTCAATTCCAATCAAATTTAAAAGGAAAATTTTGTTAGAATTACATTTTTTTTTTAATTAATAGTATTATTCTATATAACCCATAAAAATGTTGTTACGGTTAAGGTTAGGGTTAGAATGGGACAAATTTAAATTGGCCAATATGCCGATAAAAGGCAATAATAATAATAATAATAATTACATTATTTAAAAATGCATTTTTTTTACAAATTGATTGTGTAATCTCTAAAATAATGTAAGTTCAGTATGCTGTTAATAAAATCAGTCCTAATTAATGGTTGCAAAATGGATCTGTTTCCTGAGAATGAGAGTGTACATTGTATGTGATCATTTTGGTTCTAAAAATAATAATAATAATGTTGTATATATTGTGTAATATTTATCTCCTATAGTAGATAGAAGAACTATTCTAAAGTATGTTGGTCAACATTTACAGTTTGTGGGCCTGTCTAAACAAATGGACAGCATGTGTCACTTAACATTTGTTGATGTGTATGGCACACACACCGACAGCACATGCTGCAGGACTAGTGTGTTTACGTGTGTAGCATCTGGTTTACATAAGAGTTAAAATGGCTGAGAGTTAGAGAGAGTGCATTAGAAGTAATTTACTTATTTAGAGCAAAATGAGGGGGTGGTGGTTCACAGAATCTGTGATTGTTAATGGATCTGCTGCCTATCTGAGATCTAATTCGAGATGCCCACTAGGGAAGCATGAGAGTGCAAAGATACTGTCTCCATCACCGCTCTGGAGCTCATATTGAGGGTCAGTGTTGTTTTCAGAGAAATTGCATTAGGGGAAACGTATTAACCCTTCTCTTTCCAAAGGGCAATTGCCCAGAATAGTTGAGAAAATAGTCATAATTTTATTACACCGGTGTCATCACAACATGAAAAATTCCACACAGAAGTAATCATTGGCTTTAACAAGAGTTAGCAGCGTGATTCAGGCAGCTGTGGGCAGGGCCGGAGCTAGTGTGGTGAAAGGTGGTAATGATTCTTGAGAACTACAGTTCCAGGGGGGCCCCCAAACAAATGATAATTTTTTTTTTTATATATAGGAAACCGGTCCAGAGCAATATACAGTCAGGGGGCCCAGAATACCATGCTATGGCTCTGGCTGTGGGCAGCACTAAACCAGTGATTTGAAGCAGCGAATTGAAGCAGCAATTTCAGATGCCAGCTCTGCTTTAACGCTGTGCGCTGCCCACAGCTGCCTCATTCACGCTGCTAACTTTTGCTAAAACCAGTGATAACTTCAGTTTGGGAGTTTTCATGCTGTGATGACACCGGTGTAATAAAATGATGATTATTTTCTCAACTATTCTGAATGTGTGTCATCCACTGCCAAGAAGGGATGGAAACAAACCAGAGCAGTGTGCGTGTTTTACAGGAGGGAAAGAAAGCGCTTTTACCACATCTTACCTTACACTCTGGTTTTCAGTAATAACACACATTTGTGTTGCAGAGTTTCTGGAAGGTGAACATATACTGAGCAACAATAGATGAAATAAAAAAGAAATGACAGTTCTTAGTAAACATGTATATGAATCTCCAAAACAAAGCACCATAAAAGAAGCCTCATGAAAGTACCATAAATGCCTGATGACTCATGTGCTATATTACAAGTCTTCTGAATAATATGATAGCTTCATGAGAAGAGGAACAGACCAAAATGTAAAATTATAGTAAAATTCACCGATTATCTTCGCCTCTACCAAAACTCTGATATCGAATTAGTGTTTGCATCCCGATTCAAAAAATGGCATCTTGAAAGACACGCTGTGTGAGGTTTGATACCAAGTACAACTGGTTCTTGCGTGTTGTAACTAGTGGTGCAAATGGTCAAGATTAACTGGGGGGGACTCTATTTGGGGAGTCAATGGGCATTTGAAGATTTTTTGGGGGGTATAATAGAAAATAGATTATATTGGTCAGTGGTGGCTCAGCGGTTAAGGTTACTGACCGAAAGGTTGGGGGTTCAAGCCCCAGCACCGTCAAGATACCACTGTTGGGCCCTTGAGCAAGGCCCTTGACCCTATGTGCTCCAGGGGCGCTGTTTCATGGCTGACCCTGTGCTCTGACCCCAGCTTAATTGGGATATGCGAAAACAACTGCATTTCATTGGCTCTGTACCTGTACTCTGCACAATGACAATTAAGTTGAATCTTTTTTTTTTTTTTTGAGATTATATTATACCTCAGTAATCTATAACAATATTTCTAGAGATGCTCCGATATGAAATTTGTAGGCCAAAACCAATTTTCATAAAAAATAAAAAATAGCTGCGAGCAGCAATTATGGGGCCATGCACCAACATGGTAACCATTGCACAACATAAGCACAACCCAAATATCACATAGCGTGCATATGTCATACAGATTATTAGGGTTGCACTGTATACCGGTGCAACGGTAGTATTGCAATACTAAAGCTTCAAAATACTGCCGGTGCCATAGAATTTTTTAAGCGGTAGTACTGTTTATAAAGCGGTAGTAAATATACTTTTTGCTAAAACATTCATTTGAATCAGACCTAGTCTTTTCATGTGATGTCCCCTTCATGCATTGCCCTTTAAGAGCGCAAAATGCTTTTTAGAATTTGCCCCTTATGTAGTATTGTTTCATTTTCAATGTGTGGTTTTCCTATGCTTCAAACGAACAGATCTGAATCCCAGCGCGTTAATTTGGTGGTCATAGTCATGCTAATGGATAATATGGATTTAAATAAAACTTTGGGGTATGAGAAGCTTTTTAAAAAAACAGTAATGAGATTTGGCATTATTTGGGGTTTTTGTGATGAGACAGAGAAAACCAATCTGCCGTGAATGTCTACAAATATTTCAAGCTTAAGGCTTAAACACCAGCAACCATATTAAAAACCTTCAGATACATCCCACTGCTTCTGGAGAGTAAACATGTTAGTTAGTGCCACTTCATTAAACCTAAATACTTTATCTTAATATTTACAGATTTACAGTTTCTCTGAAAACAAAATCTCTTGTTGCATTTGTTTATTAATTACAACTTGCGATGGTTTTGTGAACTGCAGCCCAGATCGGTTTTGATTCTATGAGCCGTACTATAAAACTGTGTGTGTAATATTCATTTGTGTTGCTGTTTACCAGGAGAGAAGGGCTGAAGCAGTTGTAATAATGAAACAGCTGCTCAAAACAGTCTTTTCAACATTACAATATCTTTATTTTTATGTTATCAACGATCTTTATTTTTATGTTATCAACATTCAAATAATCATAAAAATAATGGAATACAAGTTTAAAGTCGTTGCTGATTAAACTGGCTGTTTTAATGCGGCAAAGTTTTTTTTTTTCTTCATGTATTAGGTAACAAGCTAGTCCATTTGAACCTTCTCCCAGCTCATCCATTATGTATTTCCACACTTCCAGAGCAACAAGTGGAATAGTTTCTAAGAACCACTATGACAAACTGTGTCAAGAATTAACACATTAGGCTATCTGTGGTGTTGTGATACGATAAGATAATGTATGATTATGGTATCATTACACTACAGAGTATATACACACACCACATTATAAATCGCCCCAGGACAGATTCAAACCAACGTCTTTCTGTTCCAAAGATCAGCGCACAATCCACTGTGCCATAACACTGACAGTCACTATAGGGACATACCATCGAGTAATCACAGTTAAGTAGTTACAATTAAGCACAGCAGTCAGCATTAACAACTTCATATTCATGTAACTTCTTAACAAAGATGAAAGTAAAAATTTGATTAGGGAAAAGCCAAGCAACAATTCAGTAAGTACTATACAAAAATCTCCAGACTACAGAAATTTCAACTGTAAACACATCTCTGCCATGAGAAAGAGACATGAGTTTAGAGTCAGCACACAAGTGTGGGTTATCTTTTGAACTATACACTGCATGCCCAATTATTATGCAAATTGTATTCCTCAGAACTAATTTTATTTTTGAACAAACACAATGCTCTCAGTCAATCCAAAATGTTATTGAACCTCAAACCTGAATTTTTAACAAAGGAAAAGTGAGTTGTGTCTTTCTCAGGATAATATATAAGTGTGCACAATTATTAGGCGACTATTAGTGTACACAATTATTAGGCAACTAAATTTCTCCCAACTCAATTATTTATTCTCAAATTTTAGAGTAAGAGAACCACAAAATGACAATTAAATGACCATATTGCCACCCTTCTTTTCAATAACTGCCATGAGCCTTCCATCCATGGAGTCTGTCAGTTTCTTGATCTGTTCACAATCAAATTCGCAGAAGCAGCAACCACAGTCTCCCAAATGGTATTGAAAGAGGTGTATTGTCTTCCCTCACTGTAAATCTCACATTTGGGAAGGGCCCACAAGTTCTCAGTAGGATTTAAGTCAGATGAGGAAGGGGGCCAAGTTATTATTTGGGCATCTTTGAGGCCCTTGCTGGCTAACCAAGCATTGGAGTATCTGAGCTTTTGTGTGCCCCAGTTGACTATTCATAACAAAAGGTTTGATTGTCCGGTGGTCATCGTTTAGCTATTTCAAGAGTGTTGCATCCATCTGAAAGGCATTTTACAAGATTTGACTTTTCAGTGTCAGTTAAATCTCTTTTTGGCCCATTTTACCTGAGTAATGTAACGAGTAATGTAACTACCTAATAATTATGCACACCTTGATATAAGGTGTTAGTCGCTTTCGCCACACCCTTCCTCATTACACAAATACATACCAACTGAAAATGATTGAATCCAATAAGCATTCAAGTGTGGTTTGGAGTTGGAAAATGTGCATGGAAATAATGATAAGATCAGAATACTCACTTGCCAAATAATTGGGCATGCAGTATAGGTAGCGCTGTCTCCAAACTGTACAGCACATGATGTCAATGATGCATACCACTTTTCTTTTAAATTCGACAATGCATTAAAAAGACATAAAATTCTTTAAGAACATTTTATATTGCGAAGAGGCAGTATGGCCGATGTGGGAAGAATTGACTCAAGACTTTAGGACATATGGTTCAAAAGTTCAGGGCAAAATAGCCATTTTCTTATTTCTTGACCCATATGTGGTGCTGTCACCAAACTTTGCATGTACCCTCAGGTCATGGTCCTAATGAAGCATACCAAGTTTTGTTTCGATACCACAAAGCGTTGCCAAGATATTGCCTGACTTCCTGTTTCATGTCATATTCGATACATTTGCAATGCCTTAACTTTTAAACATGAGCAAAAATCTAAATTCTGTACTGAACTACGACACCTTCAGGAATACAACTTTTTCAATCCTCCAGCAACAAAAGTTCCCTAAGTTCTTCATAAGCTGTAACCCTACTTGCGAAGCAACACTTCTCAAACAGTATCTGCTTTACTCTCGCAAATCCCATATAAGTTTGGCTAGGCAACTTCGAACACAACCTAAACTTTTGCATATATGCTTCAGGGACCAATTCGTATACACGGAGCACTGCAGATTTAACGGTGCCATAATCTAACGAGCTCACGACTGACAATGCCGCACACACCTCATGAGCTTTGCCAGCAATATTGCTCTGGGTATTGCGTTCCCAAAGCGCTTAGCAAAGCGCAGCATCATAGTGAAGCTTTTTGTAAAGGGAATGTCTCGGGTTACATGTGTAACCCTTGTTCCCTGAAAAAAGCGGAACGAGATGCTATGCTTCTTTGCCGTACTGGGATGTCCCAGGACTGCTCTTCAGACAAAATATCTGATGATGCACCGGTGACGCATCTATTTATAGCCACTGCGCCAGGTGCGTCCAATGATTACATCGGCAGAGGCTATAAATTCCAGTCAATGTTCATTGACGTGTTGCATACACATTCACAGCTGGTCACACTGAGATGTGTTCCCAAAGCGCTTAGCAAAGCGCAGCATCTCGTTCCGCTTTTTTCAGGGAACAAGGGTTACACATGTAACCTGAGACATTTTCAATATGACTGGTATTGTTGAAGTGCAAAGAGATCGAAGGAAAAGAGAATGAAGAATAGGGGTTAATTCCTAGGAGTAGTTTTTCAAGACCTGACCTGGAATTCCGTCTTGGAATTCCAGGTCAGGTCTTACACCTAATAAGCTGGAAATAGACATCCTGCTTAGTTAGAAGGGACTTATAATCCAACTCATGAGAAGGCAAAGAGTCCAACGGGCATAAAAATTATTAAGATTAAGAGCAAAGGTGGTGGGATCTAATACAGAAATGGTCTATTTAACGGTTGTCCAGTAAGAGACCTGACTTGCTGAAAATCCTGTCAAGTAAATTTTTATTTGTATAGCGCCTTTCACAACACACATCGTTTCAAAGCAGCTTTACAGAAGTTCAGGCATTAACAGACGATAAAACTGTCTAATGTCTATAATGTCGATGAATCATCATTGTGTAATTAGATAAAATACGATTGTTAATCGTGTTTAAAAATTAGTAATTAAATAATAATTGTATTAATAACCCCTGTGAGCAAGCTGAAAGCGACTGTGGCAAGGAATACAAAACTCCATAAGATGTTGATTAATGGAGAAAAATAACCTTGGGAGAAACAAGACTCACTGTGGGGGCCAGTTCCCCTCTGGATAACATCATGAATATAATGTAAATATTGCTTATGTATAGTTAAAGTCATGGTTTAAAAAGATTCAACTAATTAAGTGTTAAGGGTCAGTATAGCTGCACAGGTCTGACGAAATAAAGGCCACGCTTCATACAGATGTCTTCTGTTGTTTATTTACTCTCTCTTCAGTAGACACCATAGACACCGTGAAAACTACAAGAAATAAAAACATATACAAAATATGCATTTCTCAGTCCTTTACAAGTCTCTCGTGCCAATGTCCGATGATATGCAAGTGAATGACAACAGAAAATATGACAATCCAATCAACATCATGAATAGCACATCACATCATGCACATAAAATAATATAAAACAACATTATAAACATTATAAAATATATATAAAAGGTAAATTACCATGTACGCCTCTCAAACCATGCAGATTAGGCAATTCTTTTCCAGACTACATGTCGTTTCTCTGCATCCATGTTCATTGACCCTAAATGACGTAGACCCGCTCCAAACTGAACCGGGTCATGTGACATCACGTTTTCTACGTAAATCCTCCTTAAAGAACCCCTAACTTTAAACACCTCAAAGGGCATACATTATAAATACCGGCTTCTGAATATCGTTTTGATTGTTTTTAAATTTAATGAACTCAAATTGACATTAATTTATAACAAAAAACATAAATACAAATTTCAACAACAAAAAACACATGTCCTTTGACAGTTACAGTCAGTGTTTAAACATCGATTTTGTTTGAACTGTAAGATTAATGACCAATGACTTTGAAGTCCATCCTGGATTAACTGCAGAAGTTCACATAGATGCAATTGTCCTTGTTAATTGGCTGATGAAGGCTTTTGTTGGCAATTGTTAGTCTATGCATTCCATTACAAGACCGTAGTCCATCAATAGGTCAAGGTGATGCAGGCAGAGATCAGGGATTTGAAATGCAGTTCAACCTGGCCGGTAATTTCGGTGAGGTTCGGTGTGGTCCATCCTAAATCCAAGGTTCAGACAATGGCATATGAAGTATCCCATGTCTTATGGTTGGAGTTGGCATCAGTTCATCCTCTGAAGTCCATCATAATAGACTGAAGTGATGTTTGGCCTGTTTTGTGTTCATATTTGCAAAATCCTGCTCCAATTTGTTTTTATACTTCTTTTTAGCCTTAAAGATTTAATTTTTGATGTCCTGATTTATTATTTTGAGACCAGCAGTGGGAGAGCTCTAGTTTTATAGACTTCTGAGATATTACTGTAACACAAATCTATAGTTTTATTAAATCTTGTTGGTACATCTACATATCGGTTGAAGGCTGACAATGAGTAATCAAGCCGACAGCTGTTAAAGTCACCAAGTAGTAGTACTGGAGCATCCGGATACTTGCTGAGCATAGCCTGTGTATTATACGCTATCTGCTCAGCCGCTGCATTGACATTTGCGCTTGGTGGAACATACACACAGCTAAGCACAACAGTCGAGAATTCCCTCGGGAGATAAAAGGCACGGGCGGACAGGGTGAGCAGCTTCAGGTCCGGATTACAAATCCTCCCGTGTACTTTGATGTTAGTACACCAACGCGAGTTGATGTACATACACACCCCACCTCCCCGTTCTTTTCCCGAGTTACTGGTTCTGTTTGCCCGAAATATCTCAAAACCATCCAGGCTAACCTCGGTATCCGGGACAGACTCATTCAGCCAGGACTCTGTCAAAGCAAAAACACGTGCCTCTCTGAACGATACATCCATGAGACATTTCGCATGCAACAATTGAAGGTAGTGGAGGTTTAAAAGGTAGTGGAGGTTCTTAGTCTGCAATGCACTCCTCGTCTTCCTCTTCTCCTCTTTAAACCAGATGTTAATATTATATCAGGCGAAATGAGGATAGATCGATTCAGTTGGCAATGGATAGAGTTACAGAGGATTAGAAGTTAATCTCGGGAATAGGTAAGTCCATGCCATGAGTATCATTTAATTGAATACTCCAAACAGCACAATCACTAACAATCCATGTAATTATAAGAATAATCCAAATCCAACTTGTCCAATTTCCCATGATGTTTCTGCCATAGACATAGAAACAAACAAACGAATGCACCGACCGTGCCGTTGCAGCAAGTGCATGCGCCGAAGTCCATCATTAACACATTTAAATTCCACAAGTGTTTAAAAAACATGTTACATTTTCATATGAAAATTGTCATATTCTGTATTTTGCATAAATCTACTGTGTATTACTGACATTTTGAGATTAGTAAAACATTTATAAACACTTACTTTCTAGATACAGGAAGTAGACAAAGCACGCTTTCTCAACACCCCGTCTGCCAGCTCAGTCTTTATGGCGACACCGTTGATGACTTCGCCCAGCAGTTCTCAGCAGTGAAGAAACAGACGGAGGCCATTCCCACATCATGACCTGCCGCCGTACCAGCGCAGGCCGTGCTCTGTCTGCTCGTCGAGGGTGCCCCCCCCTGCAGCTTTCAAACTTCAGGCAGCTCCGCCTCAACCTAGGCCCAGCTCTCAGTCCCAGGTCCAGAGGACTCCTACACGGAACCTCCTCCTCAGTCGCTAACCCGCCCCTGCCGGGTGTGCGGAGCAAGGTAATGCTTTTTGCCTCCCGACACAACACTACCTGCTCTGCCCCGCTGCGAGGCCTCGCCAGGTATGTTCAAAACGA
Source organism: Xyrauchen texanus (assembly GCF_025860055.1). Taxonomy (NCBI): domain Eukaryota; kingdom Metazoa; phylum Chordata; class Actinopteri; order Cypriniformes; family Catostomidae; genus Xyrauchen; species Xyrauchen texanus. The sequence goes on from NC_068304.1 coordinate 2,834,658, forward strand.
TCGTCCCCTTAGTGCCCCTCGCACGGAGCTTGGACGCATGGCTCTCACTTCCCAACCCATTGCGCTGGCTACGCGATTCAGTTCACCATGCCCCAGCCCCCTTTCGCCGGCTTCCGCTTTGCCTAAGTGCACGGCAAAGATACCAACACCCTGCGTGCGGAGATCACGATCCTTCTACTAACAAAGAGCCTGTCCCTCCAGCCGAGATGAAGAAGGGTTTCTACAGCACTTACTTCATCGTACCCAAGAAAGGCAGCGGCTTACGACTGATCTTGGACTTGCGAGTTGTCACCCAGGCCTTGCACAAACTCCCGTTCAAAATGCTTATGCAAAGACACATTCTAACTTATGTCCGGCATCAAGATTGGTTCGCAACGATAGACCTGGAGGACACGTACTTCCACTTCTCTATCTTGCCTCGACACCTCCCCTTCGGCATGTCCCTGTCCCCTCGCATCTTCACGAAGGTCGCAGAGGCAGCCCTTGCCCGCCAAGGGAAGTGGTCATCTGCATACTCAACTACCTCGATGACTGGATCATCCAGGCCCACTCTCAAGAGTTACTGTGCTCAGGCACCTTGGGGTGCCATGTGCAACGGGAACACAGCCGCTGGCTCCTGGAAAGGGCCCCCACTGCATTGGCATATCAACTGCCTAGAGTTGCTGGCTGTATTCCATGCCCAGCGTTGGTTTCTCCCACTAATTCGGGGCAAGCATGTCGTGATCCGCTAAAACAGCACCGCGATGGTAGCGTATATAAATCTCCAGGGTGGCGTGCACGCTCTTCATATGTCACAACTCGCCCGCCATCTCTTCCTTTGGAGCCAGCAGTGACTCACATCCTGGGCAACCTCAACACGGCAGTGGATGCGCTGTCAAGACAAAGTACACTCAGCAGAGAGTGGAGGCTCCACCCCCAAGCAGTCCAGTTGATTTGGGAACGGTTCTGCAAACCACAGATAAACCTCTTCGCTTCCCAGGAGACCTCCCATTGCCTGCTCTGGTACTCCCTAACGGAGGCTCCCCTTGTGACAGACACGCTGGCACACAGCTGGCCCCAGGGGCTGCGCAAGTATGCATTTCCCCAAGTGAGCATTCTTTCACGGGTACTGTGCAAGGTCAGGGAGGATGAGGAACAAGTCACTCTGGTGGCCCCCTACTTTCCCACACAGACTTGGTTCAGGTATCTCGTGCCCCTCCCTAGTGAATTCCCCTGAGGAAGGACTTTCTTTCTCAGGGACAGGGAACCCTCTGCCATCCGCGCCCAGACCTCTTGAACCTCCACGTCTGGCCCCTGGATGGGATGCTGAAGATCTAAATGGCCTACCACTAGCAGACATATGCAGAGGGCTGGGCAACACGCCAATGCCTTTACGAGATTTTACAATCTCAGGGTTGAGTCGGTCTCATTCCGTGTTTTCTCAGGTCCGAGCCAGTAGAACTCGGTAACGCAGAACAACTGACCGTTGTACCACTTGCAACCCTCCACTGAGGAGATCACAAGCGCTCTTATCCCAGGAGATCCCACTAACTCAGCTCCCTGGATGACTCCTCCCTAGCCCTCTGGTCCGCGAACTAAGCGGAGGAATTCCCTGACCAGACCCACTATGGGTACTAAAACTACTCAGTACTGGAATAGGTGATCCACAGGAAGGGCCCTTGTGTGGATTATTCCCCCTGTGTGTATTTTCCGCGGTACGGTCCCCCTACGGGCAGTCCCCTCTGCCACCCGGTCGCCGTGTTTGTAGCAAATCCTCCCTCGCAGCAGGTAGGATCTCCCACTGTGCCATTTCCACATGTGGCCTGAAAACCCATGTGATGTATTCTGTCACTCTTTACCTCCCCCCAGCCTGGGCAGGTGGTCGTCTCTGCGGGGTCTTTTCCCCCTGAAAGAATAGGAGTAAGAAAAGAACGTCTTCCCCTATGCATGTGATAGCGTTAAGATGGCCCCAGCTGCTTTGACTATGCGAGAAACATAGAGAGAGAAAAGGCGCGGATGGCACAGCCTGCTCTCATGCTTGTTTTCCCCTTCGTGGTGCTGGAAACCTAAAAGGTTTATGACGATTTTATGTGGCGTTGGGGAAGTGTACGTTCAGTCTGACGCAGCCTATCGCTTTGGTGCGCAATTGCCTGCCCGCACCTGCACGTACATGGCTCAGCGTATGGCGTGATTGAATATGCACCCCTAGTATCGGTTCCTGTCAACACATTCTCACCCCAACTCGTCACATACGGACGCTCGGGCAGTTTCGTCGCTTATTGACGCGCCGGGTATACCTTTGGCGTCATTTTTCGACGCGCAGGGTAGTCCGATAGACTTCTATGTATCTCTGAACCGGAGCGTTGTAGAGTTGAAATTTCACGTCTTGGGTAAGCTCACGCCGCGAATGGATCCAGAGTCGAGACTGCAATAAATAAAAATAAAAAGGAATAGGCTACAATGGCCCTCCAACTGTTTTTTGATGTTTAAAAACCCGGACACGTCGTAAAATGACGCCATTCTATATATCTCTGAACCGGAGCGTTGTAGCGTTGAAATTTCACGTCTTGGGTAAGCTCACGCCGCGAATGGGTCGAGAGTCGACACTGCAATAAATAAAAATAAAAAGGAATAGACTACAATGGCCCTCCAACTGGTTTTTTACGTTTCAAAACCGGACGCGTCGTAAAATGACGCCAAAGGTACACCTAGCACGTCAATAAGTGACGCCAAGGGGTCCTGCCCGAGCGTCCATATGTGACGAGTTGGGGTGTGAGAATGTGTTGTTACTGTTGTAACCTAGATGTAACCTGATGGAATGAGACGTTGTGTCCTCCCGGCCACGATGCTGAACGAGCCACTGTTATGGCCGAACCTCATTCTCGGCTTCTCAGTGCAAAACCTGAATGTACAGATGCATATTTCCCTTCCCAGCAAATTCTGTCTGCCAATTTCTCATTGTCCTTTTCTCAATTTCAGAGATGCGTAAGGCTCTCAAGAGAGACCCCTAGTGTTGCTTCTTCAACACAACGTCTCGTTCCCTCCATCAGGGAACAGAGGTTACAACAGTAACCTAGATGTTTTCTATTCTGCAGTACAAGTGTGGTCATTTGGACAAAGTAGCCCTGCACTTCCAAGTACTGCAGTAATACTGGGTCAAATTTACCATTCTTGTACTACAGTTAAATAAAACTGTAGTTAATTTTTGTAAGGGGAGATATGTCTCATGCTGTTTTTGTGATAAACCCCCTACATTCCACAATTTCTTGACATTCCTTAATATTTTACACATTGCATGTATAAAAGAACCACATGAAGATTTTTAACAAATATTCCTTTTGTGTTCGATAGAAAACAAAACATTCAATTTCATGAGCTGTAATTACTCATAACACGATCCATTAAGTCAACTGCCAATCACCCCTGAACTCATTTAGATAAGATTGTTAGGTCAGCAGCCATGTGTCGGACCACACTGAGCCGCCCCACTCCCACTAGTGGAGGCAAGGTGTTTTGCTTTTTTGGACTGGCCTAGTGGGGTCAATGTTTCGGGCCCCTTTGATTTCCAAGGACCTTGAGAAGAGAGGCCCACTGGAATATAAAAAATATAGGACTTTACCTATTTTTTATTAAAGCTTAATATTTAGTGCTATAATTGCACTAGATATGACTTATAAAAACATTCAAGACCATATGCTACAATATGTTACTTAGATTTAAAGGGTTATTTCCTTCAATATATAAAAATGATATCGTAATTTTTCTTAACCCATATGACTTTCTTTTTTCTTTGGAAATTAAAGGGAAAAGTTAGAAAGGGATTGACAGCCTTAGTTACCGTTAACTTTCATTGCATGGATAAAAAGATACCTGATGACTGAACTTGTCAGTTCCTAACATTCTGTCAAGCATCTCTTTTTGAGTTCAATGAAAGAAAGTAAGTCATAAGGGTTTTAAACAACATGATTCAATTATGACATAATTTTTGGGTGAACTACCCCTTTAAAGCCAACTGTATGGTCTGTCACAAACAAATTAAATTTTTTTTTTTTTTTAAGTGTAACACCCTCTGCCAACATAAACTTAACAGACAACTTGAGAATTTATCATATTTGTGGTATTATTTCTTATTATTTGGACATAACATCTCAAAATTGCAACAAGAGGGGACCTCAAGAAGAGGCTGGTGCTGTGGGGCCCCAGGGGACCATAAAACATTCTACTAAGTTTTCTTTAGCTATGCCTGTTGCATGAAGCATTCAGCCCCATCCTCGTCCCACACACGCATACATTGTGTCAATTAGATATCACTTACACTTATATGATAAAGGACATGTGCAGAGACAAACTGCCTTGTCTCATATATGCACAAACACAATACATCTCCATCTAACTGATGATACATCACACACGCAATACACACTTATCACTCCAACGCATGTGAGTGCACAAGACATCTTAGCTGCACACCATTCTGTGTCATGCTGTTACTGAAGAAAGATTTAAATCTGACATGCATTTAACCTCTGCTGCAGGTTCAGTACGCTTCAAATCCAGTTCTAAAATTACCATAAAGATCTTAAACTGCTTAAACACACATAGAGTAAGCCATTTAATCAGTTGTTTCTCCTAGACAGCAAAACGGTTCAATGAAGATTAAATTGTGAGGATGTCTGCTGTCTCTCTGGTGTTTGTCTTGATTTGTCAATATTCCAAAGTCTATTGTCAAAAGTTTGAGATAACAATTTGAGCAGAATTCTTCCAAGATCAACAGACCTGAGCTATGCCATTCACATAAATTTTTATAGTTTTATCCATACATTACTGTATAGTATGACAACAAGAGACTAATTTATGCTTGTTTTTATTCCTCCTGTGCGATACTGTATTAACAATAAGTGTGTGTGTGTGCGTGTAAGTGTGTGTATGCATGTGGGCAGGTTTAAGTGGTTTACGAGGACTTTTTTTAGGTTACAAACTGGTAATTATAAGGGTATTATGCTATACATGTGGTTTATGAGGACATTTCTTGTGTCCCCATAATTAAACATAATAAACAATGTTTTGTTGAAAATGTAAAAATGAATTTTTTTTGTGAGGGTTAGGGGATAGAATCTACAGTTTGTACAGTATAAAAATAATTATGTCTATGGAGAGTCCTCATAATGACGTGTGTGTGTGTGTGTGTGTGTGTGTGTGTGTGTGTGTGTGTGTGTGTGTGTGTGTGTGTGCGTGCGTGTGTGTGGTAAGTGAAAGAATGTGAGATGGTCAATTGTTCTGGCAGTGGCACTGGAGCTAAAGCAACAGGATCATTTACTAAGCAATAGCGTGTGAGGGAGGGAGACAGTGACCGGACCACCAGGTTGTGTGTGTGGCCTCTTTAGTTGCTGTTTCATGACAACTCTCCTGGTTTCCAGGGAAAGTTCAGTGTGTCATAACCGCTGAAGTCAAGCCTATATGTTTATTTCTGCTGATTCCTCTTAAAGGTTTGTTTTTACAGATATTCAGGAGGAACAGCTCATAAAATGATTTCTCAAATTGTTTAAACGCAAAGGACTAAAATGGTGATTCTCATTTAATTCTAATAAAGTATGAACATTTTTATTTCCATGTTTTGTATTCATCAGCTTTGCTATACACATTAGAAGTTCACATACTGCTTTCATGTGCAAAATAATTACATTTGAATTATGTAATTATTTAATTATGTAAATAATTAATGTAAATAATTATTTATTTATACATTAAAATAACTTAATCACATTTCCAATTGGCTATTGATTTCCCTTCCTCCAGAATTAGTGTTACAATAAAGTAAATAATATGTGCTCACATATTCCTTTTGTAATGTGCAACAAAAAGTTTTGAAGGCATTAAGTCACACTTAAATATGTTTGGATGTCATTGCAATAGATAACAATATATGAAAGCAAGTATTATCTGCTAAATCTTTTTTCAGAACTAACATTTCTGAGCCACTTTAGTTTATTTTTGGTGGCTGAATGATGTAGTTCCCCTCAAATTCTCGCTAATGTGTCACTAATGTTTAACAATCAAAAACTGGCACAACATTTTTGTATTCATTTTGAACACAATATTTTTGAGTAAAATTCAAACGTAACAAATGTTTTATTTTTATTTGTATATTTTTATAAATATGCTTTTATCAATTTTGTTCAATTTTATCATTTTGTGTTATCAAAAAATGTGCTTGTGCTACCTTTCTATAAAATAAATGACACTTGAATTTTGAAATCCAAATAAGTTTTACTGTTGAATTGTAAGTTAATAGGTGCTTTATTTAAATAGCACTTTTTCAAACAGTGTCAAAGTGATTTACTTAACATAAAACATATCAATGACACATGCATAATAAAATAAACAATAAAAATAATATGGCTAAGGCCTCCTTAATGCATAGCTTTAATTATTTTTTTTAGTATGGAAACAGAATTTGAGAGATTGCTTGGCTGTTGTACAGCAAATGTTGCTCCATTCGAATGAATAGGATGCCTCCTACTGCTGTGAAGCAGCACTGACTCATTTTACACACTGACAGACACATCCTGACCAAATAAATTCAAGCTTAAGTGGCCATAATTCAAGTAGTGGCCATAGTCTAGCAGTGGAAAGGGTTGATACAAAAACATTTGGGAGACCAAAGGATGAAAGACTGTGTAAACACAGAATTCAACAGATGAAGTTGAGACATAATGCATTTTCTCAGAAAATGTGAAAAATATAAATATTTCAGAGACAAAGTCATGTTTCTAAAAATCCTTTCCAGACTCCCCACACTGTGACAGATGATAAAGTAAATTAATAAATACATTAATTAATTAATTGATTACAATTATCATGGGAGATTTACATATGATTTACAGTATTACTGTGATGAGTGATTTTACAATAAACCATTTTATTTTGTATTTAAATTCATTTAGAGTTTAATCCTAAAAAGGGCAAGTATAAAAAGGTACCTCTAAAAATCAATGAATTAATTAAAATACTGTAATGCATTTCCCTGTATATATATTTTAAAATGGCTTTTATTTAAAATTGTATAGCTTGTATAAATAATAATAATAACATTTAAAAGACCTTTAAAAGAGCTTTTGCCTCGAGGTCAGATGCCTTCTCAAAAAATGCTGCCTTTTTACTTTTCAATAGAGATTTTGAGTTGATGCCAAATACGGAAGAAGCCAAAATTAAACAAATACACAATGAACAACAACAAAAGCTCTTTTTCAGTTATACTGGTGACTAAACCTGCATCACTTATTCACACTTATTTTTATTTTTTTTGCATGGTATCTAAGAAATTATTAATTAATTTGCTTAGAACAAACCACGAAGGGTGAGTCATCTATGACTCGACTGTGCTTCGATGGCTGTTGTGGGGAATCTGCCATGACACTACTGACTGTCATATGTAACAAATTTATATAATTGAAATAAAGTGCAGAAATTGAAATAGTTTTGCCAAATAATTGGTATCCATAATTTTTTACATAGACACACTCCACGGATTCATACTCGTCCACGAAGACAAAGCTGAGCACCCTCGCATCACCTCACACAAACTCACTCCACCGAGCTTTCTCCACACTTCTCATCGCCTCTGTCTTCAATCAGGGTAAAAATTGTATTACCTAGTCTCTGCTCGCCTCATTCATCTCACCATACAAGGATTATGTTTGACGTAATCCAAGAGCCATCAGATTAAATTACTTTCAAAATATAATCCAAGAGATACGTCAGGCTACTGATTTTAGTCAGGTAATCTAAAATCAGTACCAGATTGCTGTTCAGAAGTAATCTACCCAGCTCTGGTTCTCACTTGTTCATAGTTTGGTTTTCAAGTGGAAAAGTGGACCAGTATTGAAATTTGTTCTCAGTTTCCCCGGTAGCCGGCTTTGACATGAGGAGCACGATATAAAGGGGTATGTGTGTGTGGCTGTAAACTAAAGCCATTTGGCTATTTTGTAAAAAAAAATCATCTTGTTTCAGTAGGAAATTGGTCAAAACACCAAAGAGAACTGCTTTCGTCAGGGCACTTCACTGCGACTTCAACACTAAAGAAATGTCTTAGCACTCTCATTCTGGACCTACAAGACTTTAATCTCAGATGTGGAGTTTGGCCATAGAGTAATCTATGAGATAAACTCATATTAATGTGGATAACCAAGATCATTTACAGCAGCTTTCTAGTGACAGACAGATAAATGTCTGTTCCTGCCTGTCAGTCTATATACATCTTGTCTGAGTGTCTGTGGTTCTCAAAATGTGTTTGTGTGGGATGCAGTGGAGTTCAGAGTTGCAGTGAGAGCTGTGCGCTGAGTGTTGCCCATAAATCACATCTGCCCGCTGCCAGGTCAACTGCCCACTAGGGTTAAAGCAACACTGAGGAGAGGCAACGAAAACGCAGCCCTGACGGATGACGCCCTAAGGGCCAAGCATTCTCTTTGTCTGTCAGATTTCTGTCAACTGTCTGTTTTGTGTATTGTGTGTGTGTGTGTGTGTGTGAGAGAGAGAGCGAGAGAGAGCGAGAGAGAGAGCGTGAGAGAGAGAAAGAGAGAGTGAGAGAGAGAGTTAGAGCTTTGAGCTTTGACATAGAGCTTTGTATTTTAAATGAGTTAATTTACACGATAGCCGCAATGTTGTTTGTGTTACTTTTAGTATGCTCTGCAGATCTGTATGAGTCTGTTGTTCTCTGTTGGCCAGGCTAGCAGCTAAAGATAGTCTGGCAGCACATGTGCTGCTCATCTGTCTTGCAGAGACAGCATTATAATCAGGGTTTGGGATGCATGACTGTTCTGAGTCAGATGGACGCAGGCCATTGTGTGTGTGTGTGTGTGTGTGTGTGTGTGTGAGAAGTGTGTTAAGTTTTGGTTGAGTTACTCAAAAAAGGTTCAACAAGTTCAAAATCATGTCTATATTTCCTCCTTGTTCATTGACTGCTTAGGGGATGCATGCCCTTTAGCTGTCACAAACATATGTATATTAATGTAATTCTATTTGAAATCTATAAAATTTATTTTATTTGTATTATTTACAAATATGCTACTGTAGCCAGTGTTTACAGTGAGATGGCACATATACATTTATTTGTAGATTGAACAGTTAAAATTAAAATGTAAAAATTGTATAGTGTCCAATTCCTAAGCGCCAATTACCACCTGTTTTTTAATTGTTCTCACTATTGCAAAATCGAGATCTCTAAATTGCTTTACATCAGCGTCATATCATGAGTGTGCCGTGATCATCCTGTGAACAGATCATTTCTCTGATGAGGGAACACTGCTATTACATGATGGAGATTTTTTTTCCAATTATTTTTAGCATTTTGAAACAGACCCAAAGCACACTTCTTGTAGAAGAGTAGTTCTATAAAATGTGCATTAATGTAGTCATGTAATTATGTAGATGACTCTGCTGGAGAATAGATTGTATTGCATAAACTTGTACCTTTGCTTTAAAGCATTACAGTTGACATCTCTGTGTTATCCCTTAATAAGAGCAGGTAGCCTCCCCCTCTCTCCTCCGTCTGCTCCATCCATTATAGGATGGCCCAAAGACCTGACCTGACCTGACCTGATCACGCTCTTTTACAACGTGAGTCTTCCATGTGGCAGGCGCAGCCCACAGCCTGCCAAAAGTTCCTCCCGCACACACTCAAACGATTGTCATTTCATCAGTTAGGTTCACGTTTGACTACTTAATCTTGAAAATGAAACTTCTTAAAACTTAATAAAGATCTGATCATGGCCTTCTGATGGATTTTTAAATATTGTGTAATGGTAAAGATGTGTCAAGGTGACATTTTTCACTTTTTGGAAAATAAGTTGGATAAGTCTTGGACTTGCTAACACAGCATTTTACATTGTCAATTAATTTTAATGCACACATTTACATTACATTTATAATAAAAGATAAAATTAAAGAGAAACAAAGAAAAATAAAAGAAATTGAATGTTTTTGAATGCTAAGTTATCAAAAATGACACCAAATAAAGCTACTCTCAGATCATGATGCAAAAATGTTAAAGCTAATTATATATCTTTTTTCTGATCTTTAATTGTCAAGGTTCTTTTACTAAGAACATAACGTGAAAAAGCGTAATGAATTGCCGACTGTTACGGTGGCAGGTGCTGTTTAGAATGTTTAGAATGTTCTTTTTACATTATAACCATATATTTGCAAAAGATAGAAATTTCTCTTAAAAGCTTGCCGTAATTACAGCAGCATTGTGGACAATGATTCATTGTTATAAAAAAAACAAAAAAAACTATTGTAGTTACACATTTAATATCAGGAAAATTCACATAATTTTTATGGATTTAATATAAAAAAAACAGGTAAAATATCTGCGTAGGGGATGAGCCATAAATATTTAAATTCTGGAAAATGTAGCTTTTCAAGTTTCTTAAAAAAAAACAAAGGCACAATAAATAGTTTACATTTATAGTTTACTATTTATTGTGCCTTTGTTTTTTTTTTAAGAAACTACAGTCTATCTGTGGCAGGGCGGAGGGCGGGGCCGGGTCGTGATTCTACACACCCGGTCCCTTATCAGGCTAATCAAGCCTCCGAGAGGGATAAAGGCCGACTGTGGAGGATTGTGCGGGAGAGAAAGATCGTTTACGGACATGTCCGTCGTGTGTGTGTTTGTCTTTTGTTGAAGTTCATCATTAAAATATTAATTATATCATCAAGCCGGTTCTCGCCTCCTCCTTTCCACTGACTGCTTTACAATGGTGCCGAAATCCGGGAAGGAGGAGGGATACGCCGTAGTAGAGTTCTCGCCACTACTGTCCACCCCAATGGATCAGCCAGGGCCATCTGCCGGGGGACGAGGATCCCGGCCGCCTGGAAATGGAGGATGGCCGCTGAACACGAGGGGAGCAGGGGCTCCTAACTGACTGCCTGGAGCGGTCAGGGCCGCTGCCAGAGGCGGAGGAGTCCCCTACCAGCCGCTGAAACACGGCGGGGTCTGAGACCGCCAACCACGAAGGAAAAGGGCTCGCTGCTGACCGCCAGGAGCGGGAGAACCACTGCCTTCTGTTCCCCCTAGAATGTGGCGGGGCGTTCCGTCCACCAGGGGTTCGTCGGGGGAGGGGCTCGCTGCCGACCGCCAGGAGCGGGAGAACCGCTGCCAGGGGCGGGGGAGACCCCTTCTGTTCCCCGAGAACGCGGCGGGGCGTTCTGTCCACCAGGGGCTGGATGACTGCCTCCGATCTGCCCGGAGAGGTGTGGCTGTCGTCCGTTGGAGGGTGGTGGAATGGCCGAGAAACGGCATATCGGAGAACTAGCGAGTAAGTGGGTTTTTTTTTCCGTCTCTCTCTCCACTCTCTCTCTCACTGCCACTCCGCATTGGCCTTTTCCCTCTCGTTTAAATTTTACAGTCTTTTTTTGGCTTTACACTATCCTTTAAAACTAGAATGATTGGTTTTTTGATGTTGTTGATGTTGTTGTTTGAATCTCCTAATTGAAGATTTACCCTTTTATAATACACACACATCAGTATGCACACTGTTTCTCCTAGCAGACCTTTTCAGTGAAAAAGTGAGTTTAATGCTGTGAGAGATATCAGAGATCTTTTTAAACTGTCTCCTTTCTTCACGAGCTGGAGGGTAGAAAAATATCAGCACTGAGGGCTTTCTAAAGTCAACACACTGGGCAGGAATGTTTTTCAGTGCTGCTGCTGAAAATCTAAAGCACCTTTTGGATGGCTCGAGCCTGTCGGGCATCATTTATTATATGAGATGGGGAAGGCTGTTTGGCTGGACCGCACAGACCCGGACACAACCACGAATAGAGATGGAGAAGAAATGTCAGAAACCATGGCCCACAGGACTGACCAGCAAATCCATGAGTCAGCAAATATTGTACACTGTAACAAATTTCTGTAGTTTTCACAGCATTATTACTGTATAATGAACAAATGTTACTGTAGATCTGCAAAGCATAATGGTCAAATTTTTTCAGCAGGTGAATTCTACCGTAAATATATTTTTCCTGTGAATCACAATACAATAGTTTTGAGTGGTAGTATTTTATTCAGCAGTAGAAACAATTATCTGTCTTTCCGGATGGAACACTTTGCATAATTTCCAACACAGACGTTTTCTAGTTTTTGTTATCATGTAGACAAAGAAGGACTGATATGTTTATATCCTGCATAACGTTAATACTTACGCAGAAGATGGGAGTATAACGACATTCTGATGGCCATCTGCTAATCTCCACACTATTTTGTTGCAAGAGCGTACTTCCACACTTTCTTCAGCCTTTGAATTCAGCAAGGTAACTTTGCTCATTATTTTGCAATGCTATGTTAATTTAGCACAGTTTCATCATATAAAGTTACCTGTGTGTTTAACTTTAAGAGTGCATTGGGAGAGAGAAGTAGAGAGAGGCACCCTCCTTAGCTAGTAAGCTAGTGTGCATAATATTACCAAAAGAAACAATTTGGCCATGACATTTTGAATGTTTTGTTATCTGATAACATTTAGTTGATAACGTCATCAGTTTGGTGTAGGAGTAACATTATTGGATAAAAGTTCAATTGGAATCGTGTGTGTGTGTGCCCATGTGTATATGTGTGTGTGTGTGTGTGGACCAGCAAAATCTACCAAATGTTTTGAAGGGAGGAGATTCAATGACTCTGTCTCTTGGTACTGGGGCATGAATTTGCTTTGCTGGCTTGGCATTAAACCTCTTGCAAATGTGACACTTTGCAACTATCTGCTTGACACTTCTTCCTCATACAATTCAGAGACAGATTTTGGATTTTAAGAGTGTATCAATTACGCCTGAGTGTAAAAATTTATTTTGACAGTTTTGAATCAACAGTTCAAAGTATCTGTGTTTCGTAGGTAGTATCCATGGATGTTGCTCTCTGAATGTGAAGTCAGATTTCTGCAGCCTTCCTCCTACTTCCTAATGGTTTAAGTTCTTTAATCTTGAAATCCTTATGTAGACTCTGTACTTCTCTAAGATTAATTTCCCTCTAAAAGTTCTCCTCCAGCATCATTTTGATCCAGTAAATTTCAGCTGTCATCAGCTCTTCAGCAGCGAGCTCTCCTTGTCTATTTACACTTGATCTTGTATTGTTTAGAAATCTCTGTATGCATCAGTGACTCTGAGTATGGTGTGCAATTTGTTATATTTGGCTATATCGAGTAGCGGTTCTCTTTTCTCTGAGCTATTGAACAGCACCACAACTTGAAACTTGAATCTGAGCTCTACATTTACCTCCTACTATGGAGCCTCTGCTTCATTTGAGGTCACTAGGTTTGTTTACCAAAGGAAATCAGGTCCACTCCACCACAGTTGATTGTTAATTAGACTGTCTACAACCAGTCCACTTGTAAGTAGATCAGCTGGGTTATGCTTTCTGTGGCAATGTGACCATGAATATGGGTTAGTGAGACTTTGAATCTCCATCACTCTGTTTACCACAAAGGGTCGCCATCTTTGCGCTGAACCATGAATCCAACTCAAGATTATCATTGAGTCTGTCCACATGCTAAGCTGAGTTTCTACCATCTTAAAAGCTTTTAACAGATTGTTTCCCAGCCTTGCACCAACGAAGGCTCCCTTTAGCTCCAGTCGATGTAAAGTTATTTTCTTTAGGGGTGCAACTCTGGACTTGGATGCTACTAGGGTTGAAATCATTCTTGCATCTTCACTTTTGCCTTGCAAATATCCAACCGCACTCTACTCCTTTTCGCTTGCATCACAGAAAACTTGAAATCAAACTGTTTCACTTTCCTGTTCTTTCAGAATGCGGTGCCATCTGGGAATAGTTGCATCAATTTAATGCACCACTGCCTCCATTTGTGAGCTAGGTCCAGAGGCAGCTCCTCATTCCAGTTAACTCTTCGCTCCCACATTTCTTGGAAAAGGCAGTTTACTCTGATGTGTGAGGCATTAGGAAACACATCTCTTTGTATTCTCCTTGCCTTTCAGGACATCTAATATTTGTCATAAGTCAAACACAAAGTCTTGTCTCCATATCAATCCCAGGACTTTCAAGACTGTGTAATAGGTCTCTGATTCTACTACGATCTCCTCAAGATTCTTCATCAATCTCTCTCTCAGCCCTGGAGAATTTGTTCTCGATTTCCACAGGTTCATGCCCACAGAGGACAATATAGCTTTGACTTGTGTTGTGATGGAATAAGCTTAATCTACGTCTGGTGAGCTTGCAATGAGATCGTCCACATATAGTGATTCTCTGAGTACTTCCACCAGCTTTGGCCGTTCATAGTTCATACAGTTTGAGATACGTTTTGATCATTGCTGCCTGCAAGAAAGGGCTAGATGCTACTCCGAACACAACTCTGTTCATTCTCATGATGAGAAACTTTTTTCAGTATCTTGGGCCGAAAGCTTTTGTGTCCACAAGAATCTCACAACATCTCTATCCATCTCTGTAAGATCTGCAGAAAGGCTTTTGCAATATCAGCCTTGAAGGTGATCTTATGAAGAAGTAATTTAATAAGCACATGAAGTAAGTCTGGGTTCAAGTTAGGCCCGATAAGCAGTCATTGTGGGAAGGGGCGCCCTCTTCGTGTGAAGAAGCATCAAACACTATCCTCAATTTAGTGATAGCTTTATCCTCATGAATCAATGGGTGGTGTGGCATGTAATACTTTACAGTATTGGACTGCTCTATGTCCTGTGTATCAGACACTATTTCACATAAGCCCTGTTGCAGACAATCTTGAATTACCTCATCTTACCTCTCATAGAGTGCGTTATCTGCTCTCAGCCTTTCATTTAGAGCTTTGAATCTTTTCCTTGCAACTCTATGGTTGTCATTGAACTCTGGCATGTGTCGTTTCCATGGCAGCTCTATTTGATAGCACCTAACCTTGAAGCACACCATCTGTTCAAAGATCTGCAAAGCTTCGGTTTCCTCTGAACTGGGTATTTTTTCATGGACAATACCAAGAGATTCGATCTTCCAGAAAGCATGTAACTGTCTTGTGATCTGACTCTCTTCTCCGATGCTAATGTGCAGTTACTGCCTCACTCCTGTTTAGCACAGGACCTTGGATGGTGGTATCTAGAGCCTCAAGGGAGTCTGTTAGACTTTCGATCTTACCAGATTTAACTTTCCAGTAAAAGTCAGCTCCGATAAGTACTAGAAGCTCTTTGTCTGTGCCTTCTAGTGGAAAATCTGTGAGCTGCAGTCCTCCGTCCTTCATAAGCCTTTGAATTTGATCACCAGGTACCCTAATCACAGCTGAGGACACTGGTGGGGTCTCAATTGCTTCAATTTAAATTTTCTGTTGTGTGTTACAAACATTTTCTAGAGTAAGTTTTACATTGTTACGCTTGGTTGTTACTGAGTTTGGGACCTAAAGGTATGGATGTTCAATGTCTCTTGTCTTAATACTGGCAGCTGTAGAGCTCTCGCCAGCTTTTCATGAACGAAACATCTCTAACTGCTTCCAACTAATAAGCACAGTACGAATTTTCTCCCTGATGGCCCTCAACCTATGCTTTCACTGTCTGTAACAACACTGTGCTTGGCTCATGTGGTGTAATGCTCATGGTGCTTGATACAGATGAGACAACAGTGTCTGTGTTAATGCTAGAAGACTCTGGTTTTACTTCATTTTGGTTACACACGACTGATGATGACACCGGCCGCACACTGCACATGTTTAACAGAATTTTGCTATGTGCTTGGTACTTGAGAGGCACACAAAACATCTTCCCAGCTTTTTCAGTTTCTCTTTATGTGTGGGCCTAGGTAGCTCAGCAAGTACTGATGCTGACTACCACCCCTGGAGTTGTGAGTTTGAATCCGGGGCGTGCTGAGTGATTTCAGGCATGTCTCCTAAAAAAACTGCCCCAGTTGCTAGGGAGGGTAGAGTAACATGGGGTAACCTCCTCATGGTCATGATTAGGGGGTTCTCGCTCTCAATATGGCAATTGGTAAGTTATGCGTGGATCGCAGAGTGTAGCATGACCCTGCACTTGCTTGTCTTCGCTGTGTCATGCACAGTGAGCCACTTGATAAGATGCACAGATTGACGGTCTAAGAAGCGGAGGCTTCTTCCCCAGAATGTGTCTGTGAAGTTTCAGCTCAAAATATCCCACTGATCATATATTATATTATCATGTTGTAGATGCCTCTTTTTGGGTGGAATCAAAAACATGCTGCGTCTTTACAGCTCCTAATATGACTGACAGCGTAAATACCGGAGTTCAGCTATATATGCATGAACCAGAGTTGGACACTGATGAAGGAGAGACTCCGGCAGTCACAACTGTGAGAATAAACCAGGTAGTTTCTGAATGGTTAATTGATGTATTTATCTAATTGTTGTCAAGTTATTTCAGCCATTTTGCAACGATGGATGAGCAACACAAAAATATACTGTAATGACATTAGCAAATGCGCTATAATGAGAGATGACATTTTTTGGAGGTCTTGCATCATACTCATTTAGAAATTGTTGTACAGGTGCTCATGTGGCAACTGTGACGAGATGCCTACAGAGCCAGAGAATAA
The DNA here is from genome assembly GCF_025860055.1 of Xyrauchen texanus. Taxonomy (NCBI): domain Eukaryota; kingdom Metazoa; phylum Chordata; class Actinopteri; order Cypriniformes; family Catostomidae; genus Xyrauchen; species Xyrauchen texanus. Next base: position 2,851,171 of record NC_068304.1, read on the forward strand.
ATGCTTCATGGAGATAAAACAGGTGTAATTTTCTTTAATTCATTACATTTTCTGTAATCGATTTCATTTATGACTTAATATTGCCTACAATTGCCTAACACAGTTTATTATAATAAAGGTTAGAATACAGATACAACAGCTTGAGGAGACTCCCTCATGTATGGTGGACCATCCTGGAATGGAGCCAGTTTGTTTTCTCTCTACAGAATGCATTTAACATTTATAGAGCTGACTATGGTCCTTTGCTACTACGTGGAATAGAACAGTAAGTGTCGCTGAATAGTGAATACATTTTTTTAAAGTAATTCCAATTAAATTTTTTTAAAGTAAAGTTTTCAGGTAATCTTACTTTGAAAGGCAATACTTTGCAATCTAGGTCTCATATTACCCTGGTAACATGTATAACAACTTATAAATACTGAGTGAACACAGGAACCCCATACCTAACTATTTTTGGTAATTCCATCAATAAATTCATGAGACATTTTGCATAATCTACTATTTGTTTTTATTAACAAAGTCATTACAAGCTAATGTGCAAATAAAACACACTATAGACTTCTCCAAATCCTAGGTAATGTATAGCTGTTTAAGGAATAGGAATGTCTTCTAAGACTATGTTGTAATGTAGTCAATGGAAAGGAGGAGGCGAGAACCGGCTTGACAATATAAATAATAGTTTAATTATAAACTTAAAGACAACAAACACACATATGACGGACATGTCCGTAAACTATCTCTCTCTCCCGCACAATCCTCTGCAGTCTGCCTTTATCCCTCTCGGAGGCTTGATTAGCCTGATAAGGGACCGGGTGTGTATGATCACGACCCGGCCCCGCCCTCCGCCCTGTCACATATGTGTATAAATGTCCCTTTGTATTAGTCGTTATAGGTTTTTGCCATATCACAGATTTTTGAGCTGGTGCTGGGGTTTCCTTGGATGGCAAATACGTGTAGTGATTCCAGCCTGTGTGGTGCTGAGGATTCGCCTGGAGTTTCCAGATGCCCAGGGCAGCAATGTTGTTTTTAAAGTGCCTTTTGATTAAATCTAGACACTGTGCTGAAGATGACCTCCTCTTTGTCTGGCCACTCGTACTCCGCACACAGGTCCGGTGTGGTATGGGGATCCTCAAGACCTCATCAACCTATGGTGCAGTGTCCACAATGACCTTCTCAAATATAAGGTCCACCAGGTCATCCACATGCCCTGTGCAATATGACATTTCTTATTTGTAAATAGTTATTATTGAAATATAGTTTAACCTAACTTGTAAGAAAAAGTGCAATGATGGAATGTCCATTTCTATTATATTATATAAATAAACAGGTTATACTTACGGAATGTTGGTTTTGTCTTCACTGGTTTGACCCTGCATTCTCCTTTCCTCGCCTTTGGAAAGTTCACTTTGAACAGTTGATGACCTGCTGCTGATGTGGCTTGTTGACAACCAGCGTTTTCATTGTAATGTAGTGCAGCGAGTTACAGTCTGCAAGTGAAAAAATACATTTCACATATAATAATAAAGGTCTATACAACAGCAAATACATTAGCTAGTGTGTATAATAAAGACAATTAAACCCATCCACAAACCTGCACTGTAGTGTGCCTGAAGTGTCCTCACTGATAGCTGTGTACCGACACTACACAGCTGTGGTGAGTCAGTCTGGCAACCAACATCGTGGTACTGATATGTTGTGCAGATGTGCTGGCCTTTGCAAGTAAACATTCCACTTTTAGTACAACTCTCTCATGTTCACAGAAAACGTACATAGTTTTCAAAAAGACAATCACCTTACTGTATTGTGCATAATAAAGGTGAGGTTATGAATTATACAGACAGTAAGCTTAAAATAAAGACATACCTCTGGTCTCCATGAATACAATCAGACACAATGGTAACTTTAGCTGATGAGTGAATTTTGCATAATATGTCCCCTTTAAAGTAATTGTACTTTTACTTGAGGACAGTTTTTGATTGCTCTACCCACCTATGCTATTAAAACCACAACGTCCTCCCCAATATGGAAACATGCTGAAACGCTTCATGCTAAAGTTGTTAGTTTAAAACGGTGTAAAGCTATTTCCCAGCTTTAGTATTGTAGCAGTAATCACAGCGATCATGGAGTAAAGATTAATGAAAATGCTGACTGTCTGATGCTGACTCACACTTCACCTCAACTGGCTCATATTACACACAGATATGGTCTTTTGGCGCTGCCTGCTGGCTTAAGTCTTTAATGTCACATGGTAAAATTAAAAGACACACATAGCTCACACATATATCTTTGCTGCTCTTACAGTTTAAAATGCCACAAACACAAGCAGAATGATACAAACAGTGAAGCATCTGAGTGCTGATTTTCAGAGACATCAGTACTCATGGAACGTCTCTCATCCAATCAGATACAACTGTTAGTTCTGGTCTTCGAATCTACTGTGTATATATTTAGTATATATAGTTAGACTAAGAAAGAAAGTGGGTTGTGTGTCAAGGTGTGTGGCCTTCTAAACCCAAATTTGTCCTTTTTCATGATTAGATGAGCCTGGTTTGAAATGAGCCAGCTGGAAAGGAACACACTGTTTACACCACCTCACAGAGTAATCTATACATCCCTGTAGAATGACTTTTCAGTTTCCTGCAGTTTGTGTTGGTGTCTGTGAACACTTGAAAGAAATTTACAACCTAAATCTTGCAACTTTCCTCAATACATAAAAAAAAAAAGTTTTATGTTTAATATAGGTTTTTTAAGGTTTAAAAATATATTTTTATATCCAGCAAATCCAAAAATTAAACATCAATATACAGTATATACATACATATATATATATATATATATATATATATATATATATATATATATATATATATATGTATACAAATGTGTATATCTAACATAATGTAGATGCCACAATACTTTCAATTGTTGTTACACATTGCCGTAGGTGAGTGTGTGTGTGTGTGTGTGTGTGTGTGGTTGTGTGTTCGTGCATGTGTTTTAATATACTGTTTCTCCAACCAAGTGTTAAATGGAGGACATGTCCGCTGTGATCTCTGCGTGTCTGTCCTGCAGAAGGTCACGCCTGTTGAATGTGAGGCAGGAAACTGTAACTCACACTGTCTCTCTAACTGTGTCTGTCTCTCCATCCCCTATTTCTGGACACAGGAAATTGCATGTGCTGGGGCAGTAGTTTCATCCAGCATGGCCATGACGGTAAACTCTCAGACTACAGTAGTGTGCAGAGTGTGTCTAGTTTGACTATTTATTGCAGCATAACTATACAAACAAATATCTGTAAACCTGTTTACCAATGCACTTCTTACACAGAGAAATTGACACAAAAATGTATGTCACAACCAGATCTATTTATACACTCATGGATATTTTTTGCATGTAGTGTTATTTTGAGTTTTCCCAGCCATATGTGTGTTTATATTTTACCATCCCTGTCCGAGTGCTTGCTGTCAGTCTCTCTCTCTCCCTCTCTTTCTGCAGATTTTGTCAGAGGTCAGCTCTTAGTTAACGTGAGGCACACAAACATTGAATTTATGCTGCTACTATTTTAAGGCAGCGTTCTTCACACATACAGGTTTTGCCTAGAAATAAGCTACAATGTAAGGATCAGCCAACAGTCCCCATAAGGACAAATGCTTAATGTATATACTAAATGTTGTAATGAAAATGTGAAAAAATATAAATAGGTTTAGGGGATAGAAAATAGCATTAATTTGGTTCAAAAACAATAGAAGTTAAAGTCCCCACCATGATAGAAAACAAATCTGTGTGTGTGTGTGGGGGTGTTTTTTTTTTTTTTTTTGTGTAAGTTACAAACTGGTAATTACAAGTGTAATTACACTGACAAATGTGCAAAAACAGTTCATGGGTGATTAGGTGAGTGTGCCCCTCACGTCCGGATAGCTCTAACAAAGAAACACAACACATGAAAATAAACAGTACTTTTCAGCCAAATAAAATCATCAAGGGTGATCCTTGGGTGTTTTGTCTGGTTCTAACGGAAATAAACTTTTATTGATTTCCCAAATTATTGAAATAAGATTTGCAAATAAAAAATGTATTTACATATATATTTTTAACTCAAACACAACTCTGTCCAGCATTCATTTGTGAATCGTGCTAATTTATTTGTGAATCGCTTCCTGTGCATTTGCAAATCGCTACAACTATTTATCGATTTTGAAACAAATCTAGCATCTACAAATAGGTGGACTCAACTTATAGTCTACTCAAGCCAATCAGATAATGGCCACATTACTCGGACCAATCATAGCACGTTCTATCTTCAACTAATCATGCTTCGTTTTACTATCAGGGCGAGACCAGAGTCACAGCTCTCATGAGCATGGAATCAAGCACATACAGATAAGTGTAACGATTCTGGACACAGGTAGTGACAGGAAGACGAAGATGACGTGATGAAATCAAGCGCAGTTTTATTTTTCAAACGTGGAATCCAATAACCCTAATATTAAATGTGAATCAAAATAAAACAAAAACATGAACGACTAGACTTGACATTAACAAATCTTGACTAAAACTAGACTTGACGTGACTTGGCTTGACCAAAACAACAGTTACATTCACAATACCAGTCAAAACACAATGGCAAACATGAGGGCTTAAATACAAGGACATGGTTAACAAGACAACCAATCACAAGACTAAACTATAAATAAGATAACAAGACTAAATTAACTCAAACTCATTAAAAGAGAATACTAATATCAAAGTAATCAACCAATGAAAACAAGACACATGAACAGGGGAAAAACAAGACAAGATCACATGAGGGAAATCCCATGGAGCAGAGGCTTGCTTGTGACATGGAGCAGTCAAGGGCTTGCCTGAGACATGGCATGGAGCAGACTGAAGCTTGGCTGAGACATGGCATGGAGCAGACTGATGTTCAGCTTTGACATGACATGGAGCAGGCTGAGGTTCGGCTGTGACATGGCATGGAGCAGGCCAAGGTGTGGCTGTGACATGGCATGGAGCAGACTGATGTTCAGCTTTGACATGACATGGAGCAGGCTGAGGTTCGGCTGTGACATGGCATGGAGCAGGCCAAGGTGTGGCTGTGACATGGCATGGAGCAGACTGATGTTCAGCTTTGACATGACATGGAGCAGGCTGAGGTTCGGCTGTGACATGGCATGGAGCAGGCCAAGGTGTGGCTGTGACATGGCATGGAGCAGGCCAAGGCGTGGCTGTGACATGGCATGGAGCAGGCCAAGGCGTGGCTGTGACATGGCATGGAGCAGGCCAAGGCGTGGCTGTGACATGGCATGGAGCAGGCCAAGGCGTGGTGGTGACATGGCATGGACATGTCTTAACTTAAAATTATATCATTAAGGGCCTGACAAAACACGCACACAAAAGGGCTAAAACTAAATATATCTTTGAAATTCATGAGTACCGTATTGATTTTTTTTTTACAATTACAAACAATGAGAAGACCAATTCTTGCCATAGCAGGTGATTAATTAATAAATTGAAGTTATTATTACATGATATGTGTTCTTCAGCTGATCATCTGGAATTGTGACTCATGATTTATACAGGCACCAGCTACTAGAAAGCATGCACTAAGGTGACCAGATTTCTCAAATAAAACAACAGTGGTAAATATGTAAGTGAAATTTTACATTACTTATCTATAAATTAAAAAAGGGGCACACTTTGGATGTGACATATTTTGACCATGGTGAAAATAGTAATGCGATGAACTATGGTGTATCATACACTGATGAATATGTCTCAATAAAATACTGATAAAGAGGAAAAGTTTTTTTTTTTTTTAATTGTTTTCTGTTTCATATGAGTTCATTCCTTTCTACGCTGTATACAGTAGATGAGATTGTGGCATAAAAGTGAACTAAACACAAACATTTATAAACAAAGATTGAATATTAGAACTGTTGCAGCTGACTCCACAGCACAGGGACACCTGCCCTTGGTCACACTCTTCTCACTCTCTTCTAATATTTCTTCTCTTTTCCTCTTTTTCTTCAACTTTACCTGGCAATATCCTAAAAGTAAGATGGTAGGCTACTAACATGCTTGCTGGCAAACTGGCAGAGGAATTTCAAAAGAACTTATCTCACTTGACTACTTTTTATCTCAGCATTACAACTGAAGTCATATGAAACACTATGGACACTATCATGGCCTGAAATTAATTTCTGAAGGGAGGATTGCCCCTCATAGATGCCTCATAATGTTGAGGATTTTTTTCTACTTTGTAGTCATGACACAAACATATTCAATATTGTATCATAAGAATAATAATTATTATTATTATTATTAATAATAATTATATAATTATATAATAATAATAATAATAATTATTATTATTATTATTATTATTATTATTACAATACTTGACCTAACTGTAACAGTTATCTCATATGGTATCACCTGTTTTTCTTAATTATACTTTTTATTTATTTTTTATTTTTTTCAGTCACTTGTTTTCCTGCAAGGCACAATGTAATCTATGCTGTAATGTGCAATCATACTTTTATTGTTGTTCTTTAGAGATACTTTATTACACATTTCATTTATTTTTCCATGTTATTAATGTTGTGTTCTTATTATAAATGCATTAATTTTAAATAATTAATTGTGCTTGCTCCCTGATCCAGTTCTTAATGGTAAAATAAGTCATCAGTAAAGGAAGACGAATGACATGAATTTTAAAGCGAGCAGCCCCCTCTGTTGGTCAAAATAAACAGCACAACCTTGTTGCCAGTAGGCTTTAATAGGGGCTTTCTTGCCATGTATTTTCACTTTGCGGACTGTTTTGAACACGCAGTAAAAACGGGGACATTTCCGAGGACAGATCCAGTCAGGGACAGACCGTCAAAAACCGGGACACATCTGGTCACGCAATGAAGATTAAAACAGTGGACTGAATGATGCCTGAAACATCAAGAAGTCTTTTTCTTTAGCTAGAAAGCTATGTATTGTTTGGTTGTATTAAATAAATCAAAGTAATTCAAATTATTGTACTCTGTTATTTATTCCATGTCACACACAGCACATGTAAATTACATCTTCACTTCCATTGCGAATGCACCTAGCTTTATACAAACTCTTACTGGACTAAATGACATCAATACTCATTACATGTAGGGGTGCATCAATTCATCGACTTTATAGTACCATGGAAACAGTTCAACCATCATGTGAAACATCTTGACAATGGTGACATTCTGAACAGCACTAATGAGGGAAAGAGAAATTACCTGCTCAGCACTAGCATCAGTTATAAGGCTTTACAAATCTACACATCAACACTCTTACTAACATTTATCCCAGTTAACTGTAACAGAATTTTTCATTACAACTGTGGAAGTTGTAGCCAAGAAAACTGCAGATAACACAGATAGTGGAAACAAGTCATGGGTATGCAAATATTTAGAATTGGATTAAACTGAAAAATAAGATGTAATCAAACGATTGATGATCACTTGTGTGGGACGTTATTTTTTATATTATTATCTATATAATTTTTTTCAACATCTGAAGTACCTTATTTTGATGGGGATGTCCCAATGTGGATACTAAACTTGCACTTTTCAGAGAGCTCAATATATTAAAATAGGCACATAATATTGGAATATCGATCGCAGGGCCCTGAATAGAATCGAAATTGTATCGTGGCAGACTTTTAAGTATTGGCAAATATCAGATCGCAGGCCAAGAGAATAGATATAAGATCATATCGTGATGAAACTTCTGATTTACATCTCTAATTACATCCCCTTTCCTTTACATGTTATGAAATAAGGAAAATTACCAAGATCTTTTAATACACATAACCACACATACATAATTCCATAACATACCAATGAGTAGACAAGAATTCAATACCATTACAAGTAGAAAACACATTCCAATATTCTTTGTATCAAGTAGAAAACACAATGACACATGACAACCAAGATTAACTTTTTTTTATTATTGTCCCTCTATCTACAAGTCCATTCTAACAGGGGGTTTTCGAGCCCTAGTAGACCTGCATAACACTGGAACTTCAGTGATTGGTTTAGATAGGGAAGGTTCAGGAGATGGTATTTCATGAGGTTCCGAGGACTGCTGTTCAAACAACTATATTTCAGGAAATTGCATTTCAGAATGGGCAGCAACACCTCCTCATCACTGACCCTCAACACTGGAGCCCTGCAGGGCTGTGTTCTCAGCCCACTCCTGTATTCCCTATACACACATGACTGTGTGGCAACACATAACTCCAATACCATCATTAAGTTTGCTGACGATACAACGGTGGTAGGTCTGATCACTGACAATGATGAAAGAGCCTACAGAGAGGAGGTGCACACTCTGACACGCTGGTGTCAGGAGCACAACCTCTCCCTCAACGCAGTAAAACCAAGGAGCTTGTAGTGGACTTCAGGAAAAAAGACGGAGAACACAGCCCCATCACCATTAACGGAGCACCGGTAGAGAGAGTCAGCAGTTTCAAGTTCCTCGGTGTCCACATTACTGAGGAACTCACATGGTCCGTCCACACTGAGGCCGTTGTGTAGAAGGCTCACCAGTGCCTCTTCTTCCTGAGATGGCTGAGGAAGTTTGGAATGAACCAACACATCCTCACACGGTTCTACACTAGTACTGTAGAGAGCATCCTGACTGGCTGCATCACTGCCTGGTACGGCAATAGCACCGCCCACAACTGCAAAGCCCTGCAAAGGGTGGTGCGAACTGCCAGAAACATCATCGGAGGTGAGCTTCCCTCCCTCCAGGACATATATACAAGGCGGTGTGTGAAAAAAGCTCGGAGGATCATCAGAGACTCCAGCCACCCGAGTCATGGTCTGTTCTCACTGCTACCATCAGGCAGGCGGTATCGCAGCATCAGGACCCGCACCAGCCGACTACATGATAGCTTCTTCCCCCAAGCAATCAGACTGTTGAACACTTGATCTATCAGGATCAATAATTACTACATGATAGCTTCTTCCCCCAAGCAGTCAGACTGTTGAACAATTGATCTCTCATGATCAATAATTAGCACTGCACTTTATTCATCTATAATCTCACACTGGACTGTCAAAATATTCTCCTCAATACAACTACTTATATATATATATATATATATATTTCATATACTCTTACTTATTGTGTGTATTGTCTACTGTACATTGTATATAATTATTGTGTTGTGTATGTGTACATTTGATATGTAAATTGTGTTGTGTAAGTATGTTGTTTACTGTAATTGATATATGTCTCATCACTGTCATGACTGCTATGTTGCTCAGAACTGCACACAAGAATTTCACCTACTGTTGCACTTGTGTACATGGTAGTGTGACAATAAAGTGATTTGATTTGATTTGATTCAGGGATTGGTACTTCATAAGTGTACTTCATGATTGTGTGAAAGTCTCTTGAGTCTTAAGCAAACTCCACCGATTTCTCCTTAGAATATGTTCATCTTCAGTCTGAACAATATATGACCTGGCTTTTCTTTTTTCTTTTAGATGCCACTTTTGGCAGCATATCACACAACTTTTGATTCATTAGGAGTTCGACAGGAGATAATCCACAACCCAGAGTAGAAGAACGATAACTTAACAAGGCCAGATAAGGATCTTAGTTACTCTCAGCTCCCTTTTTCAAGAGTTGTTTTACAATTTGAACACATTTCTCTGCTTTCCCATTAGCCTTTGGATAAAGAGGACTTGCAGTAGTGTGTTTAAAACCATAATGTTCTGCAAAAAGATAAAATTCTCGACTACCATACTGTGGGACATTATCACTTTGCACAATATGTGGTATTCTGTGCCTTGCAATCATGCTTTTCATTTGATGAAGCACATCAGTTGCCATGCTATGACAAAAGTTGTGCAATTTCTGGATAATTTGAGTAGTAATCGATTACTAGCAAAAGTTCTTATCGTTCACATGAAAAATGTCAGTTCCAACTTTTTTCCATGGCTCCACAGGTACATCAGCAATCAACATTGATTCTTTGGGTTGCTTGTAATGGTTTCTGAGACAGGTGTCACACTTACTGATTAATGCATAAATGTCGAGATTAATCCCAGGCCAACAAATGGCTTGCCTCACTCTTCTTTCGTATTTTTCAATGCCCAAGCACCCCTCATATATTTGGCGAAGCATGTCCTAAAACATTGATCCTGCAATAACAATTCTATTTTGTCTCAACCGCAATACACTGACCACAATAAACTCTGCCCGATTGTAAAAATATGGTGGACACTTGACTTTTTCCATCCTTGCTGAAGATTGATCATTGCCTTCTGCAGTATCTCATCTGAGACTGGTAGAGATGCAGTAATCATGCTTGCATGACATACAACTTCCTTTGATATGTCACTGAATTTGGAGGATACAGGGACAAATATCTGCAAAAATGACATATTTACTAGGTTTATACAGAAAATGTATATCATACCTTTGCAGCTTCATCATCATACGTTGTATTCGAGGTGACATATCATTCAGGTTCTTTTGAATAATGGAGATAAATGGTTTGTGATCAGTCTCTGCTGTAAATATAGGTAATCCATAGATATATCCATGAAATGTATCACAGCCGAACAACAAACTTCCACACAAAGTCTTTGTCCTTTTGTATCAACCTTTGTAGATTTACTGCTTTAGCTGAAAGTTTAGGGACAAGCTTGCCAAGGAAATTTTCCATGCCCTTAACGTAACCCTTCTTGTCAGTTGGTGGAGGCATATTAAGGAGGGCCGATATTTTAGAGTGATCTGGTTCTACTCCTTCTGCAGAAAGCTTATCACCTAAAAAGGTAATCTCTGTTGCCCCAAACTGACAGTTTTCCTTATTCAGCTTCAGTCCATTCACTTGCATTATTTTCAGTAGTTTCATCAGTCTCCGATTGTGCTGCTGAAGTGAGGATCCCCACACAACAAGATCTTAAGTATATACATGAATTCCCTCTAAACCGTCAATAATGTTTTCCATGGTGAGATGAAAAATCTCTGTTGCTGACTTAATTCCAAATGGAAGCATAAGCAAACAATATCTTCCAAAAGTCGTATTGAATGTACAGCATTTTCTACTCTCAGAATCCAATCTGATCTGACAGAAACCATGAGAAGCATCTAATTCACTAAAAAACTTGGCTCCTGACATTTCACTAGTAATTTCCTCAAGAGTGGGAATCTGACAGTGCTCTCTTTTGATGCTCTCATTGAGGTCTTTGGGGTCTATGGACACTCTTAAGTCACCATTGGGTTTTTTAACAGAAGTAGTGGAGTTCACCCTATCTGTAGGTGTTCTATCCATAGGTTGTAACTCCTAACTGTGTAATCCGATCCATTTCTTTTTTAAACTGGCTCTCAGGGGTGCTGGTACTCGCCTGGGAGTATGCACAACTGGCTTAGCATCTTCTTTCAACTGTATTTTATAGCTGAATGGCAAAGTTCCTGGACTAGTAAAAATATCTGTAAATTGTTTCACAATGTCTGATACTTTATCACAACCAGTCTGTAGAGACACATTTTTCAAATTAATTTGATAAGATAACTTAACAATTCTATTTTGTATCAACAGCAATACACTGACCACACTAAACTCTGCCCGATTGTAAAAATATGGTGGACACTTGACTTTTTCCATCCTTGCTGAAGATTGATCATTGCCTTCTGCAGTATCATATTTAGAATCTTATTAGTCGGGGGGAGCGTTAGGTCGAAGCCGGGAAATCAGTAAACAACTAGACGAGACTAGCGAGAGGAAAAGACAGGGGAAGCTAGGGGAAAACTAGTGCTGGCAAAGCGAAGGGGTAAACTAAACAATAACTAACAAGAGTGAAACGAAAGGGTTGTGATATATATAGGGGAAAACGAATGCAGGTGAAACGAATAACCTAGTGATTGGGACGAGTGCGGGTGAAACTAATACTCTGGTGATTGTGAGCGAGCGTGAGAGCCAGAGGGGGCGGGTGCAGGTGAAACTAATAACAGGGAACGTGCACGCTAACAAAGGGACTGTGGAGTTAAATACGGGACGAAATGGGCACAGAAGAGGTAAGGGCAAAACGAGACAAGGTGAATGTTACAGTTTGTCTCATTTTCTCTCATTTCATCTAACTGTGTCACATCAAATGATCTAATTTGAAAATAGCTTGTTTTAAAAGTGAAAGTCCTGATTACAGCACTTTTCTGAAAAGACCAGTTAAAACCAGCCTAAACTGGTCGCCCAGGCTGGGCTGAAGTTGATCGAAGAGACCATAGGGTTAGATGGATTTTGAACTCTTTTTAGCTGGTCAGGCTGGAAGACCATCCAAAAAAAGAGTTAAAATCTCTTCTAAGAACCAGCCTGACCAGCTAAATCCAGCAGCTTAGGCTGGATTTATTTGGTCTTTTCAGCAGCATAGCTTTTAATGAGTATTGATGTAATCTAGTCCAGTAGAGGGCAGTAAGAGTTTGTTCAAAGCTAGGTGCATTCCCAATGGAAGAGACAATATAATTGACATGTGCCGAGTGTGTGACATGGAATAAATAACAGAGCACAATCATTTGAATTACTTTATTTTATATTTATTTAATACAACCAAACAATATATGGTACCAGGAATGGGGTCCTTCAAACATTGGATGCAATTATACCACCAAATTTATTGAAATTACCTGGAAATGTCTACTCAAACTGGAGGAGTTTCAAACTGCAATTTGAGCTGTATGTAGTTAATGGTCAGGTGGATGCTTCTGATGATACTTTCAACTACAAGAGTAGATGCAATGGAAGTGTATAACACATTTACTTTTGCTGAAGAGGCAGATAAGGAGAAACAACAAGGCATTAGAAAAATTTTATGCCCACTGCCTGTCAAAGAAGAATGAGGCATAAGAATGAGGCATAAACATGAGGCATGTTTTTCAAACATGTATGCAGCATGAAGACAGTTTTGACAGTTTTCTCACAGATCTTAAGATCAAAGTTAAACTTGTAATTTTTTTTTTTTAATCTCCTTTTTCTTCCTAATTTGGATTGCCCAATTCCCACTACTTAGTAGGTCCTTGTGGTGGTGTGTTTTACTCACCACAATCCGGGTGGCACAGGACAAGTCTCAGTTGCCTCTGCTTCTGAGAGAGTCAATCCACACATCTTATCACGTGTTTCCTTGTGCATGACACTGTGGAGACTCCCAGCATGTGGAGGCTCCTGCTTCTCTCTGCAATCCACGCATAAATTACCACGTGCCCCATTGAGAGCGAGAACCACTAATCTAACCACTAGCCCAGAGAGAGCCCAGCCTTTGGAGTAAAAAATGCTCCAATTGTAGAGGCCTGAATCATTATGCAAAAATGGGATTTAAAAACAAAACAAAAAGCAAAAAGTGACACTTTGAGTGATTCATTTTATGTTCATATGTTGTCACAACAAGAGGTAAAGTATGCACATGTAGAAGATTTTGATAAGTGGATTGCTCCTCTAGTTGTTAATGGGACTATTGTGCCTTTCAAACTGGATACTGGGGCAAAGGATTACTTAATTAGCATCAAGGATGTGAAAACGTTAAAAGAGAGACCTTTAATTCAAAAATGTGTAGTCCCACTCAAAGCATACAACGGACAACCCATTGAGACACATGGGGTGTGCCGGCTGAAGGTACAAGTAAAAGGAAAGAGTCAGAATCTGATGTTTGCTGTAGTTCCTAATGGACATGAGTCTCTCTTGGGAGACAGGGCTTGTGAAGGACTTGAGCTGGTCAAGAGAATCTTATCAATCTTATTACAATCTTTTAACGTTTTCACATCCTTGATGCTAATTAAGTTAGCCTTTGCCCCAGTATCCAGTTTGAAAGGCACAATAGTCCCATTAACAACTAGTGGAGCAATCCACTTATCAAAATCTTCTACATGTGCATACTTTACCTCTTGTTGTGACAACATATGAACATAAAATGAATCACTCAAAGTGTCACTTTTTGCTTTTTGTTTTGTTTTTAAATCCCATTTTTGCATAATGATTCAGGCCTCTACAATTGGAGCATTTTTTACTCCAAAGGCTGGACTCTCTCTGGGCTAGTGGTTAGATTAGTGGTTCTCGCTCTCAATGGGGCACGTGGTAATTTATGCGTGGATTGCAGAGAGAAGCATGAGCCTCCACATGCTGGGAGTCTCCACAGTGTCATGCACAAGGAAACACGTGATAAGATGTGTGGATTGACTCTCTCAGAAGCAGAGGCAACTGAGACTTGTCCTGTGCCACCCGGATTGTGGTGAGTAAAACACACCACCACAAAGACCTACTAAGTAGTGGGAATTGGGCAATCCAAATTAGGAAGAAAAAGGAGATTAAAAAAAAAAATTACAAGTTTAACTTTGATCTTAAGATCTGTGAGAAAACTGTCAAAACTGTCTTCATGCTGCATACATGTTTGAAAAACATGCCTCATGTTTATGCCTCATTCTTATACCTCATTCTTCTTTGACAGGCAGTGGGCATAACATTTTTCTAATGCCTTGTCGTTTCTCCTTATCTGCCTCTTCAGCAAAAGTAAATGTGTTATACACTTCCATTGCATCTACTCTTGTAGTTGAAAGTATCATCAGAAGCATCCACCTGCCCATTAACTACATACAGCTCAAATTGCAGTTTGAAACTCCTCCAGTTTGAGTAGACATTTCCAGGTAATTTCAATAAATTTGGTGGTATAATTGCATCCAATGTTTGAAAGACCCCATTCCTGGTACCATATATTGTTTGGTTGTATTAAATAAATATAAAATAAAGTAATTCAAATGATTGTGCTCTGTTATTTATTCCATGTCACACACTCGGCACATGTCAATTATATTGTCTCTTCCATTGGGAATGCACCTAGCTTTGAACAAACTCTTACTGCCCTCTACTGGACTAGATTACATCAATACTCATTAAAAGCTATGCTGCTGAAAAGACCAGATAAATCCAGCCTAAGCTGCTGGATTTAGCTGGTCAGGCTGGTTCTTAGAAGAGATTTTAACTCTTTTTTTTGGATGGTCTTCCAGCCTGACCAGCTAAAAAGAGTTCAAAATCCATCTAACCCTATGGTCTCTTCGATCAACTTCAGCCCAGCCTGGGCGACCAGTTTAGGCTGGTTTTAACTGGTCTTTTCAGAAAAGTGCTGCAATCAGGACTTTCACTTTTAAAACAAGCTATTTTCAAATTAGATCATTTGATGTGACACAGTTAGATGAAATGAGAGAAAATGAGACAAACTGTAACATTCACCTTGTCTCGTTTTGCCCTTACCTCTTCTGTGCCCATTTCAGTCCCGTATTTAACTCCACAGTCCCTTTGTTAGCGTGCACGTTCCCTGTTATTAGTTTCACCTGCACCGCCCCTCTGGCTCTCGGCCGCTCACAATCACCAGAGTATTAGTTTCACCCGCACTCGTCCCAATCACTAGGTTATTCGTTTCACCTGCACCGCTCGTTTTTTCCCCTATATATATCACAACCCTTTCGTTTCACTCTTGTTAGTTATTGTTTAGTTTACCCCTTCGCTTTGCCAGCACTAGTTTTCCCCTAGCTTCCCCTGTCTTTTCCTCTCGCTAGTCTCGTCTAGTTGTTTACTGATTTCCCGGCTTCGAACTAACGCTCCCCCCGACTACTCTTCCGTGGATTTGCCCTCTGTTCTATTTTGATTCCACGGCTTCGACCTCACGCCCCCCCTTGACTCCTCTTCACTGGATTTGCCCTTTTGTACTGTTGCCTGCTTTGTGGAATAAAGCAGTTTACTCCGACATTGTGACTGTCTCGTCTTGTGTGTGTGCCTGACAGAATAACCAACCTTACAGAACAGTCACAATGTATCCTACGGAGGATTTTCACAGCTCGCTAGAGCGGATTTTCACGGCACCTCCGGCATAAGGATCTACGGTTGGGAGACATGACCAAGCGCTCACGACCCAGGGGCAGCAGGTACGTACTCTGATTTATTTCACCCTGTTTCACCTGTGTCTGCCCCTGAGCCCGTTGATGCTCCCAACGCACCCCTGAGCGCCGTAAGCCTTCAACCCCCCGAGAAGTTCGATGGCTCTTCGGATGCTTGCCAAGGGTTTTTTATGCAGGGCAGCGGTTGTAGAACTCATAACCTTGCCCTTAACATTACGGAGCCAGCGGCCCGACTCTTGGTTTTGCGTCAGGGGAGTCAACCCTTGGAGGCTTATGTGGTTGACTTTTGTGCCCTGGCTAACCAGGTGAACTTTGATGAGGTGGCTCTGAAAGACATTTTTCAATGTGGACTGAATGAGCCAACCTCGTCGTTCATGCCTGGTGGTCGCTGCTCCCTCAACCTGGCTCAATTTATTGACCTCGCCCTACTGTTCGCTGGTTCCTCATTTACTGTGGGGGAGGCAGACACTGAACCAGAGTTCCACGCCACGGCCCCAGTCTCGAAGCCTGCCACGGCCCCGGTCTCGAAGCCTGCCATGGCCCCAGTCTCGAAGCCCGCCACGGCCCCAGTCTCGAAGCATGCCACGTCCAGCGAGCCAGCGCCCACACCTGCCACGGTCAGCGAGCCAGCGCCTGTAGCCTCGACCATCCCGGAGCCAGCGCCTGTAACCTCGACCGTCCCCATGGCCACGCTCCCTATTGGCCGAAGGAGAAAGAGAAGGAAGAGGGCACCTTCTCCCCAGTCTCGTCTTGTGCTCAAGACCACAGAGGTTCCCTCAGAGTCTTTCACGGTTCTGCCGGCCTCTGCTCCGCCCTCAGAGTCTTCCACGGCTCTGCCGGCCTCTGCTCTGCCCTCAGAGTCTTCCACGGCTCTGCCGGCCCCTGTTTCGCCCTCAGAGTCTTCCACGGCTCTGTGGGGCTCTGCTCCGCCCTCAGAGTCATCCATGACTCTGCCAGCCTCTGCTCGCCCCTCAGAGTCCGCCTCTCGAGCCTCCTACGTCTCTGCCTCCTGAGCCTCCTACAGCTCCCCCTCCAGAGCCTCCTACTGCTCCACCCCCCGAGCCTCCTACGGCTCCACCCCCCGAGCCTCCTACGGTTCCGCCTCTCGGGCCTCCTACAGCTCCGCTTCCAGAGCCTCCTACGGCTCTGCCCTCAGGGACTCCAGAGCCTTCTAGAGCTCCGCCTCCCGAGCCTCCTGCGGCTCTGCCTCCCGAGCCTCCTACGGCTCTACCCCCAGAGACGACAGAGCCTGCCAGGTCTTCGCCTCAGAAACCTCCCATGGCGCCACCTCCCTTGGCTCCGCCTCCAGAGCCTTCCAGGTCTTCGCCTCAGAAACCTCCCACGGCGCCACCTCCCTTGGCTCCGCCTCCAGAGACTTCCAGGTCTTCGCCCCTAAAGCCTCCTTCGGCTCCACCTCCAGAGCCTTCCAGGTCTCCGCCTCTAGAGCCTCCCACGGCACCACCGTCATTGGCCCCACCTCCTGAGCCTTCCAGGCCCCCGCCTCTAGAGCCTCCTACGGTGCCGCCTCTAGAGCCTCCCACGTCGCCACCGTCATTGGCTCCACCTCCTGAGCCTTCCAGGCCCCCGCCTCTAGAGCCTCCTACGGTGCCGCCTCCGTTGGCTCCGCCGCCAGAGCCTTCCAGATCTCTGCCTCTAGAGCCTCCTGCAGCACCACCTCCCTCTGCCCTGTCTCTCGGGCCCCCTATGGCACCGCCTCCTGAGCCCCCCGAGCCTTCCTCGGCGCCGCCTCCTCAGTCTCTCAGTGCCCCGCCTGCCGAGTCTCTCACGGCTCCGTCTTCCAGGGCTCCATCTCCCAAGTCCTCCACGGCCCCGCCTTTCACGGCTCTGCCCTGGAAACCCTTCCTCACCTGGTTCTGCCAGCTCCCCCAGTAACCGTTCGTCTTCCCGGACTTCCTGACCCTCTTCCTGTCCTGTGGTCTTTCCCCTGGCCTCCTGACCCTCTTCCTGTCCTGTGGCCTCTTCCCTGGCCTCCTGACCCTGTTCCTGTCCCGTGGCCACCTCCCAGGTCTCCTAGCCTAGTCCCTGTCCTGTGGTCACCTTCCAGGCCCCCGGACCCAGTCCCTGTCCTACAGTCGCCTTCCAGGCCCCCCAACCCTGTCTCTGCCCTATGGCTGCCCCCCAGATCTCCCGTCCACCCGCCTTTCCGCTATGTTCCCCATGACCTTGCCTTGTACTGCCCTATTGGCCCTGTGGACTGTTTAATTTCCCTTTGTGCCCTCGTGGACCTTCTTATTGCCCCTCGTTGCCCCCTTGGACTGCCTGTCTGCCCCTCATTGCCCTCTTGGACTTCCTGCCTACCCTCTGTGCCCCTTGGACTGCCCTCATTTTGTTTTTGGGCTTTTGTGGGGTTTCTGTTCTGGGGTTTTGTTTGTTGGGATCGTCTGGTATCCAATCCCTTGAGGGGGGGCTATGTAACATTCACCTTGTCTCGTTTTGCCCTTACCTCTTCTGTGCCCATTTCGTCCCGTATTTAACTCCACAGTCCCTTTGTTAGCGTGCACGTTCCCTGTTATTAGTTTCACCTGCACCGCCCCTCTGGCTCTCGCGCTCGCTCACAATCACCAGAGTATTAGTTTCACCCGCACTCGTCCCAATCACTAGGTTATTCGTTTCACCTGCACCGCTCGTTTTTTCCCCTATATATATCACAACCCTTTCGTTTCACTCTTGTTGATTATTGTTTAGTTTACCCCTTCGCTTTGCCAGCACTAGTTTTCCCCTAGCTTCCCCTGTCTTTTCCTCTCGCTAGTCTCGTCTAGTTGTTTACTGATTTCCCGGCTTCGACCTAACGCTCCCCCCGACTACTCTTCCGTGGATTTGCCCTCTGTTCTATTTTGATTCCCCGGCTTCGACCTCACGCCCCCCCTTGACTCCTCTTCACTGGATTTGCCCTTTTGTACTGTTGCCTGCTTTGTGGAATAAAGCAGTTTACTCCGACATTGTGACTGTCTTGTCTTGTGTGTGTGCGTGACACAAACCCAGTGAGATTGAGTCTTAATGATCTTCATCTGGGTTGGGTTGCACCAGCTGTGCGTATGGTCTCACGTTAGTTGGGATGTAAAGTTCACATAAGGGCTTAGTGCTTACGTTGCTTAGTGCTGTTGTTGACGGCATGCTGCACGAGTGTTTGTTTGTAGCCTGCTTAGGCTGCTTAGCTTTGCTTATTCTTATACGTTCATTGTTATATCCTTTGTCATTTTACAGCATTTCAGGTTTTTCAGCTTTTCCACTGTTTCATCTGCGTGTATTTTACCTTTTCTTGCTGGCGCCTAGCTAGAGTCTGTGTTTGTAGCCTACTAGTTTTTTTTAGCATCATTTATATATCTGTTTTCAGCCTTTAATCCTTAACATCTGAAATTTTTAAGCATGCATCGGGTTTCCCCTCGCATTACTCTCTTATTGGGATACAACTGCACTCATATTCCACCTGCACCCACTTTCTATTTTTATCTCGATTAAACTGCGTGCATTTTCAGCGCGCACCAGTTTTTTTCTCCTCTGTGTTACACAGATTATTGCATCGATCTCAAAGCGCCACTTATCAAGAAGAACCAACAACAGCAACAAACAATTGCTTGAGGGATTCACATCATTCTTAAACCCTCACCGCTCAGGAACAACAAACAACAACAAACAATTTGCAGTAAGTCATGGCATACGCTCATGTTATTTCTTCCTGAATTGCATGTCACATGTTTACAATAGCCTCATCCATCAGCAGTGAGGGATTCACATGTGATAAATGTAAGGAATTAGTCAGGCTGACGGAGAAGTTTAATGAGTTAGAGACACGCATCCAAACGCTAGAGGAGGTCAGTGAGATAGAGAAGCCTGTAGATACTGTTTCGGATGCGGGCAGTACAGAGAGCAACACACACACTTAGGTTCTGGCTATAGAATCCCTGTAGCAGGGCGTTTGGGTGACGTCTTTGGGAGGCGGCATACTCGCTCAGTAAAGAGACAACACTCTCCTGTTCCTGTTAGGGTTTCCAATTGATTCACCCAACTCAGTGATGCACCCACTGGGAATCATGTTGAAAGAGCCCTTGTTATTGGCGATTCAATTTAATGAATGTGGAAATAGAGTCTCCAGCCACTATTGTTAATTGCATTTTGGGTGCCAGGGCATCTGACATCAAATCAAATTTACAAGTGCTGGCTAATGCTATACATAGATTTTCTAAAATTTTTATTAAGATTAAGATTCAACTTTATTGTCATTGTGCAGAGTACAGGTACAGAGCCAATGAAATGCATATCCAAACTAAGCTGGGGTCAGAGCACAGGGATGAAACAGCATCCCTGGATCAGATAGGGTCAAGGGCCTTGCTCAAGGGCCCAACAGTGGTATCTTGGCAGTGCTGGGGCTTGAACCCCCAACCTTTCAGTCAATAAGCCAGAGCCATAACCGCTGAGCCACCACTGGCCTTATCGATGTTAGGCACTAACGACTTTGCCAGTCTGAGATCACTAAAATACTGTTAAATAGGCGTGTGAATTTGCAAAAACTATGTCAGACATTGTAATATGCTCTGGTCCCCTCCCTGCTCATTGTGGTGACAAGGTTTATAGTAGATTAGTGTCAGTGAATGGCTGCTGGTGTCTGAAGAATAAAATAGGATTTATAGACAATTCGAAGAGTTTTTGGGGAAAACCTGACTCCATCCCTCCAGGGAAGGTGCCGCTCTCCTCTCTAATAATTTGGCTCATATTCTTAATAATGATAGTATTTGACTAATTGGGGTCCTGGTCAGGAAGCAGACAAACTGGTTAATCATCTGCTAGCTGACTTGAGACGTCACACAGGTCACATAAACTGCAACACATAGAGACAGTTTCTCCTAGATATCTCATAGAGACTGTGTCAGTTCCCTGAACTACCAACCACAAAACCCTCACTAAATAATTTAGAAAAAATCAGATTAATGTCAAGCTTGAACAAAACAAACAAATTAAAGATAACATCATATAAAAATAGGGCTACTAAACATTAGATCTCTTTCTACCATAGCACTAATTGTTAATGAAATTATTACAGATCATAGTTTGGATGTGCTCTGTTTGACTGAAACCTGGCTTAAACCAGATGAATATATTAGTTTAAATGAATCTACTCCCCCAGGTTATTGTTATAAACATGAACCTCGTCTGAAGGGTCGAGGAGGAGGTGTTGCTACAATTTACAGTGAATTTTTGGTGTTACTCAGAGAACAGGATATAAATGTAAGTCTTTTAAACTAATAATGCTTAATGTGACACCGTCAGATATAAACAAAAAACGATGTCATCTTTTACCCTTGCTGCAGTGTATAGATCACCCGGGCCTTAGTCGATTTCCTTGTTGAATTTGCTAATTTTTTATCAGATCTTGTAAGTTACTGTAGATAGAACTTTAATTGTTGGTGACTTCAACATTCACATAGATAATGAAAATGATACATTGGGATTAGCATTTATTGATATTCTCAACTCTCTTGGAGTCAGACAAAACATAACAAGACCAACTCATCACCATAATCATACTCTAGATTTAATTCTATCATATGGAGTTGATGTTGATAATATAGAAATTCTGCAGCAGAGCAATGACATCTCGGTTCATTACCTCTCTTGTATGCTGCAATCAGCTAATGTTGCTCAATCTACACCATGCTATCGTTCAGATAGAACTATTCTTTCGACCACTAAAGATAGCTTCACTAATAATCTTCCAGATCTATCTCACTCGTGCAAACATGTGCAAAAAGTATGTGACAGTACCATAAATTACTAAAAATGAACAGGACAATAGGCACATTGAGAGACAGTGAGAGACAGTGCAGGGCCGACCAGTACACAGTAGTGCAAAAAGATGACAGTTTCTAAAAATGCCAAATGTAAACATAACATTCTATGAGATAGTGTTCTATGGACATAGCAGTTATTGAGGTAGCAGTAAGGTATAAAGTGACAATAATTAGTGCAACTCAGGACACGTGTGTGTATGTGTCAGTCCCTTCTCTGAGTATTGAGGTGTCTGATGGCTTGGGGAAGAAGCTGTTACACAGTCTGGCCGCGAGGGCCCGAATGCTTCGGTACCTCTTGCCAGATGGCAGGAGGGTGAAGAGTTTATGTGAGGGGTGTGTGTGGTCATCCACAATACTGGTTGCTTTGCGGATGCAGCGTTTTATGTAAATGTATTTGATGGAGGGAAGAGATGATCTTCTCAGCTGTCCTCACTATCCTCTGCAGGGCTTTGCGGTCCGAAACGGTGCAAGTCCCAAACCAGGCAGTGATGCAGCTGCTCAGGATGCTCTCAATAGTCCCTCTATAGAATGTAGTGGGAGATGTGCTTTCCTCAGCCTTCGAAGAAAGTAGAGACGCTGCTGGACTTTCTTGGCAATAGAGCTGGTGTTGAGGGACCAGGTGAGGTTCTCTCCCAGGTGAACACCAAGGAATTTGGTGCTCTTGATGATCTCCACAGAGGAGCTATCGTTGTTCAGTGGAGAGTGGTCACTTTGTGCTCTCCTAAAGTCAACAACCATCTCTTTTGTTTTGTCCACATTCATAGACAGGTTGTTGGCTCTACACCAGTCCATTAGCCGCTGCACCTCCTCTCAGTATACTGACTCGTCGTTCTTGCTGATGAGACTCACCACGGTCGTGCCATCGGCAAACTTAATGATGTGGTTTGAGCTGTGCATTGCTGCACAGTCGTGAGTCAGCAAAGTGAACAGCAGTGGACTAAGCACACAGCCCTGGGGGGTCCAGTGCTCAGTGTGGTGGTGGTGGAGATACTGTTCCCGATCCGGACTGACTGAAGTCTCCCAGTCAGGAAGTCCAGAATCCAGATGCAGAGGGAGGTGTCCAGGCCCAGCAGGTTCAGCTTTCCAATCAGGTGCTGAGGAATGATTGTGTTAAATGCTGAGCTGAAGTCTATGAACAGCATTCAAACGTATGAATCCTTTTTATCTAGGTGGGTGAGGGCCAGATGGAGGGTGGTGGCAATGACGATGGCGTCGTCTGTTAAACGGTTGGGATAAAACGCAAACTGCAGTGGGTCTAGTGAGAGGGGCAGCTGGGTCTTGTGCGCACTTTGCCTCTCTGATGGCCTGGGACAGTTTGACCCTCGCTGTCCTTAGGGTAGCCTTGTCACCTGCTCTGAAGGCTCGGAGTCTCGGGTCCTCAGCAGCGCACGCACCTCTGCAGTCATCCATGGCTTCTGGTTGGAGCGTATGATGATGGTCTTGGAGAAGGTGACATCATCAATGCACTTGCTGATGTAGCTAGTCTCTGATGCTGTGTATTGCTCCAAGTTGGTTGAGTCGCCATATGTTGCAGCCTCCCTGAACATATGCCAGTCAGTACACTCAAAACAGTCCTGAAGAGCAGAGATGGCTCCTGCTGGCCAGGTTTTCACCTGCTTCTGGAGCGGTTTTATGCATCTGACGAGCGGTCTGTATGCTGGAATTTGCATAAAAGAGATGTGGAGATAGCCGTGGTGGGGATGGGGCTCCACCCGGTTCACGCCTGGTATGTTTGTGTAAACAAGACCAAGTGTGTTTGCCCCTCTCGTTGCAAAGTCCACATACTGATGGAATTTAAGGAGCATTGTCTTGAGATTTGCATAGTTGAAATCTCCGGCGACAATAAACAGTTCGTCAGGGTGAGTGTTCTGCAGTTCACTAATAGCCCCATACAGTTCACCGAGCGCTTCCTTAGCATTAGTGCTGGGGGGTGAATAACAGTGGTGCACCAATAACAGTGGTGAATTACCATGGGAACGTAATTTCCCGGAGATTTCAACTACTAGTCTGCATCTAACAATTAAATGAGGAATTGTCAAACCAAACAAGTGTAAAATATGGAGTGCCACAGGGATCAGTTTTAGGGCCTCTGCTTTTCTCCTTGTATATGCCTCCCCTGGGAGATACTATCAGGAATCGTGGAATAAGTTTCCACTGCTATGCCGACGATACACAACTTTATATTTCTTCAAAACCTGTTGAGATTTCACAATTCTCCAAATTAGCAGAGTGTATCAATTAAATAAAAGATTGGATGGCCAGAAATTTCCTTCTACTCAATAACAGACCTAAAAACTCTAAAAATAAGCCACTAAAATATAATTTGACTGTCAATGGATGTACTGCTACATCATCTTCAACAGCGAAGAACTTATATTTGTTATAGGCGTTATTTTTGATACCAATCTGTCCTTTGAATATCAAATTACCAGTGTTTGTAGAACAGCATTCTTCCACCTAAGAAATATTGCTAAATTATGGCACATGCTCTCTGTTGCTGATGCCGAAAAACTAATGAATGCGTTCATGACCTCAAAACTAGATTATTCTAATGCATTACTTGGAGCAGTGGTTCTCAACCGGTGGGGCGCGTTTTGAACAAATTTGATTGGTTTGTCGATAGTGAGTGCAAATGCAGGTGATAAGCATAAGCGGTTACATTAAGCGAGTCATTGAGTCGTTCATTCAAACGATTCGTTCAAACGGCCGATTCATCAAGAATGAGACAGATGTTTGTGAATGGGTCATTGAATCTTTGACTCAACCGATTCGTTCACAATCATTCAAAACACGATTGAGTATTGCTGTGAGATGCGCTATGGCTATGCTGTGATCTTTGTTTGGATTAATCGGATCTATATTCGCTGCTAAAATAGACCAAAACAGTCATTATTTCGTCTAAAATGTAAGTGACTTAATATTATTAACTTGTTTGTTGAACTGTCATATGAAATCAGTGTCACATTTTCAATCGTGAGGTGATGGTAAATTAAGTGATGGTCAATTGTCAGCTCTCTTGGTCGTCAGGTCGTGTGATGTATGTTGCTGAACTGTATTCAAATGTTATAAATATAAAAACACCACATTTTGAAATTTAACTGCAGTATGTTAATTTAGTTTATTTGTGTGTGCTGCGCTCATAGATTTTAGAAAGCGGCTCATTTGTTTGATTTCAACCTGTCTTTGCAAGGCCGCGAAACTCATATTTTGCTCCTTGCAGACAAAGTGCATGCCTTCACACAAAAACTAGACCTCTGGCATGGCCGCATCAGTCGAGGGAACTGCGACATGTTCCCCAGCCTTGCAGACTTTATCACTGATGCAGGCACGTCACACGATTTCTCCTCCCTATTTCAATCAGCGTCTGAGCACCTGTCAGCAATGAGAAAACAATTTGCGACGTACTTTGCATGGGTTCGAGATCCGTTTGTGTGCACAGCAAACGAGCTATCAATTGATATGCAGGAACAGCTTATTGAGCTGAAGAGTGACAGTAGACTGAAGGAACTCTTTAGCTCCTGCCCTCTTTCGTCATTCTGGGCAGCATTGATGCAGGAATACCCTGAACTTCGCCTTGACGTCGCCTTGAAGATTCTCCTTCCTTTCGCATCGACATATTTGTGTGAGGCAGGATTCTCAAAAATGACTGCACTCAAAACGAAATACCGCAATCGTGCACAAATTGAGGATGATTTGAGGCTATGTTTATCAAACATTGAGCCAAGAATTGAGGATCTTTGTAAGGCAAAGCAGGCTCAGGTCTCACATTAACATCACCTACCAGCAAGCTTCTGTAAAAAATGCAGATGATGCCTACTATTAGGCCTAGTAATAATAACAATAATAAAGCATAAATTAATATCAGAGGTCTGGTGCCAATTCCCAATTATAGCAATAGCCTAGTAATGATAATAGGCCTACTGATGATGATAATAATAATAATAATAATAATAATAATAACAACAATAAAGCATGTAACCTCATATAATTACATAGCAATAGCCTAGTAATGATGATAGGCCTACTACTACTCATAATAATAATAATGCCTGCAAGCTCACATTAGAAGTCTGGTGCTACTGCCAATTATAATAATAATAATAATAATAATAATAACAGCAATAAAGCATGGGGCGGGGGGCACTGGGGCCCCAACTGCAATGAACCAGCTTTGGGGGGGCCCAGCTTGCAAAAGGTTGAGAACCCCTGACTTGGAGGATGTCCAGCAAGATCAATATATAAACGTCAATTGGTTCAAAATGTAGCCGCCAGAGTGCTAATGAGAACCAAGAAATATGATCATATTATCCCCATTTTATCATCGAATGGTCTAGCTCCGCAGAACTTAAGTGACCTTCTACCATGCTATATTCCATCACGTTCATTATGATCGCAAAATTATGGCCTGTTAATAGTTCCTAGAATATCAAAATCCACTAAAGGAGTTAGATCCTTTTCATATTTGGCTCCAAAATTATGGAATAGTCTCCCTAACACTGTTCGAGATGCAGACACACTCCCTCAGTTTAAGTCTAGACTAAAGACTCATCTATTTAGCCTGGCATACACCTCATTTATTCTCCAACCCACAATTATGCTGCTTTAGTTTAGTCTGCTGGAACCAGAAACCAGAAACATTGATCATGATCTATAATTCTGCAATAAATTGAATGGCATCTATGCTTATAGAGTATAGATGCCATAGAATAGAATAGTAGTAAGGTCATCAAAACTATGGAATAACATGAATGTAACTATGGGAATTATGTTGTGACTCAACAAAATCCAAAATAAATCAAAACTGTGAATATAACACAGTTATGCTAAAATATAACAAAGTAGTCACCCTTTGCCTAGAATTTGCAGACCTGTACTCTTGACATTTTCTCAACCAACTTCTTGAGGTATCACCCTGGGATGCTTTTTAAACAGTAATGAAGGAGTTTCCATCTATGTTGGCACTTATTGGCAGCTTTTCTTTATTATTTGGTCCATGTCATCAATTAAAAAAAAAAAAAATAAAAAAAAATATATATATATATATACATATATATATAGTTTTATAAGCATATATATATATATATATATATATATATATATATATATATATGTTACATTTTAGTTTTATAATGACATTTTGTAATATTGTGCCACAATTATATTTTTGTCTACAAAACTAATTTCAAATATTTAAGCATACGCCTTCAGATCGAGTTAATGTGAAACATTTAAGTCAAGTGTTTCAAAAGGTTTGACCGGAAGTGTATATATCCAGAATGATGATTGACATGACTGCTGCCCTTCGTTTTTAGGGTTAGAACACCTCAAACAGGGCCTCACGGATGAGGCCTGCATGAACTGCAATGCAATGCCTTGGGAGCAGTGGACTTCCACTGCATAGAGGGTTAAGGAAGACACTTTAGCCTTGAAGGAGGATGCATTGACTTCTGAGTTTGCTCAGAATAAGTCCCTCATACTAAATCTACAACCAGGCGAGGTGCCAGCTTCTTCAGTAGAAATTCCCACCAAGGAGTCATCTATCTCAGGATGATGTCCTTTCGATGACGGCTTCTCATAACCGGTTCCATTAGGAGGAGGTCCTATCTGATTTCTACTCTCAGCTCTCCCGGAAAGGCTCCCAGGACATGGCACAAGGGTCGACAGAGGGGATAGAGTCAGCTCAGGACATAGTGAAGTGAGCTCTCCACATTGCATGAGATGTTTAAATCTAACACAGCCCCTACAGTGGCAGCCCCTACTAGTGCTTTTTTCAGAAGAGTTTATAAACCTCAGGCTCCTAGTGTCCCCACATCTAAGGACTATATTGAGGAGCTGCAGAAGTGCTGGCTAATCCTAAATCCCTTATACACCACACTAGTGCAAGCAGGGCTTTAGCAGCAATGCAGGAGGCAGATGCTTAAGGCTTGGTCAGATGCCTAAAGTGGACCCGCTTACTGCCTCCATTGTTCTTTCTCTGGAAGAAGCCTTGAGACCTAATGCTCACTGCCCATGGCCTCAAAGCCAAATTACTGATGATCTCCTCATTCAGGCTTATAATACAGCAGCACGCATAGGTTGCATTGGAAATTTTCTCATCTCTTGCTATCGCTGTCTCAGTCCTTCCAACCCTTTTGGAGTAATCCTTCAGCCCAAAACCAAAGCAATGCTTCACTACAGGCATTTGCTTTTAAATCAAGAGAGCTGAGCAGACTCATGTCAATGCTCACTCAAGCTTGCAGTCAAGTCTGGCTGGCTCAATCACCACTTGTAGGAACCAACCCTGTTTCAGGAGGCGCCCCAACAGAGCACATTTTGTATATCTCCCTTATCTGACAACCAATTCAGGTTGTGGTGACTCCAGGAACAGGGTTGGGAACTACTGGTGTAAGAGAACACTTTGGGACCTTCCGGTAGTTTGGTGCCAGCTCTTTGATCCAGTGGCTCTGCAGAACCTGGAACACAGTGTCCAAGTAAACCAGACCAGACAGCAGTTTGCTGACCTCAGGAAAGTTCCATCATCTTACTTTCAGTATCGGCAGCCCCCAGTGGGGCGTGACCTGGCTTGCTCTCAGTCATTAGCGCACACAGACACTGCTCACAGGAACCAATCACAGCATTTAGAATCTGTTCAGCGTCCCCGGACTCTGGGACAACAACCATTTCAGAACGTCTGGCCAACAGCCCCCAGGAATACTAAAGGCCAGGGCCACAGAACATGAAGGTCTGGATGTTTTTCACATCAGCATCTCAGTTACTGGTGGGCAACCACCTCAGATCCTCGGGTTAAAGCAGCACTGTCTCAAAGGCATAGCTGCAGTTACGGCGTCCCCTACTTTCAATGGGGTCAAGATGACAACAATCAGTTGCAAATCCATCCTCATCAGTTCACTTGCTCTTGCACAAGAAATAACGGTCCTATAAAAGGGCGCCATTGAACCAGTAAAGTGGTCAGCACTGCTCAGTGGGTTCTATTTGGTGTATTTCATTATTCCAAAAAAGATGGTGGCGTATGACCAATACTCCATCTTCAAGGCCTTAAACAGTTCCTTAAAGTACTGCCATTTCACATGTTGTGCACAGCTGATGTTCTCCAGGCACTCAGATGGCAGCAGTGGTTCACCACAGTTGATTTGGGACACTTACTTTCATGTTCCAATGACACCACAACACAGGCCATTCCTCCGCTTCACATTCCAGGGTCAGATCTATCAGTTCTGTGTCCTTCCATTCGGTCTTTCTCTATCCCTGTGAGTCTTCACCAGATATATAGCTGCAGATTTGTTGCCAATCCAGGCCAGGAGGGTACAGGTGCTCCCATACATGGATGACTGGCTGCTCTATGCTTCATCATAGGAGCAAGCAATACAGGTAAACACCATGCTACTTTCCCATGTTACGCTGCTGGGCTTCATGGTAAATACAAGCAAGAGCCATCTAACTTCAAGTCAGTTTGTTGAATTCATAGGTATCAGTCTGGACTCTCAGTTGACAAAAGCTTCACAATCCATGTGGCGGAAGTACAGTATCCTGTTGCTCCTCCAATGATTTCAGAGACAGGTCAGGCTCCCATTTAGGTTGTTCCTCAGACTCATGGGTGTATTTGCAGCAGCGGCTGCTGTAGTACCACTGGTGCTTCTTTCATTATGCTCTTTCCAGGTCTGGGTGAACAGTCTCCACTTGAACCCCAAGGCACACATGAACAAGATGATCAAGGTTACAGAGGTGCCTCTTGACCCTAAGGTCATGGAGTAGGAGGTCATACCTGACCAAAGGGATTGCCCTGGGCATGATTGCCTCTCACCATGAGGTAGTTCAGACCGATCCATCACTTACAGGCTGAGAGGTGGTCTGGCAGGACAGTACAGTCAGGGGACACTGGAATCCACAACAAGCGTCCGAATGTATAAATACTTTGGAGCTACGAGCAGTGTTGGTAGCTCTGAAGTAATTTTAGCTGGTCCTGAAGGCCAGGCATGTCCTTATCAGGTCACACAACACATCAGTGGTCCATTACATTCACCATCAGAGGTCCAGCCAATCCCTATGGGTGGCACAGAAACTTCTGACTTGGGCCTTCCCTTGTTTTTCAAGCATCAGACCTATGCACCTACCAGGTGTGTCGAACGTGGTGGTGGATTTTTTGTCATGCCACAAATCTCCCTCTGGGGAGTGGAGACACAAACCAGAGATAGTAGTGATGGTTTGGCAACAGTTTGGCAGGGCAAAGGTAGACCTCTTTGCATCAGTGTCCTCATCCCACTGCCCCCTCTGGTTCTCCCTGATGGAGGAATCCATCCCTCTGGGTCAGGATGTGCTAGCTCAAGCCTGGCCAGACTTGTTGCTCTATGCCTTTCCTCTGACCCACTTAATCCTGCCAACTCTTCACAGAGTCCTTTAGGGATGCCACAGACTGCTCCTAGTGGCACCGAAGTGACCCAGAAGGCCATGGATTCAATACTTCACAAGATCCTAGAGAGGGAACCCTGGAGCCTTCCCAGGAGGAAGGATCTCCTTCATCAGTTAGAGGGTCAGATATGGAACCCAGCTCCATACTGTGGCTATGTGTTGTGCCGGAACCACTTTTGAAGGCATGTGAACAAGATTTGCAAAATACTATCTTGAACCCTAAAGCACCCTCTACCAGGAGTGTTTACACTTGTCTGTGGATGTTGTTCTTTGATTGGAGTAGGGAACGAGCAGTGGCCCCATAAAATTGCTCGGTAACCATGGTATTGTGTTTTCTGCAGTCCCTGCTAGAAAGCAATCGAGCAACCTCTACCTTAACCCACTGGGGTCGAAGGACGTGCCGGCGCGTCATGCTGGATACAGCGGAAACAACATAAAATTCTTCGTCATTTTGGGGCATTTACTTTTATTTGTGTACGCTCACAATAACAACAAAACCTTGTGCTTTGTAAAATAAAGAAAATAAAAAGGGTGAGCTATCAGACGTCTCTGTCTCCACGAGCATATTTCTGAAACACGTCACAAAAATTAACTGAAACTCCATGAATACTTATCACACAAACATGAAATAATGATGATATGTGTCACGATATGGGAAAGCAGGGGAAGGCAGACAGAGGGTAAGATCCAAATGTGGCTTTATTAATGAACACAATGGTGAGGGTAAACAGACATGAACAAATGAAACAACCACGGTGGGTAAAACAAAACTAAAAGAGGGAGACATCAAAGGAACACGGAACGGATAAACATGGCTAGACGGGCAGCAGAGCGAACATCAGGACAACAGCATACACTCATGAACAAACAACAACCGACAGAGACTGAACAAACAGACAGGGTTTAAATACATGAACAGGGAGACGGGAACCAATGAACAAACAGAACTCAAACAAGATAACAAGGTGATAAACTAAAACCCAAAGACAACTAACGAGGGCAGGTGAAAACAATGAACAGAGCACACAAGGGCTGACAAGAAAACTATGGAAGTGCAAAAGGGACAAAAGTGAAAACTAAGGAATACAAAAGTGACAAAAGTGAAAAACAAAAGGGCAACAGTGAAACAAGACAAGGTAATAAAAGAAACTACAAAGGACTACAAAAACCAAAACAGGAAACAGGAACTAAACTAAACTTCAACATAAAAGCACAAAACAAAAGACAACAGTGAACATGACAGAACCCCCCCTCAAAGGATCGGATTCCAGACGATCCTAAAAAATAAATGACAAAAAAAACACAAGAAACAAAGTGAGGGCACCAGGGGCAAACAGACAGACCAAAGGGGGCACAAGGGGCAATCAGGAAGTCCGAGGAGGCAATAGGGGCTAATAGGCAGTCCACGGGAGCAAAAGGGGCAATGAGACAGTCCACGGGGGCACAAAGGCAGTCCATGGGGGTACAAGGGGCAGGCAAGCAGTCTCTGGGGATGTGTGAAGGGAACCGGGTCAGGTGGCCTGGGGGGCAACCACAGGGTAGGGATAGGCTTAGGAGGCCGGGGAGGTATCGACCGGGCAGGGACAGGTTTGGGTGGTCTGGGAGGTGGCCACAGGACAGAGGCCGGTTTAGATGGCCCGGGGGCTGGCCACTTGGCAAGGGCCGGTTCAGGGGACCTTGGAGGTGGCCACAGGAGAGGGACAGGCCGAGGAGGCCTGGGAGACGGCCACAAGACGGGGAAGAGTCTAGGAGGCCTGGGAGGCGGCCTTCGGACAGGGACAGGTCTTGGTGGTCTGGGAGATGGCCGTAGAGCAGGGGCCGGTTCAGGGGGCCTGGGAGGAGGCCATCAGACAGGGACAGGTCCCGGAGGCGGAGCTGAGAGGGGCACTGGGGACGAAGCTGAGGGAGGCTCAGGAGGCTGAGCTGAGGGAGGCTCTGGAAGCTCAGTGAGGCGGAGCCGTAGGAGGCTCGGGAGGTTCTGGTGGTGGAGCCGAGGGAGGCTCAGGAGATGGAGCTGAGGAAGGCTCAGGAGAGGGAGCCGAGGAAGGCCTAGGAGGCGGAGGCAAGGATGGCTCAGGAGGCGGAGCCGAGGGCTGTGATGCCGTAGGCAGCTCTAGAGGCGGGGGCCTGGAAGGCTCTGGGGATGGAGCTGAGGAAGGCGGCACCGTAGGAGGCCCTAGAGGCGAAGCCCTGGAAGGCTCCGGAGGTGGAGCCGAGGGAGGTGGCGCCGTAGGAGGCTCTAGAGGCGGAGGCCTGGAAGGCTCTGGAGACGGAGCCGAGGAAGGCTCAGGAGACGGAGCTGTAAGAGGCTCGGGAGGTGGAGTCGAGGGAGGCTCGGGAGGTGGAGCCGAGGAAGGTGGCGCCGTAGGAGGCTCTAGAGGCGAAGCCCTGGAAGGCTCTGGAGGCACAGCCAAGGGAGCTGGCACCGTAGGAGGCTTTAAATGCGGAGACCTGGAAGGCTCTGGAGTCTCTGGGGGCGGAGCCATAGGAGGCTCTGGGGGCGGAGCCGTAGGAGGCTCGGGAGTCTCTGGGAGAGGAGCCGTAGGAGGCTCGAGAGGTGGTGCCGTATGATGCTCGAGAGGCGGAGCCCTAGAAAGCTCTGGAGTCTCTGGGAGCAGAGCCGTAGGAGGCTCAGGAGGCGGAGCCGTAGGAGGCTCGAGAGGCGGAGCCCTAGAAAGCTCTGGAGTCTCTGGGAGCAGAGCCGTAGGAGGCTCTGGAGGTGGAGCCGTAGGAGGCTCGGGAGGCGGAGCCGTAGGAGGCTCGGGAAGAAAGGCCGTGGAAGACTCGAGAGGCTCTGGAGGTGGAGCCCTGAAAGGCTCGAGAGACTTGAGGGGCGGAGCCCTAGAAGACTTGAGTGACTTGAGGGGCGGAGCTCTGGGAGGCTCGAGAGGCCTGAGAGGCGGAGCCCTGGGAGGCTCGGGAGGAGGAGCCCTGGGAGGCTTGAGAGGAGGAGCCCTGGGAGGCTCGAGAGACGTGAGAGGCGGAGTCCTGAAAGACTCGGTATGCGGACCTCTGGAAAGCTCGGGAACCGGAGCTCTGGAAAGCTCGGGGGGCGTTAGCGCTTGGACGGTCATGGCTACAGACACAGGCTCAGGGACGGTCGAGGCTACAGGCGCTGGCTCAGGGACGGTCGATGCTACAGGCGCTGTCTCAGGGACGGTCGAGGCTACAGGCGCTGGCTCAGGGACGGTTGAGGCTACAGGCGCTGGCTCACGGACATCTGAGGCTACAGGCGCTGGCTCACTGACGTCTGAGGCTATCGGCACTGGCTCGCTGACGTCTGAGGCTACAGGCATGGGCTGGTTGACCGTGGTATGCGCGAGCTTGGGTTCGTTGGACGCTGGGGGCCGAGCCACGGGAGGTTCTGGGGACGGAGCTGCGGTAGACGGAGGCTGGAGAGCAGAGACCCTTCCTTTTCTCCTCTTCCTCCGGGCGGATGAGGCTGACAACACTGGAATGCTGTTCGTGGTTGGCGTGTCCTCAGGCTCGCTGGCCGTGGCTGGAGTGGGCACAGGCTTGCTGACCGTGGCTGGAGTGGGCTCAGGCTCGCTGACCGTGGCTCGCGTGGGCTCAGGCTCGCTCACCGTGACAGGCGTGGGCTCGCTCACAGTGACAGGCGTGGGCACTGGCTCGTGACTAGTGGGACTGTTTCCAGACTTGCCAGCCAGGATTCAGAGTATTGACATTTGAAATATGTCCTATTAAGCAAGTTTTAGTATGCTGTATGATATGAATATGATATGTAATATGATATCAAATTATATGAATGTTTTGAATATATTTTATCTAGTGTTTATGCTGCCTCATTATCATCAATGCTTGTGCTTGCAAATATCTGTTCAGGTGTAAATGAGTAAAATGCACTTTAAATATGCCCATATTAGAAAATCAGCATATTATAATGATTTCTGAGGGATCATGTGACACTGAAGAGTGCAGTAATGATGCTGAAAATTCAGCTTTGATCACAAATTGCATTTTACAATATATTCAAATAGAAAACTGTTCTTTTAAAATATAAAACTTGTTTGCACAATGTTTTTACTGTACTTTGGATCAAATAAATGCATTCTTGGTGAGCAGAAGAGACTTAAGATTTAATAGACTTAATACAATTAAGTAAAGTCTTTTTGTAAAGAAAATGTATAGTCAGATGAATTCTTTTAACTTAAAACTTGATTTTGATCATTAGGTCTCCTCACATTCATTCTCTTTCTGTCACATTCCTCATTGATAGGCCCAGGGGAGGGGTCTTTTATCTCCTCAGGTGTGAATTACAATCCATATTCATGATAGTTCACGCCTCCTTGCATATGACCTTTCTAACACTAAAATTGTCTTACAAAAGTTAAATTACTATATTGTTTTGTATGAATGAGTGATCAGGATGGTTTTCACATCATTTTGTAGCAAAAACTCTAGGCTACAATATCCAGTTCTCAAAAGTCTTGTGGACAAATATTTAGTATGTGTTTATATATAAAATAAAATAAAATAAAAAAACCATTTATAAACTTTATTTTCTCAAAAATACAAACACATGTTGTGCTCACATATTGTGTTTAAGCACCTGAAAAAACCACAAATGTCTAGGCATGTCAAAACTTATCCAGGGCCCAAAACACCCTCAGAAACCAGAGGGTTAAAAGTCGATATGGCTGCAATTTCATCTCATCGTTTGAAGCTGGATGGTCAGCCATTGTGGTCTCATGGGTTAATCACTCGGTTTCTTAGAGGATGTCAGAATTCCATCCCCTCAGACCATTCGGGTGCCCTCATGGAACCTGAATCGGGGTTTGAAGTCACTTCAAACTGCTTCCTTGGCCAGATTTTAAAACTTTTTTTTTTAAGAATGCCAACATTTTTAATATTATCCATGCAATATGTCCCTTACATCTTATAGACCAAACCTACACCCTTGTGTCCAAGCAGCAACAGATGTTTATTTTTATTTATTATTCAATAATTATTCTTGAAGACACTTGAGACATTCACTGGTAAAACATCTTGTTAAAGGGAAATTTTAAATAAAGATATGATCTATGTTTAGGAATCATTTATAATGACTAAACATGGTAGGACATCATGGTGGCTTGCTAGTGTAGACTACAGGCTTTTACTACAGGAGGGCGCTGTTGTACAAGCAAAGCAAATCTGACCTAAAAAAAACCATCCAAGGGTCCGCATAATGCTTCACAGTTCAGCTTACAGACCTAAGTAGTCCGTTCCCCAACGGACAACCCCATGCTAACAGTAGGCTACAGCCCACAGCTCAAATTGCAAGACACT
The DNA here is from genome assembly GCF_025860055.1 of Xyrauchen texanus. Taxonomy (NCBI): domain Eukaryota; kingdom Metazoa; phylum Chordata; class Actinopteri; order Cypriniformes; family Catostomidae; genus Xyrauchen; species Xyrauchen texanus. The sequence continues at coordinate 2,886,597 of NC_068304.1, forward strand.
AAAATGGAAAAATTTTAAATGGGTGATGTCATATAGGCATTTTCAAACTCTCACTTTTCAAATTGTTTGATGCCAAGGACCCCAAATATGATGATGTGAGAGTAAAATAGCAAGCATGACATTTGCATATACAAAGTCATTAAAATATAATTTTTGCTTTTATATTGTCATTTGAAAATAATTATTAAAATATTATCTGGAAAATAATAATTTTTTATTAAGTTGACAGTGTAGCTTTCTTCTATTGGTTTAATGTTAGATGTATAAATCCAAAGAGAAACAATTCCATTCCATTTGTTTGTGTTTTCACATTAAATACATTATTTAAAGCATATTTTCAGAGAGCAACGAATTAAAAACCTTTTTCTTACAAATATGTTTTTTATTCATAATATATTAAATTAAATGCAGATTCATTTTATTTCTGTTATTTTAACTGTTTTATTTCTTATTATTGCTGTCAATTAAATAAAATAATCACAACTATTCTCATGATTTCAGAATGAATCATTAATAACATCAACATTTATATACTTATGATCTCTCTCTATCTCTCTCCCCTGAACATTTTTTTGAAAAATCCTGATTTGGGCTATTAAATATATATATATATATATATATATATATATATATATATATATATATATAAGATATAACAAAAAAACAAATTCAAGGAGCTGTCAACCACATATCTATTCTCTCGTGTGTCAGTTTTGACAGAAAATGAAGAAATCAATGGAGACAATAGTTGGGTTTGTGGTTCAAACTGGTTTCCCTCTTTAGACATGTGAACATCACACTGCAGTCGCAGTCAGGCCCAGACACTCATGCTTAAAGAGCAAAGCATTTATTTAATGATTTATTGAGTCATCTTGCACAGCAAAAAATACATTGGCTTTCATTAACATTTAAAGTGACTAACTCTCTGTTTATTTTTGTGTTGAATTAATGAAATTGTTACACTCTCAGCACACAAAGGAGCCAAGCTGTGTATGAGAACATCCCATAAAATTGATTCATAATGACATACATACACCTTATGAGAGGATAACAAAAGAGCATAGGACATGTAATAATTCACTCTGAAATATATTTACTGAATACTGTATTTCCCAGGTTAGTTTTATTTATGGCCATCAATATCTGAGAAGACAGACACACACTTTTTGAAAAATATATCAGCACTAATGTCCATAAAGTAAATGGTGACCAAAACTCTGAAGCCCCAAAAAGCACATAAAGGCAGCATAAAGGTAACCCAAACAACTCAAGTGGTTAAATCTATATCTTCTGAAGCAATTTGTAAGTTGTGAGTAAAGTCCCTTTTTTACTATAAATCTGCAGTTTCACTCCCACATTCTTCTTTTGTTTTATCGTTATTAGCATTCTTCGTGCATATCACCACCTACTGGTCAGAGCTGTTCAAAAGTACAGATTTGGTGGCTCAGTGGTTGAGGCTCAGGGTTACTGACCAGAAGGTCGGGGGTTCAAGCCCCAGCACCACCAAGATGCCACTGTTGGGCCCTTGAGCAAGGCACTTAACTCCAGGTTGCTTTGGGGGGATTGTCCCTGTAATAAGTGCACTGTAAGTCGCTTTAGATAAAAGCGTCTGCCAAATGTGTAAATGTAAATTTTAAAAAAGGATTTAAATATCTATCTGTTTCTAACCAACACCATTCACTTTACTGCAAAAGCTGTTGAACATTTCCACTTTTATTTCTCAGGGAAAATAAATAAATAAGTGACAGATAAAGTTCTTTTAACACACATCAAGCTTTTGCCCCAATAGCGTGCAATGTTGTAACTCAACAATGGAACCTGCCATTAATTAGTAAAAACTAAGAGGCTTTACAGCAAAATTCACAAAAAAATCTATCCATTTGTGGAGGCAAGGGCATGGTCGAGCGTTCGTTTGGGGAGAGAGGAAGCGGTAAGGGTTTTCAACTGAGATGAATTGCTGGTAATTGCTGTTTCTTTGTTTGCAGTGAAATGTGGGAAATATAAGGGGCCAGACATCAGACCCTCTAATGTATCCTCCCCTGTTCTCTCTTTAACCCTCATTCCTTCTTTCCTGTTCCATTTCCCCGGAATCAAGGGAACATTCCCCTAAAACCAGCTCCCCAGTCATGGAGGTTCTATGATTCCATAAACACCGTCTCTCCCCTCTCTTCATCCCAGGTGAAAGAGTCCGCTATGAGTGTGGGCAGGAGGCTTGGGCAGGTCTGCTGGAGTTGCGGGGAGCCGGGTCATGTTCGAGAGTAGTGTTATTAAGTGGGGTATTAAGGGGGTACATACCAAGCCTCTGTGGATTAAATTTTTAATTGTTTTTTAACCTCCATTCATCAAAGCTTGGATCACAACATGGCATTGGAGGCAAATAATCAGGTGAAGGTGAGGTGTGTGCACATGGATATTCATGATTATCCTATAGTGACCATCACGTTAATATTCAAAAGCATAATACTGAGGTGTTGGTTAGTCCTTGCCTCACCCATCTGCTAATTTTGGGAACTAATTGGCCAGCTTTTCAATAGATATTGAAGGGGCTGTTTGTGGGTGGGTCCTGTGAAAAAGTAAATCGGTGTGGGATAAGCAAAGCACTGGCTGGGGTGGAATGGCCTGGGCTTTTTGAAGCTGCTCTGCATCAGGCTGACACTGGGGAAGGGGAGGTATAATCCACCCCTGCCCTTAGGGAATTCCCAATAAAGGATTTTCCGTTAGAGCAGTCACAAGACGAAACCCTGAAGTATGCATTTGACCAAGTGAAAGTGATTGACTGTTAATGTCTCCAGCCGTGCATCGCACTCACATATTCATCGTTTTCCAATATAAAAGATCAGTTGTACTTGTATAGAGTGACATGGGACACTCGGCGCATCATAATCTGATGACAGGAAAACACTAAGCCATCTCATGGCCAGTTTCTATTGGACAGGCATTTAAGGGGATGTTCGCCAGTGATTTATGGCATGCTGTGAATGTCAGCTGGTGAATACACCGGCTGCTCCAAAAGCACCATTGCGCCCCCTTACGTTGATCAAGGTTACTTTTGAACAAATTAAAATGGACATCGTCGGGCAATTAGATCAGACAGCACGCAGGAATTGCTTTGTATTAGTCCTTGTGGATTACGCAACACAATATCCGGAAGGATATCACATAGAGTCATCTCTAAAATGATCTCCCAAGTGGCGATTCCAAAAGCACTCCTCACTGCTCAGGGCACGGTTTTTATGTCACGTACACTATGTGAGCTTTACAAATTATTGGGCATTAAATCAATTCGGACAAGCGTATACCATCCACAAATGGACAACTTGGTTCAGCAATTAAATAAGACCTTAAAGAATAGGATTCATAAATTTGTGTTCAAAAATGGCCTTCTTCACACCGTTTGGTGTACACCAATTTGTGACCCTTACAAATTTTATTTGGGGCCTCGGCTATGTTTCAACATCTTATGGACAGGGTCCTCAGACCACACTCTGCATATGCTGCTGCCTATTTGCATGATATCATTATTAATAGTAATGACTGGCAAAAGTAACAATTTATTTGCCAGGTAAGATTTAAAACATAAGTTACAGAAACAAGTCAAAGAACATACTTGGCAGTTGAGAAAACTACATGTAATTGCAAAGCATGGGAGATCTAAATGTACTTTGTTCCCATTAGTTTTATTAACATGGGAAAGGGACAATTATACCAGTCTCACTGAGACATTTTAAATGATACCAAAAACATGCTTAGTTACATTATTTGTATACATCAGATATGATATTTTGTTACATGCAGATCTTTAGGTGAGTTTGAAGTGATTCTGAGCTGAAGGAGGAGTAGTAGTAGAAGGGGGAGAATGGGACAGATGCAGAAGGGCAACAATGAGGTGTGAATTTGCAATCTTCGCTCAGTGGGGTGTGGTGCCTCAGAAAGAGATGCTAATTGTGAGAAAGTTCATATGTTGATTTTCTCAAAGATCATACATTTGCTCTTTGCCTCCCTGGGGAGTTTTGTACTTTGAATGCAAACACATTTGCACCCTGCCTTACAAAACACTCACACAAAAAACAGAATCATCTATGTAACGCCCTACCAAAGGGTGGCAATTCCATAACTAAAGGTTTTATAAAAAAAAAAAAAAAGCTATATATATATGATACAGGTTCTGTTATAGACTCATTGCAACTGATGATGCCTGGCCGATTTTCTAGATATTTATGAATTTTAGGTAGCATGTAAAACACCGTAATGTAAATGTAGGTTAGGAACTACAAGATAATCAAACTCCTTTTGTGAAATCCAATTATCATTTCTTGTCTCAGTCATTATTTCAATACATTATATTTTCATATTCTCCAAGGGACTGGATTGTGGCATGGAGTAATAGGCAGCATTTCTCAATTGTCACATGACTTTTATATATATCTCTCTTTGCTCCATACACAAACAGTACCACCCTTACAGCACTTTTTATTAGTGTGACTGGTCTTCATTAGCTCTGAGTTGTGTGGATAATTGAACAAGACCAGGCAACAGGAATTACTCAGTATAACATACCTGCATAAATAAAGACAAATAAATAAAAAACTCAAATCTGTGGCCTTCTCTTACTTTGGAACACCAACCTATCAGTGAAAAGCCTTATTTTAGCCACCGAGCTTGCACACTCATGCTTAATGAACTCTCTCCAAAAAGACATGCTCCATATCATTCACACAAACTTCATACATATTTTAATAAGATTAAAGTGCATTCTGAACAAAATTACATGTTTTATTGCACTAAACAGAACTCATATCAAACTTATTAGACGGAGCTTCTCTGAACTCACCTCTCCTCAGTCGCGCTTTACCGCGAACTGAAGGAGAGCAACCGGAACATGAATCTTAAAGGAGCCATGCACCATTTTTAACAACACTGAAAAATTACCATATAACCATAGAAACATGACATCTTAATTAAAAGAAATCAATATTAAAAGAATAAATTAAACGAAATATTAAAAGAATAATTTCCAGAACACAAAATAATTATATAAATATAACAAATGATAATAACAAGGAGAGAGATTTGGAGTGAAATTAATATAAATATAACATCTGTTACATTAGCACATCATCTCTGATTGATATAACCAAACAGTTCTTTGTCAAACTGTACTGAGATGTCTTTCTGGTCTGAAATACCCTTTCCACTTCATAAGAATTTTTAACTTTTTTAGTTAAAGTGTTCAGTGTGGAATTGGTGTTACTAGGGATAAATGTAGATCTGGGCCGGAAAGAAAAATTCACTGGCATTAGGGTTTGCAAAAACACGTGGCTTCTGGTGATACCAAACTTTAAGTGTAGATTGCGGTAAAATCTGAATAGATCTTGGTTTTGAAATTAATTTCCTGAATACGCTGGAGCATTAGATAGGCCTTAATACACAATCATTATTAAGCTCTCTTCTGGCTCTGCGTATTTGGCTTTTGATTGTTATGTTGAGGCTCCCCTCTTTCCCCTCCAAATTCTGCCCCTTCAAATGTACTTGTATATTCTGTTTTTGTATATATGGAGGTCTTTTTTGCTTATTTAAAACTGTGCTTAATCCCACGTGTATGCATTATGTTTTCTCTCGCTCTCTCTCTCTCTCTCTCTCTCTCTCTCTCTCTCTCTCTCTCTCTCTCGACTGTACTGTATGTACAAATACTATTTTCTTAATATACCACAGTTAGTTCCAGTCCTCGAATCAGATTGGATGAGAGACGTTCCCTGAGCACTGATGGTGTGACAGCATCAGCACTCAGACGCTTCACTGTGTGTGCATCACTCTGCGTTCATGCTGTTCTAAACTAAAGTGTATCTGTTAGGAGTTACTGGCTTTTAGTTTTGAAATTACATATGTTAGCCATCAGGTGGTGGCAACAGATATTTTTTGTGTGTAATATGAGCCAGTTGGTGACGTAAAGTGAATCCTTTAGTCATTGTTTACATAGAACTGTGCTCCATGATCGCTGTATTACTAATACATTACCAAAGCTAGGAAATAGCTTTAGACAGACAACTTCAGGATTAAGGCTCATGCTGAGAGACACAACAGACTGATTTATTACAGAACTCAAGTGCTTACCTTTTCAGAGTTTCCACATTGGATACTGTTTAAAATGGCGGGGGACATGGCTGTTTCTAGTGTGGATGACTCTTGTGCACCGGTTACCGCGAAATAGAGAGGAATACCCCCTTGGATGTCTATTTTCCACTGAGATAGCTGACAACATCTCTGATTGGGTGTGGCAACAGGTGAACTTTTTGAATTACTAATGGAGGCTTGGACGCATCATTTACCAGCAACGGCAGATTCTGATCAGTCGCATAATAAAGTAGTTCCATGCACAAATGTGTTTTTATGACCGTACTCGGTTTTCCTAATTTTTTTAAATGTACTTGTTCATTGAACTGTTGTATATAAGCAATATCACACTCGCAATCGTGCTATATGGCCCTACATCAGCACCGAATCACAGCAGTGCTGATGTAGGGCCATATCGCACTCTTGCTCATTTGATATTGCTTAAATATACTGCTATATATATCTTTATATAGCAATGTTAGTATATTTAAATCTTTGATTTGTTTCTCGATTATTGGTGTTATATATTTAAGATCTCTAGTGGCCAGCACCTGCAGCAGAGCATCTGTAGACACAGGTGAGGCTATTAAGCAACTTCCTGCTTTTCCATTGTTTGACACCCTGATGAAGGCCTGCTTGGGCCGATATGCATTGGTGCTCTTTTAAGATGTAGCCCCTCTAATAAAGGCTTTTTAATATTGAAATTCCACATGAGTGCCTGGAAGTGGATTCAAGTTTTCATTATTGGGAAACATCCACTACTATTTTCATGTATTTTGCACCCTTTCGATAGCACCGGTTGCAATTGTTAAGTACCAGATGCACTATTGGATGTAATTTCTTTTCATCAATTTTGTGTATTGTGCTTTTCACTATACATATTCTTTCAAAGCAGCTTTACAAAAAGTTATGCCTTTATGTCTTTAATGGTTTAAATTTAATGGTTGACAAAGTCATTCTTGAAGTTTCCCTGCTTAAGCCTTCCAAAAAAAAAAAGAAAATGGGGGAATGGTGTTCTCCGTGTTGCAGCTCCTCCGAATTTTGCCGCCGGTGCCCTTCTACCGTTCTTTCCAGGGCTGCATGAACAGATTTTTACAACTTGAAATTCTCCCTATTGAATAAAAGTTCAGGTCTCTGGCACTGTTGCCTTCCGGTGCCAATTAAACACTCTCGTTTCCCCTGCCATTGGGAGCCGTGAATGCATTTCGGATGGTTCGGCCTAATAGAATGGCCAAATAGCCATTTCACTTTCCCAGCCTTCGCCAAATGGGAACGAGGTTATGCTACATGCTGCAGTTCATGAGTGCTACGGTCCTGTCGGTCCGCCCTCTGCTGGCATTTCATTTTTCTTTTGTTGTGTGTGTGTGTGTTTTTGTCGCGTTCACTGGTGAAAGCTGGGTTGATGAGTGATTGAGAACACTGGAGTGCAGTTTTCCCATTCTATATAACCCGCTTCCTTTCTGGTGGTTGGAGAGGGCTCTGGGCTCCATTCTGCTCTGAGCTCCATTCAACATGCACTAATTTTATTTGTTTATTGCTATTCCTTTTTTCTCAAGCAATTCGTGTAGATTGGCAAGATGTGTGCTTTTTGTTGCGACTTAAGAAATTAAGTCGTTACAAATGGGGGCTTGTCTTAAATTTTTTTGATAGTTTGCGTTTTTGTAACTCGCATACTTTTTGCTCATTTTAAAAATAGAATGTGATTTATAATTAGTAGGATTATGTTTTTGAATTCTAAACATTTATTGGGTGAGACGAGTATAGGTATAGTTTAAAACCCAATTGAATAGGTGATGTGGGTGACCATTTTTTTTTTCTTCTTCTTTTTTATCTGCACAGTTTGATAGGATCGGAATTGCTTTAGCCCTGTGATTAACTTCTCTGGTAGGTTGGAGGAATCACAAACTTGTTTGGTTGTTCTCGTCTGCTTACAGGAGACAGTGCATAAGTACCCACTGGTGTATGCTCGAGATTAGGGTCTACTGAATTAGATGTGTATATTAGAGAGGGTTGGGAGGTTTAATCTATGGGGCATTTCTGATTCTATATAGCTGTGCAGGTAAAGGTCACCACAAATTCCTATTAGAGTATTGATTTTTATGTAGTCTTGACTTCCAAATTTGGTAAGTTTCTTTAATCTCCTTCTGATAATTTGTTAAAATTGTTGTCCAAAGAAAAATTATTGGAAACTGCAACACATTATAGAATTGGGCTGGTCATGAAAGCCGTGTTTGTAGAAAAATATCAGTGTAATTGTAAGGACAGCTCTAGTGGACCAGGATGTTTTACCTGATTTAGGTGATCCACCTGTTGCCCTGCCTTCTACATTATGCATAATTAAAACTTTATCAAGAGACGGTGTTAGCTCAACAAAAATTAGAACAGAGGAAAATGGATAGACAACAACAGTGGCTTGATTTGATCAAAAAGGTAAGATGAGTATATTTTCCACTGATGGTGTCAATGAGGATTTGAAGTGGCATTGTCAGTCTCCTAAGTTTTAAGTGGCTGCAAATTTGTGTTTAGTGCCACCGTTTAATGAGGATATGGACGCCTTTTTTATTTCATTTAAGCGAGCAGCAGACAGTCAAGTTTTATTACTATTTGTGTCATAAACAAGTGAGATTTGATACACCCTGATTCTTAACTGTTCTAGGAAGACAATATGTCAAAGAATTAAAAATCCTCAGGCTCTGGAGACATTAAAAGACACTGTTAGATTATTTCTCCTATAATCTATGTAGTTTGACCTCTTCACCCCCAGCACTCTCCATTGTCTTCTCGCTCAGGAATTTGCTTGCAAGGGAAGAGACTATGACACAAAATTGATATAAAAGCATCTTCAAAGGTTTATTGATAATCAAACATATTTATACCAGAAAAGTGCTTCAAGGAAAATCATCATGTGTCAATAACAGACATCTCTATCTGTGTGTCAGTCTAAGCAGTGCTCTCCACTATCAGAATAGCAGTTTATGCCAGTTTGTACTAAAGACAAGATTAAGAAATCCTTGAGCTTCAGATAAGGAAAGCAGAAAGAACAGAAAAACAAGTGCTACGTGTCAGTAAAGACTAGTGACAATGGAGGCCCAAAATGAAAAAGTAGGCCTGAAACTGAGAGCAAATCTATATTTCTCACAGACACGTTTGTGCTCAAGCTGATTCCCCGCAGCAATTCCGGGTGAGTCGGTGAACTGAAAGAAATCCGGCGTGAATTGATGAATGTGTCGGTAATGCTGTCGAAGGTCGTTGCAGACTGGATTTTGCAGTAATACGTTGATCGATTACTTCCATGGAGACAACATTTTCTGAGATTGTTGGATGTCGAGAAACTTATCTGGAGTCATCAGAGAGGGAATTAGCTGCTAATCCGCTAGCAACCAAAGTAGATTTGGAACACGTTTGGGAGAAACTGGAGGATTTGGAGAATCGTAATCGACTAATTAATGTCCCAATTGTTGGAATTCCTGAGCATGAGGACGGCCGAGATATGGTGAAATTCCTAGACGAGCTCTTGCCGAGTCTGCTTGACATAACAGGCCATACGCGAGCAAGTTCACAGAGTCCCGGCTCAGAGATCCACTGAAGGAAACAGGCCTCAGTCTTGTCAATCAATAATCTGAGATCATCGATAAAGACCTTTTACATGAGGCGAGGAGTAAAGGAAGGCTTTCTTGGAAGATCCACAACATTTTCTTATTCCCAGACTTTGCGAATTCGACAAGAGAGAAATGTGAATGATTCAAGGAATGCAAGAAACTCTTTCATCAATGGAAGGTCGCTTTTGCTCTGATGTTTCTGGCCAAACTGAGAATAGATTCTAAGGACGGTCGTAGAGAATTTACATGCCCACAGCAAGTATTGTCCAACATAAAGACAATCGAGTGAGGAAGCCATTTGGTGATGCTTATGTTGCCACCTAATGGACCTGACTCACTGAACATTCACTTGACTGTTCGAGGAAACTGGGCGCCTTTTTGTTTAATTTTGTGCTGGTTCAACCTAGCGGCTGGAGTTTGTTTTGTGTAGAATCATTTCTTCGGGACAGTTTGTGGATGAATCTGCTCATTTTTGTTGGCTGGAGTTGTTTTGCAATATTTCTTGCAGGACATTGGAGTGAGTTTGTGCTGGTTCTGATAGCGGCTGGAGCTTGGTTTTTGGAGGAACACACCTTCTAGACAGATAATTGGATGAATCTACGTGTGTGTGTGTGTGTGTGTGTGTGTGTGTGTGTGTGTGTGTGTGTGTGTGTGTGTGTGTGTGTGTGTGTGTGAGCGTGTATTTATCACTTTGTGGGGATAAATACAAAGGATAGTAAAACCCGAAATGTTTGACCTTGTGGGGACATTTTGCCGGTCCCCATGAGGAAAACAGCTTATAAATCATACTAAATTATGTTTTTTGAAAATGTAAAAATGCAGAAAGTTTTCTGTGAGGGTTAGGTTTAGGGGTAGGGTTATGTTTAGGGGATAGAATATAAAGTTTGTACAGTATAAAAACCATTATGTCTATGGAAAGTCCCAATAAAACATGGAAACACTACGTGTGTGTGTGTGTGTGTGTGTGTGTGTGTGTGTGTGTGTGTGTGTGTGTGTGTGTGTGTGTGTGTGTGTGTGTGTTTATTCTGCTTATGAAGTTTGTTTTATAGATTATATTCTGTTGTTTAATTCTGTTTTACAAATTTTTCTATAGAAGGACCGGACTTCAGCAATCCGATGGAAAAGTTGTCATGGGGACTCTCATAGGCATATATAGACTGTTTGAGTTTAGAGGGATGGATGCAAGTTGGTGCTGTCATGCATGGAGTTAATGTTTGTTTTGTCCTGGTGAAAGTTCGGGGGGTTTTCCCAGATAGCAAAAAATATCCGCAGGGCTTCTTTTTGCCGCCGACCCTAAGCTGTTGGCTATAGGTGCGTTCCACTGGCGGGGATGAAACGTTTGCCGCCGAATTCGTCACTCCCATTTCTTGCGAGATGCCGCCGGTGATCAGCCGGCGGGGCGACTGCTTCAGTTTCTCTGGTGGTTACCTCCGTCTAATGGACCGCTATTTTTTGCTCCAAAGCCATTAGGGTTTATAACAGATTCTTGACTCTTGATTCCATGATAAGGTAAGGTTTAGGAAATGACATTTAAATTACCATTTTAAATCTTGGGTATACTTTATATTTTTTTTATTAATTTGCAACCATGGTGATATCTATCATAAACATGAAAATCCCGGTTTTGACGTGAAGGATAAACTCAATGAAAAAGCTAAATTATCCTCTGGTTTCACAGTTGCGCAGAAATTTCATTTATGTCTTTACATTTTTTCCAACCTCAATTTTTTTGTTATTTTACCTTTTGCAGGTAAGGGATTCATTTGCAATTATGACCTGTACAAATGTTTAAGAAAGTGTTAAAGTCCCTGTAAACACATCATAAATGTTAAAAATGTATTGCTAAAACACATTACAAAGACTGGTGAACTGTGAAGTACTGAATAGCCTACGTGCACAAGAGTAGTGACGAACTTCCGCTGTCGCCAGAAGTCGGCATATCTTTTTACGGTTTACTTGCGCATCGCCCAAAATGTCTGTTTTTACTCGATGTCTCCAGGATCTTCCGAAAAATAAGCATCAGCGATCTAGTTCGCCACGTGTTCATTTTTAATGTAACGTTAGTATAGAAGCTTGTTTTTTCTTAGTTTTAAAGCAGACTGTTTGATAATTTTTGTGATAATTGTAATATCAATTGTATTAACTTGCTCTCCTCTCAGTTTCTAATAAAGATCAGGGCACAGGTGAAATCACTGTCAGGGCAATGTGCTACAGGTCCATGAGGAAAGCAGAGAAACTTCACAGTTTGAGTGTATGGTGAAGCTAGAATTGATAAGACCGCAGTTATAGGCTTGTTACTTTAATAGCCCGATGTTCCTGGGGACTCGGCTAAGGTTATTCATGTTTAATGTAACTCAAATCAAATGAAAACAGTTATTGTAGGCAGGTAAGTTTCCCTAGCTGGTCCCCTTCCTGTAAAATGTTATAAGCATTTGGCTATCATGATTATACAGTGAGCAAGCAATATAAATAAGTATTTAATATAATAAAAGTGTAGAGCAACAACCGAGGGTGTAAGGTAAAGGCTGAATATTGTAGATTTATTACAATATGTTGCATGTTTGAATTAAAATACCTGTGGATATGCAACTTCCCACAAAAACAAAAGTTTTATGTTCTACAAAGGAGCACACTCTACAAAGGCCTGACTGGAGATTTGCCTGATCTATCCGTCCTTCAGGTGAGTAGGGATATAACAATAGCAAATTTCACTGTACAGTATGATATATCAACCAAAATCTGTATACCAATATTTCATTATTTACTTTTTCCTCCCCTTTTACAAAAAATATTCTGCTTCAAAGAAAAAATGTTTAATTGAATTGATGTTCTCATAAGGGTCCTTCATTATGAACTTGTATGCCATGCATAAGATACTGTGGATAGAAATTACAGGGAAAGTTACTGGTATGATAATTGTGGTTATATTATATTAATGTTATATTTAGTGTATTGCTAATCAATATATTGTTACTTCCCAGGTGACAGCGGCTCACTTCAAGAGCAGGTGAAGCAAGCTGGGACAATGTTGAAGACGTTTGCTCGCACTGGGCAATCAGGTACAACTTGAAAACACCTGTGGTTGTTGGTTTAATTCCCACTGGGGCCAACTGTACATGTAGTAGACCTAGATATAAATGTGATAGTTTAGTAGTTGAGGGACCAGGACTGACTACTTTATTATTTTATTCTGGGAACCCTGTAGGTGCAGATTAGACCCTAATCCTGTGACGTCTTGGCGATGTTGTGCATAGCATGGACAACAAAATGGACACTATGCTGCAAAATTTCAATGCCAATGTGCCTGCCAGGGGATCTGTTACTCCCCCTAGACACCCGGGAAGATTTGGTGTTGCTTGACAACAGTTTGAGGCAGGATAAAGAGCTCCAGCAATGATTTGTAAGTGTGCTGATTTCGTTTATAAAGCCATAGGGTAATCTAAAAAGTAAAATTAAGATTGTACACTGCATATTCTACAGTCTGAATCCACAGCCTGTCACATTTTACATTTATGAGAAGCTTCAGAGAAATGTAATTTGTAACACTTTTTTTTTGTATTTTCAGCTTCGGTTTTTGGCAATCAAATGTGGGAGAGACCTAAAGACAACCGTGTGGCGAATGCTTCAGAGTATCTTCTCTAATCACCTTTCCATCAATACAACCTGGACTGGTGTAGGGGATAAAGCATGTTTTGGAGACATGTTCCTGAAGACCATTGTTCAAAGTAAGTTGGATATTTTTTTATATTTAAGTAGATGTGTATGACCTTATGCCATTCAAATGGAATGACAGATCTTTATTTTCTACAGGAGCCATCCGGAAGAACCCGGCAACCCAGGATGCCACTGATGAGGCGATCCAGGTTAACGTTACGCGTTATCTGAAAGGAGCATCTGACCGTGAAGGTGGAAAAAGGCGCCGCACAGCTGAGAGGGACCCACAGCCGACCCCTTAAACCTAGGCTGACTACTGACACCCCAGCATCACTGACAACTGGAACCCTTTCTTTATCCTGCAGTCAGTAACATCAAGACCCCTAAAAAAGCCTGCTAAAAGTGTCAGACTACACTCACCCAATCCACACTGTTCACTGTGGAAATTGCTCTTTTTTTTTTTTTTTTTTTTTTTGTGACCCTGCTTTGAGGGCAGCTCCTTGGATGAATATGGGATGGTTTGTCCTTTTATACAGGCGCACGAGGAATCACTGAAGATATGCCAATTTGCGCTGCCTCATTCTGGAGGTCGGGGAAAACCGGTGATTCTTAGCCCACTATGCCACGCAGACCCCAACCACTCCAGACATTCTGATTGGCTGTGTTCTCTACAGCCAGATTTTCAGCTGTTAATTTTATTTGTTCCCACTTGTTGTCATGTGTAAGTTGAATGTCAAAATTTATATTATACCTGTTATCCTGCACATTCTTTGATACCAAAGATCTCAATTATTTCATATACAATTTGCCGCTTATTTCATTGTTACAGTGCTTAACTATTCTATTTTTAAATATAGCTTGTAAATCCTAGATTATACATCTAATACTTGATATCTTCACATTATCTGGTATCAAATATTCTACTTACCGTGACTTTAGTATTGGCTTATTTCATTCCATCAGTGCTTAACGATTCTATTATAGTTTGTAAATCCTATTTCATGCCTGATATTGCACATTAACTAGTACCAAAAATTCTACTTTCATTCCATCATTGTGCTTAACTGTTATTCTATTAAAAATAGCTTGGGAATACTATTTCATACCTCTGATACTTGACATTGCACATTACCTGGTACCAAATATTCTACTTCATTCCGTCACAATGCTTAACTGTTTTTCTATTGTTAAATATAGCTTGTAAATCCTTGTGCCACAGGTCAGCATTGCAGTTTTAATGGTATATTCTACTCCAGAGCTTTACTCTAAATTATTACCACTTATCCTATTGTTAGAAATGACTTTGGTATCCTGCACTTTCTTTGGTACCAAATATCCTCATTGCTTATGTTTACTGGAAATTCTTATCATCCCTGTCACGATATGGGGAGTCAGGAGAAGGCAGACGGTAGATGCGGATCCAAACGCGGTTTTATTAATGAATGTACACAGATAAGAAAACACGGGAACAAAAGAAAAGTCCACGATGGGAAAATAAACTCAAAGTCAAACTAACACACGGATGAAAAGAACACAAACGCTGGAACAAATCAAAAGTCCACGATGGGAAAAGTGCATTCAAACACACAGTGACACACGGGTGAACACAAGTTGACAAACATCCACGAAGGGGAAAGGGAACCTCGGACGAACACGAATCAACATCAGGGAGCAAGAACAGCAAACAGGAAAACGATCCATACATCCATTCACAAACAACGACCGACAGAGACTGAACAAACAGACAGGGTTTAAATACATGAACAAGGGAAAAGGGGCCAATGAACAAACAGAACTCAAACAAGGTAACAAGGTGATGAACAGAAACCAATGGCAAATTAAAGAGGGCAGGTGAAAACAATGAACGGAGAACACGAACGCTAACAGGGAGACTATGGAGCTACACAAGGGACAAAAGTAAAAACTAAGGAATTACAAAAGTGACAAAAAGTGATAAACAAAGGGCAATGGTGAAACAAGACAAGGTAATCCTTACAGAGTCCCCCCTTAAAGGAGCGGATTCCAGACGCTCAAAAGTGACATAACAAAAAACAGGAAGAACAAATGTCCATTGACTGGGGGGGAAGCTTGTGGTGGGCAGACAGACCAAGGGGAGCGACGAGGGGCAAACCGGCAGTCCAGGGGGCAACGAGGGTCTGACCAGCAGTCCGGGGGGCAACAAGGGGCAGACAGGGAAAAGGGACTGGTTCGGGGGGCCTGGGAGATGGCCACAGGACAGAGGCCGGTTTAGATGGCCCGGGGGTTGACCACTTGGCAAGGGCCGGTTCAGGGGACCTGGGAGGTGGCCACAGGACAGGGACAGGACAAGGAGGCCTGGGAGACGGCCACAAGACGGGGACGAGTCTAGGAGGCCTGGGAGGTGGCCTATGGACAGGGACAGGTCTTGGTGGTCTGGGAGATGGCCGTAGAGCAGGGGCCGGTTCAGGGGGCCTGGGAGGAGGCCATCGGACAGGGACAGGTCCCGGAGTCGGAGCTGAGAGGGGCTCTGGAGGCTCAGGAGACGGAGCTGAGGAAGGCTCAGGAGGGGGAGCCGAGGAAGGCCTAGGAGGCGGAGCCGAGGATGGCTCGGGAGACGGAGCGGAGGATGGCTCGGGAGACGGAGCCGAGGGAGGCTCGGGAGACGGAGCCGAGGGAGGTGGCGCCGTAGGAGGCTCTAGAGGCGAAGCACTGGAAGGCTCTGGAGGTGGAGCCGAGGGAGGTGGCGCTATAGGAGGCTCGGGAGGTGGAGCCGTAGGAGGCTCGGGGAGAAGAGCCGTAGGACGCTCTAGAGGCAGAGCCCTAGAAGGCTCTGGAATCTCTGGGTGCAGAGCCGTAGAAGGCTCGGGAGGCGGAGGCGTAGGAGGCTCGGGAGGCGGAGCTCTAGAAGGCTCTGGAGTCTCTGGGAGCAGAGCCATAGGAGGCTCGGGAGGCGGAGCCGTAGGAGGCTCGGGAGGCAGAGCTCTAGAAGGCTCTGGAGTCTCTGGGAGCAGAGCCGTAGGAGGCTCTGGAGGCAGAGCCGTAGGAGGCTCTGGGAGTGGAGCCATATGAGGCCCGGGAGGTGGAGCCATAGGAGGCTCGAGAGGCGGAGCCCTAGAAAGCTCTGGAGTCTCTGGGTGCAGAGCCGTAGGAGGCTCGGGAGGCAGAGCCGTAGGGGGCTCTGGAGGTGGAGCCGTAGGAGGCTCGGGGAAAAGGGCCGTGGGAGACTCGAGAGGCACTGGAGGCGGAGCGCTGGAAGGCTCGAGAGGCGGAGCCCTGGAAGGCTCGAGAGGCGGAGCCCTGGAAGGCTCGAGTGACTTGAGGGGCGGAGCTCTGGGAGGCTCGAGAGATTTGAGAGGCGGAGCCCTGGAAGACTCGAGTGAATTGAGGGGCGGAGCCCTGGGAGGCTCGAGATGCTTGAGAGGTGGAGCCCTGGAAGGCTCGAGATGCTTGAGAGGCAGAGCCCTGGAAGGCTCGAGAGGCTTGAGGGGCGGAGCCCTGGGAGGCTCGAGAGGCTTGAGAGGCGGAGCCCAGAAAGACTTGAGTGACTTGAGGGGCGGAGCCCTGGGAGGCTCGGGAGGAGGAGCCCTGGAAGACTCGAGAGACTGGAGAGGCGGAGCCCTAGGAGGCTCGGGAGGAGGAGCCCTAGAAGACTCGAGAGACTTGAGAGACGGAGCCCTGGGAGGCCCGGGAGGAGGAGCCCTGGAAGACTCGAGAGACTTTAGAGGCGGAGCCCTGGGAGGCTCAAGAAACGGAGCTCTGGGAAGCTCGGGAGGTGGAGCTCTGGGAAGCTCGGGAGGCGGAGCTCTGGGAAGCTCGGGAGGCGGAGCTCTGGGAAGCTCAGGAGGCATTGGCGCTTGGACGGTCATGGCTACAGACGCTGGCTCAGGGACAGTCGAGGCTACAGGCGCTGGCTCACGGACATCTGAGGCTACAGGCACTGGCTCATTGACGTTTGAGGCTATCGGCGCTGGGTCGGGGACGGTCGAGGGCTCAGGCTCGCTCACCGTGGCTGACGAGGACTCAGGCTCGCTCACAGTGACATGCGTGGGCTCTGGCTCGCGCACCGTGGCTGACGTTGGCCGGGAGGTGGAAGCCCGTCTTCTTTTCCTCCTCCGGGCGGACGAAGTTGACCGTGCTGGCTCATGGACGACGACAGGCGTGGGGGCGAGCTCGCTGACCGGTGGGGTAGGTGGAAGAGGACGAGCCAAGGACGACTGGAGGGTCACTGCCGTGGGAGGAGAGGCAGGATCCTCAACCACACCCACAGTAAACAGCGAGTCGCATGCAAGAAGTGTCTCCTCCATGAACTCGCAGAGCGTCCAGCCACGCGTCGCCAGAGGCAACCGCTCCTGGAAGAACACCACCAGGGAGGAGTCAGGAAAGTCGGTGGCGCTCGCTAGGTCCAGGAAGTCCCTAATGTGATCCTCCACCGGGCGGCTTCCTTGCTTCAGGTCCTAGAGGCGGTAGCTTGCCCGGAGAACCGCTGGATCCATTGTTCGGTCGGTCGTTCTGTCACGATATGGGGAGTCAGGAGAAGGCAGATGGTAGATGCGGATCCAAACGCAGTTTTATTAATAAATGTACACAGATAAGAAAACACGGGAACAAAAGAAAAGTCCATGATGGGAAAATAATCTCAAAGTCAAACTAACACACGGATGAAAAGAACACAAACACTGGAACAAATCAAAAGTCCACGATGGGAAAAGTGCATTCAAACACACAGTGACACACGGGTGAACACAAGTTGACAAACATCCACGAAGGGGAAAGGGAACCTCGGACGAACACGAATCAACATCAGGGAGCAAGAACAGCAAACAGGAAAACGATCCATACATCCATTCACAAACAACGACCGACAGAGACTGAACAAACAGACAGGGTTTAAATACATGAACAAGGGAAAAGGGGCCAATGAACAAACAGAACTCAAACAAGGTAACAAGGTGATGAACAGAAACCAATGGCAAATTAAAGAGGGCAGGTGAAAACAATGAACGGAGAACACGAACGCTAAGGAATTACAAAAGTGACAAAAAGTGATAAACAAAGGGCAATGGTGAAACAAGACAAGGTAATCCTTACAATCCCAGAGCTGACCTCAATTATTGTAAGTGTTTTTTACAAATGTTTTTGTTTTTTTTACCACAATTTAATTGGAAACCTGCATGTTTTTGTGTGTGTGTGTGTGTGTGTGTGTATATAATATATATATATATATATATATATATATATATATATATATAATATGTTTGTATTTTTCTGTTATTTATATTTCAGTGATCTGACATCTTGTTTCATTGACAGTTACTGTACTTTGAAATGTGGAATTAAAACGCCAAATGGAAATTTGTCTGGTTTGATCAATCATTATTCTTGATAAACTGCATGCTATAAATATAAATATATATATATATACAATAAGCGGCGGCAGATCGCTCGGAAATAGCATTTGCCTCTGATGCCCCGCGGAAGGTCCACCTTCGATATAACGGTGGCGGAACGGCACATGGCCAGCGGGCCGGCCGCGGAACGAAGGCGGTATGAAGGCGTCGGTGCACCATCAAACGTGTTTGCGATAACGCCATTCTGCCGCTTCTACTGCCGCCGGAGCACCACCAGCGGCCCGCCGACTCATTGCTATCTGGGTTGTTGCACCAATGTGGAATGTGGCCTTTATTATTTTATTTTTGACACGCAATCTATTTTTTTCCATATATCAAAATGTCAAATGTTAATATGAGTGGATTGTCTCTCTCCATGTGGAATGTGAATGAGTTGGGCACCCCATAAAAATGTATTTTCTTAATAAAGAAGCTGTCATGTTGTCGACTGGTGCGGGTCCTGATACTGTGATACTGCCTGCTTGATGGTAGCAGTTAGAGCAGCACATGGCTCGGGTGGCTGGAGTCTCTGATGATCCTCCAAGCTTTTTTCACACACCGCCTGGTATATATATCCTGGAAGGAGGGAAGCTCACCTCCGATGATGTGTCTGGCAGTTCGCACCACCCTTTGCAGGGCTTTGCGGTTGTGGGCAGTGCTATTGCCGTACCAGGCAGTGATGCTGCCAGCCAGGATGCTCTCTACAGTGCTGGTGTAGAACCGTGTGAGAATGTGGTGGTTTATTCCAAACTTCCTCAGCCGTCTCAGGAAGAAGAGGCGCTGGTGAGCCTTCTTCACAATGGCCTCAGTGTGGACGGACCATGTGAGTTCCTCAGTGATGTGGACACCGAGGAACTTGAAGCTGCTGACTCTCTCCACCAGTGCTCCATTAATGGTGATGGGCTGTGTACACTGTCTTTCCTTCTGAAGTCCACTACAAGCTCCTTGGTCTTACTGATGTTGAGGGAGAGGTTGTGCTCCTGACACCAGCGTGAAAGAGTGTGCACCTCCTCTCTGTAGGCTGTTTCATCATTGTCAGTGATCAGACCGACCACCATTGTATCGTCAGCAAACTTGATGTCATTGGAGCTATGTGTTGCCACACAGTCATGTGTGGACAGGGAATACAGGAGTGGGCTGAGAACACAGCCCTGCGGGCCTCCAGTGTTGAAGGTCAGTGATGAGGAGATGTTGCTGCCCATTCTAACCACCTGACGTCTGCCTGACAGGAAGTCCAGGATCCAGCTGCAGAGCGAGCTGTTTAATCCCAGAGCCCGGAGTTTCACATCAAGCATGGAGGGCACTATAGTGTTGAATGCTGAGCTGTAGTCTACAAACTCTACATTTTTTTACAGGTGGGAGAGAGCAGTGTGTATTTTAGATGCAATGGCATCATCAATGGAGCGGTTGTTGCAGTAGGCAAACTGCAATGGGTTCAGTGATGTGGGCAGCACAGAGCAGATGTATCTCTGATTAGCCTCTCAAAGCATTTTCTGATGATGGGGGTCAGAGCAACAGTCATTTAAACAAGTGATTTTTGATTGCTTTGGTACAGGCACAATGGTGGACATTTTGAAGCATGTGGGGACTACAGACAAGGAGAGGGACAGGTTGAAAATGTCCATAAAAACACCAGCCAGTTGGTTCGCGCACGCTCTGATGACATGGCCTGGAATGCCGTCTGGACCCGCAGCTTTACGGATATTCACCCATCGGAAGGATCAGATTACATCCGCAACAGAGATGTAGAGAGTGAACCAACCTCTCTAGCATCGGCCGTGAGTGCTCTCTCCACGAGGGTGGCATTATTTCTCTCGAAACGAGCATAAAATGTATTTAGCTCGTCCGGAGAGAGGCAGTGGTGTTCACGGCGGAGGTTTTATTCCCTGCCACATGATTCTAGAGTCAGTGGTGTGGAACTATCCTTCAATTTTGTGCATGTACTGGCGTTTGGCTGCTCTGATAGTTTTACGGAGGGCATAACGGGCTTGTTTATGCTCCTCCGGGTTCCCGGAATTAAAAGCGTAGGTCCGCACATTAAGTGTCACGCAAACATCGCTATTAACCCATGGTTTCTGGTTGGGGTAGATCCATATTGTTTTGGTCAGAATAATGTCCTCTACTCACTTCCTGATGAAACACCTTGATGTCGTCATCAGAGGCGGACCAGAACATCTCCCAGTCAGCGTGATCAAAACAGTCTTGTAGCGCAGAGTCTGATTGGTCTGACCAGCAGTGGATCATTTTAGGGTGGGTGCTTCCTGTTTCAGTTTCTGCCTGTAAGTGGGCAGAAGCAGAATGGAAGAGTGGTCTGATTTGCCAAATGGTGAGCGGTGTAAAATGGCAGGCAAAACTGCTAAAAATACATAGATTTGCCCCTTGAAGGTCTCTGCGTTGTTCTGTCTTTTCTGAGCACTGAAGTAAAGCAATTATTGTTAATAATTTGCACTTTACAAATTCATCCCGTTATTAATTTTATCTGACTCCAATTTTATATTAATCTGACTCCAATTTTATGTTGACCTCTGATTTAGATTAAAGCTCTAAATTCTTTCTGATTATTCTTTTATTTTAATCATTTAAGTTATTGATTACTCTGAATCCTCTTCTATTCATTTACCTTTTGATCAGTTTCTAATGAGATTCAAACTGATAGTCTTTAAGTGGCTTCCTCCTACATTAAAGCTTCAGTTATGATAGAAATGATTCTTAAAATGGGATTCTCCTGCTCGGTTCCTCCAGAGCGGTTTCTCCTATTTTAAAGACCCAGTATTGATATAAATGATTTCAGAGGAATACAGAATAAATCAAAAAGTAACAATTTATTTGCCAGGTAGGATTTAAAACACAAGTTAAAGAAGCAAGTCAAAGAACATACCTGGCAGTTGAGAAAAGTACATGTAATTGCAAAGCATGGGAAATCTGAATGCAGATTCCTATTATTACAGTTACACACATTGAGGTGTGGGATCATCTGACTACAGAGAACCTTGAGCTCTGGGCCAGCCTTCCTTAAATATCCAGACAGAATACACATTGTGTACCAAATGGTATTATCCTTTGTTCAATGAGAATTTGGGGGTGAAAGGGTTCTTGGCTTCCTGGTGTTAAACCTTCAAGGAGGGGATAGGCCTCCAGAATTATTCAGTATTTGGCATAGACCTTATAACTTTGTTGTCATTAAGTTTTATAAAGCTGGGGACAAAACACTATACCAGACGCACCGAGACATTTTAAATGATACCAAACATGTTACAAAAGTTACATTATTTGTATACATCAGATATGGTACATACAGATCTTAGGTGAGTTTGGGGTGATTCTGGGCTTAAAGGGAATGGATGAGGAGGAGGAGAGGGGAGAGAATGGGACAGATGTGGAAGGGCGACAATGAGGTGTGATTTTTCAGTCTTCGCTCAGTGGGGTGTGGTGCCTCAGGAAGCATTTGCTATTTGCCTTTGAATGCAAACACATTGGCACCCCGCCTTACAGTCCGCTCTCTGGCCAAGTGGGAAACTCAATAGTTTCTGCGTGGTCACTATTAGGCGTTCAAGGTGCCAAGTCCATTTTGTCGCTTTGTATGCATCTGCAGAACACCTAGTCCCACCAGATACATGTAGCAGGTGGATAATTGGGTTTGTCCCTGTGTGTCTGTTTGAGGTTAGCACATGTGTTCAGTTCATCGAATCCATCAAGGCTTTTTTGGCTTGTTCAGTGGACATGTCATTCCATCATGGAGCTTCTGGTGGTACCTTCCCTTTGATGATGATCTGACTCTTAGAAGAACTCTGCCACCTCCAGTGGTGGTCTTCTGGGCCAACCTCAATTAGGTGAAGGAGTTCTCACTGGTAATGCATAAGCACCTGAACAGCATCTTAAATGACCATATAAAGACTGTACATTTATGAGTTTAGTGTCGTTAGGAGAAAAGGTTATAAGGTGTTACATGTACAAACAACATAATGGTGAGTTTCATGACAGCAAGTGCGACTGGTATATTGTTTCTCAGTACCCTTCAAGGTCATATACCTAATAATGTGATCCCATTTGATGATCTGATCATTCACTATTCCACCAATAGCGTGTACAGTAGTGGAATTTGGAAATACTTGGTCTGGATGGATTAAAGGAAAGGTGACAAAAACCCAAGGCAACCAGTACATTCATCACCAATATTCATTATTGCCATGGATATTTGGTCTGAATAAATTACAGGAAACATACCACAGAGTCAGTATAACTAGTATCTTCTCCAGTGGTATGCGTCATTTTGCATATAGTAATAATAATTATTCTATGAGTGTAGAATCACAGGTATAGATATATATATAATAATCACAGTGCTAATTCAAAATTATCCAATGTGATTGATTTGCTGGCTAAGTCAAAATCGATGATACATGTCTATATTCAAAGTGGGTTGTGGATTGATTGAAGTGTCTGCACAATTTTTTATTTAATTTGATGCAGGCAGAAATGTAGAAATTTGGGTGGCAAGTTTGTTTGCAATTTGTAATTAAATCATCGATGTGTGACTGTAGCCATGCAAATGTCCCATGCATATTACAGTATTTCAAATAAGTTGTTGGGAAGTTGTAAATAGTGCCTGTTTTATGGAAACAGGTTTGTAATGTCCTATATGTGAGAGCTATGTGTATGTGAGAGGCAGGCCAGATCTTCAGTGGATTAGTACTTTCAGAATCTAGGCCATTATTTTGTTCCATGATGTGTAGTGATAAAAGTGTGTGTTCTATGTTTAGGAGATGGGTGGAATCTGTTCTAGAACAATTTGGTGTTGCAAAATTGTGGTTCCGGGGCTAAACCGGGAGGCCATATAGCTATTTTTGTTTGTGTAGTGCTGTGAGGTGTGAAAGGCCTCTTTGAGTATTTCCACACCCATCTCCATCATGCCAAATTGTTGTCCTGTCTTGAAGCAGGGGATCAGAAACCTTTTGCATCTGTCCCTCACGAGATTGTAACCTGAAATAGACAGAGAAAACAGTTAATGTTGAACCTTTAATTAATTTGCATTTAGACATGTGGTTCTTTCTTTATTTTCCTCTGATGGTCAAAGCCAAACTGTTACGGACAGCGTTTAGTCTCATACTGCATGGTCTGTGTCATCAGGGGAAATAAGCATTTTGCTTTACAAAAACATATACCATTGTAATGTCTAATGCAAATTTAATTTCAGAGATCAAATTAGACTGAGCATCTTTGGTGATATTTTAGTGTAGTTTTGAAGTGTGTAGCACCTTAAGCTGCAGTTCATCTTTTTTGGTGATGTGTTTTCTGCTTAGCATTTTTTAAGGATGCTATTCACATGTTTGATCATCTATGATCTATGATCTCTGTGGTCTGTCAGGTTTGTAAGGGTTAGAATTTTGCACACACATTTTTCATTACTTGCCCAGTGAAATGGGTTCCTTGATCAGACTTCGATTTAGATGGGCGCAACCCCAAGTGGAATGATTTGGTTGGCCATCACCCGTGCCACAGTGTTTGCAGTGTTATTGCGGGTGATAATTGCTTCCAAACACTTGAGAATATATCAATGATCACCAGGCAATAACGATATCCCCTTTGGCACTGGGGAGTGTACCAATGAAATCCAACTGTAAGGATTCCCAGGGTCCCTTGGATGGGTCTGACCTCGTGAGATTAGGGCTTCGGGTTTACCCTGATTCACTGTTTCACAAACTATGCATGTACTACACCACCTGTCGACATCAGAAGTCATTCCTGACCACCAAAATGGTGTTTGTATCAATTGCTGTGTTTTAACAGCAGATATATGGGCATATTCATGGTACAGTTTGATTATGGGTTTTTAAGAACTTTTGGAACCACATATTTCCCATCTCTGAGTATTATGTCTTCTGCGACAGTGACTAACTGATCCTGCTGTAAGTGCGGTGCAATCTCCCCAAGCTGACCACAAATCTTTCTGATATTGTTTCAGGTCGATGCGGGTGATTTGGGCCGCACTCACAGCAGGGGCAGGTAGTATGTCTGGTTGCCACTCATCTCCTTTCGTGGCTGTGATTTTGGCTAATTTATCAGCAATGTTGTTGTTTTGCTCGCGTTCGTTGGGGTTCCTGTTTATGTGTGTGGCAATGATGTTGTCAACCACATAGTCAGCTACTCTGTCTGCACCCAGTAGGGGGCGAGTGTATCTTCCACAGTTGTGTGGAAGATTGCAGGAACTGTTGTGAGGGCCTTTTGGCATCTTTTCCCAAGTATACCAAGTTTGATTTACAGTAAAGGCTAATTTCCACTGGTCGTCACGCTTAACCTTGATAGACCAGAAGCCATTCTTGATGTCTAAGATTGTAAACCAAGAGGCTTTTGTTGAAATTTGTGATAATAGGGTAGAAGGATTTGCCACTATTGCAGTCAGCTTTAGGCAGGACTTGATTCAGACGCTGATAGTCTATACAAAGTTGCCATTTTCCGTTTGATTTTGGTACTGGAAGACCCGGAGAGTTGGCAAATGAACTGCACTGTCGAACTACACCTCTTTTTTCAAGCTGTTGGACTCTCTCACGAACAGCAGCCTCCGCCTCTGGCTTAATGTGGTATTGCTCTTGTGGGGGAGGTGGCTCCCCCTCAATGTATACTTCAAAATCAATGAGGCCACGGGCGTGTTCGTGATTGGCCCAAACATTGCTATATTTATCCATTAGCAGTTGCATGGGGTCCGTTCTGGAAATGGACATAATGCTTTCCTTGTCTCGTGAAAAAAATGTTTTCATGGCTTTATTTGTTACGCAGTTCGATTTGTTTTTTAAGGCAGCGAACAAAAAAGCCATGTTTTTTCATGATGTCCATTCCCAACACGGTTCCCTCACTGCTGTCTGGTAAATACCAAAAAGGCTCTTCTACCATTATTATGACTAAGTCGAGTTGAACTGGTTGTTTTTTGGTCGCGATCATTAGTGTGTCGCCTATGCCTCTAATTTGTATGTTTTCATTTGTTAGAGGTAAAGGAATGTTTGTGTAGGAGCATGCAGTGCCGGTATCGATAAGTATGTTGGCTAACCGGCCTCCAATGTTAGCCCTTAATTTGATACGGTTGCCGCTGTTGATAATACTCCCTATTTCATTGGAGGCCACGCATCCCTATTGTATGTTATATTTCGACAGTAATAATTCGAGTTCAGCTTGGAATTCGGTGTTTTGTTGTTTTTGTCCCTGTTGTTGTTCCTCCATTTGTCGGGGAGCACTTGTGTTGTTTTGCGTACTCAAGGTATCTAAACGTTTGAGAATTTCAGTGTCGGTTTTGCACTCAGCTTTTAACTGATAACAATCCCGTATGTTATGACCTTTTCTTCTGCAATAATCGCATCGATGTTGGGTGTAATTAAATGTTTTCGTTTTTTCAGCACCCTTGCCCTCTGTCACCCACTGGGTTGCTGCAACATGACGCGATTTAGACTGATTGTGTCTATTTTCGATTTTAGATGCCCAGTCTACCACTGCCCTGTACGTGTTTTCAGCTGGGTCAGCACCACTCAAAAGAGCTTGTTGAACAGCGGGCCCTGCATTATTTTTTAGGAACTGAAGTAAAACTTCATGATCCCTATCTCGCGGTTTCTAGGCGGAGTATTCTTTGTACGATTCCCACAAGCGCTCTGCATAACTTTCGAATGGTTCTTTATTTGATTGTTTAATGTTAACAATTTTGCTCCATTCTGCATGGCTGGGTCCTCTCAGATCTAGCAGTGTTTGTTTTAGTCTTTCGTACACTTCTGTGTTGGTTTCACGATCGGCGTCTATTTATAATGCGTCCGATTTCATTTCCTCATTCATTTTTGGTCTGAGTTCGTTCGAATAGTTAAGAGAGCAATTTGCCATACGTCTCTGATCTCTAGATTGTAAACATTGGCCTGTAACATTAAGGTGTCCCAGTAAGGCTGGAATGGACCTCTTCTTGGCATCATGCCAATTATTTCTTTGTGTGAGCTGCATTCCTCACACGTTAAAGGACGACTGATAGTTGTGATGTCATCTTCCGCATTTGTTATTGTCTTAAGGACTGCGACTTGAACAGATTTTTTCGAACATCGCTAGCTTTTTCCGCGTCATAACCGGGCTGCGTTCTTTTGTCCACAGAGAGGGACTATCCCCATGGGCTCGGTTACTGAGCCTCTCTTGTGTGTTTTGCGTAAGCTAATGTTACCGCATCATCGTCGTCACTATCCTGTTTTCTTTCCGCATTAAAAGGTGAATTTATGGCTGCTTCTTTTATAGCTGATATTGGGAAGCCTGCGTTATCACAACACTCTTCTAAGGCGGATGCATAATTTCGACCTGATCGAAGTTTTTGTTGGAGATCATTGATCTGTGCTTCCAACTCATCTACCCGTCTTGCCCAGCTTTGCTTTTTATACACAAATGTGTCGACTTGAGCCCTCAACTTTTTAATTCTTCCGAACGCGATTTCTCTATATCTTTAATGTTTACTATAATTTGCTCCTTTTTCGCCATGGTGTCGATGTCGTTACGGCGAAGCAAGTAAACAATAGCGACGGGGTTTTTCGGTATTTAGATTTAGATTCTAGTCTCCGACCCTCCGTGAGAGTACCATGATAAGATTTCATCATTACTCCATTTTAAATTTAGTCCTTTCTCGCGTAAACGAAAAAGGAGTTCTTTGAATTTTATGGCCAGAGCTTCCATTACCTCCTCATCTGCTCTGCCTCTATCATGTTCCTGATCCATGTTTTTGACTAATATCTTTAGCCCCACCGGATTTTTTCGGTCTCCGGTCTAACAGTGGGTATTCCGACCCGTTCTATAAATGTGTCTATATGGGATGTGTCTGTGCTTTCCCTCAAAACTTCTAATAGGCAAAAGAATAGACTTACCAGAGCTGATGTAGACAGAGAAGTAGAAGAAGCTCAAAACTCATCCTCTGTACCAAACAGGTTGTTGCGCTGAAAAGACGTCACTCGCTCGTTGGAGATCACGTCGGGGTCACCACTTGTAAAATGGCAGGCAAAACTACTAAAAATACATAGATTTGCCCCTTGAAGGTCTCTGCGTTGTTCTGTCTTTTCTGAGCACTGAAGTAAAGCAATTATTGTTAATAATTTGCACTTTACAAATTCATCCCGTTATTAATTTTATCTGACTCCAATTTTATATTAATCTGACTCCAATTTTAAGTTGACCTCTGATTTAGATTAAAGCTCTAAATTCTTTCTGATTATTCTTTTATTTTAATCATTTAAGTTATTGATTACTCTGAATCCTCTTCTATTCATTTACCTTTTGATCAGTTTCTAATGAGATTCAAACTGATAGTCTTTAAGTGGCTTCCTCCTACATTAAAGCTTCAGTTATGATAGAAATGATTCTTAAAATGGGATTCTCCTGCTCGGTTCCTCCAGAGCGGTTTCTCCTATTTTAAAGACCCAGTATTGATATAAATGATTTCAGAGGAATACAGAATAAATCAAAAAGTAACAATTTATTTGCCAGGTAGGATTTAAAACACAAGTTAAAGAAGCAAGTCAAAGAACATACCTGGCAGTTGAGAAAAGTACATGTAATTGCAAAGCATGGGAAATCTGAATGCAGATTCCTATTATTACAGTTACACACATTGAGGTGTGGGATCATCTGACTACAGAGAACCTTGAGCTCTGGGCCAGCCTTCCTTAAATATCCAGACAGAATACACATTGTGTACCAAATGGTATTATCCTTTGTTCAATGAGAATTTGGGGGTGAAAGGGTTCTTGGCTTCCTGGTGTTAAACCTTCAAGGAGGGGATAGGCCTCCAGAATTATTCAGTATTTGGCATAGACCTTATAACTTTGTTGTCATTAAGTTTTATAAAGCTGGGGACAAAACACTATACCAGACGCACCGAGACATTTTAAATGATACCAAACATGTTACAAAAGTTACATTATTTGTATACATCAGATATGGTACATACAGATCTTAGGTGAGTTTGGGGTGATTCTGGGCTTAAAGGGAATGGATGAGGAGGAGGAGAGGGGAGAGAATGGGACAGATGTGGAAGGGCGACAATGAGGTGTGATTTTTCAGTCTTCGCTCAGTGGGGTGTGGTGCCTCAGGAAGCATTTGCTATTTGCCTTTGAATGCAAACACATTGGCACCCCGCCTTACAGCGGGGTAGGGATTTGTAGCCATCCCAGAAAGAAGAATAGCAATGGTCCAAAACCTGTCCCCTTGTGTTTTGAAGCTAATATGTTGCTGGTATTTTGGTGTGATTGTTTTCAAATTGGCTTTGTTAAAGTCCCCGGTCACAATGAACGCGGCCTGAGGGTGTGCGGTTTCCTGCTCACTTATACTCCCATACAGTTCCTTGAGTGCCTGGTCTGTGTCGGCTTGTGAGGGGATGTACACGGCAGTGATAATGACCGCTGTGAATTCCCTCGGTAGCCAGAATGGTCGACACAGAAGCATGAGAAATTCCAGATGTGGAGAGCAGAAAAACTTGATAATATGTACGTTCCTCTGATCACACCAGGATTTGTTGATCATAAAACATACACCACCACCTCTGCTGCGGTCTGTCCGCTCGGTGCGTGGGGAACCCAGCAGGTTCGTTGGCTGGGTCTGGAATCATCACAGTTTCTGTAAGGCAGATAATGCAGCAGTCCCTTGTCTCTCGTTGGAAAGAGATCCGCACTCTCAACTCGCAGAGCTTGTTGTCCAGAAATCGCAGCAGCCATACTCGGCACCATCTTGAGTCAGAGCAGGTGAGTCATAACATTGATAAGTAAACATCTACAATTCAAATGTCTAAAACAGATTAAAAGTAAATTAGAAATAGTTATTGTTTTAGCAGACATCCAGGGGAAAAGGTTAATTTTGGTTCATATTTACACACCTAACGTTGACGATCAGAGCTTTTTAATAGATCTTGAAGGGATGTTGCAAGCCGCTGGTACCCCTCATAATATAATATTGGGAGGAGACTATAGTGAAGCAAAATAAGCCCCCTAGAGCAACATTGAAACTTCACAGGATGTTTAAAATCTTGGTCTTGCAGATATTTGGAGACTTTTGAACCGATCTGGTCCCTCATTCCTCATTTCATATGTTGTAGATTGCTCAGTTGGAAACTTCTTAGTCTCAGATCACGCCCTGGTGTGTTTAGAGTTGTTGCCATATATGGAGAAAAAGAAATCATATAGTTGGCACTTTAATGTATCCCTTTTGCAAAATCCTGATTTCCAACAAATGTTAAAGGCTGAAATCAATGTTTATATGGAGACCAACTGGTCCTCAGTATCCTCTGTAGGCGTAGGCTTGGAAGGTAAATTAAAGTTCTTAGGGGCCGGATCACACAGTATGCCTCATTCACCAAAAATTCCAAAGCACGAGAACTCGTGGAGTTGGAAGGGAGTATTAAAAATGTAGAGGCAGAGCTGATGCATCAAATGCCAACTGATGGCCTCAGGGAATTGACCCGATTGAAATACAGATATAATACTATTTTGTAGCGAAAGGTGGCATTTTGTGTATTCAGGGCAAGACAGTCATACTTTGAGTTGGAGGACAAACAAGGAAGCTTTTGGCTAGATTTATAAAGCAGAGAGAGTCGTTTTCTACCATTCCCTCAGTGAAATCTGCTGGTGGTGAAATTTTCACCTCGGCCATTGATATTAATAAAGCTTTTAAAGAATTCTATCTTTATCTCTATAGTTCTACATCTTTGTCTACAGATTAAGCTATTGGAAATTTTGTGGATCCTTTAGAACTCCCTAAACTGACGAATGAGCAAAGAAATTCTCTTGATTCTGAGATAAACTTGGAGGATCTTGGTGAAGTAATTAAGGCAAGGCTCCAGGGCCCGAAGGCTTTGCTGCTGAGTTTTTATATCTTATGCTACAGAACTGGCTCCACTTTTGCTAGAAGTTAATACGGAATCATTAAAGAATGTAAAGCTTCAGCCAACCATGGCACAAGCCAGGATCAGTCTGATTCTTAAAAAGGACAAAGATCCAAGCAAGTGAAAGAGTTAACATCCAATTTCACTGATCAGCTAGATGTTAAATTGTTGTCAAAAATTTGGTCTAATTGGTTAAGTAAACTTATGACATCTCTTATACATATAGATCAGGTGGGGTTTATTCGAGGCCTCAGCTCTTCTGATAACATTATGTGTTTCATCAATATCATGCAAATGATCAGACTCCAGTCACTGCTATCTCACTTGATGCCGAAATGATGTTTGATATCGTAGAATGGGATTATCTTTTCAAGATTTTGGAAATGTACATTTGGGAGTACGTTTATTGGATGGATTCAATTCCTTTATAGACACCCATTAGCTGCGTTACAAACAAATGTATTAATTTCAGATTATTTTACTCTGGATAGGGGCACCCGGCAGGGTTGCACTCTTTCCCCAATATTGTTCTGTTTTGCCCTGAAACCATTAAGATTAAGATTCATCTTTATTGTCATTGTGTAGAGTGCAGGTACAGAGCCAATGAAATGCAGTTGTTTTCACATATCCCAACTAAGCTGGGGTCAGAGCAAAGGGTCAGTCATGAAACAGCACCCCTGGAGCAGATAGGGTCAAGGGCCTTGCTCAAGAGCCTTAACCGCTGAGCCACCACTGGCCCTGAAACCATTAAGATTAAGATTCATCTTTATTGTCATTGTGTAGAGTGCAGGTACAGAGCCAATGAAATGCAGTTGTTTTCACATATCCCAACTAAGCTGGGGTCAGAGCAAAGGGTCAGTCATGAAACAGCACCCCTGGAGCAGATAGGGTCAAGGGCCTTGCTCAAGAGCCTTAACCGCTGAGCCACCACTGGCCCCAGCAGCTGCGATAAGAAAGGAGGATGATTTTTCAGGGGTTGTGGCTGGAGGTGTTTTCCATAAACTTTTGCTTTATACAGATTATTATTCATCTCCGACCCTTCTAGATCTATGCCTTGCCTCCACATAATTATTCAATCCTTTTCTAAGTTCTCAGGATACAGAGTCAATTGGTCTAAATCTGAATCTTTGGCTCTGACAGCATATTGCCCACTAACGGCTTTTCAGCCCTTCCAGTGGCCCAAATAGGGCATTAAGTATTTGGGCATTTTTTTTCTCCAGAAAATTTGTCTGATTTAGTTAGAGTTTTATGATTTATCTATGATTGGGAAGGTTAATGTTTTTAAAATTAAGTGTATTACAAAATTCAACTACCTGCTACAATCTCTCTGTGTAGATCTTGTTTCCCCCTTATTTCAAGCAATTTGATAGCATAGCAAAGTCATTTATTTGGAACAGTAAATGTCCCAGATTACATTTCAACAAGTTTCATAGACCGATTGACAAAGGTGTGCTAGGCCTACCCAAGATTTTGTTTTATTATGATGTATTCGGTCTCAGACATTTGGCTCATTGCTCGCTTCCACCTGAGAGATACCCTCCCTGGTTTCGTATTGAACAGGAAGTCCTTGTCCCTTTTTTGCCATTGCAAAGCCTTTCTATCAAACTAATCGGAGAAGTTAAGTTTCAACCCGTTATCTTGCATTTGCACATGGAATGGACAAAAGTGTCAAGAGTATTTAATTCAGACATTTATTTAAATTTTGCCTTGAGCATATGGCAGAATCCAAAATTATGTATTAATAAGTCCTTTTTGCTGGTCAGAGTGGATTGTGAGGGAGGTTAATATGCTCGGTGACCAATATGTGAGTGGAGTGTTGAGTTCATATTTGGGATTTCCAGATCAAATTTTTATAGGTACACCACCTGCTCTATACTATTTTTTGGAGTAACATACACCCCCTAAATTGGCAGATACTCTGGGAATGGTGATTACTGCTTTTGTAGAAGGTCATGAGGCATCAGTGTATTACTCCCTGCTAATTCAGAGTCTGGGGGACGGAGCTTTAACTTCTATCAAGAGATTATGTGAGAAAGATTTCAACTTGGTATTGGAGGAGGGAGTGTTGGCTAGGATTCTAAAAACCATCAAGTCTGCATCTAGAGATGCAAGGGTGCGCCTTATGCAATTCAAGATTTTACATAGATTTTATTGGGCCCCCTCTAAATTGTATAGGCTTGGTCTTAAAAACAAAGAGATGTAAATCGGAAGATGGAGACATGGCACATGTTTTTGGTGGTGTATTGAGATCAAGAACTTCTGGTTGAAGGTTCAGAATTTTGTGTGTGACATGTTGGGCACTCGGGTTACGTTTTGCCCCAGATTCTGTGTTTTGGGTTATGGGGTGGTCATCGATCTGGAGAATAGTCACTTAGAGAATTGAGTTCTGACCAGTGTGATGGTCGCCAGGCAGATTATTTTGAGGGGGTGGAGGTCAGTTAGTGTGCCCCCATTTCTGGAGTGGTGCACAGAGATGGGGAGGGTGGCAGCTTTTGAAAGATGGGGTAACTTGGATTTTGTTTGTTGGGAAATTAAGCAACTATTTAGAGTTTTTGGAGGGCTCTCAGGGTGGGGCGTGGAGAGAGTAGTATAGTTTTAATTGAGTGTGATTATTATATATTTTTTTTGTTTGTGTTTGTTTGCTTTGTGTGTGTGTGTGTGTGTGTGTGTGTGTGTGTGTGTGTGTGTGTGTGTGTGTGTGTGTGTGTGTGTGTGTGTGTTTACTCATATGTGACTACTGGGATGTTTGTTGGGGGTGAGGCAGGGTTGGGGATTGGGAGGGGGAGGGGTTGGTTATGGGTTTGAAATGCAGAAAGTATATATATTGTTTTGCTTTTATTTATTATTGTAAGAATGAAAAATAAATTGTTAATGAATGCAGCGGAATGCAGCAGCATGTCTGGTCTTTAATGAACCTAAGAGAGCACATGTTACACCACTCTTTGTCTCTCTCCACTGGCTGCCGGTTCATGCACATACTAAATTCAAGGCCCTGATGCTGGCATACAAAACATTCACTGGGTCTGCTCCAGCATACCTAAAAACATTTATGCAGAGCTACGTTCCCACCAGAAGCCTGCGGTCGACTAAGGAACGTCGCCTTGTCGTCAGGGGCGAAAATTTCATCAAAATGTTGATGATGACAATAAACATAACAATTCTCAAGAGCAATTTTTGAAGGGGACACCAAGGGGTTTTTTGTTGTTGCCCCGTTTGCATTTGTATTATTTTATTTCTTAAACAATTATTTTAAGGATATATCATTATATTATTTACAATACACATATTTTAATGATATTTTAGGGGGGCACAACCCTCAGATGGGGGGGTCCTGACCCCCCCCGCGATTTCTGCCTATGCTTGTCGTACCAAAACAAAGAGGCACCAAAACACTTTCCCGGACTTTCAGTTTCATCGTACCACGGTGGTGGAATGACCTTCCCAACTCAATCCGGGAAGCTAACTCACTCTCTATCTTCAAAAAACGGCTAAAAACACATATTTTCCAAAAGCACTTAACCGGTCACAAAAAAAAAAATAAAAATAAAAATAATTATTATTTACATTTCTTGTTGCACTTAAATCTGTTTTGTATACTATTCTGATGATAGTGAAACTTTGTAGTATGGCACTTTTCGTACCACTGTCTCCTTAAGATGATAGATCTCTCTTATGTTTTCCTCTTTTGTAAGTCGCTTTGGATAAAAGCGTCTGCCAAATGAATAAGACAAAAATTCAGCAGTGCGAATAAACTCCCCACTCAAACGTATACTGAGGTAATGTTAGAACTGTGTTGTACTTGTTGGTGTGCTTCTTTGGATATTGAATCATATGAAGATCTGTTCAATTTAGTTGTACTAGGGCAGTTCAAATAAATATTGTACTGCCAAGCCAAATTGCTACTTTCATAACCGAACGTGACGTGTCCATTTGTTTTGGCAGACGAATATTAATTAATTCATAAAACTCGTTATGACAGCAAAACAGTCACTCAAAATTCGGTCGTAATAAAAATGTACGTTTTTGTATGTATGTATAATTTTTATACATCTTCTGTCTCGGGTCATGAGTCGAGTGGTAGTATTAATTCTCAAGGCCAGAAAGACCCTGTTCTTGTTTGTAATTATTATTTAAGTCAGGGACATTAGAAAAAGGACTGCCCTGTTCTAAATGCAAAAGGATGGCCCTGGAATACAGTGGTGAAGCCTACTGCATTGACCACTCTCTTACCTGTACTTGATGGTCCTGTTTCCAGTTGTTCGTTGACAGTGCTCGATGGTGAGGTTAATGTAGGATTATCCATGCTGAAGAATTGCAGCAATATGATTTGAATCTAAGAAAAACCCACAACCTTTGCTATAGAATTCCTCAACATCATCAATTAAAAGAAGGCACCAACGAGTCTCACATCTGACCAATAAAACAAACAAAGAGACTTTTCTAGATCACACATGACTTGAGAACTTCTCTGCAAAGAGGCCCTAAGTTCGGCGGTCACAAGCAATAAATGACAGAGAACACACAATCCTGGAGTTCCCAAGAAAGATTCAAAACACATGCTATTTTGTCCCCCGATATTAACCAATTTACACCATACTTAGCCATGCTAGATAATTCTGAAAATTGCTTTGAACTGTGGTAACTTTTATAACTGACAAATTAATGATTATATTCTGATGTATCTTTTTAAAATATGTTTAATGATTTGTAATCACTTCTAACTAAGAAATCAATGATTATTATGGATATTATACCCCAACAATCAGGTTTCTCATAACGTGTAATGTACTGTCCATTTTGTAAAATGAATTAATTAACCAGTATGATTTGCAACCAGGGATTTTCATGTTTTGTTACCTGCATGTATAATATTCATGAAAGAATGTCATATTTAGTATAAAAACGCTTGCTGGGTTAAGTAGAGAAAGCTGATGACAACAAATGTCATGTCTCTTGTACCATTTTAAAGATATAAACGTTAATGATTAAACAAAGGCCATAAAATCAACTGTCAAAAAGGGACACCGCAGCGCAGGCTTGGAAACTGCAGCTAACACTCACTTGGATGCTATTGATAATCTGGAGCAGCAGGTGGCTGAACTGAAAAAAGAGGTGGTGAGTTTAGCGGCAAAGGCTGAGGATTTGGAAGCGAGATCATGGAGATGTAATCTATGCATCTTTGGGGTTAAAGAAGGACGAGAGGCAGGCGTTTCAGCGAGCACCTTCGTTGCAAAACTTATACAAAAAGTGATGGGCCTGGACGAACCGCCCGTTACTGATAGGGCTCACCGTACTTTGCAGCAATCCCCGGGAGATAGGCAGCCACCGAGAGCTTTTGTCGTCAAGTGTCACTACTATCAAGAGAAGGAAAGCATTCTACGAAAGGCTGTTACATCTCCAAAACTTGTATCTGAAAATGGCGACATTATCAGAGTGTTCCCTGATTACACGCAGAATGTGGCGCGACAGAGAGCGGCTTTCGGACAGGTGAGACAATTATTACGGCAATGCGAGGGAGTAAAATACGGGTTGTTGTATCCTGCAAAACTGAGGATTACGACTCGGGACGGCCAGCAGAAGAGCTTTACTGACCCAGAGAAGGCAGTTACCTTCGTCAGGGGACTTATATGAGTGATTAATATGGGAGTCTGTTCGGCTACATACCTCGGTATATTTGGTGGGAGTATTGGAGTGAACCAATTCTTGTTGAGGATCAATATCGCTGCAATGTAATGCCATGGGACATTGGATCAGTTCAGTGACATTGGACAGTGAGTGTACTGATGGCTAGTTGCATATGCGGAGGTTTTTTTTTTTTTTTTTCTTCTTCTTCCAGAACGGTCTTCTAATATATGTAGGAAACAAGTATGGATAATTTGACTGGTTTAAAGTAGGCCTAATATTATTATTATATATTTATTTATGCAATAATGTATGTTCTATTTTTCTTTATATACAATAATTCATATATGTCTGCTTGGTTTTTCATGTTTCATTTATAACCGTTTTCTAACATATGCTGAAATCAAAGCTCTGATAACTTGATTTTTTTTTTTTTTCTTCTCTCTCTTCCATGTACACAGGGATATTGAGTAATGGTTCTAAACAGTCTTGTTAATGTTATAGACGTTCAGCTAAATGGTTACTATATGGTTTATGCTTGGCCTCAGCTCCATTCGGTAAGTTTTATTTTCTTCTTTCTATGAAACTTCATAGTGGCTTAGGAGGTTGGGGGGTGCAGTCTCTCATTTGGGGAGGGACCAGCAGGGGTTTGTGTTGTTAATGGGTGATTTAAAAGTTTTCTTTTTACTCTGCACAGTCGTTTTTTTTTTCTGTTTCTGTGCTTTTGTTCTTTTTTCTTTTACTTTCTCTTTCTTAGAGTTGGGGATGAGTTTTCACAATAGCATTGAGTTGAACTTTATCAGTCATGGGTTCGTCAGATGGAAAGGATAGACCTGCGACTTAATTTGTGAGCTGGAATGTGAGGGGGACTCAACCATCCTGTAAAGCAAAGTAAGGTGTTTTCACATTTAAACAAATTGAAAGCAGAGATAATTTTCCTACAGGAAACACACATTCGCACAACAGACATTCCTAAATTAAAGAGAGGATGCGTATCACAGGTCTACCACTCTGAATTAAATTCTACATTTCGCGGTACAGCCATCTTGATTGGCAAAAATGTACAATTTATACAAACCAGTGTTATTAGTGATAAATGCGGGCATTTTGTGATTGTCCAGGGCAGACTCTATAACGTGCCGGTGGTCCTAGTTAGTGTGTATGCTCCAAATTGGGATAACCCAGACTTTTTTAAAGAACTGTTTGGCCGTATACCAGAGCTGGGCACACATCATCTGATTCTAGGTGGAGACTTCAATACGGTTCTTAAACCTTCTTTAGACCGTTCCAAAGTATTTACAGCCCCTCCTTTCCCCTCTAAATCTGCAACTACTATAAATGCTCTTTGCAGTTCTAGTGGCATAGTAGATCCATGGAGATTTAAAAATCCTACGTTAAAGGAGTTTTCCTTCTTCTCCGCTGTTCATCAAACATACTCAAGGATAGATTTCTTTTTGCTGGATCAAAAAATGCTTTCATCAATCAAGTCTTGCAGTTATGAAAGCATTGTTATCTCTGACTTTTTAATACATCTTTGTTGTCTGATGAAACATTTGTAGACTTTATTTCAACACAGATTGATTTCTTTATTGAAACTAACCATCTGCCGGACACTGATATTTTAATTCTTTGGGAAACTCTTAAAGTATATATTAGGGGTCAAATAATAGAATACACTGCCCATCTTAATAGAAGCAGGTTTAGATGCTACAATGAGTTGATCAATCTAATCCATGATGTTGACCAGAAACACTCCTCGGCCCCTACAGCTGACCTCCGCAAAAAAAGAATAGCATTACAAACTGAATATGATCTTCTTGCCTCTATGGAGGCAGGAGAGAAATTTCTGAAATCTAGACAAAACTTTTATGAGCATGGAGAGCGGGCAAGTAGGTTACTCTCTCACCAGCTGCGTCAATATTCTGCTGCCAATTTTATTACAAAAATACAAAATGCGGATGGAGAAGTTAAGCTTGACCCCAAAGACATTAACGAGCAATTCAGATTATTTTATTCATCCTTATATTCTTCAGACAATCCTAGTGACCATGTATTTCTTGACAATGTAACTCTCCCGACTATAGCTGAGGAAGATAAGGCCGTCCTTGAGCAGCCGATATTCGAAACTGAGATTAGTCAAGCAATTAGATCAATGAAAAATAGAAAGGCACCAGGCCCAGATGGCTATCCAATTGAGTTTTATAAGGCTTTTGCCCCTAAGTTGATACCTTTACTGTGCCTCGTCTACAATGAATCACTCAAACAAGAGAAGCTGCCTACATCCATGACCCAAGCCACAATATCTGTGCTTCCCAAAAAGGACAAAGACCCCACTAAATGCGAGTCTTATCGCCCGATCAGCCTACTCACATGTGATTATAAAAAAAGATTCTCTCCTTAAGATTGGAATCTATAGTACCAAAAATTGTGCATCCTGACCAGACAGGCTTTGTAAAGGGCAGACAGTCTTTTCACAATTTACATTGCCTCTTTAACATAATATATTCTAAACATTCGATTCACTCGCCAGAAATAGTGATTTCACTAGACGCGCATAAAGCTTTCGATCGAATTGAGTATGGACACCTTTTCAAAACTCTAAGCAAATTCGGCTTTGGTCCAATCTTTGTTTCTTGGATTCAGACGCTGTATGCAGCACCCCAAGCTAGAGTGAGGACTAATAACTTTAATTTGTAATATTTCACTGTTCAGAGAGGGACACGACAGGGTTGCCCGTTGTCTCCTCTTCTTTTTGATCTGGTCATTGAGCCACTTGCTGCGGCATTGCGATGTAATAACAATATACGGGGTATCACGAGGGGCGGCCTGGTTCATAAAGTGTCTTTGTATGCCGATTATTTGCTGATGTTTTTATCAGATCCGGAGACTTCAATCCCAGAATGCCTAGACACCATTTCTCAATTTGGTAAATCATCTGGGTACAAGATTAACCCCACCAAAAGTGTTTTGTTTCCAATTAATGTTTTGGCTCGGAACTGATCCTTTGACTCATTCCCATTCAGGACTACAGAGGGCCCCATGACATACCTGGGAGTAAGTGTCACAAGTAGATATAAGGACCTATTCCAAAATAACTTTAAATCAGCCTTAGGACAAATCAAGGAGAACCTTAATCGTTGGTCTACTCTAAATCGTTGGTCTTCACCTACATTTGTAAAAAGAATATCGATCCGGATCCTATCATTGCAATATTTGGGGTGGTACATAGTAAAGTTGGGGTTTCAAGAGGCCAATCTCAATTAATAGCATTCTCTACACTGTTAGCCCGCCGACTAATTCTTACAAATTGGAAACCTTCCTCACCCCCAAAACACTCACGTTGGGTGTGCGAAACTATGTCCTTCCTCCAGCTTGAAAAGTTAAGAGCTACAGTCCAAAACTCAGCAGAAAGGTTTCAGAATGTAGGGCAACCTTTCTTGGATTATTATGAAAATGCATTTGATGCTAATTCTTTAGATTAAAAATGTATGTTCTCGCCCCCCTCTCTTTTCTTCCCCTTTTTTTTTTTGTGTTCTGTGTGCATTCTCAGTATTTGTACGAACCTTGGATGCCAATCTGCGATGAAAGGGGGTATGTGAAATAATGTATACAAATTATGAGGTTTGTGGATGGGGATGCCTTGTATGACATAAGAGAATGTATGTTGGTTTGCTTGTGTTATGTACATTTAAAACAATAAAAACACTTTGAAATAAAAATAAAAAGGGACAGCCCAGTTGACCATGTGACTCTGAAAAGTTACATCTGATTGGTGCAGGACACCTTTGAGGTGTGGCAAATTTCAGTTTAAATGTCTCCAAACAGGAAGAATGCTCTCTCTTCTCCGGCTCCACTCTTCTGCCTCCTCTCATGCTTCTCTTCTGCTGAACTCATCACCTGCTGCCTCCAGATCATCCGTGCCATGTAGAGTCTAAGGAAGCGTGGGACTCGAAGTCCCGAGGAAGCCTCTCACTCTCTGCTCTACACTTCATACACCCAACAGGAGTCACAAGTCCTCCTTGCAGAAGGCCTTGCTTCATCCAGTCAATAACTTTCCGCAATCATCAGAGTCCAAAACATTGATGGAACAAACTTTCTTCAAACGCAAGGAAACACAACAACACGCAAGTATATCTCCAGACTTTTGCTCAAAGTGTTGGTGTATTAGTTGAATACTTTGGGGAATCCGATTGCAAATCGATATAGACTCAAAGAAGGATTAATGGTTCTTAAGGCATTGTCTACAAACTCCATAAAGTTCATTTTCTCTGTATTGTTCATTTATTTCACATTCTGTCACTTTACTCATCAACCCGTTTCATGTCGTATGTTGTTAGATTAGTTATATGTTTAGAATAGCAATAACGTTTGTCTGTATTCAAAGATAATTTGACTGTGGTATATTTTGATAAATAATCTCATCCCTATTTTTAAAAGATTTCACTTCCTAAATATGTGTAATATTATTTTCAATAAGCCATGAGTAAATATAAATATCTTACGGGACACTGGTGTGTCCGATTACTTTATTTTGGAGTGTTACCTTTTTCTTCTGAATGTTTACTGGTGACACACTCCTAATTCGTGGAATTGGACTGAATATGTTGTCCGTGACATTGCACAAAGTTATAATTTTTTCTGAGTTGGTGCAAGGTGAAGATGAATTAAGGGTGAGACCTGTAAATCCAGTGGAAGGAGGTTCTGTGATTTCGGGAAACAACTGAATCTGGAGTGATGAACCCCTGATTGTATTTTCCTTGCCAGGTTTTGTTGGAGAAAGTGATGTAAATAACAAGCGATTACCTGAGATTTTTACAGCTAGCGCGGTTACTTGTGTTACTAATCGCGCAGCCATGGTGTCTAAATTTGCGGCCTCGAAATCAGATTTGACTTCTAAAGCAGCCGTCTCTTGGCCTGATTTATCTTTATCGATCTCATGTGAGGATGCTGATCCATCCCTAAGTAAGTTTTTTTGTGCGGATGATGTGATGACAGTGCTGCCCAAAGTTATTTCTTTCAGGATGAGGTTTTGGTAAGAAAGTGGACTCCTCGGGGTGAATTTTTCCTGGATGAACCTATCATCCAGGTGGTTGTCTCTGTTGTGTTTTGCTCAATGGTAGTAAAATGGGCACATGACAATATTTCCAGTCACCTAGGGGTAAGAAAGACATCCGGTCAATTCATGTGGTGAGTAAACAGTTTGAATATTTAATTGTCAATTGTGTGGGTCCCTTGCCTTGTTCCAAATCAGGTAGTGTGTACATGTTAACTGTTATGTGTCAAGTCACTCGTTAACAAGCTGCGTTCGCTCTTCTTTCGATTACAGCGAAATCCATATTAAAAGCGCATTCCCAATTATTTTTACTTTTGAGATACTTAAGATTAAGTTTATACAGTCGGATAGAGGTACTAATTTTACATCTGGAATGTTTGAAGAAGTGTTACGTCAACTTAACATCCAACATAACAGGGCTTCAGCATATCATCCTCTGAGTTAGGGCGCTTTAGTGTGTCAGCGTATCAGACGCTTAAATCCTTGCTGTGAGTTTATTGCATGGAATTAGAACAGGCTTGGGAGGAAGGGTTGCCCTGGCTTATGTTGGCGGCATGAACTTGTCTTTGGACACATTGTGCAGGGACATTTGGCTGTTTTACGTAATGGTTGGGCACCTGCTGAGCCTCTGAAGATATTGTCAGAATATGTGGATGGTTTCAAAGGTGTTTGAATGAGGCTGACAGGATGAACTAAATACTAAAACTGTCACAGTTAAAATTGAAAAAAAAATTATACGATCGTCGTACTGAGTGCCATTCATTTTGTGCCGGAGACCAGGGCCCTCATTTATCAATGTTGCGTACGGACAGATTTGTGCGTAGTGAGTGCGTAAGAACAATTTCACGCAAAGTGTGGGATTCACCAAGTTGTACTTATACGTAGAAATGTGTGTAAATATAAGCACACCTCTGAGCATGCTTACGCAGATAATCTAGTGGTAGAATAGCGACACTACACATAAAAAGCATTTAAGAGTGTCACAGTAAGCAATAAGCAATCCACATACAGTATGTCCTGTGTTTCCTTTAAAACACTCAATTTATAATTTGTCTAGTTTTAAACATGATGCTTAATTGGTGTCAAACCCTATAAAAGACAGATGTGAAATATATTTGTCTCAGTGCAATGGCTTATCTTGCATTATTGGAAGACTTGGCAAACAATGCGCTCCGCAGAGAGTGCGTTTTCCAAGATCGTGCTGATCTGCTTGGCGAGAGCACAGAGTGGCTTCTAAGTAGGTACCGCTTTCCCAAAAATGTACTGCTGGATTTGTGTCGTGATTTAGGACCAGTGTTGGAGAGAGAAACAAATGCACGAAAGCCATTCCCGTGCACATCCAACTCCTGTCCACCCTTGGATTTTTAGCTACTGGCACATTTCAGCGTGAGGTTGGAGACATATGTGGTATATCCCAGCCATCAGTGAGTAGGATCATGCCGGCAGTGTTGGATGCAATTATTTCCTTGGCCCCAACCTACATCCAGTTCCCTTATCGAAATCCTCAACAAGCCGCAATAAAACGGGACTTTCATACCATTGCTAGATTCCCAAACATAATTGGAGCTATAGACTGCACCCACATCGCCATAAAAGCACCATCAACCAACAAATTTAATTATGTAAATAGAAAAGGGTTTCATTCTGTTAATGTGCAAATAATTTGTGATGCAAATTTGTTGTTATTAAACGTCGTTGCGCGGTGGCCTGGAGGAACACACGACTCGTTCGTTCTGCAGAATAGCTCTGTGGGTGTGCGTCTCCAAGAAGGCGCTGTTGAGGATGGCTGGCTCATTGGTGAATTTAAGGCTACAACATGTTTAAAATGCTATTGTAGGGCTATGTACAATTACTTAAAACTATTTCATCATTAGGTGATCAAGGTTACCCGCTAAAGCCATGGCTAATGACCCCCCTAACCAACCCGAGGACCGAGCAGAAACAGGCGTACAACCGTGCCCATGCGCGCTCAAGGAGCACAGTTGAGCGCGCAATAGGCCTGCTGAAAGGACGATGGCTGTGTCTGTCAAGCACGGGAGGGACACTGCAGTATCAGCCAGAAAAAGCATGCAAAATCATCATGGCTTGCAGTGTGCTACACAACTTGGCCATCAGACAGGGCATCCCTCTGCAGGAACCCCCAAGACCAGACGGCCCTATGCCCGATGCAGTGCCCCTGCCACCTCCTAATGCCGCTGGCATTCAGACAAGACAGCGGATCATACAGACATTTTAG
Source organism: Xyrauchen texanus (assembly GCF_025860055.1). NCBI lineage: Eukaryota > Metazoa > Chordata > Actinopteri > Cypriniformes > Catostomidae > Xyrauchen > Xyrauchen texanus. Next base: position 2,930,113 of record NC_068304.1, read on the forward strand.
GTAAGTCTGGCCATTGGTCGAGTGCAGAAACATTACAGCGATTTCATTTTGTGTTTTGCAGCTTCGTGGAAACAAATAACTGAAATCACATTAGTCAGCGGTTTATGGTTTATTAGCAATTGTATTTGCGCAAGAGGCAATCTGTTTCAGAGACTCGTTGATTTGAATCAATACATTCGTTATGTTGCTCAGTTGATCCTTTAGGTCATTAATGGATTTTGTTGTTTCCTCTTGATTTTGTAGCACCGCTCACTCAGCACTCTTGGCGCACGGCGCATGGAAGGGGCAATGGATGGGCCCGGCTCCTCAAGCTCCTCAGGCACAACGGGTGTCGCTATTAAGGAAACACATGTTCACATTAATTTAATTGAGTTTATCCTATGAATGATTTCATTAAAAGTTTACAAATTGAAATAAAATGTATGCAAACACAATATCCTATTCCAGTTGGTTTATTTTACCTTCACTTTGGGTGTTAGATGGCCCGGTTTGTTCTGTCGCAAGAGCATCAGTGTCACCGTCCTTAGTAATCCCGGACAGAGCCGTGTCTCCGATGATGCAGGCTATGCGGTTGTCCAATGGGGAAAGTTCCGTTGTTGTCTGTCCTCCTCCAGTTGCGGACATTTCTCGCCTGTGTGCTGTGACACGTTTTTTAGCCAATACTTTAATATCAAACCATTTTTTTTTAATTTCTGGGACAGTTCTCTCCTCAGACCCAACGGAATTAACTGCATTGGTGACATTCTCCCATGCAGCATTTTTTCTTTTATTTGTAATTCCTCCTGCAGTGAATGAACTAAACAATATCTGTTCGTTGGATTCAACTTCATTTACAAGTATCTCTAATTCTGTGTTTGTGAAGTTCCTCTTCTTTGCTCTCTTTGCCATTATTGCAGTGAGGAAAAAACACAATCACGTAATTTTTAAAGGGAAGTGTTGTCACCATATATGGTTAATTAGAGGCGTTTCCGAATGCTAATGACCATGAATGTGAACGAGCATGGTACTTACGCACATGTGGTATTTATCAACAATGATTGCTTACTCATGTGCGTAAGAACTGCGTGCGCACGTTTGATAAATGCGGATTTTCTTGTACTTAGGCACATTCTAAATTTCATTCGTTGGACAAAATATAGAACCTTTTCTACGCACCATTGATAAATGAGGGCCCAGGTTCTTGCATTATTGCCTGTAGTCGCATTACCCTTTTAAGGTGAAATTTTTTACATAATTGCTACTCAAGGTAGGAAGAATCCTACACAATTATTCCCTGTCAATTTGCTCAAAGAGTATTACCAATGAGTGGAATCTGAATCCTTTTGTGAAACTGAGCAAACCATTTTATCTGTAGATTAGTGTTGGTTCCCTTGCTCCAGTGTTTTTGAGTCTTTGAATAAGTCTCCCTGTTGATAAATGTTCTTAATGTATTAATTTAGTTTGGGATTATTTGTCTCTATTTTCTGACACTCCCAATTTAAATGCACCTAATCCATCAAAATATTGACATGGGAGATGCTGCCCCTATTCTGCAAAGTTTTTATAGAGTTTACGGGTCTGAGTTTAAGTATCTTGTTGATAACAAATTTGCTGTTCCGTCGTTTTCGAGTTGTCTTCTCCATCTTTATTAGTTAATAAATCTGATGGAACCTTCAAATTTTGTACTAACTATAGAAAATTAAATGCTGTTACGAAGCCGGAATCTTTTCCTCTTCCATGCATCGAGGATTGCGTGGATCAGCTGGCCACATTTCAACGACTTATGAATCATGTTGTTGTAGGCCTTGAGGGTTGTGCCTTCTTTTTAGATGATTTGGTGGTGTTTAGCAACACTTGGAAAGATCATTTAAGTCGTATTCCTTCTTTGTTCAATCAACTGATTGAGGCCCATCTCAAAACATTACCTGTTTACACGCTAAAAGGGTCATGATATGGGTCTCATCAATGGTTTGCATTCCATTCAGCACACAACTGAATAAAACAGGCTGCATGACTATGATAAATGATTACTGCAAGAGTTAGATTAACATACATGTGTGACTTGAACATTTATAAATTACACAAATATAAAATGCATATACATATTCGTCTCTTGTTTGCTTTTGCATGTGAAAAGTTTAAAGTCAAAGTATAAATCTCAAATTGGGGGTGCTGCGCCTCTTATCAGAAAACCCTGAGCGTGTTAACCGCTTGTGGAGGCGAAATGCAAGATAAATGAATAATAAAACTCTTAGGATAAATGAGCCTCAGGCCGTAAGTTGTACAGGTTAGAGACACGCATCCACACGCTAGTGGAGGTCACTGATAAAGAGAAGCCGGTAGATACTGTTTTGGATGCCAGTAGAACAGCGAGCAACACACACACTTTGGTTCCAGCTCTAGAGCCCCCGCAGCAGGGTGTTTGGTAGACATACTCACTCAGCAAAGCGACACCACATAGGTGATTATATTTTATGGAACGTGGAAAAGAGACTCCAGCCACTTATTAAATGCATTTTGGGTGCCAGAGCATCTGACATCAGATCAAATCTACAAGTGCTGTCTAATGCTAAACGTAGATTTTATAAAATTGTTATTCATGTGAGCTTCACCAGTCAGACATCACTAAAGATAATGTTAAAGAGGTGTGTGAAAAACAATGTCAGAAATTGTAATATGCTCTGGCCACCTCTCTGCTCATTGTGGTGACGAGGTTTATAGTAGATAAGTGTCACTGAATGGCTTGATGTCTGAGTGGTGTCCAGAGAAAAGCATAGGATTTATAGAATATTGTTTTTGGGGTAGACATGAGCACTCCCAGGCACATGCGGGTCCGACTTTGAGACCACCATGTTCCACTGAGGGGCAGTGGGAGTGTTTAAGGAGAGGAGACAGTGGCATACAGGGTTAGAGAGAAGCACAAATCTGTCTGTTTGTGTGTGTGTGTGAGCGTGTATTTATCACTTTGTGGGGACCAAATGTCCCCATAAGGATAGTTAAACCCGAAATTTTTGACCTTGTGGGGACATTTTGTCGGTCCCCATGAGGAAAACAGCTTATAAATCATACTAAATTATGTTTTTTGAAAATGTAGGTCGGAAATGTAGGTAGGAAAATTAAGTTTGGTCCTCTGGTATGTGAGCAGCTATGTTGTGTTCTGTTGTTAGTATCGCTGTGGCGGATCTGTTTTTAGATACGCAAAACACATTTTTGCTTGAACACCCCATCTTTTGAGCCGGGGGCTGCGTGAATTGTTGCTCTCATGCAGTCTCATGAACATGCATAGGACAGCAACAGTCGGTCAGCAATTTCACTAAATTATACAATTGATTTCGGTTTGTTTTTCACCAAACCTAATAGTATGCCGTCAGAACCATCATGGATTAATTTATTTGACTTCTGAATTTTACTATGACTTTACTGAGCACAATAAGTTTTCAAAATGTATCCCTTTTGTTAAGAAAATGAAAGAAAAAGTTATATGGGGTTATCAAAAGACAGGGGTGAGTAAACAATGACTACTTTTTCAGTTATGGGGGAACTATACCATTAAGATACTGAGTAAATCAGGATAATTTCCTTTATCCTTTGGAAAGTCTGCTAACGAGTTTGCCCCCAAGTATCCAGCTCTGGTCTCTTCAGCGGTTCCCTGTCACCTGAAATTCCCTGTCAGCTGAGCTGCCAACTACATTGTTGTTCTCATCTGAAGTGCTGCAACAGCTAATATTAGCTGGCAAAACATCCCTCTCACCTTCGACATCAGTGTTACACGGATGAGAATGACAAAAAACTGTCAATTTTCTGTAGTTTTGTGTCGTGGCTAACTTCACCCTCTCTATCCTCTTTAAGGCCCCGCTTTTATGTTTGCATTTATTATCCATTCTTAACAATGTTCTTTTCAAATAACTAGCTACCAACCTCTCACAAAGTTTTATTTTTAAAATATGGCGTAACCCTGTAAACATCGCTTAAAAAAACATGACGCTGCAAATGACCTAAAATCTGCGGTGGCTCAGGGCTGCACAAACATTTTAAGCACAAAGGAAATAAACCACTGCACAATGAAATAAAATAAATATAAATATTTTTAATCACTGAATTTGTGTCTAACTCAATGCAGGGGAGATGATAAGTCTGCTCGGTCACTTGAGCCGTTCTGTAACGCCGTTCCAGCAATGATGCAAAAATGATGTCACAGCCCCATGGGTGCGCGCCACAATCCACCTGGGCCTGTATGCACCTGCATACCATGCATACCCAGACGCTACGCCACTGCTTGGGGAACCTTTTTAGGGAGGGAGGTGTTACAACCCTGGCCTTCTTGGCAGTGCGGTACAGTTTCTGGTTGGCTGGGAGAGTTATTTAATTGATTTCAGTAGCGGTGTGTTGTATGCAAGAAACCCTTTTGTTCAGTTTCTTTGCTCTCTGTTTGGGGTAGGTTCACTTCTCCAGAGGAGAAACTCTGCTCAATAATCACTTGCAGTTACCAGCTCCATATGAAGTTTGTTTGGTTTAAATCCCTAGAAATATACTTTGTTCATTTGAATTCATTTTCAATTACATTATTCTCTTAATTAAATTTTATGTCTGACAAATAGCCCTTATCACCCATATACTGTAAGATGAAACAACATCTGTGTGTGTGTGTGTGGGTGTGGGGGTGGTCATGAGGGTCAGCTCTCTCTGTTGGAACAGTTTGTCTGAGGTTTGACTGCTGGCTCCTCAGCTGCACACACTATTTTAATATTCCTCCCTTAACACATGCGGCTGATGTGGTTTCTCCTGTAGCTGGGGTTGTGTAATCACTCCCACACACGCGCGCACACACACGCACACACACACACACACACACACACACACACACACACACACACACACACACACACACACACACACACACACACACACACACACACACAGGCTCTGGAGACCCCTTAAATTTTTTCACATTTTGCCTTATGCTAAAATGTTTAAAATTATTTTTTTTCTCACATCAATCTACACTCCATACCCCATAATGACAAAGCAAAAAACGTATTTTTTTATAACTTTGCAAATTTATAAAAAATGTAAAACTGAAATATCACATTGACATATTTAGACCATTAACTCCAAACAGTTCAATCTTCGTTTCATCAGACCAGAGAATCTAGTTTCTCACAGTCTAAGAGTTCTTTAGGTGTTTTTTTAGGAGGCTTGTCTGTCGTCTAACAACTCTGCTGAAAAGCCCAGATCGGTGGAGTGTTGCAGTGATGGTTGTCCTTCTGCAAGTTTCTCCCATGTCCACAAATGATCTCTGGAGCTCAATCAGAGTGACCATCAGGTTCTTGGACACCTCACTTATCAAGGCCCTTCTCCCCCGATTTCTCAGTTTGGCCAGGCGGCCAGCTCTAAGAAGAGTCCTGGTTGTTCCAAACTTCTTCCATTTAAGAATTATGGAGGCCACTGGTTTTTGCTCTGAAATGCATTTTCAGCTGTGAGACCTTGTATAGACAGGTGTGTTCATTTCCAAACAATGTCCAATCAATTGAATTTGACACAGGTGGACTCCAATCAAAGTGAAACATTTCAAAGATGATCCAAAGAAATGGGAAGCACCTGAGCTAAATTTCAAATGTCATAGCAAAGGGTCTGAATACTTATGTCGATGTGATATTTCAGTTTTTTCTTTTTAATAAATTTGCAAAGTTATGAAAAGTTGTTTTTTGCTTTGTCATTATGGGGTATGGAATGTAATTGATGTGAAAAAAAAATAAATTGAAAGCAGTTTAGCATAAGGCTGCTACATAACAAAATGTGAAAATATGAACAGGTCTGAATACTTCATGAATGCATTTTAGATAAACTTTCTTCCTCTTGATTATATTATTAACAAGAAATTTCAAATTAAATTGTTTTTAATTATTCAATATTTTTAATTCAAAGTTGGTCAAATCTGCTTGTCTCGTTGTTTTCAAAGTATCTTATTATTATTCTTGGTGTGAGGACAGATTTATGAATTGTTCTGTCAGCTTGAGCCTTTTTCAGAAATGTATTATTTATTGAGTCAGTGACAAATGTAAATATGTTACATGTAAAAGTTTATGATTTTCCATTGGTAATTGATCAATTAATATTATAATTAAATATTATTATTATAGTAACAAAAGTTTTAGGCAGTTGTAAAAAATTTATAGTGAGGAATTTTTCAAAAACAATTCCATTAATATTTTTTATTTATCAATTAACTTAATATAAAGTACAGCAAAAATAAATAAAAACATAGTTTACTTCCATTCTATTTGCAAATTTCCTATTGGCACATTTAAACAAGATATAAAATGACCATCCTTAGACAAATGTTTTTAATCTAATGCACCTATGTTTTTTGAACAGTACTGTATATAAACAACATATAAAGTATACAGTATAAAGTTGCTAATGCAATGGACCTGTCATGTGATTACATCTTTATTGCAGATTTGAAAGGTAAAAATAACCCAATTTTTCTGTAACTGAAATTTTTTGGGCTGTGTGTTCTGTCTAAAAATACAGATGTAACAGCAGTCACCTGTAACAAAAATCCCCACCACTGTGACCACTGTTTGCAGTTAACCAATTTACCTTCAACAGAGCGTGAAAAAGTGATGTGGGATGGGCCAGTCATTGCAAAAAACATCTTATGATGTTTAGAAATACGCATGTGTGGTCTGTATTCCACATGACTGAGTGGAGTGGGCTGTGTTTAGGTCATAGGTAAGGGTATTTTATGAACAAAAAAACAAAAAAAAACAGATGATGTTCAGACCTATATAACGAATTGTATTACAGACTCATGTCAAAATGGATTTAACATGTTGTATGTTTAATTAACAAAAAAACACCCCACAATAATTATTAGTTATAACTATGTCAGTACAGTTCTTGCTGCTCAACTGGTAGCTACTGTAGCAACACCAAGTACATGGGTTAGATTCCCTGGGAAGATACATACTCATAAAACTTATATCATGAATGCACAGACAGCACGTTGTTTTGGATTAACCTCTGGATGGTGTTGGAGACACATACCAGACATAACTCGGTGAAGTGTAAATGCATCTGGCTGTTCAAGCCACAAATGTAAATTTTACTCCAAACAGCGTTACATCAGTATAGGGAAAATGCAAAACATAACTGCAGCTACCGAGTGTTTGCATATGGCTTGCACCGCGCAATATATAATTAGAAATTATGAATTGGATGAATGTTGTAGGAGAGACAGATTCTTCATTTATTTGATGCAGATTGTTTACGAAACTAAACACTGACGTGCATGACACATCTTACCCATGACAAGACTGAGGGGAAAAATACAAAGCTGTCTGTCTCTCAGGACTGATTTCTCTCTGTCTTCCTCTGACTTTGGCCTGTTTGATAGAGTAGTGTTGTGTTTTCTGTTGTCGATACACAGGAACCTGTGTTAAAGAGTCTTAGTTATCTCCTTGAGCAAAGGCCTTCTTACACAAATACCCAGTTTGTTTGGAAGTTCAAAACTTGATTCCATTACAGTTGATATTAATGGACTTACTATTTACACCCCAATAGTCTGGTGGAAGCAGATAAATTAGAGACAAACTGGCACAAGTAACATTGACACTGAAACATTTATTTCTATTGCACATTTAAAAATGGAACGTTAAACAAAGTGCTGTTAAATAAAATAACAATTGTAAGAACTCCACGTTCGGAGATGGAAGGGAGGAGACAGAGAGCAATGATTCAGTCAAGTAAGGCTTTTTATTTCTCTGCCGTCAACACTCCGCGTGCACTCTTCTCTGTGCTTTTCTCAGTTCAATCAGATCAGTGTCAAACAAACTTCATCAACATAAACTTCTCTGAGACTATGGTGCTCTTCTCATGCTCACTGATATTAGAGACAGGTGTTAGACATAATTTAGCTCATGTTTAAGTGCCCTTACTGCTATCTCTCTCTCTGGACGGATGCTTAACCATGCCCCCACTGCCACATATCCACACTGCCTAACACCCCCCACCCCCCCACCCATTTCTGGAAAGGAAATGGTACCCCGGTCTGTGGACCACCTTGAATTGAAAGGGCAGGAGAGCCAGATACCACTGGGTGATCCGCGCGTTGGTATCCTTCATGTGGTTAAGCCATTGGAGTGGGGCATGATCCGAGCAGAGGGTGAAGGCCCACCCAAGCAGGTAGTGCCGGAGAGTGAAGACCTCCCACTTGATGGCCAGACCCTCCTTCTCCACAGTGCTGTACTTTGTCTCCCTTAAGGAGAGCTTACGGCTGATTTACAGCAGCAGGCGTTACTCCTCCCTCACCATCTGCGAGAGTACGGCCCCCAGTCCTCTGTCTGAAGCGTCCGTCTGCAATACAAAAGGGAGCAGATGCATGCAAACGTGGCCCTCCACAAAGTGTGGCTTTAACCTGCGTGAACACCTGTTGGCACTGCTTTTTAGTGAGATGATATAGTGCTAGAGTGCTATATATAGTGAGAGGGCTGGTGACGTGCGAATAATTAGGCTCAAACATCCTGTAATAGCCAGCCAGCCCGAGGCACTGTCTCACCCCCTTTTTGGTCTTGGGACTCGGGCAGGTTGCAATCACCACAGTTATGTCAATTTGGGTATGCACCTAACCGTGGCCCTTGTAGAATCCCAGATACCGTACCTCCACCCGGCCAATTGCGCACTTCTTTGGGTTTGCTGTGAGCCCTGCCAGCCGCAGCGATCTCAGGACCGTACTCAGATGCTGCATAAGCTGTATGCGGTCTAAGGATTCGGTCCATGAGGCGCTGACATCCCCAGCAGTCTCCAGATCTTCAAATTAAATAAATTATTTAAATTATTAAATGGACCTGAGTTGGAAGAAACTGGCTTTTATGACTTAATTGACTGTCTATTAAATTTCAAAGCAGAATAAAATATTATTTGTTGAAGCAGATAAATGCCTAAATTTTACTTTGTGACAAATTCAGTAGAGTCTGAAGGGCCAAAGACTAAGACTTCTGAGAAAGTTAACATCCATCCAAATTTTGATACTATGATTTTACTACAACATACCATGGTCACACTATGGTTACTTTCGTAAAACCATGGTATTTGCCACTCTTTGCCTCCCCTGCAGGGTAGGTGTGGCCTCCGCAGGGTCTTCTCCCCCTGAAAGAAGGGCTAAGACCCCCTTCCCTTAATGCATGTAAGGGCCCCGGCCGTAGTTGCTCTATGCGAGAAACATAGAGAGAAAAGAGGCCCAGCCAGGCTGGCCCGTTCCCAGGTTGGCGGCCATCACCTTGTTCCCCCCTCCAGGGTAACCAGAAGGACTCTGATGGCTTGAATGGGGCATTGGGGAAGGGTACGTGCAGTCTGATACAGCTGGTCGCCTTTGCACGTAAGAATACCTGCCCGCTCCTGTATCAGCAGTTCACGTACACGGCTCAGCTCATGGCACGTTTAAAAGTGGACCCCTAGTGTCACTTCTCTGACACAACATGGAGAGAGCGACAGAAGGGGAATGTCTAGGTTACGTATGTAACCTCCGTTCCCCGATGGAGGGAACGAGACGTTGTGTCTTTCCTGCCACGTCGCTGAGCTGAGCCACTGTTTTGGCCGGACCATTTCCGGCTCCTCAGAAAAATCCTGAATGAACTCCCGTATTAGCCCCGCTTAAATACCCGTATGCAAATACTGGATGCCAACTTCTCATTGGCCTTTTTTCATAGATCAGAGGTGTATATCGGCGCTCAAGAGAGACCCCTAGTGTCGCTTCTCTGACACAACGTCTCGTTCCCTCCATCGGGGAACGGAGGTTACATACGTAACCTAGACGTTAGTGCTGGTTTTAGGGGCAGGGGTTGGTGAGTGTCTGTGGTTGTCTGGACTTTAAATAAATACAATAAACATTCTGCAGTGATGCCCCTATAGCCTATTGTTTGTTTACACTGCATTTAATTAGTTAAATAGAGCAAAGAAGATACACTTGGTTGCTATTTACAGTACACTTAGTGTGAATACCCTCTGCCACAAATGAATTGATATTAATGGTCACTGATCACTTTGGTCACTTACAACAATGCTTTAATAGAACCTAATCGCAGACATCTATGGAGAGTTCCTTTTGGATGAGTTCTGAACAGGGCCATAGCTAGAGGGGTGAAAGGTGGTAATGATTCTACGGGCCCATAGGTCCACGGGGACCCCATAACAAATTCTAAACTGTATGTTTGTGGAATAATTAATGCTTCTCAACAACTTCTCTGCTGATGTAATGTGGAATAATGAAGGCCTCTTTTACACTTCTTTTGTTGGGGATAGCTACAACTGTTTCCTGTTCCAAAGATGTTCTAAGGAATGTGTTTTTGTCTCTCATGTTTCACACTACCTCGAATGTATGTCACCCCCATATAAGGTAAAGAACTATTTCATTGTTGAGGGTCCAGTGGAATGTGGTTTTCTGGACCATATAACAGAATTCTGAGACAATAAACGTCGAAGAAAGGATTTGATACCATTCGTGTCTGTCAGTTCTTTCTTCCCTCGGCTGAGCCGTATCGAGACTGGGATTGCAGATCAACAAATAAATTAAATACATTGGATGACAAAATTATCTAACAGTTTGGGGGCTCGTCCGGGATTTCTCCAGACAGGTAAGACTGATTTAAGTATCAGGTATACCTGTCTGATGAGAGATTGAATAAAACTTAGTTTAATTTGGCTCGTTAATAACTCTGCTCGGGGGCCCCTTCTCAGGGATGATATTGCCTTATTATAAATAGGAAGCAGGGTTTTTGCTCTATTATAAATAGGAAAAACCCCACGACCGCAGCAGTAGTTTTAAGGATATCCTTATTCTGGTATGAATAGGAAGAGGACGGTAATTGTCCTAAGGAAAAGACGGAGACAATTTGATCTGCATTATTGTTCTGCATGAACCGTGTCGATCAGGAAATTGTTTGTATTATTATTATCATTAAAAGGGTGACATTGTGGGACAGGAAATAAGTCGCCCGTTATCGAAGGAAACTCCAAAATAATGGATGTTTTGCAATAAATAAGATTATAATACTGAGCCATATATCAGCAATTTGGCTGGGTGGTCAGAGAAAGGAGAAAGGAAACAGGAAGAAAAAAAAGGAAAAAAACTTACAACAACTATCGACAACAGTTAGATCAATTCATGAGTAAATCCAAATCTATGGTTAAAAAGGGTGAAAGGACCCTCAGTGAGATTATATATACATAAGAGTCATACGATGTGTGGAAGAAAATAAAACTATTCTGGGACATAGGTCCTGAACAAAAAAGAGACTAATCAAATGCACGCAGCGGTCTCCGTTTCAAAACAAGCCGCCTAAATATGAACATTGTCGTGAACAAAGCTTTAACCCCTAGCTCCCCAAAGACACCATGCGTCTGTTGTATCCCGTTTTAACACAATTTAAGGCAACTCATTCGCTGCAGCCACGGATGTATTCGATTCAGATTCAAAGAAAAATACAAGCAAAGATACAACAGCTGCATTTCCTTTAATCAAGTGCCCAGACGGATCTAAAATAGTTTCAATAACATTGTCAGAGATGCTGACTAAATGCAAAGAAGTACCATATAAAAACCGCATACCTTTATCATCGAAAAAGAGCTGAATCATGGCACATTTAAAAGTTCATTTACAGCGCATTGCTATGAGGGCTCTATTCCGGGACGCACTCTGAACTCTGTGGGAATGAATGGCATTCCTGTGAAGTGTAATATGACACCAAAATTACCCGTAACGTCTCCAGATAACACAAACATGTTTAAAATGCATGATTTTGCCTGACTCATCTGTAATCCGATGCATAAAATTGGAAGGAAAAAAACTTTTGATTCTAACTCATTACAATTGCTGTTTCCCTCAGTATATTTTCAGTATGTGTATACAGGACATTACGGAGAAGTTTGCAGCTCAACGTCTGACAACACTTCTGCTTGAAACAGGAAATGCTCGACGTCGACCCAGCACTATGGGCCGCCCACAAAGATGAGGCAGGCTTTATTGACGTAAGACCATATGTTGCCAAACTCTGCTTTAACTATCCTGTATACTGCAAACTGTATCCACTTTCCAAAGAAAAAGAATAGGGCATTGGCCCAATAATACAGGAATGCCTGTAACAAGGTATTTTGAAACACATTCACTCATCATATAAATCATCAATTAATCCTATGAAGAAAGCGAATAATACATGTGCGATTAACACAAGATTTGAAAATTAATGACATTGTCACCAGTGGTGCCGGATGTGTGCACTACTAATAACTAAATTCCAGCAGACCACACTCATTTTATTATTATTAATTTGTGTTAATTCAGTGTCAGTTATGCCAATTACACAGCCGCTGTTCACATTCACAAATGGAGGCCAATAGTAACAGAATTTAGAGACTCGCCTGCTGTGTTCTCTGCTGTAGTGCACGCTACTTTGAAGGACACCAAGCTGCCACCTGTCTATTGCAATATGCTGACGACATTCTGCTTTCCAGCCCGTACATCAAGTCATGCACAACCACTTCAACTATAGTGTGCAATGCATTAGCGAAGGCTGGCTTCAAGACATCAAAAGAAAAGATGCAATGGGTGAAACTGAACTATCAATCAGGGTCATGAACTACAAAAAGGAACAGTACGTCTCTCCACAGACAGGGTGAAAACAATTACTACCTTCAAATGCCCAAAAACAAAAACTCAAATGCAAAGTTTCTTGGGCTCAGTGAACTATTGTCGAGCATGGGTGCCAAACTGCTCGTTATATGACAACATCCTGGGAGAAGCAACACTCTCAAGGGCTGAGGAACCTATCAAATGGACTGCTGAAATGAACATTACTACCAAACCATGATGAACCCTTTCATCTGTACGTGCACGAGGCGACAGGCACAGCAGCAGCGATCCTCGCTCAGTCCAATGGCGGAACATATAGACCAGTGGCGTACTTGTCAAAATTTTGGAATCAGTCGCCAAAGGCCTCCCTGCATGTTTGTGAGCAGTGACTGCTGAGGCATTGATGGTACAGCATGCAGAACGTATTGTTCATTAGTTGTGAACACCTTTCACAAGGTAGGAACAATCATGCACAACATTGTCACATGACAGCACAACATTGATCGGGGTATGAAGTTATTTTATTGATTACAGCTAATCTGACCATTAAACCAACCTCCGATGTACACGCCACAAATTTATCATTACAAATTACTAACTCAAGGTGAATTTTCTAACGACACAAATGATTGCTTCGATCGCCTAAAAACATGTACTTTATGCAGGCCGGATGTATCATCATCCACCCTGGAGGAGGGGAACCATTGGTACGTTGATGGGTCCTGTTTGGTTATGCTGTAATGGAACTTCTGAAACAAATTATTGAAGTTTATTCACCCATATAAATCTGCACAAGCTGCTGAGTTGTTTGCGTTGATCAGAGCATGCCATTTGGCTAAAGTTAAATCAATAGATATATACACAGACTCGAAGTATGCTGATGAGGTAGCAAAGTGGGCTGCAAGGGAAGTTATGGTAAAGCCCAGAGCTGAATCAAGCTGAAGAGAATTTTCCCATGATACAATCAACAGTGGTAAAAGACAATGACATTAAATTGTTACAGGTAAATCCATCTGAATCTGACAACATTGGGCCTCAAATTAAGTGAAATCAAACTTATTGCATAAATGGGGTACAAAATGCAGTAAAATGTATGTCTTGTGTCTTAATGTGCACACAGAACCACAGACACAAGCCTACGAAGCACGACTCATTACCACACTCGGAACTGCCATTCTAAATGGACAGAAGCTTTCCTGTGAGGTAAAATTATAAAATGGTGAAAATTTGGCAAAATAAATAATACAGAGATTTGGCTGACTGAGCTCAGAATGTCACATCCTCTGTTGTTAATCTCTGCATTTGAAATACTAATGGGTAAGCCTTTCCCGACCCCTTGGGGTCAAAGGCCGCGCTAGCTTTCTCTCCACAGGTGACAAGGAGGTGGTGATTGCAGAATATGTGGATTCCCTCATTAAATATTAAATGGCATAAATGATGATATCTCTCTCCCTCTGCCTGCAGAAAGCCCTACTCATTTGTTTCTGAATCAGCAGGTTCTGTTGAAGTATCTGAAACCAACGAAGTTAGGTGAACCAAAGTGGGCCCAACTACTGAACTGCTGGTGACCAGAACGGGGGTGCTAACTGACCTTCAACCACAGTGGATCCATGCAAGCCGCGTGAAGCTTGCTCCAGAGGAGGGCCTTACTGATTCAAGGTGAACGGTGAAAGCACTGGAGGAGCTGAACACGCAGCGCCAGTGCCCAACCGGGAATCTGAGAATTAGGAGGACCTGAGGAGGGACCCGGAACAGTCAACATGAAGACATTCCTTCTGACACTCTGCATATGGCAGGTGGTCATGCTTGCCTATGCCCGTTCAGTATCAACACAACAGCAAGGAGTCACAAGCATTCCAATTCCTAGAAATAATGTATGATGGTTTATGTTTTATGGTAATGTTATAGGAAGATGTTTCTGTTATGCAGGTACGGGTAAACACCCGGAAACGAAGGTACATAGAATGTGATGCCTCAAGTGACCCTGAAGTATATCTAGACAGTGTTGGACAGCCAAGAGGTATTACATGTTTGGATTAACTCCTGGCTAAAGCTGGAGGAGAAGTATGTAAAATATTTGGTGACAAATGCTATACATACATCCTGGGTCACATTGATGATGATGGTGAATTCATGAAGGTATGAAAGGAAATGGATAAGTTGAATAAAGAATTAGCTGCTGATAACATCAGGGAATATGGGGACATTTTCAATGTGTTTGGGTGATTCGCACCCTGGATGTTTTCCATTATATCGATTGCCATATGCATTCTACTTATGTTATTATTTGGCCCATGTTTGCTACAATTACTAATGCAAAAGATGAATGTGATGATAAACAGGCATAATATCGCCATGCTCCATTATATGTGTGTACCTAATACTGAAGTTGGTTGAGAAGGCTACGTGATCCTTTCAGGATTAAAGTGGGCATTGTGGAATAATTAATGCTTCTCAACAACTTCTCTGGTGATGTAATGTGGAATAATGAAGGCCTCTTTTACACTTCTTTTGTTGGGGGTAGCTACAACTGTTTCCTGTTCCAAAGATGTTCTAAGGAATGTGTTTTTGTCTCTCACGTTTCACACTACCTCGAATGTATGTCACCCCCATATAAGGTAAAGAACTATTTCATTGGTGAGGGTCCAGTGGAATGTGGTTTTCTGGACCATATAACAGAATGCTGAGACAATAAACGTCGAAGAAAGGATTTGATACCATTCGTGTCTGTCAGTTCTTTCTTCCCTCGGCTGAGCCGTATCGAGATGGGGATTGCAGATCAACAAATAAATTAAATACATTGGATGACAAAATTATCTAACAATTTTTTAATAGGAAAGGGGGCCAAAGCAATATATATATATATATATATATATATATACAGCCAGGGGCCACAGAATACCCAGCTAAGGCCCTGGTTCTGAATACCTATGTTTGTAACTTTGTGAGAAAATAAAATTTAGTTTTCTGTCATATACATACATACACACACACACACACATACAGTATATATATATATATATATATATATATATATATATATATATATATATATATATATATATAGTATATTAATCATGTTAAGATGCTATTAAGCGACAGCATCCTAAATGTATCTGCCGTAACTTCTTTTTTTGTGTGCTCTGGCTGTCATCCAAGTTACACTGGTTGTTCCCTGTTTTATTCTCATCTTTAGAGAAGTTCTTTTCCCCGCAGGTTTTTCCTGTTGGTTGCTAGATTGCGCAATCAAGGTTCAAAAGATCAATAGAGAAAGCATTTTTCTTATGATTAATACATTTTCTGTCCACACTAGATTACAGACTACTATTGCTATAACTATGTTACCTTATATGTTTTTTTTATTTTTTTTTTTTATCATTATCAATTTTGAAAGTGTTGTTGGTTCTATTGAAGATGAAGGAAGCATGTTATTAAACCTCAGAACATTTTCAAAATATTTAAAAGGAGTATATAAACACATTATTTTCTATTTAATATAATTCTAATTTAATTATTATGGTTAATTCATTTATTTAAATGATTTTTTTGTTTATGCTTTCTGTTTTTATTATTTCCCATCACACCATTGCATTGAGTTTCATTAAAATGTTCTTTTACATTAAACACGCTCATCATTATTATGCTTTGATTACAGTATGCTTCTAAATACAGTAATAAGGGTTATAATAATATAGCATATAACATTTTACTGCCTTTAAGTACACGCAATTGAATAGCTAAAGTTAAACATGAATTATATAGAAATATTACAATTTCCTTTAAAAATATTTATTTATATTATTTAGGCAGCACTTTGCAATAAGGTTTTATTTGTTAACATTATTAAACTACATTAGTTACATGAATAAATATTTAATAGCATTTATTAATCTTGGTTCATGTTTATTTCTATTCTTTATGTACTAACGTCTTCACATTAAAAGTTGTACACTCCTGGGCAAAAAAATGGGCCAAGTGGTCTCCACAACAAATCACTTGTCAGTAAAAGAGCAAGAATTAAACAAATGCACTCCTGGTGCACTTCTGTTCCACCATTTACTCATTAACTTTTGCTGCAGTGAACTGTTTAGGGGAAAAACTGGAAAAAGGGAAATTAATTTATATGGTCTTTTTGTATGCAAAGATAAAATAAATAAATATCTGGGTGTACAATTTTCCAAAAAATATCTTCTGGGATTTTATTTTTTTCTTAAAAGTTTAGTCATTATTTGGTGATTTGCCACAACTGCAGCCCATTAAATGCTTGATAATAAGCACTTAGGCATGACAGAGCAGGGAGAGATCTACAATATGCAGTGTTGTGAGTCCCAAGGTAAAGGAGTGAGAAAATCTGCTCCAAAGAAAGCAACATATCATGCATGGGTTGCCATCATAAACCACATACAGTAGCTGGTCTGTGTCAGGCCAGCTTTAACTATTCTGAAGTTTACAAGTCCCTAACGGCAGAGAAAATCCCTATTTCTCTCTTAGCTATTAAGAGAATAGGTCAATGCTTTGAAACAACCGGTGATGTTGCCAGAAATAAAGGATCTGGAAGACCCAAAGCCTGGTCATGCAGAGATGACCACCTGCTGAAATTTACAGTTATTATTGACAGGAAAAAAAAAACCTACAAAAACTGTCAGCAGAATTCAAAACCTCAGAAAGCAAGACTCTTTCGAGGAGAACAATAACCAGAAGGTTATCTAATACAGGTTCTGAGCTTGGTTTCAGTGCACAAGAGATTTCTACATGAACCTGAAAGAGGAAAATTGTGGCCTCTGGCTCACTCAAAACATTTACTTTGTTGGAGTCAGTTTTACTGAATAAATTCTTGTTCACATTACTAAACAAACACAAGCAACAGCATAAAATGTGTTCAACTTAGTTATTTCAACAAAAAAATGTATCTTGTCACCTTTACTAAAGGCGTTTTTGTTCAGTTAACAAATCATTGTTTAGTGAAATGGGATGTCCCTTTGCGCACACCGTATGTAAATGCGGCAGCATGAAGCACATTGAGGAGATTATATTGGTGACTTTGTAAGGTATGAATATTTTGTTTAAATCATTTGTCGTCCTGAAAAATACTGCCAATAAAAGCATGTGTATTACACTATGTAGTTTTATTTCTTCAGGGTGTAAAGTTTGTCATAGTGTGTCTCTTCTTTTCTATTACAATATACACATTCTTTCATTGTAGATGAGCTGTGTAAAACAGACAAACCAGATTGAAGAGATTATTTCAGCAACTTTGTAAGATATTAATATTTTGACATCCTGACAAATACTGCCAAAATAAATAAATAAACTGATGTAGAAGACCAAATCATTTTTGTACTTCAGGTTATGAGTTTTTGTTGGAGTCTGGACATGCATCTTTTTTCTGTAGTCTTTTCTCAATTTGAATCATTTATGTGACATTTTCAAGACCATGTGGTAATATAAGTACATTAAGATAACAGTGTAAACCCGATCTCAATTGTTGAAGCATTACAGATTAATGCATGGCCATTTTGGTCAGAGTACACCAGATGGTGAATGCACACATACAATCCAGTTCAAGAGGCCTAAGAAAGCAGAAGTACATTTCTACCCTGACTACCCAGCTGGAGAAGACATAGAAAGTCTAGAGAAAGAGAGATTGGCACTGCTGATATCAAGAAAAAGGACAACCATCAAACAATTAAACAGGAAATGGACAAAACGTTTGCCTACAGATGACATGAAGTAGTTCAAGACATGCCCTTCATTGCCGAATTCAAAAGCATTTGACCAGCTCTGTTTTGAGAACATCAGGCAAGTTTGATAGAATTATTGGATTTACTCTGTTAATATTAACTAGCCTCCCTGGTATCACTATATTTTTTTTTCTTGCCCATTTAGGCTAAATGTTGTTTTCTATAGATTAACGATCAGTGTCATTTTAAAACATACGTTATCCTTATGTCTTATTGTTATGTCTTTTTAATCTCTAGATGGCTACTGAGTTCACTCGAATCAACACCCTTCCACTGATTCAGACATATGTTAAAACTGGATGTTACGCAAAAAACTGTCTAGAGTCTGCAGGGTGCACAATCTGTGAATTGATGTCTGTCATTGATGAGGTTTGTGATTTATGTTTGTGATGTGTTGATTGTGAATGATTTCCATTAACGATTTCTGTTTAGTCAAATTTTTTCTCTCCAAAATCTTCTACAGGATGACACTACCTCAATCCGGAGAGCTTGCATTCTCAAAGAACTTTCTGTGTATCTTAATGAACACAATGAGAAGCTTATGAATGAATATATAGTAAGTCCTCCCAGGCATTCAGTAGAAAATTCTGTATCCACTATATATACGTAAGTGTGAATGTATTTTCAAAAAATTATATTTGAGGAAACTTTCAGCCCTGTAGGTTGTCAGTTAAAATTGTAAAATTGACTGTAATTGTAATGACAGTATGTTTATTTTTGGGATAATTATTATAATTATAATTATTTTAATGTATAGATGAAATCTTTTCTTGAGCTTTCCTGCTCAATAAATAGGTAGATCATACAGGTTTGGGGCATGGACAGTGAATAATGACAGTATTTTAGTCTAAAGTTATAGCATATTACTTTAATTATCTAAATTATTAACTGAATGAATAAATAAATGAAAATATACTATAGGATAAAACACTATACACACGGAATACACGTCATGAAAGACGTACAAAAACATAAGAAGAAATTATGTGCAATTGTAGATTAATTACTAACTCTATCAATAAAATGAAAACTGTTTAACTGTTGTTGTTGTTGTTGTTGTTGTTTTAGGACGTTGACTTCTAGAAAGCTGAGATAGACATGGCTTTTATTTTATTGATAAAAAATACGTGCCAGCCACAAATGTACATTTTAATATGGGCTCAAAAGAACCTGTCGAGTTCTGTAGCATTTTGGGGTATGCTGCCAATATTGAATTGATGTCATGTTAATTTCTAGTATTTCTTTTAAGAAAAATTATTATTTCTACAATGTAACCTCTAGCATTGTGGATGCTGGACTTTCTGATCATCTAGCCATCCTCTTTAACACTGAGACATTTCATTCTAGTAGAGAGACCTCACGAACTATTTCATTCCGTAAATGGCAATCAATTGATCATGCTACCTTTGCAAACTCGATTGTCTCTTCTTTAGACGGCATGTCTTCTGCTCCTATTGAGGATAAAATTTCAGTATTTAACAATGTTCTTACAGCCAACTTGGACACCTATGCACCCATAAAAACATATAATGTTACATTTGCACAGTCAGCCCCCTGGTATAATGGTGATTTACGTATACAGAAAGCTATGTGTCGGAAATTAGAGCGAAAATGGCGCTACTCTGGTTTAAATGTGTTCCACCAGGCCTGGAAAAATTATTTGTCAAACTACAGAGTAGCCATTGAAACTGCAAGATCTGCCTATTTCTCAAACATTATTGAGAATAATCAAAGTAATCCAAGGAAGCTCTTTCATACAATTAACAGTCTACTCAAAACAGATAGTATCAATTCTTTTACTTCATCTGAATGGCTGTGTAATGAGTTTCTCAAATGTTTCAGTGAAAAAATTTACAATATTCGCACAAATATTCATACCTTGCAGTCTGCTGATCTTACAGTTAATACTCCTAATTTCTCTGGCACTCCTTTATCCAAATTCAATTTAGTACAACCTGAGATGCTTTGCAACCAGGTTTCTAGTATGAAAGCTACCACTTGCATACTTGATCCCATGCCTGGTAGCTTGTTTAAATCCTGCTTTGGTCCTTTGTGTCCCTCAGTTCTTGCAATAATAAATGACTCTTTGTCACTTGGGGAGGTGCCTGCAGCACTTAAAACTGCTGCGGTTACTCCCGTTTTAAAAAAGCAAAATTCTGATGTGAAAAATCTGTCAAATTATTGCCCAATCTCAAATCTCTCATTTCTGTCAAAAATCTTGGAGGGTGTGGTTGCAGCACAATTAAACGCTTAATTGAAAATAAACTAGTCGAGCCTCATCAATCAGGATTTCGGAAATTACACAGCACTGAGACTGCATTGGTGAAAGTCGCTAATGACTTACTAATTGCCTCCGACTCCGGCTCCACGTCCATTCTCATTCTCTTGGATCTCAGTTCAGCCTTCGACACTATTGACCATGCCCTATAACTCAATCGTCTCGAACATGTATTTGGTTTGTCAGAGACTGTTCTTGACTGGTTCAAGTCCTATTTCACTGTTCGCAGTCACTTTGTTTTTATGGGTGGTTATAGGTCCAATGTTGGTTCTGTTCATACGGGTGTTCCACAAGGATCAGTCTTGGGTCCTTTACTCTTTAGTATGTACATCTATCCACTTGGTCAAGTACTACAATCTCTCAACCTTAACTATCACTGTTATGCTGACGATACACAGATTTATATACATACTAGACCGGGTCAGCAAGTGAACGTTGGGCATCTTTCTAACTGTATTGCTGAGATAAAGATTTGGATGTCCAATAATTTTCTGTCTCTAAACGGCTCAGAAACAGAAGTTATGCTCCTTGGATCTCCTCATCAGCTGCAGAAGGTTGGGTCTCCTACTCTGTTGATGGCGTTACACTGGAGTTTAAGATCAAATTAAAATATCTGGGTGTTATATTTGACGCCACACTGTCATTTGAGCCTTTTGTCCAGAATACAGTTAAGACATAATTTTATCACCTTAGAAATATAGCCCGGCTACGTCCTATGTTGTCCTTCTCGGTAGCTGAGAAACTGATAAACCCTTTTGTCTTTTCGCGCATTGACTACTGCAATGGTCTTCTAGCTGGGGTATCTAAATCATCATTGGATAAATTGCAATATCTTCAAAATTCAGCTGCTAGAGTGCTGTCAGGGGTCAGGGCTAGGGACCACATAACCCCGGTCTTGGAGTCCCTGCACTGGCTGCCTGTTAGGTACCGTATTGATTTTAAAATCCTTATGCTGGCCTATAAATCTCTGCACAATTTGGCACCGGAGTATTTGACTGATTTATTAATCCCTTACACACCACGTCACAATCCGCGCTCCACTCAGACTGGTCTTTTGGTTGTTCCGAGGACACGGCTTCATACGTGGGGTGACCCGAGCATTTTCTGTCTATGCTCCTAAGCTCTGGAATTCCCTTCCGGCCGACATCAGGGAAGCAAAAACATTAGTGACTTTTAAATCTCTTCTTAAACATTTTATTTTAGGATTGCTTTTACATGATCTTAATTTTATGTGCTCATTTTTATTTACATTGTGTTATTTCTCTGCTGTTATGCTTGTCTGTAAAGCGCTTTGAGAAAGCTCTTTTTAAAGGCGCTATACAAAATAAATATATTATTATTATTATTATTATTATACACGATACCATGTATGCCTAACATATGCTTCCAGGGACTTCAGTGTTTTAAGTGATAAAATGGCTTGCCATATAGTGCCTCCCCTCTCCGCAGAGTTTAAAAGGTTAAACAATGTATAATGTTGAAGTTACCGGCCAACTGGTGAGTAGTTCGTTTTTACTTGTATTTGGTGCTTGTTGACTGTACTTTTGGACCCTTCCTGTAAAGCAGGAATAGAGAATAAACGTATAGTTTTAAGTATAGAGTACATGGTATAAGGTATAGAATATACTTTTAGGGTTAGAACATCTAGGTTACGTATGTAACCTAAAATACCCCGATGGAGGGAATGAGACGCTGTGTCTGAGAAGCGACACTAGGAGTCTCTCTTGAGCGCCGATATATGCCTCTGATCTATGAAAAAAGGCCAATGAGATGTTGGCAGATGGTATTTGCATACCCCGCCCCCGGACATACGGGTATTTAAGCAGGCAATTACGGGAGTTCATTCAGGATTTTTCTGAGGAGCCGGCAATGGTCCGGCCACAACAGTGGCTCGGCTCAGCGACATGGCGGGGAAGACACAACGTCTCCTACATACGTAACCTAGATGTTCCTCTTCTGTCGCTCTCTCCACTTTGTGTCAGTGAAGAGAAACTAGGGGTCCCACTTAAATCATGCCATGTGCATGATCTGCTGATACAGAAGCGGGCAGGTATTCTTACGTGCAAAAAGCGACCAGCTGTATCAGGCTGCACGTACCCTTCCCCCATTAAAGTCATCAGAATCCTTCTGGATACCCTAGTGATGTGAACAAGGTGATGCTTGCCAACCTGGGAAAGGGCCAAGCCTGGCTAGGCCTCTTTTCTCTCTATGTTTCTCGCATAGAGCAATCACAGCCGGGGCCCTTACATGCATTAAGGGAAGGGGGTCTTACCCAGTTTCCTATTTTTTCATGGGGAGAAGACCCTGCAGAGACCACACATACCCTGCAGGGGAGGTAAAGGTGGCAAATACATCACATGGCCGCTTAGGACCTATGTAGGAAAGTTGGCGCAGTGGTAGATCCAGCCTCGTAGAGGGGGGAGTTGCTACAGCACGGCGACGAGGCAGCTGGAACTGCCTAAGGGAGACGAGAGATGGGATCTCCTGGGAAAAAAGGTGCACTATTTTACCTCGACTGAGGGAAAGGCTGCTAGGCGCAAGCGATTCACCCGGCCAGTTTGTCAGCATTTTACAGAGTTCTATGGGCTCGGACCTGAGAGAGCAAGAGACGATACAACCCGGAGATTGTAAAATCTTGCGAAGGTATTAGGTGTTGCCCACCCTGCTGCTCTACAGATGTCTGCCAATGCCCACGAGGACGCAACACTTCTGGTTGAGTGCGCTCGAACCCGCAAGTGGGGGCACGACCTGGGTGTGATAAGCCAATGAAATGGCGTCGACAACCCAGTGGCGAGCCTCTGTTTGGAGACAGCATTCCCTTTCTGCTGTCCCCCGAAGCAAAGAGCTGCTCAGAACGTCTAGAGCTCTGCGTGCGGTCCAAATAGATACGCAAAGCATGTACCGGACACAGCAACGAAAGGGCTGGGACTGCCTCCTCCTGGGGCAGCGCTTGCAGGTTTACTACCTGATCTCTGAAGGGTGTGGTAGGAACCTTGGGTACGTAGCCTGGTCGCGGTCTTAGGATCAAGTATGTGTCTGCCGGACCGAACTCCAGGCAAGTGTTGCTGACAGAGAACACTTGCAGGTCCCCGACCCTCTTGATGGAGGCGAGCGCGATCAGCAGGGCCATTTTTGAGAGCGAGGGCCCTGAGTCTAGCGGCTCGAAGGGTGGTCTCTGGAGTCCCGTGAGGACCACTGAGAGATCACAGGAGGGGAACAGGCTTGGCCGGGAGGGATTTAGCCTCCGAGCGCCTCTTAGGAACCTGATAATTAAGTTGTTCTTACCCAGAAACTTGCCGTCTACTGTATTGTGGTGAGCTGCGATGGCGGCAACATACACCTTGAGGGTGGAGGGGGACAGCCTCCCCTCCAGCCTCTCCTGTAGGAACGAAATCACTGACCTAACTGCGCACCTCTGTGGGTCTTCGGCTCGGGAAGAACACCAATTTGCTAACAGGCTCCACTTTAGGCTGTTAAGATGCCTGGTAGAAGGGTGGGCCAATGGGGGGCCACCAAGGTGACTTGCTCCTCATCCTCCCTGACCTTGCACAGCACCTGTGCAAGAAGGCTCACTGGGGGGAATGCGTACTTGTGCAGCCCCATAGGCC
The DNA here is from genome assembly GCF_025860055.1 of Xyrauchen texanus. Taxonomy (NCBI): domain Eukaryota; kingdom Metazoa; phylum Chordata; class Actinopteri; order Cypriniformes; family Catostomidae; genus Xyrauchen; species Xyrauchen texanus. The sequence goes on from NC_068304.1 coordinate 2,954,347, forward strand.
AGCTATGTGCCAATGTGTCTGCCCCGAGGGGAGCCTCTGTACGGGCATACCAGAGCGGGCATTGGGAGGTTTCTCGGGAGGCAAACAGGTCTACCTGGGCCTTGCCGAACCGTTCCCAAATCAGCTGGACCGACTGGGGGTGAAGCCTCCACTCTCCACTGGGCAAGCGTTGTCGTGACAGTGCGTCCGCTATCACATTGAGGTAGCCAGGGATGTGAGTGGCACGCAGCAACTTGAGGAGGAGGAGACGACGTCCAGTGGCACTGTAGGCCTACGCGGTCAGCGAGGATGTTGTCCTACAGGGCCTGGAGGGGAGTACAGGGCGGCCCCGCCAGGTGGTAGGGTTTCCGGGGCATAGGTGGAGCGCAACCGCCCTATACACCTGGGGAATCGCCTTGTATCTGTGGTGCGCTCCGCTGTCGAGGGTAGCGAGAGCGGATGAGAGAGTGGCGCTGTGACGAGTGGAGAGGGGTGCTCTCCACGATGCACTCATCGTGCACTTCCGGGAAAAAACGGAATGGGGGGCGAGGCTGTGAGCGGCACTCGTACCCCAGGAACCAGTCATCCAGCCATAATGGCTGTGGGGAGGATGGAGGGTTCCAATCCAACCCCACGCTAGCGGTGGCCTGGGAAAGCATGTCGGTCGTCTGCGCGTCGGCCTCAGCCTGGGCGTGCTGGCCCGAAAGCGGCAGCCCAGGGGAGTCCTCAGCGTCAGATGCCGCGCTGTCCGATGCAGCGGCGAGCTCATCTGCTTCGAGCTTGAGAGGATAGGCAGACTGGCTGTGAGGTGAGCCGCTGTTTCCTCGAGCATGGACGGGAGTCAACGAGCGTGCCGGGGGGGCGGGTGGTCCGAGGGGGCGTACCCAGCGGAGCTGCACCCGCTGCCATCCCCAGATCGCTTCCATCGCCAGCCGCATCGTCCTCAATCCCTTGGGAAGAAGGAGCAAAGTGGGGGAAAAGTCTGTTGAAAGCAAGCCGCTACTGCAACGTTGTCATGGTCATGTTCTCGAAGTGAACACGAAGAAGCGGAGAGCACTATACCTCATCCAGGAACAACACAGAAAAGGACATTCAACACCGCTGTGTTTTTGCTCTTTTAGAGGAAATTACTCTTTTAATAAAATCACTCTTTTTGTATGGAACTCTTTCGAGTTTATCTGCGCTATCGAAGTGCCCAGGGGCACAGCCGTGCAAGGAAGGAGAAAAGCCGCTGTTGTGCGCCGTCGAATCCAACAGCATGCAGAGCGTCAGAGAAATAACAGGAACTGGTGTGTGACTCGCAGCAAACTGCATACACGACCATCAGCTCGGAAGAAATGTTCTGAATGAACTCTTGTATTTGCCCGCTTTAATACCTGTATGTCTGGGTGCGGGGTATGCAAATACCGTCAACCAACTTCTAATTGGCCTTTTTTCATAGATCAGAGGCATATATCAGCGCTCAAACGGCACTCAAGAGAGACCCCTAGTGTCACTTCTCCGACACAACGTGGAGAGAGCGACAGAAGGGGAATTAGGTAATTATGGATTATGCTTGATTATGCTTAATTAGGGAATTATGCTTGAAGCATATTCTCCATGCTTCAAGTGTTAAACAGGCGTATTTCATCTGTTTAGGGTGTAGTGCTTTTAAAAAAGTGATAACATAAACACCACTGAAGATGTTTGAATCTATAAACAGATGTGTCAGCATTCTCAATCACAGAGCTCATCAAAGCAGTTTGTTCTCCATTTACTGTCTCCTGCACAAATTCACAATTTTTGCAGGTCAAGGAAAGCTAATTTCCCCACTTTTTAAATGTATTTTATGTAAAATTTTAATATTAGATTGTCATTGTTTTCTGATGTGGGTGGATATTATTAAATATAGGGACTGAAGCAGATCTAGATGGTTCTCAGTTTTTCAAAGGAAAGTTCATCAAACCTATTTGTTATTTGACGGTGTGAGGTCATATTTATTCTTTAACCAGATCTTTATGAAGAATTACTATAAATGAATTAACCATAGTATTTATGGTGTTTAGTTTTTCATGTCAACATGTTAGTTACAATAAAAATGTCAACAGAAAGAATACGGAAACAGTTTTCATCTGGATAATCTTACCCCCGCAAAAAAGATTGAAGAGCTCTGGTGTATTGAGATGTATAATGCAATTTAAAGTATATAGGTACAGTGTATAAAGTTTAGAATGAAGAGGAGTATGAAGGTGGCTGATGTCTCTGGCCAGAGTGAGGGTAGGGGGTGGCATCAGAGGTGTTTCGAATGAACTAATACTGATTTGAGGAAATGTTTTCGGCTGCTGGTTAGTGACTGTGGCTGTGGTCAGGTGACTGTGGGTAGCCCTATATTCACACACCTGCAGCACCTTCTAAACATACACACACACACGCACACACATACTGTATGTTGGTGCAGCTATCATTATGAGGACGCTCCATAGACATAATTATTTTTATATTGTATGAAATATCGATTCTATCCCCTAACCCTAAACCTAACCCTCACCAAAAGACTTTCTGCATTTTTACATTTTTTTTTATTTTGCATTTTTTTATTTTTTTATTTTATTTTATTTTTTTTTTTTTTTTTTTTTGCATTTTTACATCCTCTCCGGGAACCAGCACCTTATCGTGGTGGAGAGGTTTGTGTGCCCTTATGATCCTGAGGGTTGTGTTGTCTGGAGCCATATGCTCCTGGTAGGGTCTCCCAAGGCAAAGTGGTCTCAGGTGAGGGGCCAGACTAAGAATGGTTCAAAATGACTCATGGATAAAACGGCAAGAGGAGGAGTTACCCTGCCCGGAGGAAGCCCGGGGCCCCTGTCTGGAGCCAGGCCCAGATGGAGGGCTCGTCGGCGGCGCCTGGTGGCGGGCTTGTCACGGAGCCCGGCCGGGCACAGCCCGAAGAAGCAACGTGGAACCCCCCTCTACATCCCTTGGGCCCACCACCCATTGGAGGAACCGCAGGAGTCGGGTGCGCTGCCATATGTGCGGCAGTGAAGGCCGTGGGCCTCGACGGACCAGACCCGGGCAGCAAAGGCTTGCTCTGGGGACGTGGAATGTCACCTTACTGGGGGGGAAGGAGCCGGAACTAGTGAGGGAGGTGGAGCGTTACCAGTTGGATCTGATGGGGCTTACATCGACGCACAGTTTTGGCTCTGGATCCGTACTCCTGGATAGGGGATGGACTCTATTCTTCTCTGGAGTTTCCCAGGGTGTGAGGCGACGGGCGGTGTGGGGATACTCACGAGTCCCGGCTGGCGCCACTACGTTGGAGTTTACCCGGTGGACCGAGAGGGTCGCCTCCCTACGCCTCACGGGTTGTGGGGAAAACTCTGACTGTTGTCTGTGCATATGCACCGAACAGCAGTTCAGAGTATTCGGCCTTCTTGGAGACCCTGAATGGAGTCCTGAATAGGGCCCCAGTAGGGGACTCCATAGTGATGCTGGGTGACTTCAACGCACACGTGGGAAATGACAGGGACACCTGGAAAGGCGTGATTGGGAGGAACGGCCTCCTGATCTGACCTCAAGTGGATGTTTGTTATTGGATTTCTGTGCTAGTCATGGATTATCTATAACAAACACCATGTTCGAACATAAGGATGCTCATAAGTGTACGTGGTACCAGAGCACCCTAGGCCGAAGGTCGATGATCGATTTTGTAATCGTGTCGTCGGATCTGAGGCCATATGTTTTGGACACTCGGGTAAAGAGAGGGCAGAGCTGTCAACCGATCACCATCTGGTGGTGAGTTGGGTCAGGGGTGGGGAAAGACTCTAGAAAGACCTGGGAAGCCCAAGCGAGTAGTGCTGGGTGAACTGGGAACGCTTGGAGGAGGTCCCTGTCCATGAGATCTTCAACTCACACCTCGGCGGAGCTTTTCAGGCATCCCTGCGGAGGTTGGGGACATTGAACCAGAGTGGGCAATGTTCAAAGCTTCCATTGCCGAAGCCGCGGTGGAGAGCTGCGGCCTCAAGGTTTTAGGTACTGCAAGGGGTGGTGACCCTCGAACACCATGGTGGACACTGGTGGTCAGGGAAGCCGTCCGACTGAAGAAAGAGGCCTTCCGGGATTTGTTGTCCTGGAGGTCTCCGGAGGCAGTTGCAAGGTACCGACAGGCCCGAAGGGCTGCGGCCTCGGCCGTGAGGGAGGCAAAGCAGTGGGTGTGGGAAAAGTTCGGAGAAGCCATGGAGAAGGACTTTCAGTCCGCACCAAAGTGCTTCTGGAAAACCGTCCGCCACCTTAGGAGGGGAAGCGGGAACCATTCAAGCTGTATACAGCAAAGATGGGACGCTGTTGACCTCAACCGAGGAGGTTATTGGGCGGTGGAAGGAACACTTTGAAGAACTCCTAAATACCAACACGCCCTCTATGGTAGAGGCAGAGCCGGAGGATGATGGGGATCAGATTCTATTTCCCTGGGGAGGTCACTGAGGTAGTCAAACAACTCCGCAGTGGCAAAGCCCGAGGATTGATGAGATCCGACCAGAAATGCTGAAAGCTCTGGATGTGGAGGGGGTGTCATGGATGACACGCCTCTTCAACATTGGCGTGGAAATCTGGGACAGTGCCTAAGGAGTGGCAGAACGGGGTGGTGGTTCCCTCTTCAAAAGGGGGATCAGAGAGTGTGTGCCAACTACAGGGGTATCACACTTCTCAGCCTCCCTGGTAAAGTTTACTCCAAGGTGCTGGAGAGGAGGGTTCGGCCGATTGTCGAACCTCAGATTGAAGAGGAACAATGCGGTTTTCGGTCCTGGCCGTGGAGCGACGGACCAGATCTTTACTCTGCAAGGATCCTGGAGGGGCCTGGGAGTATGCCCATCCGGTCTACATGTGTTTTGTGGCTCTGGAGAAGGCGTATGACCGGGTCCCCGGAGAGACTGTGGGAGGTGCTGCTGGAGTACGGGGTGGGGGGTCCCTTCTTAGGGCGATCCAATCCCTGTACGTCCAAAGCGAGGGCTGTGTCCGGTCCTCGGCACAAAGTCGAAGTTCATTCCATGTGGGGTTGGTCTCCGCCAAGGCTGCGCTTTGTCACCAATCCTGTTTGTGATATTCATGGACAGGATATCGAGGTGTAGTCGGGGTGGGGATGGTGTGCTGGTTCGGTGGGCTGGGGATCTCATCGCTGCTTTTTGCAGATGATGTTGTCTTCATGTCATCATCGGTCCGTGACCTTCAGCTCTCACTGGATCAGCTTGGCAGTCGAGTGTGAAGCAGCTGGGATGAGGATTAGCGCCTCTAAATCTGAGGCCATGGTTCTCAGCAGGAAACCGATGGAGTGCGTACTCCAGGTAGGGAATGAGGTTTTGCCCCAAGTGAAGGAGTTCAAGTACCTCGGGGTCTTGTTCACGAGTGAGGGACAATGGAGCGGGAGGTTGGCCGGAGAGTCGGGGCAGCAGGGGCGGTATTGCACTCGCTCTATCGCACCGTTAGTCACGTAAAGAGAGCTGAGCCGAAGGCAAAGCTCTCGATCTACCGGTCAATTTTTGTTCCTACCCTCACCTATGGTCATGAAGGTTGGGTCATGACCGAAAGAACTAGGTCAGCGAGTACAAGCGGCCGAAATGGGCTTCCTCAGAAGGGTGGCGGGCTTCTCCCTTAGAGATAGGGTGAGGAGCTCAGTCATCCGTGAGGAGCTCGGAGTAGAGCCGCTGCTCCTTTGGCGTTGAAAGGAGTCAGTTGAGGTGGTTTGGGCATCTGGTAAGGATGCCCCCTGGCCGCCTCCCTAGGGAGGTGTTTCAGGCACGTCCAGCTGGGAGGAGGCCTCAGGGAAGACCCAGGACTAGGTGGAGAGATTACATCTCCACACTGGCCTGGGAACGCCTCGGGGTCGCCCAGTCAGAGCTGGTTAATGTGGCTCGGGATAGGGAAGTTTGGGGCCCCCTGCTGGAGCAGCTGCCCCCGCGACCCGAATTCGGATAAGCGGTTGAAGATGGATGGATGGATGGATGGCATTTTTACATTTTAATTACAGTGTAATTACACTCTACACTTCCAGTTCCCCTCATAATAATTAATCTCCCTCAGTCACAAACACACACAGTCTCAAGAGACCTGCCTCAATCTTGATGTTGCATAATGTCACACCCAGACTCTCTCTCATGAGGAAAGAAAAGACTGCTTTATGAAAGAGGAATTCAAGAAAATATCAGTTGTTGTAAGAAAATCAAGCAAATAAAAAGAAGAGTATATACACATTCTTCTGTAAAATTCAGTGTATGGTCCTAACAGTGACCTTGGTTCTGATCAGAAGTTCCGAACATGTTTGGGTGCTTTTCAAACGATGCAATGACTTTTCTTATTTCTTTAAAAAATCTAAAACGCAAATGATTCTTATCAAGTAATGTCATATTCCTTGCATATGCACTACGTTTTAAAGTACTGTGTGATTTCAAACAGAACTGCAAAAATAATGCCTGTTCAAACTCCCAAAAAAGATTAGCAAACATTGCCTCACAGTGTAGCGATGCTGGACTGAATGGACTATTTAGACACAAAAAGGAATTTTGTTTTTGATAGCGCCACAGCTCCACAGACATTACACTTTTCGGGGGAATCAACCTACTTGTTAACTCTGTATATTAAACTGGGATAATAAAATGTGTGAAATATGTCAAAATATGAAACTTAAAAAATGAATAATAAAGAAACCTTCACTCTGTGCAATGGCATAATAACATTCAACATTAAACTTAGTATTTAGTTTACTGCTGCCCCCTGGAAATTGGTTGTCTTTTCCTGGAGACTCTTTCATTTCAAAGAAAATAATAAATAGCTGTCAGACAGACAGACAGTGTGCTTCCACACTTCTGTGGCAGTTCTGATGCAACATTGAATGGGGATTTACATTCTTCAGCTGAACGTGGACAAATGAATGCTGACACAGCAGCCACACACAACATTGCAGTTTGAAACACAAGCATCAGCGCAACTGAGCAGCAATTATCTGGAGACAAATTGAATCACAATGAATAAGCTAATGATTCCTCTGTCAGTTTGTTTGAACAGATTGCACTGGTTTTGACTGAGGATGAACGTGATGTGAGTTTAAGCTTGAATAAACATTTGACACTTGCAGGTGCACAGACACACCTCACTTTTGTCTTTCTTTCTTCTGTCTTTTAAACATCATCTTGTTTTTTGTGGAAAGTGGTTGCACCGCAGAATTGTTTCGCAACCTCAGACAGACACTGCAACTCTTAGCAGAAACTCCCTCATATGGACATGGCCTCAAATCCCACAATCCTCAGCTCCTGTCTTCCACTGGACACGGACTGAATCATAAACTATATTTAAATATAACATCATGCTCCGATCTCTCAGCTAGAGCACTGATAACAGTAAAATTAAAAATAAAGACTATATATTATTAAAATAATTAAACAATGTTCATGTGCAGTCTTCAGCATTTATGTCACTTTAAAAAAAAATGTAGTCTTTGATATTAATGATGAAATCACTGATTCTTGATACATGGGGAAAAGTATAGCCTATCCTACAATTTTATGTCTTTATTTTTGAAAATGGCAACAATTCGCTTTCAAATTAATCCGAAATGAACAATAGAAAGTTGATAAAAACAAATGAACCATTTCAAATGTATGTTATTATTACTACGTCTGGAGAGATAAAATTGTTTATTTTTTAAATATATAATACAGCTCTGGATAAAATTAAGAGACCACTACATAATGATCAGTTTCTCTGGATTTACTATTTATAGGTATGTTTGTTTTATTCTATAAATTACTGACAACATTTCTTCCAAATAAAAATATTGTCATTTAGAGCATTTATTTGCAGAAAATAACAGCTGGTCAAAATAACATAAAAGATGCAGTGTTTTCAGACCTAGAATAATGAAAATACCTTTTTAAACAATACATTACTAATGTTTTAACAGGAAGAGTTCAGAAATCAATATTTGGTGGAATAACCCTGACTTTCATTCACAGATTTCATTTGTCGTGGCATGCTCTCTACCAGTCTTTCACATTGCTGTTTGGTGATTTATGCCACTCATGGTGCAAAAATTCAAGCAGCTCGGCTTTCCATCTTCCTGTTGATCACATTCCAGAGCTTTTCAATGAGGTTCAGGACTGGAGATTGGGTTGGCCATGACAGGGTCTCCAGTCAAAGTGTAGAAACATCTCAAAGATGATCCAGAGGAAAGTTATCAAAAATCAGTTTTTTGCTTTGTCATTATGGGGTCTGAATCCTTTATGAATGCACTCGGAATAAAAATGTTCTATATCTCAGTATGTAAATTATACATACAGATCATATGCGCGAAGCACTTGGCTGCACGTGAGACTGATGGCGAGAGATGAGCAAACACAGAGAAATATGAACACACAGAATACACCAATGGAAAGCTAAATCCAAAACAAATGTTCAAAGAATCTGATAGTCAAACAGAGAGAATCCTAATTTTGACTTGGATTGAAATATTATCCATAGGGTATAAAACAGATCAAATATTATTTTAAGAGATTGATTGATTGATTGATTGATTGATTGATTGATTGATTGATTGACAGGTACAATTAGACTGATTTGGACAGTGTTTTAAATCAAAAAGTTTTTGAAAGACTTCATCAAAATGTGTAGGGTACACAGTATCTTCATGTATATCTTTATCAACCAAAACCTTTAAGAATATATATAAACTCAGCAAACTGTTTTTATTTTCAGCAAACTTAAATATTTGTATGAACATAAAAAGACTCAAAAACTAAGACATAAACAGAACACATTTCACAGACATTTGACTAACAGAAATGGAAGAATATATATACTGTATATATATATATATATATATATATAAGGGGTTGACCAAAATTCTATGTCAGGGGATGAGTAATGCATCATGAAAGTTTCACAGCCATCACTGTACTTTTTGTCAATCATCAGATATTTCTGAAAACATTTATAAAGCAATATTAATGTCTCACCAGATGTGTGTCTGTTAAACTCATATAGCAGGTGAAATAAGTAAACAGGACCTTCAGAATATATGTCAACTTCTTCACAGTTGAGATTGCTACCTACATTTTAAGTAGGTCGACTATAAACTGTCAACACTAAAATATTTTATTCTTAATGATAGTTCCAATTCAATAGATGGCTCTGAAAATCATTTTGAAACCTGTACTCCCAAACAATGTGAATAATGGAATTGTCAATATATTTATAATGCATTTCATAACAGATTTATCCAACCTTTATTCCTTGATACATAACGTTAAATTTTTTAATTTCTGTGGCCTGTTTTGTCTCATGTCTCAAGAATGAATGCATTTGTTTAATAGATCACTTGGTAACCAAATGTATCATCCAGTTTTGCAAATATTTATTGATATGTATACTGGAAAGATTATTTTAATATGGACTTATCAAACTTCTTTTGATGCATAGTTTTTTGGACATCCATAAGTATTATGTATTTAATCGAAGATATTTGTAGTTCTTATAACTGAGGTGGATGTCTTAAGAGGATGAATGGGTAAAAAATCCCCTCTTGCTGTGTTCCAGTGAATCTGTTTCAATCACACAAATAGCCTTGATATGTTCCCCTGAGAAACATAAGCATGAGGAAGAGGAAATGAGAAATAGTGTTTGTGTGGTTGTTCATGCATGGATGCTAAATTACAAGTTTGGACACACCTTCTCATTCTCTACTAATTTATTCTTTATTACTTTATTTCTATTTTCCATATTTAAGAATAATGGTAAAGTCATCAAGACTATGAAAACAAATGAAAGTATGAGAATAATGTAGTGACAAAAATGTTAAACATATCAAAACAAACTAACATTTGTGCTTCTTTAAAGTAGTATACTTTTTCAAATAACTATGTCTAGCTTATGACTTTGCACACTCTGGGCATTCACTCAAACAACGCCATGTGTTACATGCCAAATTATTTCGTTTACTAAATTAATAAAATACATACAAAAATAAAATAATAAAAAATGTGAAGAAATGTATTCACTGTCACAATATTTTGTCTACAAAACAAATTACAAGCATTTAAGTGTAAGCCTTCAGATCAAAAGGTTTTTAAGATCACGAGAAACATAAATTCAGTCAAGTGTGTGCAAACTTTTAACTAGTACTGTATATGAATGATGATTATATACAAACCAACACAAATCTCATGGAAAGTCCTGCGATGTGTTGACCTACAAATTCCAGTATGTATAATGCGAAAGTAAGAAAGTAAGAGAAATTTCCGTGTGTCAGATGCTGTGTTCATGGTTCTTAATTTTATGCCCTTAGCCAAACCCCATATCTAAACCTAGCCATAGAGTAGAGTGGAAAAGTGGAACGAGTGTTTTATGTATGACGGAAGAAAATAATTGTCACGTTTTAGGAGACGAGTGAGAGACACCTGATAGCTGATGTAAAAGTCACACAAACTAGTACGACCCAACAATTACAATTTCATACGATTTAGAAGCCTTTATTTTGTCACGTGCTATACATTTGCACATATACAGTGAAATTATTTTTGTCACATATCGGTCCAAGTGCAGGGTCAGCCATGATATGGCAAAAAACTTGAAATTATGCATTCAATATTTTAAAGAAAAATCTGCATCAGAATCAGTTAGATGAGTTTATTCTCTTATGTTAGTCATTTCTGCAAATAATAAAACTAACCTGCAGTTATTTTATAGTTCAATAAAGTGATTACATATCTGAGTCAAAGTAGTTAGAGCAGAAGAGCATCATGGGATTTCATTCCAGAGATTTGTAAGAGTGTTTGACGGCAGCACAGAATGATGGGGGATCTCTACCGTGTGTCATCAGAAGAGAACAGATCCTCTCACAGGAGGTCTCCCTAACTCACTGCTCACACATCTAACTCACATGGGGCACATGTCTAGACTTTAGAACATGCCCTGCTCTCTTAATTCCTGATTCATTCAAACACACATGTGCATCCTGGGCTTTATATCAGAAGTTGGAAAATAACATGGACATGATCATTTGATTTTCAACATCTAGATTTTAAGATTAAAATATGTGTAAATGGAAGTGTGTATTTTTAGATGCTGTATCTGGTTACCATTTCACCAAAATGAATCTCCTTTTAGCTATTTTGAAATTCACTTGTGCAGCAGTGTGACAGATGAATTACAAATGAACAAACTAAAACAAAACTTGTGATAATGTAAAACTTGTGTATGGATGAGATATCAGAAGAAAGAGTTCGATTTCAGAGAGAGAGAGCAGAACAGGTGGTGAATAATTCAAACAAAATCTCAGGTTTATAGGTAATGTAGGTATATCTGAGTTGAATTTCTTCTGTTCATTTCTATTATTATTCTGTTATTATTTTACGTAGATAAAGAATCAAACTTAATTTAGCCTATAACATACTTACTGTATGAATAAACGTACCATCAAATGGTACATGACTTTTCAGATCTTCAAAACTCTTTTCAATTAAACCTTTGTTTGTCTGTCAGGGAAGAATGGAAATCAATTGTAGGATAATCCATGAACAAAGTGCAGCAAATGAACAGAACTCCACATTCCACAGATCAGAGAGATCCCCTAATGAGATCCCCTAATGAGTCATTAGAGAGTCATAAAAGTGAATCCATGGTGCCTAAATTGCTGAAGGAAACCATCTCTCGTATGCCTGCTTAATCTCAAACTAGGTTTTGTAATGACAGAGCTGACAAAATAAAGAAGACCCTTCTATGTTCCACAAACATAAACCCTCTGTAAAACCAAACAGCCAAGTAACACCTCTTGATCTCGAGGCATAAATCCGCAGCCATATCAGGAAACAGATACTTGTGAAGACCCGAAATCAACATAGACCTGAAACAGGGACATTTCGTTGCTCCGTGGGACACCTCCTCTCCCCAGCTGCGCATTCCAGAGACATTCTCTTTTAGCTCAGCAGAGACTGGATGGATTCCACTCTCATGGTTGTAATAGACAACAGTCTCAAATTTGTTACCAATAAGCTGTATTAATCACCTGTAGTTGCCTTAGATATATCTTATGTGTTATGCATGTTTTATCTAACCTGTGGATTTCTTTTGGTGTGTTAAACCTTTATTACAGCTATATTCTTATGAACTTCTACCTCAGTTATAGGACGTATATGTTATTTGGTATCTTTTTGATGGATGATTGATTTCTGGTATTTTGATACATTGTAGATATGTGTAGGATTCCCCATATGCACACTAGGAAAGTTGTTTCTTAAAGCATTTACAAAAACTCTCAAAAGTTTGGGCACATGCGATCATGTGGATATTATACTAATTACATGTAAGAACAGGAGAACGGGGCATAGGACCCACTTAAGACAATATCTGATTGGGAGAAACACTCGTGGGGATGGACCAGGTTGAAGCAGGTGGCCCCAATCCACCTAACCATCGGAACAATGAGCCTGATATATCCTGTGTACATCTCGCCATTGGACACATACCCCCTTCTCATCTGAAAGACCTGTTGAATAGCTTTGAGCCCTTAATAAACTTTAAGCACCTAAAGATATGGGCCCAAGTTCGAGAGCCTCTTCCCTTTCAATCACGATGCTACACAGAGGCGTAGTGTCAAGTCACAGACACCGGTTCCAGCTCACTGAGCAAGAACTCAAGACCAAGACCAGTCCCAAACTTGGTGCCACATGGCAAAAGCCAAGCTTCTCTTCTGTGTGCACTCAAAACCACAGACCCAGACTCACATGGCTCTCGATTGATGACAACTATAAACATTCAAGGCACGACAGTACCTGACACCGTGCTAGCCCTATGGACAGAAAACTCAGCCATCAGCCTGAAGTTCTTCATAGCTTTTAAACAAGACAAACTTGAACTACCACATGCCACCAAACATAATCGCTTCCCTCTGAATCCCTGCTCATCGACCATGATCACCTCCAAGTGTGTATGTGCCTTAGACATGCATTGAAATGACAGATTCCTGAGTTACTACTTCCTCATTGTCCCTGACCTGCCACACAATATCTACATTAGAGCAAACATCATGGTCAAACACTCATCATGTGGACACTGTGAACAAAGTCATATGGGCTCCTCTGTCTCACCAACTAAGCACTTCAGTCAACCTCAAGAATCTCCAATCTGGTCAAACAATACCAGAATTATGTGCCATGACCAATGAACAGGAAGCTACGATACCACCCTACACCAAGAGTGTCAGCATCCACCACAACATGCGACTTGTCCGTGGGTAGTGGAGGAGTAGTTTGTGGGTAATGATAGTTCGTGGGTAATGGAGGAGTCAGCAGACAAAGGAGCAGGTTCAAGTTCAGTCTCTTTTAATAGTTTGTTCTTAAGCACGCAATCAACAAAGCCGTATAACTTTGTCAAATAAATGAAAGCACTCTCAATTCCCTTAGTCCGGTCTGTCATGCTTTCCATTCACTCTCTCCCCCACTGATGCTCTGGCGTGCCTTTTTGGTCTCCCTTCACATCACTATAACGAGAGACAGATTTTAGGGATAATTGTGAACCAGGTGACGAGGCTTACTGCTCTCTCTCCCGCAGAGCGACACATGTCCATGCCCCCCATGCCACAACCCTCTTTTATCAGACTTTTATTGAATCAATATTGTCATTTTCCCTTGAGTCATGGTTTGGTAACCTGGTGTTACATTGTCTCATCAAGTCATGTCGTTTACGTTTTGGGTTCACATTTTTGGAAGTCATTTATGTTTGTTTGGTTTTGGATTTTACGTTGTAAATAAACCACACTTGGGTTCTCACTTCATCATCGTCTTCTTCTGCTCCTGTGTCCTGCCTGCCTAAACGTTACATATATATATATATATATATATATATATATATATATATATATATATTTATATATACATGTCACTGAGTGGGGAGAATCTGTTGGAAACTTTAACAGAAATGGGAGAGTGGTGTTGCTTTGTTGTGTGGGAATGCCGCAGAGTCAGTACCCAGTTGCCCTGCTGCAGGGCGTCCATAGCTGGAACTGAAGTGTGTTTGTTGCTGGCTGTACTGGCCACATCTGAAAGAGTATCTAAAGACTTCTCTTTCTCACTGAACTCCACTAGTGTTCTGATGCGTGTCTCTATCTCAATTTTCTACATCAGCCAACATAATTCCGTACATTTATCACATGTTAATCCCTTACTGCGGACAGATGAAGCTATAGTAAACATGTGGCATGCAGTGCAAATAGCGATAATGTGTGTTGGTGCCATGATTTACTGCAATTGTTTGTTGTACAGGTGTTGTGGTTCTGGAGCAGTGGGAGTTTGAGATCAATACAGTAATCTGAGAGAAAAAGCAGAGGTAAATATGGATGCATGCAGTGTAAAAAACGGATGGCCACTATCTGAGGTGTTCTTAAAAAATGCTTATCTAATATAGTAGAGTTTAAAGAATAAAATGCTGGGAATAGACAAATAGAAAATGCTAAGCAGGCTAGCAGGCTACAAACACAAATTTGAGCAACACACCAGCAGTGACAGGAACAGGAAGCAGTCATCTATAACCTGCTTGTTTACAGTAAAGGACATTGTTCAGAGTGCACCAAATAAGAAAAAGAGGCTGTGAAGGGTTAGAAGTCTCCTAACTGTTGTTTAAATGGCTGTTAATAAACCAGCTGATGAAACATTAATAATTATAAAAAGCAGCAGAAACACAAGCTGTAAAAATGTGATGTGATCTTGTACCTTTATACAATGACTAGGGCCATAACCACCATATTCTTTGATCCCCCATTATTCATAATACTCTAGTGGTCTACTGATAATGTTTTTTTTTTCAATGTTGAATATTACATTGCAAATTGTGATTTCATTTTTCTTGTAACTTGGACAGAACTATTACAATAGAAAACCTATTTATAGTTGGGTTTCAAATCTCTACTGCCCTTTTCTTTTCAAGACAATCAATGTAGTTCGAAACAGTAAGTACATAATTTGTGGGAAAGTAAAAACAAAAACGAGTATGAATGTGCTACGAGTTGAGCAGCTGAACATCCATGAACATCCTCTTCATGAACATACATAAAGAGCCAGCGCAAGGCCGTTATCAGCTCTCCTTCATGACAGCGGTGGAAGAAACTACATGAGTCAACAATAGTGCACTTACTTTAAACATGGTTTATACAAAAGGGTGGCGTGCCTGCAGCTCGGAGAGAAAGAAAATCAGATTCTTAAGCAAATTACATTAAATATGCTGCAATCCACAAGAACACTGAGTTTGAGGACAATTAACTCTCCAACTTGTGACTGATGAAATATTTTTGGTTACATTAAAACACTTTGAATTGCCTGTACATTTACAATGCAGAGAAAGGGGATAAAAAGGTTTCTAATAAAACAAATCACATGAACGGAAGGAAACAAATGCTGTTTTTGATTATTGGGACAAGCCATTGGTTTTTGTTTTAGAATAATTAATTAGGTAGGTCCAAAGGCGAGTCTAGCCCCTTTTTAGGGGTGCTTCAGCACCCCTAAAACTTGGGAGTAAGAAATGTTGTTATTCTAACATTTTTGTTCGTCTTTGACAAGGTTAAATAATGTCCAAAACATACTCCATAGTTTGTGGTTTAAAATGTATGTGTTAAGGATGAAACACATCTGTACATTCTCCTCTGTACCTGCACCGCTCAGCACGACCGTCATCCAGCGCGAAACACACGCAGAGGGAGAACCCGTTATGTAGTGTTGTGAATCAACTAAGTTGCTCCAAAGCTGTGTCTCACACTTCTTTCCTTTTACCTAGAGTTGTTCCGATTCCGAAACCATATCGGTGAGTACTGGAGTCAGTATCCTGATTGAATCACCATGGTACACCTATAATAAGTGTTTATATTCGAACTATTTTAGTCCAGCGGCCCGCTGTGGAGTAGCACAGGACCTGGGTGATTCGTCCATAGTCATAAACGGAGAGAAGTAGCGCCGGTTACAATGTTCTTCTGCAAGACGCGTGCAGTTCTGTTTATTAACTGCTAGAGCGTGAAACAAAAACAGCAGCGTGACAAATAAACTGCGTACCTGTGTAGTGCGTACGTGTGTCTCTGTTGTTAAAGTTTATCGTTAATTTGATACTCATTTTAACAATCGGGAGTCATGTAAACATGACATCACCTGCGTCTTTTCTGGTCAGTCGTCATGGAAACATGAAGCCCTGGCGTTTGGACCAGAGTAAAACAAACATATCACTGTATACCACCAGTATGTGTGAAAACACTCACTGTGGCTTTTTAAATGAATTGTTATTCATTCCTAGATTTATATCTGTTATTTTTCAGTTGTGGCTGACCATCAAACTAGACAATAAAAGAAAGTTGAATGTTTTTCTTTTGCTGTATTTATTCATTCCTCACACACAGAGGATTTAACCTGATCCAGGCTTAACTCCTAGCATTACTCTCTCTCTCTCTCTCTCTCTCTCTCTCTCTCTCTCTCTCTGTGTGTGTGTGTGTGTGTGTGTGTGTGTGTGTGTGTGTGTGTGTGTGTGTGTGGCCTGCCAGTGAGCAATGGACATACTACAGTTATTTAAAAGAAAAAAGACAGATTCAGGTGAGAGACTATGGACAGTCCATAATGACCTCTGTCTTGTTTTTTTTTTTTTTTTTGTTCTTTTGAAAAGTGTTAAGCTAAAGTAACAGATAATGCAAACCAGCTATCTGCTGTTGTATCAAATTACTTATCTAGGCAATGGTCCCCGGCTTTTATTTTTATTTTTTTATTTCAAACCCACAATGGAGAGTACAGCTTCTCTTGTGAAAGGAATTTGTGATTTAAAAAGGTTTCTAAGCCCAATAATAATAATAAAGACATTTAAAATGGCACGCCTATGTGTGCCTTTTGATCATATCATTAGAATCTGTAAATGGTCTCCGTAACATTTTTGTGACATGACAAACTGACCTCAACTCTCCTGCCTACAATATCCACTCACCTAAAGGATTATTAGGAACACCATACTAATACTGTGTTTGACCCCCTTTCGCCTTCAGAACTGCCTTAATTCTACGTGGCATTGATTCAACAAGGTGCTGAAAGCATTCTTTAGAAATGTTGGCCCATATTGATAGGATAGCATGTTGCAGTTGATGGAGATTTGTGGGATGCACATCCAGGGCACAAAGCTCCCGTTCCACCACATCCCAAAGATGCTCTATTGGGTTGAGATCTGGTGACTGTGGGGGCCATTTTAGTACAGTGAACTCATTGTCATGTTCAAGAAACCAATTTGAAACGATTCGAGCTTTGTGACATGGTGCATTATCCTGCTAGAAGTAGTCATCAGAGGATGGGTACATGGTGGCCATAAAGGGATGGACATGGTCAGAAACAATGCTCAGGTAGGCCGTGGCATTTAAACGATGCCCAATTGGCACTAAGGGGCCTAAAGTGTGCCAAGAAAACATCCCCCACACCATTACACCACCACCACCAGCCTGCACAGTGGTAACAAGGCATGATGGATCCATGTTCTCATTCTGTTTACGCTAAATTCTGACTCTACCATCTGAATGTCTCAACAGAAATCGAGACTCATCAGACCAGCCAACATTTTTCCAGTCTTCAACTGTCCAATTTTGGTGAGCTCTTGCAAATTGTAGCCTCTTTTTCCTATTTGTAGTGGAGATGAGTGGTACCCGGTGGGGTCTTCTGCTGATGTAGCCCATCCGCCTCAAGGTTGTGCGTGTTGTGGCTTCACAAATGCTTTGCTGCATACCTCGGTTGTAACGAGTGGTTATTTCAGGCAAAGTTGCTCTTCTATCAGCTTGAATCAGTCGGCCCATTCTCCTCTGACTTCTAGCATCAACATGGCATTTTCGCCCACAGGACTATCAGCAGCTGGTGGATGCATACTGGATGTTTTTCCCTTTTCACACCATTCTTTGTAAACCCTAGAAATGGTTGTGTGTGAAAATCCCAGTAACTGAACAGACTGTGAAATACTCAGACCGGCCCGTCTGGCACCAACAACCATGCCACACTCAAAATTGCTTAAATCACCTTTCTTTCCCATTCTGACATTCAGTTTGGAGTTCAGGAGATTGTCTTGACCAGGACCACACCCCTAAATGCATTGAAGCAACTGCCATGTGATTAGTTGATTAGATAATTGCATTAATGAGAAATTGAACAGGTGTTCCTAATAATCCTTTAGGTGAGTGTATTTGTGTATGATTGTCAGTGCCAAGTCAGGGAGATGGAGAAGGAGAAAGGGAAAGGGAGAGCATGCAGGAAGAACCAGGTGAGGAAACAACAACAATAAATTGACATATAGTGAATAGTGGCAAGCAAAACAGTAACTACTCATACTCCTATACTAACTTATTGGCATTAAGTAGCCTATATTACATTTACTTTTTGTAACGTTATTTTACACCACATTTTTTCATAATAAAGGAGGAGGAAAACAACAGGGAGAGTCCATAAGGGATGAGAGGGAATTGACTAGTGAAAGAAATGAAGAGACAGAGGGAGTGCAACATAGAGACCACCAAGCCAAAGCAGCAGAGACAGAAGAGAGCTGTTCAGACTTTGGGGATAAGGACACTGGTCCTAAACAGTTAAAGCTGTAAATAATACCATTTTTTGTAAATAATTTACAGAAGATGAATTACATTTTGTTGTCCAAGTACTACTTTGTTCAATGACAATAAAGTTGAATCTAATCTAACCAATCTGATGACTGCTGATACAAAAGGAAGCACATGGAGTTAATGGTAAGGAAAAGCAGCTGAGTGAAGAAGGTTTTGTGTTTGTTACAGGGGGCTGTCTGTGTGAACTCTCACAATTAAGCTGGTGCTCTGAAAAGGTCTAAAAAAAAAAAAAGAAAAAAAAATCTGGATTTTGGAGTTAGTTGAACCAATGTTAAAATGATAAAGTAATTTTTCAATAGACATATTTTTTATTTTTGTGTGAAAAGAGGGTGGGTGGTGGCAGTGGGGCTCATTGGGTGCTCAGCACCCCTAAAGCTCTGACCCTAGAATCGCCCCTGGGTAGGTCTCTGCAACATCTGGGGACTATATGTGGATGCCATTAATTGTCATTTGTCATTTGCCTTTCACAGATTTCACATTTCAGTTATTTTTATAGCCCTGCTAATCTTTTATTTGACACATAATTACATTTTAGAGTAAAAAGGAAAATCTGCTTTAAAAAAAATGAATACAAAAATGAAGGATAGTTAAACCTATCAACTTTACAGTGAATAATAATAATACAAAATAACAGGAGGATCCAATGATTAGGACAAAAAACATACACAATTATTTTTTGAAAATAACTTTCTGAAAAAATAAATAAAATATAAACACAAAAACAAAGAAATACATTTTCATCTAATAAACAGAATGTTATCCCTGAGAACATTTTACACTTTGTCAGATGATATTTTGAGCCCTGAGAAAATGGAATGCTACACACAGCTAGCATACCTAATCATGAAATCTTATGTGTAATACACATTTCTTTAAGTTATGACAATGTAAAAGCATTATTTGGGGTCATTATGGATGGTTTAGAGTTCTGCTTCACACTGGAATGGTCAGGTTGTCTCTGAAACAGGAAGCTCGCTGGGGAAGTGTGTAGCTGCACAGATCCTGGTATATTCGAGCCATTTGATCACTGGCTATCTCATCAGAGATCTCCACATTCCCTCCACTGTACTGCGATCTGCGAGTGGTCACTGCATCCACCAGCTGCTGATAGTTCAACGCTGTGATCTAATTGGACAAACCATTTGATTATTGCTGTTACACACTTTTTCAATTCACATCATAAAGACTATTAGCAGACAGTTGTGAAAAGAAGCAACAACAAAGAAGCTACTCTCATTATCTTTGAGCAGTTTCCCTAACTGTTTCTGACAGTGCATATGCACATGTACTTTTTAAAGTTGAGTACATTTCCATGTTCTTTAAAAATTTGAGTCAGCACAATAATTTGTCTTTTTAAAATGACATGTAAATGCTTGTTCCGATAGTATCAGTCTAATTATTAAGTCGGACTAACAGACCTGGATGATGCAATTGTTGCTTGGCTTCAGCCAGCATACACTTGGACATACAAATGAAGTCTGTAGCTCGATTATGCAAAACGTAACTGTGCATGTAAACATACTGCGAAGCCAAAAATATGAATACTTTAGTCCAAAAACAATGAATGACAGGACAGCTGCAAAATATGATACTATGCGTAGCTATTTGCTCTCTATATACTCTACAGTTAGCACTAGCTTGATTTGGATTCAATTTGGTCACTAAATTATTTCCATTAAAACATCTCTCTGTACATTTTTATTTGTCACTTTATGTGTTTAAGTGTACATCTTTGAGCAGGCCTATTCAGTAATCTCCTGCCTGATTTCTTTCTTACCTTTAAGGGGTTTTAAATTTTATTAATAATTTTATTCATATTAAAGGTTTAAGAGTCTTCTGAAATGGGTTTTATGAATGGGAAAGTACACTCAATTAGATTCAGGTTTGTGTAGATAGTATACTGAATATGAATTACCTGTACAATGATTAATTTGCTTTTGACAGTGCTGAAATCATTTAACTCTTCCCCAAAACAGAGTGTGATGGTGGGGTCCGGGGCCTGATAATGACCCTCCTGATATACCTGCAGAGCTGCAGGACAATACAATAAAAAATCACATAAAATCCTCTAATGTCCTTATGGATAGCAACAATATTTTCAATTCCCATGTGTGAGCTACAGTCTTATAACAAAAACATTACAATACAGATGAACCACGTCTATTGCATTTCAATTCAGCCTATTCAGAAAATAAGACATTTGCGTTAAATATATGGAGAATGTTTCGCTTACATTCGAAACCATCATGTAGTGGACGTGGAATAGTTTAGACAAGTTGGCATATTACAGTGTGACATGCTATACTTAGTTAAAAACCTTTGCTAATTTATTATTGCATAATATAAATATCATGCATGCAGTTTTATGATCTCATATTAATTGACAGAATTGACAGACTACATGGAATATTTCAATTAACTTTGAAATAAAATTAAATAAAGAATTTTTAATTAAAAACCTAAGACCAACAAGTCCTAAGATATACATTTTCCTTATACATTTATATGTTAAACTAAAATCCTTATGTTTATATATATATATATCAGTATATATAATTAAAAATCCATGGACATGCTATGCCTTTTCCTATAAATACTTTCTATTTTAATATATTTTTGTAAGATCAAGATTTACATGGTTATTAATTATATACAGTATAACAATATTCTTTAAATTATGTATTCAGTAAAACTGTTTCAGTTGTCTTTTACTGAAAATCATACTTTCATATAAATACCAAACAAAACTTAATATTTAATATTCCAACAAAGTTCAGCAGTTACCTTCTAAAAATCTGGCAGGGTCAAAGATCTTCACCACCGCGTCTCGCTCCAGTTTGTAGGGGTTTGGGATGTACTGTGAGTCCTGGCCACACCAGAACACTCTGCTCTGGCACAAACGCTTGATGAAGATGCCATCTCTGTTGGCACGCAGCAGAACACCCCGCTCCAGGTGACTGAAGAGCTTTCGGGTGACGTTACGCTGCCTCTCGTGTTCAATTAATTCCACCGAAGGGAAGCGGATGTTCTGGAGGCTGTCCGACGCGTATAACAGGCCATTAGTCACAGGGGTCTGGCAGGGCGAGATACGGCAGCCCTCCGGGTGAGTGGTGACCGTGCTGCCCACCAGACGGCCTCCATAATAGAAGCAGATCATCATCTGAGAGAAGGCTGGGGAGATATAAACTTGTGGTGAGATGTTCTCCTCACACAGTTGTGAAAATGTTCAGAAACTACTGTATTAAGCAAAATCTAACTATTCGTTTATGTACTATAAAATTAAGTGCCATTGATGAGCTGGAATGAAATAATTCTGCTGGGGTATATGGGAGACTCCCCCACCTGATGTGGTACCAAACTTGTACAACTTTCAACACATAAGGAGTGTTTTACACCAGAATGCCCATGATGCTCTTTTTCATTGAATGAAAATCAATGGTGACAATGGCTGTCAAGCTAGATTTTTAAGGCAAGTTTTCAATGAATAATGACAGACAGTTCCTCAAACAAAGCTATCATATATTTTAGAAGATTTGGTATATAGTGAATGAGTCATATGGACTACTTCTATGGTGCATTTATGTACGTTGTGCCAATGTACAGCCCCTGTTTCTATCAACTTTCATTGTATGGAAGAGAGCAGCTCAGACATTCTGCTAAACTTCCCCTTTTGTGTCTCACAGACGAGATTCATACAGGTTTGAAATGACATGAGGGTGAGTGAATGAAAACAGAAAAAAAAAATATTTTGGGGTGAACTCTACAAGGGAAATCAGAATTAAAACAAAAATGTTTTAAGAGAAGTTGACATATGAAAATGAACAATCACGTACCTGCAGGAGATTGATCCTGATGAACAACAGCAGCTGTGAATGTACAAACATAAAAGACTCATTCACAGCCCTCCATAGTATTACAACAAAAGAAAGAAAGAAAGAAAAAAATCTGTATGTCTTGTCTGTCTGTCTGTCTGTCTGTATATCTATCAATATAAGGGAGTAACACAGATATGTTAAGTCAGCAACACTTTGACGAAAGTTAGTTATTCTTTCAGTCAGTAATGCTGATCACATTGGCTTTATTTAGCATGTACATCTGCAGGCGTATTTTTGCACTGGCTTCGTTTTTAAAAACACAATTTAAAGCGGAAGCTGAATTGTCATTTTATCATGTTCAAGAACATCAAGGAAGTTCTCATGTTTGCTTAACTACTTTATTCTTAAAATGTAAAGAACCCTAAAAACATGATTTGAGTGTGTTGTACCATTGTGGGGTCCATGCTGCCACCATTCCTGGCCTGGTGGCACGTTACTGCCCTCATCCAAAGGAGAATGACTGCACTTGAATTCATCATTAGAGGGCTGCACATCAACACACAAATATGTACACAAAAACATGTGATCATGTAATGCAACAATGCACACTGAATCTTCATTCCACTTTATACTACTGAATCAGCATTCATTAACATAAAGGTAACTTTACCTCTTTGATCTGTACATCCAGATCTGGTGAGCAGTCCATGTCACTCATGTCAGTACTGCAGGACATTACGGGGATGGAGTTTTTACCCACTAAAAGAAAAATAACTGCTGTTAATTCACTTTCCAAACAGTAACAGTTTATAAAGATGAAGGTATCTTTACCTAAATAACCTCATAATGTATGTATGCAGGTAGTTGACACACATCTTGTGATGTGGCACTCTGTCTAAAACTATTTTAAACAGCATTTGAAAAATCGTATTATTATATTATTATTATATACAGTGCATTATTATGCTCGCAGCTTGTATGAGCTTGTATTAATTGCAATGAATTTGTCACACAGCAGGACGATTTAAAGTGATCTAGTGAAGGAAAAGGGCAATTCAAAAGTGTGAAAAACTTAAGATAAATTGTGACCAGTAACATGACCCAAGACATAATTTCCCTTATACATTCAGACACATTTGAACCTAAAATCTTGAGTCCAGGGACACCTCTCATGTATAGGTGAATGTCAGCATTTTGTGCAGAATGTAAGCAAATGTGCATTCGTGCTATTTCTAATCATTCTTGGAGCTTTACTAAAAAAACAAAGCACTTGCATAACAGAGCTATACACACATACACTTCTGTTCCTCCTCCGGAACTATCCGGTACACTTTGTAAGGCTCCGAAATGTCAAGCTGGGATCGGTCAGTAACTTCCTCAAAGTCAGGGCTCTTGTTGAGCGCACAGCGCAGTCTGGTCTTCCAAGTCGCTGGTTCAGCTTTATCTCCCTCCTTAAACTTCCCTTTAAATATCGCCCACGCCTGAGAAAACATATGCTTAGTCAGACATTACCACAGCATCTGAATTACTCTCACGAAACGAGGAAAAGTGTAAGCTTCATGTTGAGGGACTGAATACATACAGTTTATAACATGTCATATTCATTTATGATATTGTTCTGTTCTTCTTTCCCCTGGATAATTACTAATGATAGACCACTTTATCGGTCTGGCTGATTAATCGGCAGATATTCGCAGATCATGACATAATCATCACTGGCCTGATAAGTCTATACCATATATGCGTCATTCCGTTTAGTGACAAAATCTACCAACAGCCTTGACATTTGTACACATATTCTGTAACAGTTGTAAATAAAACATTGCGCAATCAGATGCTGTGCTTGTGTTTCAACCTTCTGTATAATATTTTTAGCATCTTATATGCGTGTGCCCAAATTGAGCAATTGAATGTTAAAGATTAATATATTATGCAATTATTTTATTTATTTTTTTTGCACAAAAAAGACATTGTATTTTTTATTTTATAATTATTATAAAGTTGTATTAAACATAACATAAATAATAGTAATAATATTCCTTCATTTAAACATTATTGTTATTGATTTTGTTCTTATTCAGTAATTGAGCGCTTACTTTGAATATGGATGCATCCACCTCCTGGTTGTAGTCCTGTTTTCCTGCATGTTTCCAGGGGATTCGGAACATGGTTCGCTTCTCATCCTCCCATAATAGTCCATTATAGTTATTACTGTTTATCTGCTCTATGAGCCACTGCTTCAGTCTGCGACCCCCAGGATTCATCTTTATTCTATTGCTGTAACAGAGAGCGCCTTAAGTAGCCTATATACTGCTCACTTTCTCAACCATCCACACGCTTCGTTTATAAAGCAACCCACTCGCTCATATGAATGGAGATAGTCTGAGAGCCGATTGGCCAGCGGACCGCCCACGCGTTCAATCACTGCGCCTAGTCGCTTTAGGCTCATGAATATGTAAGTGTCATTCTTCGAAGCTGGGGCATTTACAAGAAATCTTGTAAATCAAGATGCTTTGACCTGCGGAGAAAGGGACTTCACACACACTCACTGCACCCTGACAAACTAATTGAACTCTTCCGAATACCACGCAGATAAATCATATGCTTATCGATGTGTTCCAATAACCCCAATCTTGCACTATCAAGCCTAAATCTTTGATGTGGTTATTTGATCGGGTTTTGATATTTGTAAACTATTATGGATGGTTATTGCATATTTAATGAGTAATCTCAGGGGGCAGGGGCGTAGCACCAAATTTTGGGCCCTGGGTACAAACCATCTTGCTGGGCCCCCGTACCAAATTTGTATGTATAGAAAACTAACTTCTAAGGGGCCCCCCCTGCCTCGGGCCCTGGGTACTCAGTACCCTTTACCCCCCCAGTCTGACGCCCCTGTCAGGGGGAAACCAAGAGGAATTTAAAAGCACACGTAAACTGTATGAGTCTATAAATCTAATCAGATTCTTAAACATTTACTATTACAGCACTGTTCTACATTAGGCTAAATGTGCTATTAGTGGTTCTCAACACTACACGATTTGGATATCTCCTTAATCAAACACAGCTGATTCAACTCATCAGCTCATTACATCAGACTCCAAGACCTGAATTGGGTGTGTCAGAAAAGGGAGATGTACAAAATGTTGTTTTGGGGGGCCTCCAGGAACAGGGTTGAGAACCACTGTGTTGAATAATAAAGTCTTTAAAAAACTGAAGCTGTCTTGCATTGCTCAAGTTAGTCAACATATAGTTACTGTAGCCTATCACTTGATTGGAAACCACACTAAATAAATGTTATTGTTTATCATCAAGCAGTGACTGAAGATTGTGATTCATCGTCACTATTTTTTACAGATGAATGTCTTAAGAATCAAGGACCATAATGTGTAATTGCACTTGCATGTTCTGAAAGGGTTAACGCCACATGTAAAACCATGTTTAAACTGTTGTCAGGAAGTTTAAAGATCATCAGGAAACCATGAAAAGCAGATCTTGGAAAGGTGAGGTCTCATGCTGGTGGTGAGTTTGAGGAAATGAGCAGGTATGGTCCTAGTGAAGATGTCCTGTAAGGGGAAGCTGATAATGGCACAAGCCTAATCAAAAGAAGCCATTCTTTCTGCAGGACCAACCATTCCCGGCCCTCAACTTTAACTAAAATGACTTTCAATGTCTTCAGTATGAGGAACCATCATTTTAACAATTTCAACCAAACCATTGTAGTCAAGTAGATTCAAAATGTTTTAAAACTAAATTACATTATTAATCTAATAATTATTAATTTAAAAACTACAACAACAAAGACATGTTTTACCACAGTTTTTCCACTGAATAATCAAATTGTATCATTTATATGCATCAATATACAGTAGGACTATAGGTGACTGACAAACTGCCTTTTTGCAAATGGTCATGCAACTGAATAAATTGACTGTATGCAAGCAGGCGTACAGTTATAAAAGAAGGCATGTGTTCAATACGAATTTCATTAATTTAATTGTTTAATTTGTTGTTGTGTATTTTGCATATTTATATTTAGAAAGAGAAACAACAGTACAAATATTAGAAATAAAACTTGACCATTTACAGCTTTCAGTAAGACTAGTGATATACATATCTGCATTTTATCTTTGACAAATTAGTCATAGCAATTCATTATTCATTAGTGTTTGTTTTGAATTTTGTTTGTTTTGGGGGGGATTTTTTTCAGATAAAATGCAATGTTTGTAAAGGTATATTTCACATTAAATACAAGTGAAGTTCAATCAACAGCACTGAACAGCATTTCGACTTATCCTTCCTTTTCCAAAAAATTTAATAAATAACTGGGACCAATATAATGCACAGGGGTTCTTCTCTTAGGAAATGAACTGTTGATGGTTTTGTGTCCTGATTCAAACCCCAGAACCCCCACTGTGCTGTTGCTCTCCAGCTAAGGTTAAAGCAGCTGGTAAAGCAGAGAGGGGCATTTTCATCTGTTGCTGCCTGGTGCGCTGTATTGGTTGTAGGGCAAATAGATGCGAGAAGCCTGGTTCATCCACTCCGGCTCGTTCTGTTGCCCCTGCTGCTGTTGTTCTGTATACAGACTAAGTAAAGCCTCAACCTGCTCCTGGTCTTTAAAGGGACTGGCACTGTAGCTGGCCCGTATCCATTCCCGATACTGAAAGAAATAAAGCAGGTGAGTAAAAGGCAATAGTGCATTTATACACCTGTTCTGTCCTCAAAACAAAAACATGTCAAGGACATGATAGTATTCAAAGAAAACATAGTTTACTCGTATAGTTTCAGTTGCTGTGTATGGTTTTGTGTAGTGACAATAAAGAGAACCAATTTCACAGTTCTCTATGTCATTTTCAATATGTGTACTGTAGTTTTTTCTCAATATCTAACCGAAAGTAGAATTGCATCGTCAGACATGAGTCTCTGTTTAAATTGGGACACATCAGTGAATTCTTCTCTGTCTGTGCTTAAGGTCAAATAAAAAATAAAAGCTCAGATCAGTGACAGTCTCTGGCTTTTCATTTGCCTATTAAAAAAAAACCCTGTGAATGCCTGCTGGAAGCTATTACAAGCTTTTCTGGAAAGTCTTGCCTTCATAAGACATCCATTTGTGAGAAGTAAGTTTCACTTTTGATCACAGCACTCTGAGCCAGTTCTGAAGAAGCAAAATTTGACCAAATGTTCCTGGACAAAAGCTCATATTCCAGATTAATTAAGTGTTAGTACAGTAGTGGTTGAATGACCACCTTTTTTTTCATCTGGGAATGACATCATCACCACATTTTGACTGCTAATTTTTTAATCTTATCCTAACCACATTCTCCAAACATCAGCATGTTATTTTCCACAGAAATATGTATCATTGACTGGAAAGCCATCTTCCCAGTGTGTGTGGAATACCTGTTGGAATCTAGAGTGCAATGGGAATCCCCTGGCACACAGCCCTGCTCTGGGTACTTGTTGGAGTGGAGTGGGAGGACAGACATCCGGTTATTTTCCAGGCAGACTGCTCTTACCATATTCCGAGGAATTCCACACCAGGAGGCTGGCTACACAGCCATTTAGTACAAGCGCTCACAAACACATATTACTTTATAATGTAGCAACATGAGACAGGCAAGTGTGCTGTTGTTTTGAATCTAGCAAGTACGAAATAACCACAGACGTGCTGATCTTCGGTTTAACATTACAATTGCGAGTGTGATGTTGCTTTAAAACAACAGTTCTATAAGGAAGAAGTTAGTATCGAGTAACTTACATTTTTGACCCTATATGGACAGTTATTTTGTCCATTTTTGTTCTGCCAACGAAAATAATTCCAAATACAGCTAAAGCAGGGTCAACACTTGCGCCACAATGTGAATGCAGCAGAAATATCAGCACTCTTGGAACACTGCTTGTCCAGTCATATTAGAGGACCGAAACTAACTAAATTATCTTTTTTCTTCATTTTTCTCTTCTACCTTTTTCACTTTTATTATAAAGTCTAATATAATAATAAACAATCATATAAACAGTTAATATCAGTTTTGTTACTTAGTCCTCTTTAATAATCCAAGTTATAGAGACCAGGTAACAGCAATGCAATAAATGGTAAAACTACATTCATATGTTTATACATTTTTATCTGAAATGTTTAGAAATTATTGTCACCATTATCTTACTATCAGCATGACTGATCTATTTATTTTTGTAATTCTTTTTTAAATGATGATTCTGTACATTAGGCCTGTTTATTTCATGTTGTCTGTGTGAAAATTAACTTTAGAAATAAAAATGTGAAGTGTAAAAAATGATCTGATGTATATAATATCTTAAACACATCAACATAAAAAGTGAAGCCATACAGCTGAGTTTAGGGGCTGGGCATCAGACTCTATTTTTGTGGCATACCTCGGCAAAGAGAAACTGTGTTGCACTTCCCTTCTGGTTACATGTCACAGCTCTCTCACTATGAGACATTTATCACTCCACTCCGTATAGAAGGGTTCTTTCATTTCAGTTAAAAGTGTCTCTTCACACACTGCTGCACTGTTCACTATACAGCAGTATGAATGCCCATATACTCTAGTGCTATTGCACATACAATAATTTATAGGTACATTTCTACTTACCTCTTTCTTACTACTCACTACATCTCAATCTATTTTAGATTTATGTATAATTAAAGGTGAAGTGTAGTTCTGCACTACTAGTGTCAGCAAACAGAATTTTTTGGTTGAGCCAATGTTGCTCTGTCGGCGAGTTAGGATGCTATAACAAACAGAACAATGTTTTGATTGCGCCACAGATCCACACTGTTTAAAATCTTCAGCAACATCACCATATGAATGGATTACTATCAGTCAGCATAAAAAGCTTTCAGACCACTAAGTGACATTACTGTCATAAGAAGGAAACACCCCTCCCCCAATTTCTCACAACAGTAACGCAACCAGGTGTTTTAATTTTTTTTTTTATCTTTTTCATATCTCAATGGTGATTTCCATTTGATATTCATTACTGTAATTCAGTTTTATATACTCAATACAGAAAAAATACTGTAATGCAGTTAAATGAGCATTAACAGTACAATACATCCCACCATGAGGTAAATACTTTACTTTTTATATGTCACAATTCAATGGTCCTACAAATGTGCTCTGTTTTCTATATGCAAAATATAATATAATTTTTCTTTCTTTTGATTTTGGGAGTCAGTAGTTCAGTACAGTCAGGGCAGGACTGGTAATCTGGCATACCGGACATTTTCCCGGTGGGCTAACGCACTTTGGGGCCGATCAGGGGAAGACTGGCCATCGGGAAAACCGAGCGGGCCGATGCGTCGGTCGCGAAATGGGCCGAATGGGCAGCGATAAGAACAAATGAGACGCCACGTTATGCAGAATGGACCACAAAACGCTGCTGCGATATGCAGAAAGGACAGCAAAACGCCAGTTGCTATATAAAGTCCCGGGCCGATTTCTCTTCCCAGTCCAGCCCTGAATACAATATATTATATTTACTCATGAAAGCTTTTATTGTAAAAGATAGTGTTGATAAATAGGTTTATAGTGTATTTTTAACATGTATGTTGAACTTAGTTCAGTATGTGCTATGACGATAAAACAGACTGCACGGCTCTTATCTCTCCTCTTACTGTGGCTCACTCGCCCAGTGTAAAGACTGTAACCTGAAGACACAGTTTGTGTAAAACAGCCCTAACAAAAATATAGCTCTGATCCTGGTGTCCTCTGTTGGCTCCGTCCGAAAACTGTATAATGCTGCCTTCAGAGGTAGGATAAAAATAAGGTGCTTTTAAACTGTTTCAGCACAAGCTTCATTCAAAAATGCTGTAGGTTAACCCGTTAACTGATTAGGCAACAAGTTAGCTGCTTGCATTTTTGGATGCAGCCATTGATTTTGTTTTTGTTGCTGTTGTTATTAAATCACGTGTGCAAACATCATCAGGAGAAAAATGGTCGACACGATACGACGTTGCTATGAGGGTTCTTTTTGTGTGTGCCAATGCAAGTGGAAAAAGTGTAGTCGGGTTTGCCATTCCTAATCCAGTTCTAATCCAGAAAGTTATTAAGGGAAAAGTCCTGGGACTGGATGTGGGAAAGTATCCAAGCCTGATCCAAACCACATTCGTAGGTGGTTTGAAATCTGATTAAAATCAGATTTTTGTTAATGTGTCTCAGCATGAGCGTAGGAACCATTAATCACATTAATCTTCAACAAGCCCAAGAGAGCACACGTCATACCTCTCTTCATCGAACTGCACTGACTGCCAATGTTTGCTTGAGTTAAGTTCAAGGCATTGATACTTGCTTACAGAACAACCACTGGCTCACTATTTCAGGTCTATGTGTAATGGTGAAAATTTTTATTAATTTCATTGGCTTGATCGTCTTGATTCCATTCACCAAAAATTCATTCACCAGATTCGGATCTGTTACCATGAGCTCTTCTGTCTGTCTTTTGAGCTCTGTTTTTTGTTTGAGCACATGGCGTATGATTGTGTTCATTTGCCGTGTGCTTTTCTGTTTTGTCAGTTGTGTTTTGAGAGAGCACATGGCTTCTGTCAGGATTGTTTGCCATGTGCTCTCATGTCTCACGTTTAGGCCCCACCCCTTTGTTACATTGTTATTATTTCATTAGCCTCACCTCCCTTCCCTCATACCTTCCTTAGTTTCTTCCCTAAATATAGCTCCTCTCGTGTTCAGCCCTGTGCCAAAAAGGTGCTTTGTGATAGTTGGGAATATTCACAACAATGAAAAGGTAAAGGATTTGATTGGAATATTCATACAATAGCTGAGGAATTTGTTTTTTTAATAGGTTAGATTATGGACCAAATACAGTAAGGGTTAATGTTCCTCCATGGATATTTCCAGTGCCCAATTTGGACTTGCAACTTGTGGAGCAGACGAGAGAATAGATTGAAAGGAATGTGGATAACATTGGATATTTGGCTCAAGATTATGGGAAAAGGAACTATTTCTAAAGGAGACCCATGGAGTGAACATGTAGGAGCAGGAGTATACATACCCAATTTTAATGTTGTCATATGCAAAATAATTAATGATAGATTATCTGTATTTACAGGTGAAATAGTCGGCATAATTTTAGGATTACAATGGATAGAGGCCTGAGAGGTGTCATTTGTTCAGACTCTACTGCAGCTCTTAGTAGCTTGAACTCAAAAGAAACAATAAGAGATGATCTGTTGTTGGACATTTTTACTATAATGTTGAGAATACAAAGAGTTAGAGCTGATGTAGTTTTATTGGGTTCCTGCTCATGTTGGTGTAGAGGGTAATGAGAAAGCAGATGAGATTTCAAAGAAAGTGTTGAAATTAAATGAGGATGAAATAATGAAAGTTCCCTTTGGAAAAGGTGAGGCCAAATCATTAATTAAAAAGGCAGTGAGGAATTCGTGACCGAAGAAGTGGGACACAGATACCAAAGGGAGACACTATTATAGCATACAAAAATCAATTAAATTGAAGGCATACAAATGGAAGTGTAGAAGAGAGGAAGTGGTTTTTTTTTCAAGATTAAGATTTGGACATACTGGATTAAAATCAACTATTTTTTTAATGGCAAAGTGCATATCAGATAAATGTAACAATTGTAATGTTCCTGAAAATGTTGAGCATGTCATTATGTGGTGTAGTAAATATAATTCAGAAGAACATCTTACATAATAAGACATATGAACTAGAACTTGGATGGTATTTGGAAGGGATTTTAGGGATGAGTGGGAAAATGAGGGAATGTTGCAAGGCTCTTTCATTTTCTTAAATACAGGATTAGATAGTAAAATATTGTTGTATTTAATTTTTTATTTTACTTTTATTTAACCTGAAGTATGTAAAACACTGATGTTACATGCTCCGGTACAGTAGGTGGTGGTATGCACCTATACACATTGGTTTGCGATCCGCCATTAAACTGAAAGAAGTTATTATTATTATAAATTATTTTGTGGATTTGTGTCTTCCCAGTCAATTGATTCCAGTCTGTTACTTCGGACAGTTACATTGTTGTTTTGATTTGTGGAATTTTATTTCTGTTTGTCGTTTTTCTCCATTGTAAGATTTTTCTTTGAATTTTGTTTTATTTTTGAATAAAGCCTTTTTCAAAACTTGCCACTGCATTTGGGTCTGTGGCATGGGGGGCGTGGTCCTGTGTCAGTCTGCGGGAGAGAGAGAGAGCGGTAAGGCTTGTCACCTGGTTTGTAATTATCTCTAACACTTGTGTCTTGTTATAGTGATACGGAGAGAGACATTTAAGGAACGCCAAGTGTCGAGAGAGAGATAGTTTACGGACATGTCCGTCATATGTGTGTTTGTTGCCTTTTAAGTTTATAATTAAACTATAATTTATATTGTCAAGCCGGTTCTCGCCTCCTCCTTTCCCGCAGACCGACACACGACCACGCCCCCCCATGCCACAGGGTCCTGCCTCAACAATCTGTGTCATAAAAACCTGGCTAAAATTGGACCCAGCAGAGGCAATGGGCATTTTCATTTTTTTATATCCTGCTCCAGCCCGATAGGAACCGGTCTCTCAAAGTAGCACTCAGCTCAACCACACCATGGCCAGCTCCCAGAACATCTGTGGTTTTGGCATCTATGCTATGGTGCTGGTCAGTGAGCCTTACAGGTGGTGCTTTAACAAGACCAGGTTGAAACAGCTCTTCCTTTGATTTGTTTTACCCTTTTGGGATCTGGTGGACCATGTCTGCCGCCTTGAAGTTGAAGACCTGCTGCAGAGATTAGTCACTTCCTGTGCTCTGGAGCCTCTGGACCCTGCCCCCTACCTGGATACACATCCCTGGCCGCCAGACCCTGTCATTTTCCTGAGGCCTCCTTCCAGGCCGCCAGACCCTGCCTCCTTTCCGGAGCTTCCCCCCAACTCACCAGACCCTGCCCCCTTCCTCAAGATTCCTGCCTGGCCGCCAGACCTCGCCCCCATACCTGGGTCCTCCTCCCAGGCTGACAGACGCTACTCCTTTCTGAAGCCTATGTCTGTCTTTGTGTTTCTGTATGAGCGCATGGCTTGGTTTCCTTACCGTGTGCTTTGTCTTTTTCTTTTTTTGTTTAATGGCGGTTCACAGACTTATTAGTGTATTACCACCACCTACCTCTCGCCTCACATATATTTCTGTGGATCCACTACACTATTGGGGTGCAAAAGGCTGCCTTGTTTGGCAAAAATAGACACTCCAAATATTATTCTAATGTTGCTGGTTGGCTTGGTTCATATGCACGTTCATTGTTTCAATGAATTGCTCTGAGTTTGTACTTGCACCCTGGTGTAAGTAGAATCTGCCACACTGTGCAGCTATTTGCACCCCAATAATGTAGTGGATGCACAGTAATAAATGACATACCAAACAATAGGTGTTGTTGCAGTGGTATGTTAAGACTGTGTGTGATTGTGTACTGTTGTCCTAGCGACCGTGGTTGGAATCTGCGTTTTGTCCCACTTTTTTTCCCATCCAATATCCTGTTTAAACGCTTAATATTTAAATTTATACAAATATTGATTTCATCGCAGTGATTTGTCATGGTGAATGTAGAGTACAGTAATATGTTGTTAATATAGTAACCATGACTTGTTTTGTGGTTATTTTAAATGTAAAAAAAATACCATGGTGAAACTATAGTTACTGTAGTAAAGCCAAGGTTATTTTTTGTAAGGTGAATGTTAGGTTTAGGGGAAGGGGTTAATGTAGTGTGTCTGTGGGACTCGAAATAAATACAAACACATGGCAGTGATACCCATACTGTATGTTAGTGTATAAATATGGGTAAAAATAGTTTCTGACACTAATTTGCACCAGGGTGTAATTAGTATCTACCATTATTTGCACCAGGGTTTGGGTGCAAATATCATCTGCCTAAATTGTGTGACATTGCTTTGAAGTGTTTTTGATGCATTGGTTTGTATTAGGTTACAATAGCAAGTGTAAAATATTCAGTCTTTTGTTTTGATTAGTTTTGTTCTGGCATCATGTTCAGATGTTGTTCTAGAAAAAAATCTTTATCCGTCACTGGATGTACTGGGTTGTAAAATTTCCATCATAATCTATTTTTATCCGTCATACTTGTTTTCATTTTGTAAATATTCTGGTGCATATCATCTATTATAATGGCAAATATTCCAGTAGATAGGCTTATATGATAGATTTCTGTCTCATGCTTGAGTTTGGTTAAACCAACGAGTTGTACCTATTAACCAAGGCATCATTTTGTAACTTTTCCAGTTACGTACTATAATAAACAATCCGTCCGATTGGAAAATTTGAAGAAGCGCATATATACATGAACAAGTTCATAGAACATATTCAGTGTGCTGTTTTTTTTGCACTTTATCATCATGCAGTAACACACTGACGCAATGAAATCCAAATACAATTGGTCATAAGTGTGTATTTTACCACATGTAAATTGTGATGGCACCTGTTAATACGCATCTTTATACCAGGGAATATACTTTAAACACACACACATTGGGAGAGAGAGAGAGAGAGAGAGATAGACAGAATGCGAAACTGATAACAAAATTTACTTAAATTTACTTAAAATTATGTTGTTATATTATCTGTCAAAATGATGGACAGCATTTGAAATTCATCAAATTCAGAAATCTGTAAATGATGGAGAATTTATGGTTAACACAACCCCTGAATTCATGTTTTGTTAAGTGATTGTTTGTGCCCCAGCAGCCCCATCAGAAATAATGAGCCTGAGATGGGCTACCACTGGTGACGAATGTGTTAATATTTGGATTCTGCCCTCATAAAAATCATCCATTGCTAAACTCTCATGCATGGTGAATATATGCAAGTTTGCATCGTTACTATGACAACTTAAGTGGTGTGCTGCAGTCTGAAGAGACAAATCTGATCTGACCATATATAACCTGCAGTTTGAAAGGTCAGTCTAAAAAAAAAATCGGATTTGAGAAACAAATCAGTGAGACATCTCAGGACACTTATTTCTGAAGGAACATTTTTCTGTATACTATTCCATAAAAAAATCCCTTTAATCCATGAGTAAAAGTGTCAAAAACAGGACGGTAATTAAGATTAAGCGAGTAGTATTCTGCAGGTCATGTGACTCTAACATGGCAGCCAACATGAAGGGACCCTCTCCATGTAGAATAAAACGGCTTTTGTAAGGTTACTGACATAACTGCTGTCTTTATCTCACATGATGAATTCAGATGATACTGTTGGTAAAATATAATTCTAATTTGACAAGGAATCAGTTCTCTTGCCTCTAAAAATGAACATTCTGCAGGGGAGAGTTTTATGTAACCTGCAGCAGTGCTCAATGCATTATATAATGAACAAGATGAATTATCTTTTAAATTTGAATCAAACTCACTTAGAATGCAGACAGTATCTGACACTGTTTTCCACGCATCATTGTTTTATTATATCCATGCATGTAGTTACAGAGAAATGATACAGAGCAGTGTGTAAAATAGTTAAAGGATGGGAAAGGAGGAGGCGAGAACCGGCTTGACGATATAAATCTTAGTTTAATGGAAAACTTAAAAGACAACACAAACACACATGACGGACATGTCCGCTAACGATCTCTCTCTCCGCACAGCCCTCTGCAGTCGACCTTTAAACCTCACGGAGGCATAATTAGCCTAATACGGGACCGGGTGTGAAGGATCACGACCCGGCCCCGCCCTCCGCCCTGCCACACAGTGAAATCCCTCAAAACATTATAACTTCTTCTTTGTTGCCTGCACTCGAAACCAGTATCTCACAGGAGACGGATGACATGAGCTCCGCTGCTTCTCTCCCATTGGTAGTCACTCCCGAATGTCACTTCTATTTACAGAAAGTTAAACTTTTCTCAAATTGTCATGTTGCTCACCACAGGCACATTTTGTCACCAACAGTCACTGAGCTCTCATTGAAAATGGAATGGGAACGTTGTCGCTCTGAATCACTTGGGGTGTGAACAGGGCTTAAGAGAATTCTTCCCTGGCCAATAAAAAACAATTCTGATTCTGAGAAATCTTCGCTGCTTACCAGATACATTGAGGGAACCAAATCAATACTCACACATGAAAGGATGTCAGGGAACTGATATCACAACAAAAGTTCATGTTTGAATCGATGTCATGGTGAGACACCATCATAAGTCTACATATCATTTCACTAAAGACCTCTAACATGTAATTGTCTAATATTGTAATCTAATAAAGCAACTCTGGTGATATACCATTAGCCAGAGTCCACATCATGTCAGAAAAGATTGGTAATAAAGTAAATTCCCTTTTCTTAAGCTTTTGTTCCCCTAAATCACAGCCTGACAAATCAAACAACATTACAGTGAAAGTAAGCAACGTTTATGAGCAGAAAAGCTTATGTTGCAAGCTTGTCAGTAATGACATTCACGTGATTTGTGCTGATCTAATGCAATATCAGCAAGTCCCCTTCAAAGCAGAGTTCCTCTAACTCACTCATTTACCCTGTCAACCTCCTCTGAAAAGCTAAAAAAAAATTACAGTAATTTTAAGATCTCACA
Source organism: Xyrauchen texanus (assembly GCF_025860055.1). Taxonomy (NCBI): domain Eukaryota; kingdom Metazoa; phylum Chordata; class Actinopteri; order Cypriniformes; family Catostomidae; genus Xyrauchen; species Xyrauchen texanus. The sequence continues at coordinate 2,991,306 of NC_068304.1, forward strand.
TCAGTAAGACATGCTAAAGGCAACTGCAACAGGAAAACCTACTTCACACCTTCACAGGACTAATGTGAAAACACCAGTGCAGACTCCTCTACCTCTAAAACCAGAGCTAACACTTCTGCCATCTGCACATCATGCTGCTGACAGACAGAAAACAAATCTGAAACAATACAATACATAATGAAGTTTACCATGATATGGGGAAAGAGCTCTTCCAACAAGAGCAATTGACTCTTTATGCAATGTTTAGCATTGATCCTCAAACCATTTCAGCTAAATCTGCGCATTTTATCACGTGGCTTGTTGAGCATGTTACAACGGAGACGTAGCGCGTGTGACGTTCAAGCTATTCTCCACGGCATCCATGCACGTGTCACACCGAGAGCGAGAACCACACATTATAGTGACCACGAGGAGGTTACCCCATGTGACTCTACCCTCCCTAGCAAATAACTGCCTGTGTGCAACCACATTACTTAAGTCAGCAAACCTTCATTGCTAAAGTATGGCCTGGCATGTCAGCACACCCAGCACATTTCCTTTTATTATACAATAATTCACTACTGCAACACTAGATAATGTATAAGAGGCTTAATGTCTGATAAACTAGTTGCGTTAAGCCAGCGTCACACTTACCAACTAGAAAATAACTTAATAATCACACCTATTTAAAGGTGACGGGGGACATTTGAGGGGGTGTCAATTAAACCATTAATGGGGTTCTCCTACACATAGTTGACTAATAAAATAAACTGTGTTTATTAAACACACACATTAAGATTTTTTGACCACTAGTGACGAAAAATCAAGTTGTTTCGAGTTGTCAAGTAGGACGCCACCTTAAGGAAACCCAGTGGCCTTAAGCCTGCAAGGTTGCACAATAGTTCTAGGGAAGAGTGAAATGCTGTCTGGCCTATGTAAAGAACAGGATCCATGACTGAAAAACAGTTGAGGAGATGCTTACTTACTTTCTGATAATAGAACGGTTAATCTGTATTCTAGTTCTGCAATTCCTGACACAGCTGCAAGCAGCATAAATTTGCTGCTGGTTTATTGGGTTGGGTCACTCAGTCCTGTGTTGTAGACTGTGAACTGTAATCACTGCAGAACTAGGTATTGCTCCACACCATCGTTTTGGTTTTGTGTGATTGCTAAAGATCAGGGGTGGTACCTGGAAAGTTGTCCAAGCCATGAGCTAACAGCATTGTGACCTTAATCAAGGCACTCCAGAGGGACTGTCTATGTAATAAGTGTTCTGTAAATTGCTCTGGATAGATGCCTACACTCACTTCATTCCACAAGCTACTGAAGTGTATAACTTTTTCATGTTATTTTTCAAAGGCATGGTGAAAAAGTAGTTGTGTTTTATTTAAATGTGTGAAATTTGCATTGTTTAAGATAGCAGCACCATGTTGCTACACAATGGCACCATGTTGCATCATACCCTGTAAGTGACATTTCAAATGCCTTGCTATGTACTGATTTTCTCAGACCACATGATCAGAGAAGATCTGGACCTGCAGCACACAGGACATGGCAGCCCCACTGTCATGGTCATGTTCCCTAATCTCCTGTAGCCTGAATATATTTTCTGCCATCTGACAGTTTGTGAGGCTTCTGGATTGTTTGTCAGAGGTGCTTGTGAGCAACAACAGGGAAATTAAATTTTTTTTTTAACAGTCCAAATAACTACCAGTACAAACACTGCTTAAAGGGATAGTTCCCCCCAAAAATGAAAACCGTCTCATGACTCACCCTCATGCCATCCCAGATGTGTATGACTTTCTTTCTTCAGCAGAACACATTTGAAGAAAAATTATTATATATTTTTTTTAGCTCAGTAGGTCCTTAAAATGCAAGTGGATGGTGATCAGATCTTTGAAGCTCCAAACATCACAGACAGTCAGCATAAACATCATCCATACGACTACAGCGGTTAAATTAATGTCTTCTAAAGCAACACGATCACTTTTGGTGCGAAAAAGTTAAATATTTCCATACTTTTTATCTATAAACCTTCACTTGCAGTCAGCAGTAGTATACGCAATCACGGCAGGGAGGAATTCAGGCTGTCTCTCGTGCGACGAATCCACTTTGGCATATTACAGACGTAATCTCACGTTTTTCTCTCAGTTGAGACATCCAGGATAAGCAAACAAATGTACCATTGTGAGTAAAGAAACAAATACATACTGATCTAAACCAAAACCAACAAAGATTCTGTACATCCTTCCCCCTACTGGACTACCGGCTGTGACACACCTGCATCAGTTCTCACGTGAACATACCAACACAATTACATCACGCACATACTGCCGCCGACCAAAAGCGATTATTTATAGTTAAAAAGTACTTAAATATTGAACTTTTTCACATCAAAAGTGATTGTGTTGCTTTAGAAGGCATTAATTTAACCGCTGTAGTCGTATGGATGACGTTCATGCTGACTGTCTGTGATGTTTGTAGCTTCAAATGTCTGATCACCATCCACTTGCATTTTTTCAAGACCTACTGAACTAAGATATTTTTCTTCAAACGTGTTCTGCGAAAGAAAGAAAGTCATACACATCTGGGATGACATGAGGGTGAGTAGACAATAAGACAATTTCAATTTTGGGGTGAACTAACACTATCTACTGGAACTGTATTTGTGTGCTTCACAATAGAGCTATTGACTGTATCTCTGTTCGTAAAAGCCAGCTGCATTTTTGAAGTGAAATTCTAAAGGCAACAATTCATTTCGTGCACAACATTTAAAATCAAAAACTGATTTTGTCCACGACACTGAGACTCTCACTAAGTTGTTTCCATTTTATTGACATAAGGCTGAATGTACTTTTTCAGTAAGAAACACAGAGGTAAATTTGAAAGATTGTGACAATGTGGGCTTGTCTGTGTCATGGTGATACTCATTCAATTTCAGCATGAATCTGTAACTGTGGGCTCTTATGACCTCTGTTTCTAAGCTTGCATTTTTATATCAGCGCTGCAACATATCAGTGCATACTCTATAAATCCTTGTAAAACATCTGTGTTAAGTGCAAATGTTTTGCCTTGCCTATCGCGATTATGAGCATTTCTGCATGCGCAAGGTTGGCGTGTTTGACAGATGCAGGCGGCTTTGTCTTATGGAAAACAAGCTACCAAACACAGAGATACGGTGCAATTTACCCTTAGTGAACAGAATTAATTATCTAAAATTCTTTCTAAACTGAAAATGCTTGACCGTCACTTAACTAAATTCACACAGGACGTAAAACGCTGTGAAATAATGACAGAAGGCACGAATAAAGCATGATCTTGCTGCAGTGTATAATTAAACATTATATATACCTTGGGACTGTGACATTGTTCACATTTTTTACCATAATAATTACTAGAAAAATGTTTCTAACTGACAGATTTGTCCAAATCTGAGAAGCATCCTTAAAGTAATAATTCAGCCTTTAATTAATATTATATCATAATTTCCCCACCCTCATGTTCTTCCAACCCCATGAATCTTTCTGTGTTCTGTGGAACCCAAAATATGTTAGACAGATTGCTATGGACTGAGAGTCTCAGTCAAGTCAAGTCATTTTTATTTGTATAGTACGTTTCAAAGCAGCTTTACAGAAGATCAGGCATTAACAGAAAATTAAACCGTAATATATATAATGTCTTACAGTGACCATTGTGTAGTTTGATTAAATATGATTGTAAATTGTGTATAGAAATTAAATAATTAAATAACTGTATTTAGAACCCCTGTAAGCAAGCTGAAGGCGACTATGGCAAGGCACACAAAACTCCATAAGATGTTGGTTAATGGAGAAAAATAACCTTGGGAGAAACCAGGCTCACTGTGGGGGACAGTTCCCCTCTGACTAACATCATGAACATAATGCCAATATTAGATATTTATGTGCAGTGAAAGTCATGTTTTTAAATTTGTAAATTAAGTAAGCATAAAAGTCCATTGTTTTTTAAAACTTTAAAATTAATGACTAATGTCTTTGAAATTCATCCTGGATTAACTGCAGAAGTTCATATTGATGCATTGTCCTTTGTTAGTTGGCTGTTGAAGGCTTTTGTTGGAAATTAAATTATAGCCTATGTATTCCATTGCAAGAGTATAGTCCATCAATAGACAAAGGTAATGCAGGCAGAGATGAATGATGAGGTGCATCACAGTTCAACATGCAGATCATTTTGATGAGGTTCATTGGGGTCCGTCTAAGTCCAAGGTTCAAGCAGTGGCATATGCAGTATCCCATGTCTTACAATTGGAGTTGGCATCAGTTGGCATCCTCTGAATTCAAAAGACTGAAGTGATGTCATCATCTTTCAGCATCACTTAGCAGTGGAATCCGAAACCAAGAATAGATCATGATGGATGTTTCTAGTTCTGGCAGACCTAACTATAGCAGCCTAATTGTGAGTTGAAGGATAAATAAGGTGTATGCCTGGATGAATAGATGAGTCTTTAGTCTAGACTTAAACTGAGTAAGTGTGTCTGTATCCCGAACCGTGTTAAGGAGATTATTCCATAGTTTAGGAGCCACGTATGAAAAGGATCTAACTCCTTTTGTGGATTTTGATATTCTTGGAATTATTAACAAGCCATAATTTTGTGATCGTAATGAACGTTATGGAATACAGTGTGGTAGAAGGACTACAGAGCTAGACCATTCAAAGCTTTGTATGTAGTTAACAGAATTTAAAAATGAATATGAAATTTAACAGGTAGCAAATGTAACGAAGACAGAATGGGTCTAATATGATCATATTTCTTGGTTCTAGTCAGCACTCTGGCAGCTGTATTTTGAACCAATTGACGTTTATTTATTTAACTTGCTTGACATCCTCCCAGTAATGCATTACAATTATGTACTCTTGAGGTCATGAACACATTAATTTGTTTTTCAAAATCAGCAACAGAGAGCACGTGCCGTAATTTAGCATTATTCTCAGGTGGAAGAATGCTGTTCTACAAACATTGGAAATTCAATTTTCAAAGGACAGATTGTTATCAAATATAACACCCAAGTTCTTTGCTGTAGAAGACAAAGTAACAGTACATCCATCAAGAGTCAAATTATATTTTAGTTGCTTATTTTTTTAGAGGTTTTTGGTCCAATTTTTAGTACCTTTGTTTTGTTGAAATTGAGTAGAAGGACATTTCTGGCCATCCATCCCAACTAAGATCTAAAAGCATTAGAAGAGAAATTCAGATGCAATCAGATGATAAGAGCAAGTCATTTGTAACTCTGATAAATGCAGTCTCTGTACTGTGATGGGGCCTAAATCCTAACTAAAATTCTTCATATATTCCATTTCTCTGTAGAAATTAACAAAGTTGGAGGACACTACCTTTTCTAGTATTTTCAACATAAATGGTAGATTTGAAATCATCTGTAATTAGCCAATTCTTTAGGATCAATCTGTGGCTTCTTAATAAGCGGTTTGATAACTGCCACTTTAAAGTTTATTGGGACATGTCCTAAGTATAGCAAGGAGTTAATAATATTAAGAAGAGGTTCTGAGATTACTGGGAATACCTCTTTTAAGAGTTTAGTTGGTATTGGATCTAACATACGTGTTGTGGCTTTTGATTTTTTTTATAAGTTTTGTTAGCTCTTTGTGACCTATGACAGCAAAGTTGCTTGTGAGAAAAATTATGAGACACTGTTTTCTGAGGTGCTGTGTCAGTTGATTGCATAGTTCCAATTTTATTCTGATTGTTTCATTTTTATCAGTAAAGAATATCTGGTTCAGTCAATGCTTATTCCTAACCAATTTAGCCACAGTACTGAATAAACACCTAGGATTTTTGTGGTTATTTTCTATGAGTTTGCTCAAATATGCAGACCTAGCAGCTTTTAGTGCCTGTCTGTAGCTGCAGACACTGTCCTTCCATGCACCGCAAAATACCTCCAATTTAGTTTTCTTCCACTTGCACTCCATTTTCCGAGCTGCTCTCTTTTAGAGCATTGTACCACTGTGCAATTTAATCGTGGTACAATTCTCTCAATTCTGGAAGATTATTAGTGAAGATATCTTTAGTGGTGGAAAGAAAAGTTCTAACTGAACGATATCGTATTTGAGTGACATAAGCTGATCGCAACAAACAAGAGACGAGGTAATGATCTGAGATGTCATCGCTCTGCGGTGGAATTTCTATAGTATCAACATCAGCTCCATGTGACAGAATTAAATCTAGCACATGATTATGGTGATGAGTTAGTCCTATCACATTTTGTCTGACTCCAAGATCGATAAATGCTAACACCAATGTATTATTTTCATTATCTATGTGAATTCTGAAGTCACCGACAAGCTCTATGTACATTAACTACTAGATCTGATCTGTGAAATTTGCAAATCCACCAAGGAAACCAGAGTAAGGCCTGGGTGATCTATACAGGTGAAACTCGAAAAATTTGAATATTGTGCAAAAGTTCATTAATTTCAGTAATTCAACTTAAAAGGTGAAACTAATATATTATATAGACTCATTACAAGCAAAGTAAGATATTTCAAGCCTTTATTTGATATAATTTTTATGATTATGGCTTACAGCTTATGAAAACCCCAAATTCAGAATCTCAGAAAATTAGAATATTGTGAAAAGGTTCAGTATTGTAGGCTCAAAGTGTCACACTCTAATCAGCTAATTAATCCAAAACACCTGCAAAGGGTTCCTGAGCCTTTAAATGGTCTCTCAATCTGGTTCAGTTGAATTCACAATCATGGGGAAGACTGCTGACCTGACAGTTGTGCAGAAAACCATCATTGACACCCTCCACAAGGAGGGAAAGCCTCAAAAGGTAATTGCAAAAGAAGTTGGATGTTCTCAAAGTGCTGTATCAAAGCACATTAATAGAAAGTTAAGTGGAAGGGAAAAGTGTGGAAGAAAAAGGTGCACAAGCAGCAGGGATGACCGTAGCCTGGAGAGGATTGTCAGGAAAAGGCCATTCAAATGTGTGGGGAGCTTCACAAGGAGTGGACTGAGGCTGGAGTTACCGCATCAAGAGCCACCACACACAGACGGGTCCTGGACATGGGCTTCAAATGTCGTCAGAAGCGTCTTACCTGGGCTAAAGAAAAAAAGAACTGGTCTGTTGCTCAGTGGTCCAAAGTCCTCTTTTCTGATGAGAGCAAATTTTGCATCTCATTTGGAAACCAAGGTCCCAGAGTCTGGAGGAAGAATGGAGAGGCACACAATCCAAGATGCTTGAAGTCCAGTGTGAAGTTTCCACAGTCTGTGTTGGTTTGGGGAGCCATGTCATCGGCTGGTGTTGGTCCACTGTGCTATATTAAGTCCAGAGTCAACGCAGCCGCCTACCGGGACATTTTAGAGCACTACATGCTTCCTTCAGCAGACAAGCTTTATGGAGATGCTGACTTCATTTTCCAGCAGGACTTGGCACCTGCCCACACTGCCAAAAGTACCAAAACCTGGTTCAATGACCATGGTATTACTGTGCTTGATTGGCCAGCAAACTCGCTTGACCTGAACCCCATAGAGAATCTATGGGGCATTGCCAAGAGAAAGATGAGAGACATGAGACCAAACAATGCAGAAGAGCTGAAGGCCGCTATTGAAGCATCTTGGTCTTCCATAACACCTCAGCAGTGCCACAGGCTGATAGCATCCATGCCACACCGCATTGAGGCAGTAATTAATGCAAAGGGGCCCAAACCAAGTACTGAGTACATATGCATGATTATACTTTTCAGAGGGCCGACATTTCTGTATTTAAAATCCTTTTTTTGATTGATTTCATGTAATATTCTAATTTTCTGAGATTCTGAATTTGGGGTTTTCATAAGCTGTAAGCCATAATCATAAAAATTATATCAAATAAAGGCTTGAAATATCTTACTTTGCTTGTAATGAGTCTATATAATATATTAGTTTCACCTTTTAAGTTGAATTACTGAAATTAATGAACTTTTGCACGATATTCTAATTTTTCGAGTTTCACCTGTATAATGTAAAAGGGCAAAAGACAACAGAGATTTTTTATTTATATCTGACGGTGTAATATTAAGCATTATTAGTTCAAAAGACTTAAACTTATATCCTGTCCTGAGTAACACCAAAAACGTCACTGTAAATTGTAGCAACACCTCCTCCTTGACCCTTCAGACAAGGCTCATATTAATAACATTAACCTGGGGGAGAAGATTAATTTAAACTAATATATTTACATTTATGCATTTGGCAGACACTTTTATCCAAAGCAACTTACAGTGCAATTATTACAGGGACAATCCCCCCGGAACAACTTGGAGTTAAGTGCCTTGCTCAAGGAAACAATGGTGGCCATGGGGTTAGAACCTGTGACCTTCTGATTAACAGCCCTGTGCTTTAGCCACTACACCACCACCACATATATGTCTGGTTTAAGCCAGGTTTCAGGCAAACAGAGCAAATCCAAACTATGATCTGTAATAATTTAATTTATAATTAGTGCTTTGGTAGAAAGAGTTCTAATGTTTAGTTGCCCTACCTTTATATGATGTTTAGCTTTTTGAAAAAACTTTGTTTTGTTACATTTTTAAGTTTGACCTTAATCAAGTTTTTTCTATATGATTTAGTGAGTTTTGTGTTTGGTAGTTCGGGGAACAGACACAGTCTCTATGTGATATCTAGGTGATAAAGTCTCTATGTGTCGTAGTTTAGTGACCTATGTGATGTCTCAAGGCAGCTAGCAGACATTCGGATTAACGAGTTTGGCTGCTTCCTGACCTGGGCCCCAGTTAGTTAAATACTATAATTATTAAGAATGTGAGCCAAATTACTAGAGAGGAGAGCGGCACCTTCCCTGGAGGGATGGAGTCAATCTCTCTTTAGCAGGTCAGGTCTACACCAAAAAAATCTTCCAATTGTCTATAAATCCAAAGCACTCAGACATCCAGCCATTCAGTGACACTAATCTACTATAAACCTCTTCACCACAACAAGCAGGGAGGGGGCCAGAGCATATTACAGTGACTAACATCATTTTTGCAAGTTCACATACCTCTTTGTGAATTATCTCTTGTGATCTCCGACTGGCGAAGTCAGACATCATTAGCGCCGACATGAATAACAATTTTACAAAATCTACATTTGGCATTAGCCAGCACTTGTCAATTTTATCTGATGTCAGATGCTCTGGCATCCTAAATGCATTTAACATTGTGGCTGGAGTCTCTATTTCAAAGCTCCTTACAATAGAATCACCAATTATTAGGGCTCTTTCAGTAGGATTCTCAGTGGGCACATCACTGAGTGGAGAGAATCAATTGGAAACCTCCCTAAGAGGAATGGGAGAGCGGTGTCGCTTTGCTAGGCAAGTATGCCGGCGAGACGTCACCCAATCGCCCTGCTGCGGGGGCTCTTCAGCTGGAACCAAAGTGTTTGTGTTGCTCGCTGTACTACCCGCATCCAAAACAGTATATACCGGCTTCTTTTCTCACTGACCTCCACTAGCGTTTGGATGCGTGTCTCTAACTCTTTAATCTTCTCCTTCAGCTTGACTATTTCCATACATTTATCACATGTACTGTTGACGGAAAAAGCAATAACATGAGCGGATGCCATTACTTACTGCAATTGTTTTTTGTTGTTGTTGTTGTTGTTGCTCTTGAGCAGCGAGGGTTTGAGATCGATGTGGTTCCTAATGAGCAGATGTTTTAGATTGATACAATAATCTGTGTAAAACACAGTGGAGAAAACCAATGCACGCAGTCGAGACGCGAGATGTAGGCAAGCGGAAAAAATAAAGAAAAAAATGCTTTCTGCATATCGTGGCACCGTTTTGTGGTCCGTTCTGCATAACACGTCGGCTAATTTTTGCTTATCTTGGCCTGTTCGGTCCGTTTCACGACCCACCTACCGGCCCACTCAGTTCTTCCGATGACCAGTCCGCCCCTGATCGGCCCCAAAGTGCATCGGCCCTCCGGGAAAATACCCGTTATGCCAGATTACCAGTCCAGACCTGACCTTATTCCATCCCAGATGTGTTTTTTTTTCTTCTTCTGCTGAGATTTTTAGAAGAATATCTCAGCTCTGTTAGTTTATACTACAATGCAAGTGAATGGGTACCAAAACTTTGAAGCTCAAAAAGCACATAAAGGCAACATTAAAGTAATTCAAATGACACTGGTTCAATCTATGTCTTCAGAAGGGATATGATACGTGTGGGTGAGGGATATGATACATGTGGGTGAGAAACGGATCAATATTAAAATTATTTTGTACTAATAAATCTCCACTTTCACATTCTTCTTGTGTTTTTGGTGATTCAATTATTTGTGCATATTGCCACCTACTGGGCAGGGAGGAGAATTAATGGTAAAAAGAAAAGGACTTCATATATTATAAAGTTATAGATATTTATCTGTTCCCTATCTGTCACTCATGCCAGCATTGTATCGGTGAATTGACACTAGGGGTCGCTCCAGCAGAGCCCAGACATCTCTGATCTTGAGAAAAGGCCAATGGAAATTGCCGTGTGGAATTTGCATGCCACTCCCCCAGCCATACGGATATAAAAGGAGTGACGCTGCAAACGCACATCAGATATCTTCTTCAGAGCTGAGTGAGCAAGGTCACAGAGCTGAATTCCTCTGCCGCCTCCATTCATCTCCAACGGTATTGCCAAACAGCCCAACCTGGGAGATGGGGGCGTCAAGGAAACGTACCTTGTTAGCCTCTCGCGACTCGACCAGGTTGAGTCAGCGAACTGTGCCTAGAGTTCGGTCCGGCTTACTCTCACGTTATACTGAGACCCCGACCAGGCTACGTGCCCAAGGATACCACGACCCGTTTTAGGGATCAGGTGGTGAACCTGCAAGCGCTGCCCCAGGAGGAGGCAGATCCAGCCTTGGCATTGCTGTGCTCGGTGCATGCTCTTCGCATCTACTTAGAGCTTTAGAAGCTCCAAGCAGCTCTTTGTCTGCTTCGGTGGACAGCGGAAGGGAAGCGCTGTCTCCAAACAAAGGATTGCCCACTGGGTCGTCGATGCCATCACTATGGCATACCACGCCCAGCACGTGCCGCCCCCTGCTGGCCTATGAGCCCATTCTACCAGGGGTGTTGCGGCTTCTTGGGCGTTGTCCCACGGTGCCTCTCTAGCAGACATCTGTAGAGCTCTGGGCTGAGCAACACCTAACAACTTTGCAAGGTTTTTTAACCTCAGGGTTGAGCCAGTTTCGTCCCGTGTGTTATCAGGTGACACAAACAGGTAAGTTCGGGTCAGCTGGCCGGGTGTATCGCTTGTGCATAGTGCCTTTCCCCTCACTCGAGGCGAAGACTTGCGCTCTTTCCCCAGTTGCGTTCCCAAGAAGTGTGAACCTTGGACGTTCCTCCTCCCTAGCCAAGCAGCCGACGAGTCTTCAGAGAGACTCGCCACCGCCCCAGTACGGGCGTCACCTAGACCCCCGTACTATGGTAAGTGCTCCACATGTGCTGGTTGTCTCCTTACGCAACCCCGTATGATGTATTTTCTGCAAAATGGTTTCCCTGCCGGTAAACCGCGTCTTCCTTGGTCACTGTGTCTGTAGTAACTCCTCCCCCCTCCAGTAGGATCTACCACAGCGCCGCTCCACGCGATGTGCTTCAGCTCCTACCTGGTGCTTCCGCTCCTACCCTCTCGGGGCCGGGTGTGGTCTCCGCGGTGTCCTCCTCTTTATGAACGATTTCGTTTCTTTTTTGGGGATTATAATAGAGAGAGGGCCACGCCTGGGCCAGCCAGTCCTTATACTTCTGAGCAGTTAGCTATTCCCAAAGGTGCAGGGGAACGCTTCATGCCTGCCAGTGTGTTGGGGTAGTTATGCGACGGCTTGCTGCGCTGGCTACGAGGCACACAGAGGTCTGCCCGTCTTGCACCGCCAGTCTGCATAACTCCGTTCAGCTCTTGTGGCGTTTTCCATTGGGACCCCTAGTGTCAACTCACCGACACAACGTTGAGTGAGTGACAGACAGGGAACGTCTCGGTTACTGATGCAACCTCCGTTCCCTGATGGAGGGAACGAGACGTTGTGTCCCTCCTGCCACAACACTGAACCAACCGCTGAAATGGCCGGGTCTTTCGCTCAGCTCCTCAGTGCGATACCTGATATGCGTTTGCAACGTCACTCCTTTTATATCCGTATGTCCGGGGGAGTGGCGTGCAAATTCCACACGGCAATTTCCATTGGCCTTTTCTCAAGATCAGAGATGTCTGGGCTCTGCAGGAGCGACCCCTAGTGTCAACTCACCGACACAATGTCTCGTTCCCTCCGCCAGGGTACGGAGGTTATGTCAGTAACCGAGACGTTTCTCACCCACACCTATCACATTGCTTCTGAATCATATTAATTACTTTTATGCTGCCTCTTTGTGCTTTTTGGAGCTCCAAAGTTCTGGTCAACATTTACTTGCATTGTATGCACTAATAGCTGATATATTTTTCTAAAAACCTTAATTTGTGTTATGAAGAAAAAAAGAAAGTCATACATACCTGGGATGGCATGAGGGTGAGAAAATTAGAACTGATACATTTTTTGGTGAACTATCCCTTTAATTTGATGCATGGAAGAAAGAAGTCATATGGGTTTGGAACAACATGGTGGTGAATGATGACCATTTCCATTATTTACTATAATATTAATAGTATTATTATTATTAATAATCATTTTGTAATGCATGTTAATTATGTATCATGTACTGGAATATAGTAATGGAGTAATCATCCATTATGTTATATGTGAAAGTAACTAGTTACTACTTAAGTATTCTTTTTATTGCATAATTTCTTATTCTTACTCTAGTAATTTTTTACATTATTTATTTTACTTCTACTTGAGTAATAATTTTATTAAGTAATTGTACTTTTACCTGAGTAAAGTTTAGACTATAAACAGTATATTACAGTATTACAATATATTCTATCATTTACAGCATACTACAGTGGCCCCAAAAAGTATTTGGACAATTGCAAAACTTACAAATATATGAATGTCACTGCAATAGACAAAGTATCAAAGCAAGTACCATCTGCAAACAAACAATGCTAGAGTTTTTCTCAGAACTACAAGTACGAGACAATTCTTAGATTGACTTTTAAAACTACTGGTGTCAAGGTGATTTGACAAACGTTTGACAAACACACAGTGTCACAATATGACATGCCTATTTTTCTGAAATATTTTTCTAATCTTTCATTACAAAACAATTACTCTTGTTTGCATTTTTAAGTGAGTTAAATGTCTATACACTTTTTGGGGCCACAGTATGTATATACTTACATCAGAGTATCAATCAGGAAGCTTTCAGTATGAAAATACAAAAAAACTGAATGTACCTCTGACACCTGTTTCATCTGGAATTCCTGCAGCTGCTGCTGAAAGCCATAGTTTGGGCCCACAAATGAGCGCACAGCTTTCACCGCAGTCAAACACTCCTCCCAGCCATAGCTGGTGACTGTCATGAGGTATGCCACCACCATTGTGGTACTGCGTGACACTCCGGCAAGACTGCAGAAGGAAGATTGTTTGTTAATTTGAGTCTGAATTCATAGGCATAGAATTCAAGTTATTTACATATATATTAGTGACACCTATAACAAGACAATTCAGCAATGTGAGTGTACTGTCTAGACTGTAATACTGGTAAGGGTAAAATAGCTGAATGATGCAATGTTTACACAAACCAGATGTTCCAGTTGAAGCATTATTCCTGTAAAGCTCCTGACATGTTTAAAGACGCCCTCTGAGGCGGCACACTACTGAATATAAAAAAATTATAGCAGACAAACCCACCAATGAACTAGACATGACCCTCCATTGAGTCGACACTCATGGATAAAGTGTATGCTCTCTTTGAAATGCTGAGACCTGCACAAAGCATGAGAAAAAGAAACAATATTTAAGAAACCTAAGCATTTTACATGACTGTCTCTAATACTTTTGTTTGGTCAATGACAATATTCTGTGGTCAAATATTATAATAATAATGAGTGCTAAAATGTTAACTGAGTTATGTTAACTGAGGAATCAGGGGAGAAGAGCTTTGGTAAGAGAGGTGAACAGAAGGACAACATCACTGCAACACTCCACTGATCTGGGCTTTATGGCTGAGTGGCCAAATGAAGCCTCTCCTCAGTGCAAGACACAAGTAAGCCCGCTTGGAATTATCAAAAAAGCACCTAAAGGACTCTCAGACTGTGAGAAACACGATTCTCTGGTCTGATTAAATGAAGACTAAACTATTTGGCCTCAATTCCAAGTGTCATATCTGGAGGAAACCAGGCAACACTCATCACTTGTGCAATACCATCCCAACGGTGAAGCATGGTGGTGGTAGCATCATGCTGTGGGGGTGTTTTTCAGAGGCTGAATGCAGCAATATATAGAGATATCCTTAAGGAAAACCTGGTCCAGAGCACTAAGGACCTCAGACTGGGCCAAAGGTTCGCCTTTCAATAGGACAATGAGCCTAAGCATATAGCCAAGACAACACAAGAGCGGCTTAGGGACAACTCTGTGAATGTCCTTGAGTGGCCCAGCCAGAGCCCAGGCTTGAACCCAATCAAACATTGCTGGAGTGACCTGAAAATGCCTGTCCACCAACAGTTTCCATCCAACCTGACAGAGCTTGAGAGGATCTGCAGAGAAGAATGCCAGAAAATCCCCAAATCCAGGTGTGCAAAGCTTGTCGAATCATACCCAAAAATACTTGAGGCTGTAATCGCTGCCAAAGGTGCTTCAACTAAGTACTGAGTAAAGGGTCTGAATACTTATGTCAGTGTGATATTTCAGTTTTTTATTTTTAATACATTTGCAAAGTTATCAAGAATCTGGTTTTTGCTTTGTTATTTTGGGGTATGGAGTGTAGACTGATGTGACATAATAAAATGTGAGTAGTAAGTATTATATACGTTGTGACAAAAAATGATTTATGGCCCTGATTTATGGTTTAATTGCTGTACATTTGACCTTTCCCTCCACCCCCTCCCCTCCCTCCGGCAGTTGTACATGCTGTGATATGACGTGTCTGTTCTGATACCCCCATCGGTGTATTTAAAAGAGTAGAAAGATTATTAATCTTTAATGGAAAACTGAGATGACAAAAAAAAGTAGTATTACGTTTAAAATGTGTTTAAATGATGTCTTTATTGGGGTTTAATGCTTGGTGAAAAAACTGTTTTGTTTTTTAAACTTTTGACAAAGAGAAGAAAATGTGTTTTTAAACATTACGTTGTCTAACACATCTCTAGCAATGTCATGTTTAAAGATGCTGAACAAAAACATAAAATGTATTTAAAAATTGTATTTCAACAAAGAGCATTTTAAATAGCATAAATTGTAAAATGCAGCACAAAATCTACCGTTTAAAATCCTTTTCATGAACTCATTCAGCGATAAGTGATGTAAGACGATGTTTAACATTAACCTAGCAAACAGGATACATTTTCTAAAAACATAATATATAATTTTAACTATATAAGACAGAAATCTTACAAGACTCCGTTTAAAGTCCTTTCACGATCTCGTCCAAAATGACAATGGCGTAAGATCAGTTGACAAGCCCCCTCCGCGGGGGTGGGGCTTAACTCCTCCTAATCTTAGGAAGTGTTTGTGTGTTTTAAAGTATTATTTAAAGGTTTAAATGTATTTAACGAAAACTTTGACATTTTGTTTTAAAACAAAAACGTATCAAGTTGGCAAATACAACAAAAGCACTCTAAAATTATAAAAACTTTAACAACATTCACTAGAAAACAGGTTTATTTTATATAGAATTCTGACGAAATATCTTTAATACAAAAGTTTGTTACATTTTTTTATTTTTTTATTTTTTTAACCATGAGATTCTAAAACAGTGGATATTGAATGATATTAGTTTATTTTACGCAAACAGACGATACTGGCAGAGCAAACTCATTTAGACGGACACTTTAAAATAATGAATAAACGATTAACAAGGGTTATTTATTTTTACCAGAGACTAAAACGTATTTTAAACCAAATGTTCAGATTGGCAAACACAATATTGTCATTGAAATAGTATGCATTATAAATTGTAACTTTAACACGTGTTGTATTGCATTTTTCCAATCAAAATTATTTCACGAGATTATCCAAATTGATAACGCGTTTTTTGATCCAGCCTTTAAGGCGCTGAGCAGCGGGGGTCTCGCTTTCATGCAGCGGGGTAGGGCCTAATTCATTTTATGATTCAGACATAAAGGCGACGATCGACAGATGTTTTGTGGCGGGGATGTGTAGTAAAGACGCGCCAAGATTTCGAAGTGTCAATTTAAACCTTTGATCTCTGAATTTTTCACAACGGGGGTTTTGGTATAGTCTATCGGCAGTCCTTTTAAATGATTCAGGCATTAATATTTTAAATTAATAGGGTCCTTTCTTCACGCGCAACCGCCTACTAAAAACAAGCTAATAGGCCTACATTCAATAATATTATAATAAAAACAGCCGCTGAGTTAAATCAAGATGTGCGGTCGTTTAAATGTATGAAAACAAAATGAGATCAATTGTTGTCTAAGGGAAGTGTATTTTTCTGTTGAGAATTATATAAAAGAGACATGAATAAAATGTGTTTTAAACTTTTATATACGTCATTTTGAGTTTGTCGCGATGCTTCATGAACCCAGATTTAAACAGAAGATGGCGCCAGATAGCTGTGGTGTGATTGTGAAACTTTGTGACAAAAAATTATATATGGCCTATGCTTTATGACTTAATTGCTGTACCTATGAACTTTTAATTCCTGTCCCCCCATTACCCTCCTCTCCCCAACCCCTCCCTCTGGCAGTGAGTGAGTGAAGGTCTTCTTATGGGGGAGAACTCAGCCTATTTAAACAGACTTTAAGTGTGTGTGGTCATCATTTACAGCTGAACCAGACGGACGCATCTGTAGAACACGTGTGATTGCACTTTAAAATGGCGTTTATTTTCAGAAGTATGTGATTTTTTAAATATTGATGTTTTACATTTTGGTACCTTGATTTTTAACAGGCGTTTAAATCATTTTTATTTGTAGCCTACATAATTCAGCCCCTATCAACGATTATGAAAACCTGGATCGCATCGATCAACTGCGTAAGTTTACATAAAGATCATTTTTATGTATTTATATATTAGAATTGCTTAGTACTGATGTGAATATTTTCTATTTATTTTTCAGTGACTGAACCATTAATTAATGAAACAACGGGTCAGAGCAAATCTGTCAACAGATGTGTACTGCAAGGTATGTATAGGACCTACATTAATTGTGTTCTATTTTGATTATGCAATATTGATAAAACAAAAATGTATTTTCGGTGTTTGTAGATATTTCAAACGTTGACTTGTCAACGCTTGTCTCACAACCGGGGTTTGTTAATTGCAGATCCAATTAACAACCCTAAGGTCTGGTCAAAATACTAATTTAATTAACCCCAGTCATTTCATCGTCTTTATGTCTGAGTAATAAAACGAATTATCATTACACATCCCCGCCACAAAACATCTGGCGATCGTCGCCTTTATGTCTGAATCATAAAATTAGGCTATCACACCGCATGAAAACGAATCCCCCGCTGCTCAGCGCCTAAAAACCTGGATCAAAAAACGCCTTATCAATTTGGATGCTCTCAAATAATTTTGATTGGAAAAATGCAATACAACACGTGTTAAAGTTACAATTTATAATGCATACTATTTCAATGACAATATTGTGTTTGCCAATCTGAACATTTGGTTTAAAATACGTTTTAGTCTCTGGTAAAAATAAATAACCCTTGTTAATCGTTTATTCATTATTGTAAAGTGTCCGTCCGTCTGTTTGCGTAAAATAAACTAATATCATTCAATATCCACTGTTTTAGAATCTCATGGTTAAAAAAATAAAAAATAAAAAAATGTAACAAACTTTTGTATTAAAGATATTTCAGTCAGAATTCTATATAAATAAACCTGTTTACCAAAATACTGTATTTTCTAGTGAATGTTGTTAAAGTTTTTATAATTTTAGAGTGCTTTTGTTGTATTTGCCAACTTGATACGTTTTTGTTTTAAAACAAAATGTCAAAGTTTTCAGTTAAATACATTTAAACCTTTAAATAATACTTTAAAACACACAAACACTTCCTAAGATTAGGAGGAGTTAAGCCCCACCCCGCGGAGGGGCTTGTCAACTGATCTTACGCCATTGTCATTTTGGACCGAGATCGTGAAAGGACTTTAAACGGAGTCTTGTAAGATTTCTGTCTTATATAGTTAAAATTATATATTATGTTTTTAGAAAATGTATCCTGTTTGCTAGGTTAATGTTAAACATCGTCTTACATCACTTATCGCTGAATGAGTTCATGAAAAGGATTTTAAACGGTAGATTTTGTGCTGCATTTTACAATTTATGCTATTTAAAATGCTCTTTGTTGAAATACAATTTTTAAATACATTTTATGTTTTTGTTCAGCATCTTTAAACATGACATTGCTAGAGATGTGTTAGACAACGTAATGTTTAAAAACACATTTTCTTCTCTTTGTCAAAAGTTTAAAAAACAAAACAGTTTTTTCACCAAGCATTAAACCCCAATAAAGACATCATTTAAACACATTTTAAACGTAATACTACTTTTTTTTGTCATCTCAGTTTTCCATTAAAGATTAATAATCTTTCTACTCTTTTAAATACACCGATGGGGGTATCAGAACAGACACGTCATATCACAGCATGTAAAACTGCCGGAGGGAGGGGAGGGGGTGGAGGGAAAGGTCAAATGTACAGCAATTAAACCATAAATCAGGGCCATAAATCATTTTTTGTCACAACGTATATAATACTTACTACTAATGTGAAAAAAAATTTCATTATGAACTTTTTTAATCTGTATATATTGTGGCGGCCCCTCCCTCTCATCATTGTCACCCAACCAGTGAGGGTCGTCCTTCAGTCCTACAGTGGAACTGGGCAGGATAGAGAAGAGGTGCAATTTAATAAGCCTTGTTTGGGCAGTGAATGATGAGGCTCACCTGATCTGAATATACAGTAGCCTCATTACAACTGTCCTTGGGGAAGCCAGAATATACCTCAATGTGTGCACACACTGGCATCCTCACAGATCCAGGAACAGAGTGGGGAGGGACCGGCGTGAGTTAGATTTAGATAGTATAAAGGGGTTAAAGAGCAACATGCAGGTTGAATTTATAACTGAAATAATACTTTATATTGTCTGCAGAGGTCTTTTAAAAACACATATGTAGAAATTACTAATGAAATCTCATTTGATGTAGAGATTTTTATGAAAATGTGCTAGGCTCTGGAATACGCCTTTCCCGCTATCAACGCGTCATATGACGTAGGGCAAACAAAAGAGCTCGCGGTCAGCTCTCATTGTGGGTGTTGATGTAGTTAGGGCAGTAGTGAGAGACAGAAAGTTTTAGATTGAGTTTTAGAGAAGCCATAATGGTAAATTATTGTGTTTGTGCTGGTTGCACGAATTCCAGCCTGTCAGGACATCGTGTCCATCATTTTCCTTCTAGAAAAAACAAGGCTTTTCGGTCCTGAGTGCGCTTTGTGCAGGTGAAGAGAGCAGACTTCACTGCCGCGTCTGTTACCACACACTCGGTCGTTTGTGGCGCACATTTCACTCCGGAGAATTATCGACCTGGAGATTTGTTGGAGTCTCGGATGGGATTTCGGAGTAAGGACCACGTGAGGCTGATTACTGATGCTGTTCCCTCGGTGCACTCGATGGAATCAAGTCCACCGCCAAAGTGTACACCGGATTTTGGCGCTGGCTGGACTGGAGGACAAAGTGCTAACGTTAGCAGACATTCTGTGCAACGAAAACGAGGACTTAGCAGAGTAAGTCTTACTTTTAATTATTTTAACTCTTAATTTGCTCATAATTATAGGCCTGTGGGCCATCATAGGCATGTTCGTCCACACCGGAGAACTCGGTTTCTTCATTCGCGATCCATTGTAACCTGAGCTTGAACTTGACCAGACTCCTCGCCCATCGTCACTTCGGTTAGTGCTTTATAGACGCGGAAGTTATTTTATCACAATTTATCTCAAAATATCGTTAATGGCTAAATATATATTACTCCAGTTCAGAAAATCTAGTTGTTTTATCATCAACATACACTATGCTATATAGGGGTGTCCAACCTGCATGTTGCTCTTTAATGGAAAGGAGAAGGCGAGAACCGGCTTGAGAATATAAATAATATTTGAATAAAAAATTAAACAAAAAAACAAACACACAAAGGTGTCGAGCAGCTGTCTGTAAATCTCTCTCTCTGTCGTACTGCAGCTTCCAGTTGGCCTTTATCCCTATCTAAGGCTTGATTAGCCTGATTAGGGGCTGGGTGTGCGGAATCATGACCCGTCCCCACCCTCTGCCCTGCCACATTCCTCCCTCGTTCTCTCAGGCCAGGGAGCCGGCATAAGGTACATCACTCCCTCCTTTCCCTGGGGAGGGGCATGCCGGCAGGTCATCCCCATCTACCTGGATAAGGGAGGGGCAAGTGGAGGGAAACAAAAAAAAAGTGTGGCACCTTCACGCCGTAACTGCGATTGTGCCAAATTAACAAAACATTTTAAAAAGAGAGGGAAAGGCCAACATGGAGCGGCAGTAGAAGAGAGAGAGGAAAAAAAAAAAACACTTACTCGCCAGTTCTCCGATATGCCGTAGCTTGGTCCTCGGCCACTCCCCCACCCTCTAATGGACAACAGCCGCACCTCCCCGGATGGATCGGAGGCAGACCTCCGGCCCCTGGTGGACGGAATGCCCCGCTGCTTTTTTGGTGGAAGGTAGGGGTCTCCCCCGCCCCTGGCAGTGGTAACCGCTCCAGGTGGTTGGTTGGGAGCCCATCCTCCCCTCGTTTTTTTTTTACATTTTATGTTTGTTTCCAATAAATGCCTCTACGAGGCTTGAAGCCACACTCACTTTTTCTGTCTCTTGCTCACCCCACCACAGTGGTGGAAAATACGGTGGACTTTTGTGAGTGGAGACGTGCAGTCGGGCACCAACAATGATGTCACTAACCCTATCATTCGCTGGTTAGATGGAAAGCCTGTAGAAGGATGGATAATTATGGGGACAACCTCACAACCACCAAAAGGGTAAGTGGCACTTAATAAGGATTTACCCTGCATGAGTTAGATGCAGGTATTGGAGCTCACTTCATGGCAATAGGCCAGGATGCTGGATCGCCATTCCTGTCACATGCCGCGGCCCAAGAGAAGTTGAGCCGCTCGATGAAGCTGCTGCCCCTTGCGCCCGGATCCAGGAGGGGAGCGTGTCATGGCCATCGAATCCCACCCATTATTCCTGGACCTTACTCTTTCTTCACTCCTCACCTTCACATAGACCCATTGACCACAACACTTTATGTAAATCCGGACACTATTTTGCCCATTTTTGAAATGTTAAGTCAAAAGAAAAATACATTCAAAAAATGGACCGGCTAAAAAAAAATATTTATTTTATGCACATTAGTTGAAAATGTAATGCTCTTTTTTTTTTTAACAGCCAGGAATGATATTTGCAGGAATATAATTGTGCTGTATGGTTTATGCATTTAATGCGCCCTCTTGTGGACTAAGGAATCAATGTACATTTTTTTTTTAAATCAGCTGACTTTAAAATCCACATATTATTCTAATTTTATTTATATTTAAGGTAAAAATTCGAACTTAGTTTATCTGCCCAGATGACAGCCCTAATTTACAATAAATGTCACTCTGTTTTTTGTGTTACATAGATATCATGCAAATTTGTAAACCTTTCAAAGAAATCTTCCGTGAAATTAGCGTTTTCAAGGAAAAGTGTCCAACTGCACAATGGTTTAAACTAATAACAGAAAATGAGGAAGAGATTTTAATTCTCTGTTATTCCAGCAGATTTCTAAGCCACATGTCATGTGTTATTGACACAGATGTTCAATATGCACACTATATGCCATTTTATTTTTTAAGTGAATAGTGCAGGACTTTTTTTATATACTGTACATAAAGCTTCCAAAACCTAGTCATGCCGGTACATGTGCAAATGTGTGTGTGTGTGTGTGTGTGTGTGGCCACCCATTTTTAACAAACAGCTTCAGTGAGTGTGTGATGAAACTGTCCGTTATCCTTATTTTAAAGCTATGGGATTGTGACAGAGGGTTTTTAATAGGTCTGGTGGCCAGTGCAGTTTCCTTCCCTCTGGATTGCATCAGGGCCGGTATCTCATCCAGATGTCTACTGAATGTGAGTGTTTCATCTGCAACAGCATCTGCCTATCTACAATATATCTAAAAAT
Source organism: Xyrauchen texanus (assembly GCF_025860055.1). Taxonomy (NCBI): domain Eukaryota; kingdom Metazoa; phylum Chordata; class Actinopteri; order Cypriniformes; family Catostomidae; genus Xyrauchen; species Xyrauchen texanus. The sequence goes on from NC_068304.1 coordinate 3,013,582, forward strand.
GTCCAATGCTAAAATGTTTTTGAGCCATGTAGAATGTGGAACTTAAGAAAAATTATTATATTATAAAAATTATAATAAAAGGTAATTCTACAGTACATTTAACAGATGTCTTGACCTCAAGACCTCAAAACAGTAATTGACTGTTTTAAAGGAATACAACTGAAGGAATATAAAGTGTGGTATATTTTATATAACGTAACGGTCTTCAAAGACTTTTTGAATTAGTGATTTTTATTTTTATTGATTTGCTTCTGGATTGTTCATGAGGATTTAAATGTTAATTACTGCTGTGATGAAATAAACATTACAGTTGTAACACTCTTACTGAACAATGTACATTGGGGTCTAAAAGTCTGAGAACACATAGCAAAACTGGGATTTAAAATCTAATTTAAACCTGCCATTTTTTGGATTTTGAAAAAATTAAAACAAATAAATGTTATGACGCAAAATGAAGAAGAAAGATTTCAGATATTGCATAATTTCTAGGTCACTAATCAAAAGTAAATTGGTGACTGACTGTGGTAACTCCTTTGAAAGGTCAGATTTTCTTGCTTTCACTGAAGTACACAAGATCCTCTTTGGAACATTCCCAAATCATGCCGAAAAACATAATCACCAGATTCATGCCTGCTCCAGTGAATGCTGTTTTAGAGCGAAGACATTCTCAAATTCATGTACATTTTTCAAATCAACTTTTACACTGTTGTACTGATAAAGTATTTAAATAAATGTATTAAATGATCACTACTGAATTTTTGGACTCCACAGTACACAGTGAATGAATATAAAAAAAACAAGAAAGCAGTAGTATGTAGAGCATATGTGGTGGCAAATGTGAGGGTCATGCAGAAAATTTGGGAAAAGTGAAGTTGGGTAATACTACAGTAAGTGTTGTACAGTAAGTCACCACTCTGATGCCTTTACCCTAAAACTCTCTTTTTTACACATTAATATAGAAACGTAGTGGTTGTAGTTTAACTATTTGAACAGACATAAGTACTCACACAATCAATACATACATGCAAGAAAAACGTCAATGTCCATTGATCAGTCCACACACACATACAAATGAGGAAAGTCTGTTGTGATATTTTGTCCATAAGCATCATAAGAGAATCATGTGACTGTGAGGAACAGCTTTAGTTTTCTAATTACCCAGACAAATTCTACACTGAGCCATTCTGAACATTGTTAAAGCATTTTATGTGCATTGCTAACATGATTTTGTGTATAACTGTTGTCTGTAATCCAACAACTGCTGTGTGTACTGGTAAACTGCAATGAACTTTGCAGTGTATGTGACTCACAAATTTTGGTTGGAGGCGTCGGCTGCATTAATGCACAGATATGTCATATCCTGTTGGGCAAAGAAAAAAAAAAGATATTAAAAATACATCCAACTCTACTGCATAATATCTGCCACAGTAACTGCTCAAACTCATTTGATGAGTTCTGGCGAGAACACATTTTTTGATTTAGTGTTCCAGAGAGCCCAATAATGTACGTTAAAATAGAACAATTTCCCATCTGATTATTTTTATATGTTCACCTGACCTCATCAAAACCCAGTAGGCAGATACTGAAGATTTAAAAGTGCCCTCACTAATCAGAGACCATTCATTATAGTAACATTGTAGAAAACAAAAACAAAATAAATATTGCAGGAGTAATGCAGTGTGTACACAAATATAAAAATCAGCAGGTGAAAAGTTACTGCATTTATTCAAGAAGTGACAGAACGATAAATCTGACAATATTTAGACATTATAAGCATGGGGACGGTCGGCGAAATAACAGAAGTGTGTAACTATATGACGTGTATTGCGGGCAGTGTTGGGGGTAACATAATAAAAGTAACGTGTGTTATGTAATCGGATTAGCTATTCGTTACGAGTAACGAATAAAATAAATGCAATATTGTTTTATTTTAGACCATAATATCGAAGTTCTTTTTTAAAATTAGCAACACATTGCTTTTGTACACCCCTCCTTTCCCCGTATTGTGATAAATCAGGAGTAAAAGTGTGCAAACACCTGAGGAGGGGCATGATGGGTAGTTCTAGAGAGTATGAGCCATGCTTATCAGCGATAGACAGAGCACAAGTCTTCTTTTAACCTACCCTGAGATTCATTTTTTAAAAATGGCAAAATATTGCTAGTAAAGGAATATCAATCTGAACGCTTCAGTGAAATTCAGTTGTACTCATCATTTGCAGCAGTTGATATTTGTTTTGTGCACTGGAGCTTAAATGAGCAGCCATCATAAACTTGACCATTGTCATGACAATCACGGCAAGAGTTAAGGAATCTGTCCTCATAAGGAAACGTTTTGATTAATGTAGGCTGCATTTAAAAGTGTGGAAACACACATTTTTACAAATTTTTGTAGTATAATATAGCACAGGCATAAGCCGGAGAAGTCTTCCCGTGGCCACGGCATGATTATACAGATACATACAATGTGGAATGATCGCTGACTGTTTATGTATCTGAATTGCTTTGTTTTAAATCTGCCTGTAACTAATTCTCTAGGATCAGTTTGCCTCTGAACTGCTCTGTGTTAAAGCATTTAACATTCGGTTGAGTGAAACGCGATTGATTCGATGGTCGAATACACACTGCATTCAAAAAAATCAGTAAACACATTTAGGCAGAGGGATTATAAGACTAGTGCTCCACTGGACACGACATGATACACAGGGTGAAATACTCTCTCAATTGACTGACTTGTGCAGCTGAACTGCTCCGTGATACAGCTCCCTTTAACTGGGAGAATGCGATGAGAAAAGCTGACTCTGGATCAGCCACTGCGAGCAGCATACTACATGGTTTGTGTACGCAGACCAAATGTCTTGATTTCTTAAAATATACATTTTTATTCTATAATATAAAAGTTATTTGATTCGTGAAACAAAGTTTTGAAGATATTTTGGTAGCAATTACATTTTTAAAAAGGAGTAATGCAATATTCTAACAAGTTACTTTTAAAAGAAACATTACCATCACTGGTTTGAGTAAATATTGGGTGAAATAAGTATTCTTTTAATTTCAGCTATTTATTTTACATCTCATTTGCTGTCAAATAATTTGCCATCAGCCACCCTTCACCCTTTGAATGTCATCAAAACAACAATAACGGTCAACTACCAGTTTGATTCATTTGTTTTAAAGTTTCAAAGTTATTTATAAACAGTTTTCATAAGATAAAGACAGGTATATTTCCTAAAACTTCAATGTAAAGTGTTTTTGAGCAATGTCAAGGAACTTGTGGTCTTAAAGACTCTGAACAGAACATAAGAGTTAAATCAGTCTGTCTGTTACTATCAGCTATTATACAGAAGTGTATCATTATTGCCCCCTGCTGCTCATCATGCACACACACACATGTTGGTCTACCTATCATTATGAGGACTTTCCATAGACATAATGACTTTTATACTGTACAAACTATAGATTCTATC